>NW_026126415.1:3977500-5177500 GCF_943737965.1 Phodopus roborovskii
CTGACCACGCCCATTGGGGTGGAGCCATGGGCGGAAGTGACCTGTGGAAGGAGGTCGGAGGGGGCCAGGAAAGGCTCTCTCTTTCTGGCGTGACTCAGACAGGAGAGGATCGGGTTGAATTTCCCCTGGTGTTCATCTGTCTAGGTTGTAAGTTATTTCTCCCTGAATAAACATCTATTCGGCCTATTTGTTTATCCTGATCCTTATTTACCGCAATACTTATGCCTCTCCTGGATTCATATGTTGAAATCTTAACCATCCCTCCCTGTGATAACATTAGGTAGAGCTTGTGGAGTTAATTTTTGTGATGAGAGCAAACACTCTACAATGGCATCAGTGTCATTATGAAAAGGACAGGACACAGCTTGTCTCTTCTCTTCAACATGTCTGCTTGCAAAGGAGAACACAGTTCAGAGCACATAGGCCCTCACCAATCACTTGGTCCAGGCGTGTTGCTCATGGAGTTCCTAGCTAGCCTTCAGGATTGTGAGAAATGCACTGATATCACCTGGTCTATTACATTTTGTTATAGCATTCCAAACACACACACACACTCTCTCTCTCTCTCTCTCTCTCTCTCTCTCTCTCTCTCTCACACACACACACACACACACACACACACACACCTACAAACATCCCACAAAACTGTCATTATGCCAATTTAACACATGAAGAAATGCAAAACATCTACTTGTGGGGTTTAATTATAGTCACACAGCAAATAACAGAGACAGAGCTTGGCCGAATTCTAAGATTACAGGTTTGTGGCACTCTCTTCATTTTATGTACATTAAATAATTGGCAGGGAAAACTGCATTTGGGGCATATACAAATGATGGCAAAACTGAAATACTGCTTTTCGTGGCAGTTTTGTGAAGACGTCACAGAGTGTGAAGTTTATAACAATCAGACAACATAGTAGAGTCTAGATCATGAGCAAATTGCCTGGCTACCATGATACTCCTTCAGGGATTCTTTTGAAATGCTTAAGTGTGAGAATGATAAACTTTCGGAAGCATCGTGTACTTTCTTATTATACAAATCCTCAACAAGCCATATCCCTGCCTGACGGTAGCTAGATAAACACTATCTATGAAAAAATCATCTAGTGGGAACACATGTATTTCAATATAAAGGGTCAGTTTTCTTAAAATCCAAGCATCTGTTTTGGATGAAATACGGTATGCAATGCATAAGAAGAAACTGTGTACCATTTTTTTTTTTTAAAGTATTTTAAGGAGGATTGGAAAATTATATGAAGAGGCTACTCAAAGATGCAATTTAAATAGGCTTTTGCAAGAATAATTAAGATAACAGTGCAGATGAATAATAGCAGCCGTATATGTCTAAATTCATTTATAACGGAAAACACAATACTTCCACAAGTCTCTGACCTTTGAGTTGTTTTAGCTTTTTGTTTTGTTTTGTTTTAACAACTCAAAGACTCATATGGGAAGCCTGAGCAAAATAAATAAATAAATAAATAAAATCTGAGTAGAGACATGGGAAAAAAATAAGGTCACCAAGAGATCAAGGATGGATTGTGCCCAATTTTAGTTTTCTTTAAAAAAAAAAAAAAATTGGTAAAGATGGCTGAAGAGGATTCCATTTGCATAGGAGGACATAGGCCCTCACCAAACACCAAATCCAGGCATAGTGCACCAATATGGTTCCAAGCACCAATCTTGCCATACATATTAAATCTCTGAATATAAACAACCTTAATGAAATGTACTTGGGGGAAATCACTTCAAATATACTGGCAAGAGGGAGAATTCTGAGCTATCAGGTACAAACAAGGAAAGGAAACAGAATCATCAAGAGCCCTTATACCTCATCCTTTAATGTTCCAGTGTAAGAGACCTATGAGTGGAATCAGTACCAAGATGTACTTTCTTATCACTAAGTGTCACATACTGTACTACATCCTTTATATGCTTTATCTGATCTAATCTTCCAGTAGTATAATGGAGATACAAAAGTTTGGGGATGAGATATATATATATATATATATATATATATATATGTGTGTGTGTGTGTGTGTGTGTGTGTGTGTGTGTGTGTGTGTGTGTATCTTTGCAGCCACAAGACTGCAATAATAGAAAAAAAAATCTAAAACAAAGTCAGAAACCATAGGCAATTTCTGCAGCTCAACTCAGAGAGAAAGGACTTTCTGTGGGGACAGTTAAATAAATTTAGTAGTTCCTTTCACTGAGGACAGATAAGCGTTAACAGAATTAGAAACAAAGATAATAAAATAATAAATCATATGTGTTTCCCAAATAACAGAATTCGGCATTAAGAGAACATGTAATTGAATTACATTCGCCATAAAAAAAAAAAAGACATGATACATTACAGTGGTTGGTGTCAAACTTAATACACTCAGGATTCATTGGAGACCAAAGCTATAATTAATTCTAAGAATAGTTCACATGAGTTAATTTTTGATGGAATATAGAGGCAAGCATGAAGCTTTGATTTGGTCATTTAGAGGATAATTTCTTACTATTTCCAAGTTCTAGACTTTCTAGACTTTGGGCACACAAAATCAACCATGGCAGCATGACTTTTGAGCAGATGTTAGTCAAGGATGTGCCACTTGTACCATAAGCATGTGTGACTGGCCGTGTTCAAGGGCTCTTCTGTGTCCATAGGAACGGATTCTAGATTTCACAGGGCTCGAAAGTTGGCCTCTTAGCAAATACAGATTTGCTCTGTCTCTCGGGAAGAGAACCATCAACTTTAGGCCAAACCCATTAAGACCAAAATTAAGAACAGACATCCACTGAATACAGACAGAGTTATAAAAATGTATAAAGATCTCAAAGATCCCCTCCACACAGGAGCTTCACAGAGAGTTTAAATTATAATCACAAAATCGTTCAGTGGAGATGCAACCAAAATAAGGAAAACTGGTCAGAAATGTCCTTAGCCTGAACCTTTTCTTGCCTCTTAGTGACTGGGTAGACATCAGAGACAGTTCCCCTTAGCAATCCTCCCATCTGGCTACAATCATTGTCAATCCAAAAGGTAATATAGTATGTCTCTTTTTCTAGAACCGGTATATACTGGTTTGTAGTTAAATGTTTGGAGTAAAAATTCCATTGCCATTTCCAGATTCTATTTATTGACTCATGCTCATCTCACACACAACAGAATTTTCTATTAAATTTCCCAATATAAAGGCTATGCCTTCTCTTAGATATAGTAGTGGTCTGTCAGGGTATTTATTGTAATCTTAGGCAACATAGTGTTCAATTGTGAAGGCAAGGGTGAAGAACCACCCCCCCCCCTTAAACCCCACTGGGACAGAGTAGTCTGAAATGAGGTCTTGGCTCCCCTTAACATCCCAGACAACAACACTCAATTACAGCTAAAAGCTTGATGTAAAGAGATATTATACCTAAAACTAGAAATGATAAAGAAACTGCCAAAGCAAAAATGTAACATGTCCACCGAAGATAAAGAGTCACTTTCATAATTTCAAATACTTCAGAGTCATC
This sequence comes from Phodopus roborovskii, assembly GCF_943737965.1. NCBI lineage: Eukaryota > Metazoa > Chordata > Mammalia > Rodentia > Cricetidae > Phodopus > Phodopus roborovskii. The sequence continues at coordinate 3,981,007 of NW_026126415.1, forward strand.
TATCTGCTGAAACAGCCCAAGTTCCTGTCTTATTTGGAGAGGGGGGAGATTATGGGTAAACTGTAATGAAGTTGCCTTTAATTAAGGTTCCGATGTGGATGATCTAGGATACTATTGCCATGACTACCTGAAATTGACCTCTAAACACATGCTCGGTCATTTTGAGCTTCTAACAAAACTTGGTCATTTTGTAGAATGAAAAATGCATACGTAAAAACAAATCTAAAGAATGTTTGGACCAACCCCAACTTCTCTTTTAGAATGGTCGTGTGTGTGTGTGTGTGTGTGTGTGTGTGTGTTTAATTTTTATACTAATCAGGAAGATAACAGGGTCACCCACACACTCCATGTCCCTAGGCTTTGTTGAGTTGAGATTTAATGAAGTAAAGAAATCAATAAGCAAACCAGGAGAGTCGATAAAGAACCTGAAACTATCCAAGTCCGCAAAGCAGGTAGGCATCATATGGCCACGAGAACTGACATGATTGTGTGTTCTATATATCCAGAGGTATAAGGAAGCTCGGGGTCGCTTGGCGCTGGTAAGGCGGCTCCTGCAATGCCCGGAGGTGAAGGGGCTATACCCCGAGTGAGCCCTCAATCACAGCTTCTCAGTCTGACCTTCACCAGACCATGCTAGGAAGGCAAACCGGGTCCTTTAACCAAAAACCTTCCGAGGCTGGAATCTGTCATAGCATTGTCCTGATGCTTACTGACAGTTTCTACTTCAGGTGGATTGCGAAATTTTCTGCCCCTCTTCCAACACCAGGCGATTAATCTAGGAATAAACACCCTGAATCCTGGGCTGAAGACATGGGAGCTGATTTGGTAAACAAATGATATGTAAAAACCTACACACAGAGAGTAGCAAGTAACAAAGGAAATTGCAAATGGCTCTAAACACTTTTTTTTTCCTTCTTCCGTAGACCACAAGGAGAAATTGTGGCAGGCAGAGGAGATGGAGCATAAAATTGGGCGAACTGATTCGGGGTTTGTTTTGATTTTTCAAATCATTTATTAAAAAAGAGAGGGGGAGAGAGAGTACGTGTGTTCGTGAGGGGAGGAGGAAAAACACTCGAACGCGAAGAAGGGGCTGCCGGCGGACGATGCACGAGCGAACGAACCAAAGCGCACTTTCTCATTTTCCAAAGCTCTCAAGGTAGAGAGGCGCGCAGTTATCCCGGGACGAGGTGGAGAAAGCGGCCTCGGGGATGGAAGGCAAAGCTGGCGCTGGGACCGAACTTCCAGCGGCCTCCGGAGGTGAGCACCAGGAGGGTACCCGGCTTTACCAGCCCGCCACTGCGTGCAAAACTCCCAACTGCGCCATCCGCAGCCGGGTCCCCGCAGGCGCCCAGGGAGAGAGAGAGAGGCCACTGTGCAGGGCGGCGGGGAGCCCGGGCTCACCCTTCTTGGCCCGCGGAGCAACAGGCTGTCCAATAAAAATCACAGGATAATAAGAACGCCTGGAGAGCGGGCAGAGCCAGAGTTCACTATTCAGTTCTAGGGTGTCGGGCACATTCAAGGTCCCCAGGATGGGACGCGCGGGTCGTAAGCGAGGTCTCTTTGAAAAGCACGAACTCTGGGTGGTGGGAAACGGAGGCAGAGACCCAGATCAGGACGTCGCTGCGGAGCCTGGGCATTCTTTCTCTTCGCCCTTTTCATCGTTTTCTGTCGGGTCTCCCGTCGAGGCCCGCAGCGTTTAGGGCTCCGGGGAAGCTCCGGCTGCCCCAGCTCTGCGCGTGCCGCCACTGGTCGCGCCCCGAGGCCTCGGAAGCTACTTCCACGGCCCTCCATGCAGAGTTGCTGCTCTAGATAGCATTCTCTTTCCGGCTCTTGGCGATATTAAAATTCTTCCTCCCCCCCCCCTTTTCACCAACCAGCCTTTTATTTATTTATTTATTTATTTATTTATTTATTTATTTATTTTTAAACCTTTTGGAGGCAACAACTGGTTCATTCGGTATCCGTGAACAATCAGATAATCTCACGCTGGCCTTTGTATTCTTGAAGCTTTAAACTCTGCAAATATTGACGCCCCTTCAAGGAAAAGGCGTTCCTCCGCGCAATCCCAACCCCCTCCGACTTTACCATTCCTGAGCTAGGGTCAGACCCCTCTCCCTGATCCCACAATTAAACAGGAATAATTAGGTTTGGTTTGGAGAGTGGCTGTTCTGCTCTTGGAAGAGAGCTGATGCTTGTTTTGTGGCCATCGTTTTTATTTTATTATGCATTAAAGAAACCTTTTTTTTTTTTTTTTTAAAGCAAATGTTTTGTCCACAGCCTCAGGGGTGTGAGTTCCAGTCCTGGGCGCTCCTTTCTCTTTCCTTCCTCCACCTAACTCTCCTAGGTGCACGATCTTTCCCCAAATTGCTCATCTCTAGCCCCTCCTCTGATTTGCTCAGTTCTTTAACTTGTCTTGTGTTAGCTTTGGGTCAGTAGTCTTTTGTGCTAGGGCCCTGGCCTGGCCCTGTGTGCATTCGTGTGTGTGTGTGTGTGTGTGTGTGTGTGTGTGTGTGTGGTGTTTCTTTTGTTACTTTCCACCCTGACACTGAAGAAATGAAACACACATGCCTCTCTGTCGCCTCACATTTTCAGATGTTTCTCACACTATTGTCTTCTCGAGCCAGTTGAAAGTGCAAAGTGGAAACACATGCACCCGAAAACATTTTTTTTTTGAAAGGAGACAGTCCTAGGTTGGAGGCTAAACCTTGTGAATAAAGATAAGCAATAAATAGAATATCAGATTTATAACGTGCATCGAACACTCTTGATTAGCACGAAGGTGAGCCCTGGTGAGCTTTTTATCATTTCCATGTGTCTGGACTACAAGAAGAAATCAATGGGGGGGAAGAGCTCTATAAATCAGCGTTCATGTCAAGACAAATCAAAATAATGCCTCTATTATTTCAATCAATAAACCATTTTTATCCCCAGCATCTGATACACACAGTGTGTTGTCCATCTGTTTGTGTTTGGAACTGGCAGCTTTGCCTTGGACCAAAACAAACCTTTCAAGTCACGTCAATGAAATTAAAACGTTAAAAAGCAGAAACCAAGGTGTCCTTACATCCTTTTCTAACCATTCTAGTCTACCCCTTTAAACCCCTGGCGCTGCTCTGGGCAACAAGAAAGCCTTGCAAACTGTGCAGAGGACCATGTGGCTGGGAAGCAACTTAGAAAAGGGGGTAACTTGCTGTCAGAGAAAACGAAAGCGCCCACCCTGGGCTGGAGCTCCCAGACACGCCTAAGGACCGCCTACACTGGCTGCAGGCTGGGTGGACTAGGGGCTCCCGTTGGGTACTGAAAAAGAAAAACCTCCCCCCACTCCTGCCCCCCTGCACCAGGATCAAGATCCTTTCAGCAGGTGCTGGCTGTCTAGTTGGGCAATAACTGTAGAGAAGGGAGGAAAGAGGGGGAGAGAGGGGAGGGGAAGGGAGGGGTAGAAACCGGCTGGCTGGCTGGCTGGCTGGACGTGGTTGTGTTGGTTTCTGGAAGATTTCAAGGCTTCCTTCCTTCCTTCCTTCCTTCCTTCCTTCCTTCCTTCCTTCCTTCCTTCCTTCCTTCCTTTCCAGCCTGCAGGTTGGCCTTCTACATCAGCTTGTGAGAAGGGGCTAAGAGCTCCTGACCCAGGAAAGGAAAGCAAAGAAGGGATGGTTTACCTGAGTCAGCATGGCAGAATACCCGAGGGTTGGGTATCCCCGCAGGTTCTTGGTTATTCAGTTCCCATTTCTGCACACCCAGAAACTAAGCCTCAATGCCTTTTTTACTGCTTAGGGTCCGTTCTTCCCTGTCCGTCTGACACACACACACACACACACACACACACACTTCAATCACAGGTTCCCAAATCCTTTCCTCTCCGTGGGAATGGCACGATGGAGCGTCCTGTCCCCCCATGCCGAGCCCCACACACAGTCAGGTCTGCAATAGTCTTTGTTTGGGTCCAACAGCTCTTCACTCAACAAACGCTCAACCCCCTAGACTAAAGCCCATCCTCTGGGTTTTATTTGGAGGGGGAGGGGCTGGTTTTTTTTTTTTTTTTTTTTTTTTTGACACAAATCCGTACTTTTTACAAGCTGGGTTGGTTGCACAACCATTAGGAGGAACATAGAGACTCTGGTGGTTAATCTGAGACACAAATAGCATCCCCAAAACTGTTTCCAAATAAATCCACGCAGAGGGGGATATGTGTGGGTGGGTAGGGAGCAGGTCGGTAATCTGGATGCACAAGGGTTTGTTTTGTTCTCTTGTTTTTGTTTTTGTTTTTTGATCCTGAAAGCCTTGATGGGTTTCTCCCTCTCTCTGGGTCAGCTTCCCTTCCTGCCTCTCAGCCTCGGCTTTGTATCGGGAAGGGGCGGGGGAGAGGGCTTAGGCGCCCCGAACCTCAAGGCCCTGGGATTTCAAGGAAAGAGAAATAACCAGGCTGGGAGGCGCGGGGGTCTCAGTTCATTTCTTTCTCTAATGCGTCTCTCCTCTGGGTCAGAGCGCTAATGACGACCTCGTTCCTACGATTTAGGACGCGGGTGCTTTCAGACAAAAGACGCCAGGCCTCCGGCTTTCTCTTGTTTGCGCCCCAGCTCATTTTTACCTTGGTCCTTTCGCTCTTTCCTGGCCCTCCCCGCTCCCCAACAGAGTCTTTCCTTCTTCAGTTTCCAGGCCGTGTTCCCCCTCCCTCCCTCTACTTCGCCTTCCGGAGAGGATTTCGAACCCCATTATCTTGTTGCCTGTCAGGGTAGCAAATAGTCTTTCCCAGACGCCTTTCCCGGCTCCGGTTTTGGGAACCCACGGATAAATCTAAAGAGTCCCCACCCCACCCCAAGCATTCGATTGGAGGACGCTTAAGCTCTTCCTCGGGTCACTCTTTTCTGGCCTCAGTCTGCCCTACAAGCTAGCAAGGTTTCCTGAGATCTTTCTCTTTACATAACCCCTTTTCCAAACATGCAAAAGCTCACAAAGGACTGGACCTACAATGGAAACAAAAACAAAACAAAAAAGAAACCCAGGACGTTTCCTCCACAAAGGTGATGGAGGTGAGGGTAGGCATAGAGAGCTGCTTCCTCACCGTGGACTCTGAAGCAGCGAGTCCCAAGGGCGGACCGGGGAAGGGGGCAGGCCAGGCTGGGCCTGCTCCGCCCCCTCGATGGACTTCTCGGCTGGGTGCTTCCTGCAGCCTGGGCTGAGCTCTCCCGCTCACGGGGCGACCCCTTGGAGTCCTCTAGATGTGCCTCGGGCCTCTCTTCGGGATGCCCAACCTATGCTTTTTCCGGGAAGAAAGGCTCCGAACCAGCTCTGTCCTGGCGGGATGAGTTGCTTCTGAGCCACTTAAAAGAGAGGCGGCGCTTGGGGTGACAGAGTTCAAAGAGAAATTGCGGAACACCTAGAACCACTGGCACCTCACACGCAGCCCCGCCTGAGGTTAGAGAGCCCAGATAAACAAACCTGGACCCAGGCTGCCAGCGTGGTCCTAAGAAAATCACAAAGAGAAAAAAACTGCTTTAAGTCAAAGATCTCATCCGTGCCACATAAACAATTTTAGTAAACTCGTCCGTCCTTAAACGCTTCCTTCCTTGTGCCAAATAGACTTTGAATTTCATAGATTTTGAATATACAGGAGACAAAACACCGATTCCTCCTCTCTGAGTATCTCCACCCTCATACTGCTCCAGGCACCCGGTTTCTGGGGAGGAGGGGGGAGGGCAGGACATTCAGATTGGGGGGGGCAGGAGTATTTTTCTACTTATTTTATAGTGACTTTAATTTGCTTCCCTTTGGGGTTCTTTGTTATTTTTGAGGTTCATCCGCAAGGCTCAGGACTCCACTCTGAATAAGGCTTTTTTTTTTTTTTTTTTTTTTTTTTGGTTTGGCTTAGTTTTAAAATTTCAAACTGACATAAGCGTTGGATCATCCGGTCTTCCTTTGTCTGCCATGGTTGTAAATAATGGCTTTGAGATTAGCTAATTAAGGGGCATTAATCACTGATAGAAAGGGAATAAATCAAAGCCGTATTCTAAATTTCAAACTTGCCTGTGTGGATGTGCATAGCTGCTCTATCTGCGGTAGATAGGTGCTGTTTGAATTACTGGCCCTCAGAGTAAACCAAATCCACTTCACTCTTAAAAAATGAATATTGTATTTATACAGCCTGGTGGTGTCGTTACATTAAGCCCCCTCCCTCTCTTACTCTCTTTCATAAACAAAGTGTAGAGACCATAGCTATTATAAGTTAAAAAAAAAGAAAAGAAAAAGGAAAAAAAGCTATATCTTAGCTTGTGCCTTGGCAGTATGCTTACCTTTTTGAGAGTGGGGAGGTCAGAGAAAGAAAGAAAAAAAGAAAGGACGGAGGGAGGGAAGGAGGAAGGGAGGGAGGGAGGAAGGAAGGAAGGGAGGGAGGGAGGAAGGAAGGAAGGAAGAACCCCTAAGCAGATAAAGATAGACGATGGATAAAGTATGCCCAGGCCAGGCTTGTTCTGAATCAGAGTACAATTTCTGTGGAAGTTTTTCAAGGCAGTGTGTCAGGTAGACTTCCTAGACTTCTTAGACTCTCTGAGCCCTCTGCTAAGACATTAGCAAACATTAGTTTCTAGTTTTTGAGAAAGCAAGTGTTGAAGGCAGGTGTGAGTGTGTGAGTGCTTGTGTGTTTGTGTGTATGAGTGTGTGAGTGCTTGTGTGTTTGTGTGTATGAGAGTGTGTGTGTGAGTGTGTGTTTGTGTGTATGAGAGTGTGTGTGTGCGTGAGTGTGTGTGTGTGAGTGTGTGAGTGTGTTGCTGGGTGAGCTGCAGGGTCTGGGATGCTCACTGACCCTAGGCTGCTTCCACCCTCAGGTCCGCAAGTGTTGGAAGCTTGAGCCATCCCGACACCACCGACAAAAGATGTCTTAGACGAGTACAGCTGTAAAACAGCAAGCCAGGCCCCAGGAAACGTAAGAAACAAATTCCTTTCACGTCAAGTGCTCCGAGCCAGTCAACACAACCCAGCAGACAGCCCAGCTCCAGGCAGCGATCTGCATGCTGGCTCTCAGTGAGCGCCGCCCCTGCCTGCCCACCCCCAGCCTTGCGCGTGAACGAAAACTTGTGTGTTGGGGTTCCTCACACTCTCTTCCTCCGCCTCCTTTTGAGGCTGTGCCTCATTTTTAGCGCCGACTCTCAGATGAGGGAGTCAAGTTGAGAATATTCTCTTTGCACAGGACCAAAGGTCAGAGGGGTGTCCCCGGGCCAAACTGGAGATCCGCCCCTCCTGCTGGCTGGAGAACCCCCTCGTCCTCCTGCAAAGCCTCCCAACCCCCGGGTCTGGCCACACAGTGGCTTCTGTCCCCGACTGAACACGCCCGGCTGCCAAGGGCAGGTGCTAGTTCGCTGGGAGCTGACTCGGTCTAACAGCCCCAGGGTGCACACCGCCCTTCTCTCCTGCAGCTGCCCCTGACTCCCCCTTCTTTAATCTTTTAAGAAGTCCAGAACCCTCATCATTTTTTAAAAAGGTCCTCAACGTACAGTGTTATTAAAAAAAAGGGGGGGGGCTCTGGTCTGCAGGGGCGACGGCAATCCAGGGGGCTAGAGGGTAAGGGGGACCCGGCCAGGCCCGGAGAAGAGGCATCTGGAAGGGTCGGGGAGCCATTTGCATAAAGCTTTGTCTGGAGCAGGCCGAGGGTTATAACGCTAATTACTCAAGATTAATGTGAAGATTGTTCTCCATTGCTCACTAAGATTTATTTAAACACTGAACTGCTGGAGGTCTAGGCTGTAAACCACCCCACCCGGCCTCGGGGCGGGACTTTTCTCCTCTCACCAAGTTGGCTTTTTTTTTTAAGTACACCGGAGACAGAATAGGAGCTGTGGTAGGATGAGAAGCTCCGAAAAGCCATCCTTGAGGATGGATATTGTTCTCTAAAGTAACACCTCCGGGCCTCGGATGTATAAACACACGAAGTGCATTTCCCTGTCTCATCCCTCTGCAGACTTCCAAATGAAAAAGGAAAAAAAATAATAAAATAAAATAATAATAATATCTTTCTGGGTAGCAGATGCAGACGACGGATCGAGGCGCAAACTTGGTGCTCGCGCGCCTCCTACTGTCCCGAAACGGGAGAGGCGCCGTGAAGGCGCGCTCGGTGCAGGGGCGATGCTGTACCCTGGCCCAGGGCTGGGACTCAGGCTCCAGCAGGTCTTATCAAGAGTAAGTAAGGTCCGCTCTGTGCGTGTGCACGCACGTACACGTGCCGCCGCGCCCAGGCTCACAGTCAGGAATTTTGCTATTCTAATTCAGACTGTAGAATCAGAAGTCACTTTCTTCTCGCGAATATGTAAGTTGTTGTGGAGTGGAGAACACGTATTTGAGAGATTTCCGACTTTTTCCAAAGTAATATCAGGTTAGAGCCCACTTTAAAAAAATCAGCTGGCTTAACACTTAACATATATGTGTATGTATGTATGTATGTATGTGAGTATATATATATATTATATTTATTGATTTCATGTAAGCCACGAGCTTACCATTTCTCTCTAGGTTACTTGGAAATATTATATTGCAGAGAATGCACCAATATGTTGAAAACTGTATTTTGAGCTTTAATGATGTCAAATTGTGACTTGAAGCAACTTAAGAGTTCGTTCTGAGAATGACGCATTACTTTGCTGCCTCTTTCCTTGGGGGTAAACCTCAGAGCAATACAAGATAACGTTAATATAAAACAACTACTGAGACAGGCTAGACGCAGCCTTGATTCTAAGTTAGAGACTGGCTCTGGCAGATCTTTTCCCCAAGAGAGTCTGCGTTCTCAGTGAACGAAGTGATCCCACAGCTTACATACTAAGGTATCTTCTCAACTCAGAGAAACCACAGACCCCAAACACACAAAGGACAAATTAAGCGTTTACTGAAAAGATCGACGATAATTTTACGAGGTGTTACATTCATTTTCATTGGAGGCAAGTCAGGTAAATCCAGATTTTGGACTTGCTTGAGATCTAGATAAAATTTAGGATTTTCACAGTATCCCTTAGCAACTTGTTTTTTAAACTTATTTTTCATAGTTACTTAAAATAAATCCTCCTCTGGAATGTTTAGGCAAAACAGCAAGATCATAAATAATGTACATTAATTTTATGGTGATTTTACATAACAATTTAAGACATACAGAATTGTGGGAGGCACCGCATGCAGATAGAGGTCATAGTGGGAGATAACACGTTTCTGGGTACCTCTCTGCTTCGTGATGTCTCTGAGAATTCCGCTATCGGGGACTTGAACTTGGGAAGGCATGGCCTCACTTTGAAACTCATTCGGCTCCTATTACTCCTGCCTTCTATCTTCCTCGACGGACTAGGAAGAACAGTGTCTCTTTTCACAAGGTTTTATAAAGACGTCAACATGCTTTAAGAATATAAAACTGGAATTCAAAGTCTCAGTGGTGAGGAACAAGGACTTAAAACTGCATCAGAGCCATCTTATCTGATATAGTCTATGGCTTGGCATCAAGGTTCTACTCTGTTTATCCTCCTGGTATACTGTCTCTACCTAAAGTCAGAGCTTCACAGTTAGAGATTTTGATAAAGCAGGAGGTGATGAGGAAAAATTTCCCAAGGCATTCCTCAAAGCACAGCAACTTACTTGGGAATTTTCCTGAGTAAAGAAAATAAAAATAAAAGAGTCCGTAAAAGAGAAAACATTTGAAACCAGTCCAATTTAATCACTTTGTTGTCTGACCAGAAGACAACAAAGTGATTAGCCAGAAGTTACAATGGTAGGAAAGCATTTAATCTTAATCAATCATGGAATCATGGTCCACCGTCCAAGAAGTTTTGTTTTTACGTCATGTTATTTAATCGGGGCCAAAAGAGCTGTCACCTTCCACTCTTCCCTGCCTGAAGCTCATCCAAATGAGGAACATTCTGGAATTGTTAATACTGTCGCTTTTCTCTTAGCCCGTCCTTTGCTGCCACCTGCTGTCCACCTTGTGTATTTTTTTTTTTTTTTTTTTTTTTTTTTTTTTGTGGTTGTCAGGACACGACAGGGTGAGGAAGCTGATGAATGCAGAGGCCGTTCTCTAGATCATATTGCAGCCACGCTCTTTAAATCATTAACACCCTCAGCATCCGCACAGGTTGGTTTTTCTTGCCACACTGTATATTTCAAATCGATATGATGTGAGTAAGCTTATTTCTATTTCCCCCTCAAGCACAGCTGACCGATCAGTGTTTGGATTTTCTTGTGTAACTACTGCGTGCAAGGCCAGAATTTTCAGCTGGGATCGCCCGCTGCAGCTGGGATCTAGTTGGTAGATTTTCTCTGTCCTCTCTGCTGACTCTGCACTCGGTGGTGGGTTGTAAATCTGGCTCTTGTCCCTCTGTCAAGACAGTTGGTTTGAAGATCTTCCTTTACTACTATTTATCACGCTCTCTTTATGTAACCCAGAGTTCTGGAGTTTTGTAAATCAGACTGAAAATATAGAGTCCATAACCATCATCCACGGATTCTCTGTATAGGTCAGATCTTACAGCAGTTCCCTTTCTGGTCAGTTCATTTGATAGGGTGGCCTCTGTTATCACCTCCCGATCATTTACTAATTTTGGTCCCACATTCAAGACACAAACTAAGTCCCAGTTACAGAAATTGCAGAGACTGGGTGTCCTTTGCTGGCCTGTGCTTTACACTTGTAACTGAATAAAAGAAGGACTTCAGCATGGCACTGGCCTGAAAAGTAAATGCAACCCTCTTACGCTTTCTTATTAGACTCACTGTGTCCATCAAACTGGACCCTAGCACTGTGAAGGTCACGCTTCCTCCAAAGGACCCTGGACCTGATTCATCTTGCATAAATGTTCACTTTCTTTATGGCAGATCCCCCCTCCCCCAAGTGTTACATTGAGACCCAGATGATAAGTCACCTCGCTCAACCAGGCATTTCAAGAGCATCTGGTTTTCTTAAGTAGACTTGTGACCAGCCTTCTAAAATCCTGTAGGGCAAGCCTCTAACAGAGAGAAGTCATCCACAAAGGTCAGCACATCCAAGTTCATCTTTGGCAGGAGGCAAATCCATGCTGACATTGAAAAATATGTCCAAAATACAGGCTATCTTTCTCCCTCATGCAAAATTTGAGAATCTGATTTGCCTTTCAAATTTATCACAACCTTTCAAGGAGTGTTTTTGGCAACGTTTGGGGAATAATAAACAGTCAAAAAGCCATAGAAGTGATTTAAGTGTTCCAGACTTTGAAGTAAGTGCCTATTAAAGATATTTAACTAGCTTCACATGTCTCCTTACATATTGTCATATGCGTGTGTGTGTATGTGTGTGTGTGTGTACATGTGCGTGCCCATGTGTTTGTTTGTATCTTTGTGTGTGTGTGCCTGTGTGAATTTTCCAAATTACTATTCTTTAAAGTGCCAAGCCCATCATTTTTAGGTAGGAATGTGGAAATTTATGTCTTTGCAGGTTCATTGCTTGCATATGTTTTTCTTCTGAGCTGCCAGAAGCTGCCATTTTTCATCTTTGCTAACAAGCTTTCAGAAAGCTTTGCCTCCTACGTTCCTTCCTTGATAAGGTATGAAAATGGGGGCTGGCTTTGTGAGCTGTAAGTCTTCTGGTTGCTTCCGGTACAGAACAGATCACAAGCGTTCAACTTGGAGGGTTAAAAGCGAAGAGGGAAACCGTGTGCTAATCACTGACCTGATACTACCCTTAATGAGAGCCTTCATCACACGTGTGTTGGCTCATTGCCGTCACTCGTTTGTTCACCAAGATTTACGGGAAAGGTGCTAAGAGCTGAGCATTATTCTTGAGTCTGAGTTATACCCATCAATTAATTAATGAGAGGGTAGGGGTAACACCCAAGATCAAAGAGAAGAACCGTGGCACCTGCTTTTGAGAGGCACTTCTCACAGAGATGCTGAGAGTATGAGGTTTGGGGGCATAGAATTTGTCTGGGTTTGAATTTGAGCTCTATGTTTTACTCTCTCTGCTTTTTCTTTTTTTAAATACATAATTTGCTTTACCCTTCTATCTTGTCCTTACGTACAAAGGGGAAATAAGAAAAGCAACCATCTCTACAGGTTGGACAACTGAGTGTATCACTGAGTGCCCAAACAGGTGCCAGGGATTGCGCTGATGCGTTAGGCTACGTCTCACTATTCAAGTTTCAGCTCAAGCATCATGGCTTCACCTGTAACCCTCCCCATCATCTCCCTTGGAACACAATCAGGTTTGATGGACTTCAGGTATGTTTTTAATCCCCGCTTTTTTGTTGTTGTTGTTGTTGTTGTTGTTGTTGTATTTGTTTTTAGAGACAAGGTTTCTCTTTGTAGCTTTGAAGACCAGGCTGGCCTTGAATCACAGAGACCCGCCTGCCTCTGCCTCCCGAATGCTGGGATTAAAGGCATGGGCCACCACCGCAAAGCTTTAACTCCTTATTGCCCTATCCCTCTGTGTGATTGCTTTTACTTTGCCTTATTTTCATATTTATTTATCATTATGCACGCGTGTGCACACGATGTGTGTTGGAGGGACTGTACTTGCCCTTCTCTGGTGGAGATCAAAGGACATCCTCAAATGTCAGTCCTGCTCATTTCAACTTGTCTGCGGTAGGTCTCTCCTGTTGCTCGCATATTGTCAGGCTAACTGGCCTGAGATTCTCCTGTCTCAGACTCTGACCCTACAATAGCTGTGAGGGATTATATGCCTCTACCAGCAACCAGGCCCTGCTTTTACATAGGCTCTGGGGGTCTGAACTGAGGTTGGCAGGTTTGCACTTTGACCTACTCAGTCATTTCCATGGGTTTCCACTTGGTCCCTTGTTTGCTTTCTTTAGGGTCTATATTTATGTGTGTGTGTGTGTGTGTGTGTGTGTGCGTATATGTCCTTTTCCATCTATGTAATAATTGATATGATTATTGCACAAGAAAAAATAATGCCCATCTCCAGTGCTAACTCGCTGAGCACTGTCCCTCCACCCACAAAAGACAAAAGAGGTAGCGGACTTGTATAAAAGTCAGTTGCATAAAAGATTTTGCCCCCTGAATATATGTTAGCTTGCATCTTTGATAGTAACTAAGTAGCTATGTCAGTATTCCTGAAATGCTATCCTGGGCCGGCAGCAGCAGTTTGAATTGCATATTTGTTGACACTGTCCTTTCCCAGGGTGAGTGGGGATGGGAACTATGACAAGAAATTTAGGAGACATCATTCCTACAGAACTGTCCTCAGTATTCAGTACCATCACCGTGAGTGTGGATTTTTGTGTTTTTCTTGTTAAGGTTGGAAATTGTCTTTGTCTTCTTCCATTGAGTCTGTGTCAATGCCATGGGGCTTTCTGCCTGAGTCTTTTGGCATGTTTGCCCATGGAGGTGATCTCTTTCAGAATCCAGCCATCAAACTCTGTGCAGGGATCTGGACATTAGCTCTGTTCCCTGCCTTGAATTCAACCGTATAGTCATCCCAGCCAAGGAGGCTTCCAGAGAGTCTGTGTTTTTTCACGGGAAGGGCTTAGTCTAGACACAACACACACACACACACACACACACACACCATACACCTCTACCTCTACCCACTGAGGATTATGACATTGCAACAAAACTGAACTGTCCCAACAGGAGCCTCTCCGAGCCACTACTGATCAACATAATGTTCTGTCATAAAAATGCTAATGTTGTTGCCACTAAGTTTTTGGTGCTTTGTTATTTGACTGGAATAACCAGAGTAATTACCTTTTATTTACTAAATGTCTACATTAGAAGGACGATGTTTCTAAGGGAAAGTAGTACTTCTTAAGCAGAATTTTAGTCAATTCCATTAAAACTGGCTCAATCAATACTTTATGCTACATCTCCTCTTCTTTACTTTTCTAAGAGGTAGAAAAATATTTAGCTGTGGGTGTTTGCTTCTGTTTCCATCAGCTACTAGATGAGGGTTCCATGATGGTGGATAAGTTAGTCATCAATCTCATTATCAGGGAAGGGCATTTATGGTAGCCTTTCCACTGTTGCTCAGATTGTTAGTTGGGGTCAGTCTTGTAGGTCTCTGGACATTTCTCTAGAGTCAGTTTTCTCTTCAAACCTATAATGGCTCCCTCTTTTATGGTACCTCTCTCTCTCTCTCTGTCTGTCTGTCTGTCTGTCTTTCTCTCATATACAGCTAAACACTGAGCCAAACTAGAATCCAGAAGCAGAAAGGGAAGACAAGACCAGGCTACAGAAACTCACAGAGCAGCTGACCTGAATAAGGAGGAGCTAATGGACCCCCAGACTGATATCTGGGAATCCAGCATTGGACACACTCAGACCCCCTGAACATGGGTCTCAGTTAGAAGGCCTAGGCAGTCTAAGGGACCTCAGACAGTGGAACCAGGATGTATCCCTGGTGCATGAAAAGACTTTGGAAGCACATTCCCCATGGAGGGATACTCCCTTAGCCTAGAGGGAAGAGGGAAGGCCTAGCCCCTACTCCAAATGACTTGACAGACTTTGTTGACTCCTCCTGGAAGGCGCTACTCTCCCTGTGGAGTGTGTGGGGGAGGATGGGATGGGAGGGGGGGATCATGGGCGGGAGGGACAGAGGGAGAGAGGAAGAGGGAACTGGGATTAATATGTAAATTAAGAAAAATTAAAGAAAGAAAGAAAAAGGAAGAAAAAAAGAGGTAGAAAAATAAGACCTTTAAGTTCCCAGTTGCATTAGAAACCATTCTATTACTATAACAAAAGGCCATAGAATTTTATTTTTAAAAATCAGAGACTTACTTGGTTCCAGTCCACAGCTCCTTTGTCCGGCTGTTTTTAGACATGAGGTAGGTAGTAAGTACATCATAGCAAAATGGAAGAAAACTGCTCACCTCATGATACTGGGGTTGGGAGGTGAGCAAGTGTTCCTAATGGCATGCCTACAAGGACACATTCTCTTCAACCAGGTCCTACCCCTAGGTTTACACCCCCCTCCCATAACTGAAGGTGAATATATAATAGATATATTAATGATGTTAGAACTCTCACGATCCTTTCACATCCTCAAAGCACTAAATCAGGGCATACAAGCCCTTCTAGGCCCAACTGCAACACCAGCCCACCTTGCAATTAAAAGTGGTTTTGAGCAATTGTCCTGGCCAATAAGGTGGAGATCGCTACTAGTTAAGAGTTTCAGATTCTTAGTAAAGACCTCTGACGGAAAACCGCCTCTCTCTCTTTCTTTCTTCCCATCTGCTATAGACATGTTACTTGGATGTGTAGAAATTTTCTGGGGACCATGAGGATGAAAGTCACATACTAGGACAGAGGGTCCAGATAGACACTGTCATACCTGGTGACTTCCTTCATCAACCACACTCTGTTACCTGCTGAATTGCTGTTGCACACGAAAAATAGCCACTTTATAAAACTTTAGTTAGCCAGACGGCATTTGAGTCATTAGTGACAGTTATCCTTGCAGCATTCCACATGGAAACAAAATGAAGAAGGCAAACCTGTTCCTCGAATAGAAAGAGAAAGAATGAAGAGCCTCAAGTAGAAAGAGTGGAGAAAAGGAGGGCCGAGGAAGGGAAAGGGGAGTAGAAAGTTTGCTTCTGCCGATTGTCTCCTTTTTGAGAGAGACCTTGAAGACCAAATGTAGGAGTCACACAGAAAGCATCTTTATGGGCATACATGTTCATTGGACATGGTGCTGGGTTTCATAGAACATATTCTCACTCAAGCCCTTCCCCCTCAACCTTCCCCACCATCTCTCTCCCTAGACAGTATTACTTTTACTTCCTTCTCATATACACAGACGCAATTTTAAATATCTATATAATCCAGGGTCTTCAAATGAGAGAGAAGTTTAGTATTTGTGTCTCTAAAACTGACTTAATTCACTTACTGTGATAATTTCCACTCACATACGCCTTTTTCCTACAATGACTCCATGTATTAATGATTGCACAAATTTCATTGTGAACATATCAAATTTTATTTCGCCATTCCTCTGCTGATGAACAGTTTATTTGTTCAATAGCTCAGCTCTTGTGAATACTGTCACCTAAACACTGAAGTGTAGGTATCTCAGCGCCACGCAACAGCATTTAATGACTGGCGTGTCCCCTATGCCAGCAATACTGAACAGCTTATCCCATCGCCACCCTCGACAGGTAAGCAAGTTTCTGGTGTGAGAAAGTATAAATAAGTAGGTATTTCATGTGGCTTCGCCCCCTCATCAAAATTTTATTCCATGTTATAGTCGTGACTAACATTTTAATTGGTTTTAGTTTTGCTTTTAGACAAGAGTTGATGGGAGATGTCATTCTGTATATGTTTCTCATACTAGTTAATAATAAAGCACTGTTGGCCAATAGGAAAGGAAGATAGGAGGGACTAGGAGACAAGGAGGAAATAGGAAGTAGGGAGGAGGAGCCAAGATGGAGAGTCTGGAGAGAGCAGTATGCGGCAGCCGGCTCCGGGTAAGAAGACCACGTGGAAATACGTAGATTAACACAAATGGGTTAATACTTAAGACAGAGCTAGCCGATAAGGAAGTAGTAACTGGCCAACAGTATAATATCAAATACAGAGTCTCTGTGTGTTATTTGGGGCTGGCTCGGTGGCAGAACAAGACCGGGCAGCGGGTGGAAAAATAATACTCGTTATAAAGAGTAAATGTACACTTTCCAATTACTTTTCAAAAAAAGTGTTTAGTCTTGAGGTAACTACATATCATATGCCTTCACTAAAGACTATTACAGTTTCTGGCTTATAATTATGATGGGAGATGTCATTCTGTATATGTTTCTCATACTGGTTAATAATAAAGCACTGTTGGCCAATAGGAAAGGAAGATAGGAGGGACTAGGAGACAAGGAGGAAAGAGGAAGTAGGAAGGAGGAGTCAAGATGGAGAGTCTGGAGAGAGCTGGACGCCAGCCGCCTCCCCGGTAAGAGAAGGCCATGTGAAAATACATAGATCAGCAGAAATGGGTTAATAATTAAAGGCAGAGCTAGCCAATAAGAAACAAGTAACCGGGCCAACAGCATTGTATCAAATACAGAGTCTCTGTGCATTATTTGGGGCTGGTGCGGCAGCGGGACAAGACCGGGAGGCGGCAGGCGGAAAAAAACAGTACTCCTTACATAATTACATGCATTTCTTCCTCCTCCTCCTTTTTTTTTTTTTTTGAGACAAAGTTCTCCACCACATAACAGCTCTGGCTGTCCTGGAACTCTCTGTAGACCACTTTCCTGTTTCCTGAGTGCTGGTATTAAAGGTGTGCACTACCATGCTAGACAATGCATTTTTTTAAATGATAGTTTCTTTACCTAACTATAGTTATAATGACTACAACTGAGCAGTGTGATGGCTCACATATAGTGATTGATGGGAAGAAAAAATTCACGCTACAATAAAAGCGCTAGTGCTCTGAAAACCATTCATTGACATCTCCTTTGTTTCAAAAAAGTAAATGCTTATACTTGGTAATTATTTTTATATGATGATTATTAAACTTGTCATATAGTAAACAAGGAGAAAAGTAAACCATAAAACAACAATTACAAAGACAAAGGAGAAAGGATGATTATATGTGGATGGGGGGGGGAATCAAAGAACAAAGGATATCCCAATCTCTCTAACTCTCCCTAGAGTACTGTTTCAGGTTGTAATTCATTTTAAAGCTACCATGCTTCAAATCCATCATAGACATCCGACTCACAATTCTTTTAAAATCTTCAAGAGGATCTTGCAATGCAACCATTCAGGCTCATACTAAAAAGCTTAAATTATAAATTGTGGCACAAAGTGATCTTCACAAGTTGGCGACACTATAAATCCTCCCTCTCCGAATATTCTTTCTTGTAAAAGTTCCAGAGAACCGGTCCCCAAAAGTCTTAACTGCGTGATGGATACCCCCTTACTGTCACCTTGTATATGTTTCAGAACTTAGTGCCAAGCTTTGCTCAACTCCGTTCCTCCAGTGTTCTCTACGCCTGCTTCTATGCCTGCTTTGTCTTTCTTTTGTATTGGGTGTCCTGATCTCAATGTGTGCATGCTGGCCACAGTGTTAGACAGTAAGCAAGATATAGTCAATCCCTCACTCCTTTACAATCAATAATGTTAGCAAGAAGATGAGCGTTAAGATGATTTCAGAGCAAATGTATGATTAGAGATTTGATGAGTGCAGTGGAAAAAGAATTCACAGTCGCTGGATTGTCCTGGAGAGGTGGCCTGCTCTGATTTGGCAGTGTGAGTAAGGTAGGAAATGATCGTCCTAGAGCCTTCATCCAGTAGTTGATGGAACCCGATGCTCAGATCCACAACCATACACCCAGGCCAAGCTCCAGGAATCCAGTTGAAGAGAGGGAGGAGGGAATACATGAGCAAAGGAGGTCAAGATCACTAAGGGGAAATCTACAGAGACAGCCGAATCAAACTCAAGGGAACTCACTAACTCTAGACTGACAGCCATGAGGCCTCCATGGGACTGAACTAAGTCCTCTGCATGTGGAGGACAATTGTATAGCTGGATTTATCTGAGGGACCCTCGACAGGAGGACCAGGATCTATCTATTCTTGGTATATGAGCTAGCTTGTTGGAGCCCATTCCCTAGGGTGGGATGCCATGCTCAGCCTTAATGCAGAGAGGAGGGGCTTGGTCCTGCCTCAACTTAATGGGTCAGGTTTTGTTGACCCCTCCTCCCCCTGTGGGAGTCCTAAGTCTGTAGGAGTAGATGAAGTTGGGCAGTGCAGGGGAAGTGAGGTGTAGGAGGGGAGGTGGGAGGGAGAACTGTGGTTTGGATGCAAAATGAAATTTAAAAAATAAACTTAATTTAAAAAAAAAAGAAAATGAGGAAATGGCATCTCATCTGAGAACGTCAATAGCAACAAAAGTAGCCGGCCAAAACGGGGAGGAAAAAGTGAGAGGCTAGTCCATGGAAAGGGGAAAGCATGGGTATATATTATGTATGGTACTTGATTTTTATACAATGTTTGATGATCCCAATAATGACAAAAACTGGGAGATGCCTGGTAAATACCACTGAGCACTCAATTTCAATTCTTTTCACAGGGCCACGTAGAGATTTACCCTGGTCTCCTTCCATCTTCGGAATTCTTCAGGATGACTCATAATTCTTGGTTTCAAATCTGCACACTGCTTTCCATTCGATCCATCTTCTAACTGTGCTCTTTAAGCACAAGCAACTCTTCTCTAAATCTAAAGCCTATTACTTAGATAAACAGCATATAATTTTAAATTGGGTCTTTCAATGTTTTTCTTCTCTTTTATGTTTTTTTTGTTTTTTGTCTTGGATTTGTTGTTTATAGTTGTAGTTTCTAATTATTCCAATTAATACATAAGAAGTTTGGGTTGAAAGAAACTGCTAATTTTAGTCTACACAGTAACGTACCATTTAAAATATGAGGAGCTATGCTGCCCTGTCACATGTATGACACAACAAAAATAGACTGTCATGGACTGGAGAAAATGAATTTACAGTGAGGATGAAGGACTAGCTCTTTCCAGGTGATGGAGGTACCCTAACAAACATCAGTAACTCCAGTTTCAGAGGATCTTATGTCCTCTTCTTTCTCAGTGGGGACCAGATACATATGTGTCACATATAAATGCATTCAAGCAAAAAAAATATGTACACATAAAATAAAAATAAATAAGTCCATTTTGGGGATCTCTGTCAGTGGAACCAGTATTCATCCCTAGTGCAAGGACTTTGGAAGCCCATTCCCTATGGAGGGATACTCTCTCAGCCTAATTACACAGGAGAGGGCCTAGGCCCTGCCCCAAAAGATGTGACAGAGTTTGATGATCCCCCATGGGAGGCCTCATCTTCCCTGGGGAGTGGGGGATGGGGGTTGGGAGGAATGGGAGGATGGGAGAGGGAACTGGGATCGGTATATAAAACAAGATTGTTTTTAATTTAAATAAAAAGAAATTACTTAAAACATTTTAAAAGGGAATGTCATAATCAAGCATTTCCCATATTCATTAACTGTTTTTATTCTTAGGATAGATGAGAAATGAGAGTTTCATGGCTTTGAAGGAGACTTCACCACTGCATTCAACTGGAGCAATATACATATAAACTTGAAAGACGATCCCTTCTCCAGAGTCGATGACTCCGTCCTTATGATAATTGCCATAGTAATCTGCTTCCACCAACTGAGCACTTATAGGCAAGGCATCTCTTCTTTATCTCCAAAGACAACACACTCTGGGAGTAAACTGGCAGGGTGGTCACTCCTCCACTACGCTATTGTCAGTGAAGTGTGGCTACCGTTGTGCGACTTTCAGGACAGGGACAAGTTTTGGAATGCAGCATGAGTGAGTCACCTAGACCTAAGCAATAGTGACCTTAGCTGGACATAATTGTAAAAATGACAGTTGCTTTAAAGCACGGTAGGATGCGAGGAATACCAATGAGTTATGCAACATAGAGTAAGAACTCAGCACTCATACACTTAATGAGTAAGTATCAAATGGTAGGCCATCATGAGTCTACGAGGTGGAAACAGCCCTCAGAGAAAAGGCGTACGTAGTCATTGACAGGGAGCTCTTTGGTCAGAGTTTGTGGCCAGACGATTGAGTTCATCTCTGTAGTTCTGAAAACCTGTGAGGATTCACTTTAGTCCAGTGTCTTCTTGGGATGAAACGCTCGCTTAATTTGTAGTAACTTGGGGAAACTGCTCCTTCTAGCCCAGGAGTTTGTGGGTTATCTTTGAAATCCAGGTGTCCCCCCTCCTGAGAGCTCACACTGTGTGGTAGCTTGTATATTCTTATATCTGCCCTCCCCCCCCCCCGTAAAAATAAATCTTGATCTTTTGTGAAACCAGCACTCTGCCAGCAGTGGGTCTAACTCTGAAGTTCTCCTCCTCCTCATTCTCCTCCTCCTCCTCCTTCTGGCTTTCCCAGAAGCATCTTCACATTCGATGCTACACTCCACCTCCTTGCAGCAACAGCTTTACTTTTTTCCCCAATTTTCTCTCTCAGCAGGTTGGGCCTTGGCTGCCTGCCAGCTTGCACTGAGAGCCCCACTTGCTGACTTGGTGATTCTGCTCATTTGTCCTTTTTGTACATAATTGTCTACAAAGACAGGTTTGGTTTCTCTCACATTCTCTCACACCACTAGTCTGTATATACATTTAAGCCATTGCATATGTAGTCTGTCTGCCACTGGGTAAAATATTTCCTGACTTGTACTTAGTACCTTGAGTTCTTCATGATTTTGCACAACGATGTCATCGTATCTGTAGTGAGATATTCACCTTGTCCGTACCTGTGGCACAGACCACGCCCATGGGGGGTAGAGACAGGGCCAGACATGACCTGGGGGAACTAAGGCTGAGGAGGGGGCTCGGAGAGCTCTCCTGCTTGCAGCACAGGGACAGGAGAACATCCAGAGGCATCCTTGGGACCAGGAACCTCCTGGTGTTCATCTGTCTATGTTGTGAGTTATTTCTCCCTGAATAAACAACTATCCAGCCTATTTGTTTCTCCTGATCCTTATTAAACTTCAATATGTACCCTTCACCACATGACCTAAATATATATGTTTTCATGGAAATCTTATTTTGATCTAATGTGCCAGGGCCCTCCATAATCAAGGCCTACATTTACAAATAAACAGTATGTTCTTAGGAAACACCAGCATGTCAGCATTGTAGGTTGTTTTGAAGGAGGTAAGAGAGGAAAAGCAGGCATTTTAAACATCAATTTAAATTGCAAATGTGGGAATATCTCAACTGTCAATATCAACCATTTTATTAGATCAAATAATAGTAATAACCCCGGCTATGGGCTAAGAAGATGGATCAGTCAGTGTTCTATTCCTGGTAGCTATGTGGAAAAAAAATCCAAGTGTGGTAATCCCAGCACTATAATCCCAGAAACAGCCAGATTCCTGCAATTTGCTGGGCAGCAATCCAGCCATATTAGTGAGCTCTATGCTAATGAGAAGCCCTATCTCAAGAATTAATGTAACACGAATAATAAATGACCCACATACAGATACTGGAGTTCAACCTGAATATCAGGAAAGCAAAGCAGCCAAGCTACCAGAGAGCTCTCACCTCTCACAGGGCTGGGGTGTTCCTATTCTCAGTGTGGTTGGAGAATGAATGAATCTATCCTCAATGTGAATGCCTGATACCAAGACCTTGCTCCTGTCTTGCATACCTCCCTAATGCTGGAGTTAAAGGCATGTGATCCCAGGTGCTAAGAGCATCTTTGTGTAAGCTGTTTCTCTTTAGGACTGGCTCAATCTTGCGTAGAAGTGGGTGGCCTTGGACTAGTGGAGATTTATCTACCTCTTAATCCTGAGTTCTAGGATTAAAGGTCTGTACCACCACCTGCTAGGCTTTGGCTGCTGGAATTAAAGGTGTGTGCCTAGCTTCTATGGCTTGTGGCTGACTTTGTTCTGTGAATCTTCAGGCAAGCAGGAATGATACTCAAGGTTGACTTCTGATCTCTTTATTTCTCCCCCACAGATTTGCACCCCACTCATACCCATGTACCTGAGCACACAATAAAAATATATGCATGTACACATTCTCTCCCCCCACACACAATTATCCTTGTGTTAGTTGGGTATTAGTTGCTAACCATACTTCTATTAGCTCTGAGCAATATTGAAATGATAAGAAAACACTTGAAAAAATAATCCCTTATTGAATCAATTACTTTTTACTTCTTCCTGAATCAGAGTAATATCTAAAGTGACCATTTCTTTTCCCATCCAGAATGACAACAGAAATAATACAATTAACTGTGTAAACGAAGTGTTTTCTGTTAGCTAAGTACTATTTGATGTCATCAGTCTGGTAGGGATTATGAGTATGTGTGCTGATATAACATGATCCATGAACAAAGTTGTGTGAGGACCTATCTGGGACCCTGTTTACAAAAACAAACAAACAAACAAACAAAAAAACCAAAAAACTCCAAGTATAAGACAAGAGTCTTGAGTCTCTGTTCCTGTATAACTCGGGTTGTTCTTGGAGTGTGCTTTTGGGCTCTTCCCAGCTGTAACAGATAGGAGCAAGCGTACTTCAGATTATTCTTTACAGCTGGTTACTGTTATTTGTTTACATAACTCTATGTAAAAACATGTTTTACCACACGCAGCTTGTTCCTGTGAATGTACATTTTACTCACGTGACCCTTCTTACCTCTCAGAGTATAAATTGTCTGCTGTTCTGAATAAAGGTGGCTGTTACATGAGACTTTAGTCCACCTCAGTTCTAAGCCCTGCTCTCACAGTTTCACACTGTGAACTAGTGTGGAAAACAATGTTCTCACTGATATTAAAGTATCTTGGGAAGACAGGAAACTGCCTAATTCCAGAGCACTCCAGTTCACATTCAGATAGTAGTGAATGAGGAGCCCACATCTCAACATGAGAACAGCCAAAGAGACACCTCCCAGCCTCCCTGCAATAACTGCTCAATTTGATATGGAAAAGCTTAATTTTTAAAGAAATAAAACTCAACATAGGCATTTCTGTAATTTTTTATTCCTTACATTTTGTTTTTGTTGTTGTTGTGATTGTTATTGTTTGCTTGCCTTTGGCTTTTAAGACAGAGTATCGATTTATAATCCAGGCTAGCCTCAGCCTTTGGAGTGCTGGGATTGCAGGCTGGACTTTTTCCTTTTATTTTATATCTAGTTTATTATTTATTTTATTTATAATTTTCTTTAAAGCACTAGATGATTCTGGCTAGGCAAGGGGCCAAAGAAAATGCATAGATGGAAAATGATTTGCAAGTGTTTTCTGGAAACACTCCCAGACCCTCTGCAATACATATTTTTACATTCCTGAAAATACTTTCCTTCCTGGACATTGCGCTTGACCCCCTTGTGCTTCTAAAGATGGAGATAGGGTAGAAAACTGGATTCTTGTCCTACATTTATAATGGATTTATACCTTCTAAGGCTTGTTTTTATACATGAGCTATAATTGGCTATAAGCAACACACTTTGCTGAGTAACCGAGTATACAGTAACGGGGGTCATGAATATAAGTGGACTTGTGGATAATGTGACCTTAACATCACTCTTGTTCCAAGATTAATAGTACAACTGGTCAACCAAAGGGGGATGCATGGCATGCCTGTCCAAATATCAGGAAACGAAGAGAAAAGGTATTGCATCATTTTGGTTGTTTATTAGACATATAAATGTAAAAATAGACATTCCCATCACATCTATCCATGTAAATTTCCCCCTAGAATTTTAAGGGACCTTATTGGACTTTCATGACAGGGAGCTCCTTAGAGTTTTGCAAATGAGTTACACAGCAGGTGGCTCTAAACAGTTCATCCTAGACATGAGTGAGGTTTTGCTAGTAAACCCAATGAAGCACCAATTCATACAAGTACCAAACAACAGTATTTGACGGTAGTACAAACACTTGGACATCCATGAGAGAGTAGCGTAGGAGCAGGAGAATGGGTTTCACTGGTACAGCTTGTCTTTAATCCCAGCAATACAGAGTCCCAGGCAGGTGGATCCCTGTGAGTTCCAGGCCAGTCTAGTCTATACAGTGAGCTCGAGGTCAGCTACACATAAATAGCAAGACCCTGTTTTAATTATTTCACTAATCAATAAAGTCAGGATGAAAGAAAGAAAACATTATTTGGGAAGTCATGGGTATTGCGGAGCTGGGGGCTGAAGATGACGTTTCAAGGTTGTTCTGCACTTTGCACTAATTTCAGCTCTGTACTGGCGACCTTGAAATCAGAGAAATGTGGGAAATAACGGGAAAGGGTGGGGTGATGAAAATCACCCCTAACCCCCCCCCCACCTGTGTGTCAAGAAAGGAGATATCGAATAGAAAATAGTGGAAGTTCAAAAAGACTTCGTAAGCCAACTCTGAAAGAGAGCAACGTGGAAATCAAGGTGAGGACCCTATACCCTGGATGCCTTCGGCTGAGCAGAAACATGGCTTTCAGCCCTAAGGTGAGGAGGGAAAGGATGGTCTGCCATATGCCAGAAGCTCCTTCCGACAACAATTCCAAACAACCTTCCTCTCCCTGATGTGCAATACCAGCACATTGATGCTAGGCTCTGTGGTGCTCTGCTCCGACAGAAACAGCCCCAGTCCTAGAAAACAACCCATGGGGTATAAGGAGACCCAGAGGAAGAGTCAGGGCTTGCCCTTGTGTATTTAGGATAGCTCTTTCACATTTGAAGAGCCTGATCCATCTCAGAAATTTATTATGAGAGACTAAGGAGATGGCACAAAGTTTAAAAGGAAATAAAGTACCCTGTTTTTGAAAGCCCTCCCCCTGTGGGTTCCTTTATCAATAAATTAACCTTACTCTTATGTCTACACCCAATATAACATTCAGATGCAGTTACAAGGCTGAGTCTGTGAACAAGGAAGGAAGGACAGAGGGTGAATATGAGAAGTTTATCCCTTCTGACCTTGGGGGGGTTACGAGGAAGAGGGAGACTTATGAGCTTCTCTTCCAGGTACTGGGGGACAGTAGGGGATGCTCAGTGTGATCTACAGGAAAGCTGACTCCTTTGGGATAGCCTGCTGGGAAACAAAGAGAAAGGCTAGCCAACATCTGATCCAATTGAGGATGTCAGCAGGAAAGTGGGGACAGGTTATCACTATGGAGATGAGTCAGGAAAAGTAGGGAGTCACATGGATCTCTTGGCCCTTTCTTCGGTGGTGTGATGAGGACAAGGATAATTCCGTTGTCTTTATTGATCTGATGCCTTCTTGGGGAAAATTCAGAGAAAAGAAGGTTCAAGTCTAAAACTATTTTACTGGAGGAGAAGCATCACCTACAGGAACTGCTTAATTTACGCTAGACTATCGTTATTGGCTGGTTCATTAGGGTTTTTTTTTTTTAATTCATGAAGAAGACCAGAACATTTTAGAAAAGAAAAGGTTTCATTTTCTCTGTCCACCTGCATACTGCATGAGAAAATTTCCAGAAACATTAACATTATAGACTGTTTTCTACACATCAGGAAACCACATACTCCATATAAAATGAATATTATCACTGTCTTGCTTTACAGAGGAAGTTTCTAGGATCTGAGATGATATAGCTATTTGCATGATTTTAGTATTGGTTATTCTAATGTTGTTTTTTCTTTTTACAGGTGTAGCTATTATGCAATGCTATTTTATTTGTATTTTCCCGTGGGGTATCCCGAAATATTTCTGATGATCATGAATTATTATCAAGTGACCTTTGAATCAGATGCTTTCGAAGGAACGGTTTTCAAGATACCTCATATTCAAGTGGGCCATGCCTGGAAGCTGTACCACATCTGCCTGCAGAGCAAATATTAATGATGGAAAACACTTGTTCTACATTGGTTTTCTTTCTGTTGCTGTAATTAAAATACTTGAGGCTGAGAGCTTTATCATGTAAGGAAGATTGTTTAGCCGATGCCTCCGAAAGCTGGAAATCCAAGCTCAAGAAGACTAGCTCCATGATAGCATGATAGCATAGCGGGGAAACTCCCATGAGTCTTGACTTCTGTAGATGAAAGTTAATTTTGTGATTTGACTATTGCATATATATATATATATATATATATATATATATCATTCTGATTGTTCTTTGCCCATTGTTCTTTAGCTCTTCCCATCTCTGTCAAGCTCCTGCCTATCCCCACCAGTCCTTTCCCCAGACTCATGACTTTCAGGTTTGTTTGTTACCCGGTTAATTTAACCTGGGCCATCTGTGTAACTATTGGATTAGAATTGGAGCCAGAGGCCATCAGTGGGTGCAGAAATGCAGGCAATGACTTCCCCTCTGCCCGAGTCTATTGATAAAAACAATCCAGCCATGGGGGGTAAGGCCCCCTAAATGTCTCTTCTCCATGTATACCTGACTACTGACAGCTTGTTCTTGTGTGAACCTAATATAAGACCCGATCATTAAAGACTCCATTACCACACACCAAGACCATGTGAATATGAAGAACACACCCAACAGACCTACACCATAGAATACTGAATAAATTAACTTTAGAATACATAAATATAAAAGGAAAATAGAGATTTTGTAAAAAAAAAAAAAAAGTAAAGTTTTTTTTTTCCCCTTTCTGGTTATAGGGTGATTTTCAATGAGTGTCTTGGATGGTGTTTTATCAAAGGCATTTAGGACCTAATGTCATTTCAACCACCTAGGAGAAACAATTACACAATATGATGATCAGTCTTGGCAGTGAAGTTGGTTATTACTGGAATCAACCAAGTATCGGGTTTCCAGGTGAGTCTGTGAGCAGGGTTCACTGAGCAGGGAGAACCCTTCCCCAGAGTGGGCAGGCAGCACCTACCAGTGGTGTGGGTATTCCAAGAAAAGCTTCTGTGTTCGCCTGATTACCATTGTCCCTGTGGTGATTACGTTTATGCTGCTGAGCTGCTCTTATCCTTTGTTGACATGGGACCCTAGCGTCTTTGGCCTTACAAAGATACACGGTGAGTCTCTAGGAAATCCTGCAGGCCTTCAACTCCAGATGGGGACTTCTGATACATATGCAACCTCATACATGGGACAGCTTTTGGGTTCTCAGCCTCTCCAGTAAGAAGACAGCCATCAACGAACTACCCAGCCCAAATGGTGTTCGCTAACCTGGTAAACTCCCTTTGTGGTGTGAGTGAGTGTGTGTGTGTGTGTGTGTGTGTGTGTGTGTGTGTGTGTGTGTGTTCTTTCAGTTCTAGAGAATCCTAATACAGACTCACCTGGAGATCTGCCATTTGGCGGATTCCAGCTACAAATCAAGTTCATGTGCAAGATTAATCATCGCATTGTGGAACTGTTTTTCCTGAGCTGTTGAACGGCTCTTAGGTCCTTAATTGCCTTTGATTGATAAGCTACTATCCATGTTGTCCATTGAAAATCATAGCAACCCTCAGGTACAGCAGAGAATGATTTGGAATGACCTAACCGGTTAGGTTGTAGGTGTCACTCTGTTCTTTTTGGCCCATGTTTTTGTGAGGACAGTCAATCTGCAGAAACACAAGTACTGTTCATGGGAAGACAGAGAAATCACTCACCTCCAAGGACACCTGGTTGAATTAAAGAATTCTGGGGACAGTTTGAATCTGCCCTGGAAAAGGCAGTTACAATTCAGCAGCCCCACACTCTAAACACCATCAGCCTAGAAAAAGGATATGTTGTAAACAATTACATTTTCAAAACAGTCTGATTTGTTGTTACAGTTCATATAAGACCATCCTTTGATATGACTCTATCCAGAGAGCTCTGCAAGGTGATTGCTGCAATACATTCTGTATGCTGAGAAATTATAGCGGAGAGCATGATGGGAGCTGGAATCGACTCGCAGATCAGTTACTAAGCCAAGAATAGACCACAGCTGCCACTTAGCAATGGAAAACAATCTCCCACGACATCCAAAAGGTTATTAGGATTTTCCAAGTCTTAGATAAATGTACCCCAGAGACCAGCTCCTGAAGAACTGTAATTTAGTATGGTGACCTGAACGCTGCATGTCCCATTGATTTCCTAGATTAAGAAAGAGTAAGGATGCTCCAAATCAGCCCTGGAGATTACGATGTGATCATTGTGTAAATTGATGTAGGGAAGTTCAGAAGCATCCCCACTGGAGAGATTTTTTTTTACCCCACATTGAAAGATAAATATTTTCACTCTGAACGCTAAAACGCTATGAATACTCTTAATGCAAATTTGTAGTCTCGAATTTAGAAAAAAAATAAAACAACCTGAGGGTGCAAGGAAATAGTAATCAAATTAATAGAAATTTGTCTTTCTGTGACAAAATTTGAAGACTCACAATTAAAACGAACTTCGGAACCTATCGCATCCAATGGCTCAGTCCATGCAATTCCCCATCCCTCCATGCTCCGGTGTTATGAACAGATTATGTGTCGTTATTACTGAGTTCTTACTTAGATGCCACTTCTCATCATTCTTTCTTAAGATAAATTATTTATTTTATTTTTTAAGAGTGTAATTACATTCCTTCCCCACGCCTCCCTCCAAACGCACTGGTATAACCATCCTTGCTCGCCTTCAAATCTATGTCCTCTTTATACTTGTCACTATATACATGTATATGCATATATGTGTATGTACGTATACAACATGTGTGCACGTGCGCATGTATGTGTGCATAGGAATGAGTACACTAAAACCTGACCACACCTGCTCAGTCTATACTTCCGGGGGATCCAGTATCCTTCCTGACTTCTGTGAGCCTCCCGGCATCTCGTAGTGCCCAGACATACATGCAGGTAAACACTCATGCCCGTAAAATCTTATCACTTTTTAAGAAACTCTCTACCCCTGGCTTCCAGGAAGCAAAAACTTTTCCCATATGTCTGCTCCTCCTCAAACCTTAATTTCCCACGATTCCCTCCATCTCGAAACTATGAAGCTTCTCAGGACTGGCCATCTTTTCT
Source organism: Phodopus roborovskii (assembly GCF_943737965.1). Lineage (NCBI taxonomy): Eukaryota > Metazoa > Chordata > Mammalia > Rodentia > Cricetidae > Phodopus > Phodopus roborovskii. Next base: position 4,010,370 of record NW_026126415.1, read on the forward strand.
CTCCACAGGCTGTCACGCTTCTCCCCACTGCCGTGATTACAGCCCGTGTGATTTGATTCAAAAACTTCTCCTTTGGTCTAGATTGGTTCTCAGTACCAAACGAGTGTGAGCGAGTGCCCATGCTCTCCCTTGCCTTGGTTCTGCAGAACACTGTATTATCGAGGATCTGCATCCAAACGCATGGTCTTCCCTGCCCACCCACTCCTCCATTTCATCCACCAGCGCCCCTAAGTCACAACATTTTAGCGTCACCTTTGAAGTCCTCTCCACTCCAACACCATGGCCAACTTCCTTCCTTCCTTCTTTCCTTGCTTCCTTGCTTATTTCCTCCCTTCCTTCCTCCCTTCCTCCCTCTTTCCCTGCCTCTCTCTTTTCCTTCCTTTCTTTTTTTCTTCCTTCCTTCTTTCCTTCCTTCCCTCTTTCCTTCCATGCTTCCTTGCTTATTTTCTCTCTTCCTTCTTTCCTTCTTTCCCTGCCTCTCTCTCTCCCTCCTTTGCTTCCTTCCTTCCTGTTTGTCTTCCTGCCTTTTTTATTTTTCCATTTTTTTTTTTTTTTTTTTGGAGACAGAATCTCATATAGTTCAGGCTGCCAACTTGTTAATTTATCTTCAGATCTTAACTCCCTCTCCCTAGTTAGGATGACAATTGCAGCATCTCCAACGTGACCAGTTTATGGCATGCTTGGGATGGATCCAGGGTTTCCTGCATGGTAAGCAAGCATGGTAAGCAGCTGAGTTACATCTCCTTACAAAGCAGTTGTTAAGTCTTCTCCTTTCTCTCCTTCTCCGCTGTCTGCAGTCCAGTCTAAGCAGTGATGTCACTTGTCCTGGTTGTATTCCACACCCTCTCCCTTCACGTGCTTTTGCTCCCCTTCGGTGAATTTTCACCTCAGCCTCAGCAGAATGATGTTCTGAAAACTCATGGGGAATCGTACTGCTTCCTTAAACAGATTGTTTTAGTTATTCCATATTCTCAGGGGGAAAAATAATGACCTGAAACCATCACAAAAAATGAAGTAGTTTTACCGTGGCCTGTGACAGCAGAGAGCTCAGCATGTGCCCCCTCCCCTACCACAAAAGGAGCTCTTGGATCGCTTTGCTCAGAGCAAATCAGCACATCTATGTTTCGTGCTTGTTGTACAGAATGAGTGATTCAAAGAGATGGACTAACTTCATGCACAGGGAAAGAATACATACCTTTTAGTCAAGTAGTTGTTCTGAGAGCACAAGGCCATTTTATCACTAGTGTTTGTTTCGTTTGCAAATAATCTTTGGAACATTACTGAGAAATAGCTATGATTTAATTCGAGTGTGAGGCGCATGTGATCACCAGTTCCAGATGGTTCCATTATTATTTTTTTTTTAGGTTAAATGAAAGCAATGCTGGGATTCTGATGAGTTTACCTTGCACTAAAAACAAAAAACAAAACAAATGAAATCATAATCTCTATGGTTGACTGGCTTAGGAGCTAACCATGTCTAGAAGTTATATATTTAAGATGAAAATATCTATGGGTTCTTTAGGAAGTCACTCCGTTGCATGCTTAAAGCAAGACAAAAAACTCAAACATTTTGAAAGTATTCAAAAGCAAACTGGCCTCTGAGAATACCTGAACTCCTGTGCACATACCCACCCCACAGGCATATATACACATAAGTAAATAAAAATAATCTTTACGAAAAAAAAGCAAAGTGTAGTTTGCTGACTCTCCTGCCTTCTTTGACTAGTTCTCAAATTTAAAGCCCTCCCTCATGATGTAGGAAAGCTCACGACAGAGAGGCAGGATTGGGGAACAATAACACAGGCTCAGCAGAGAAGAAATAAAGGAATGGTGTTTTTGTATGTTTACTAATATAATCTGGGGTATGTTTTCCATTTCTGTGATATATAACATTCGTGAATAAAGAGAGTTGTGTGTTTGGTATAGAGCTAGAAGAAAGATTTGTTCAGGGGGTACTGACCTAATTTTGTAGTATGTATTCTTAATAAGAAGATAACTTCATGTTGCTTAGGTTTAGATTCATGTTACTTTAGAAAATATCATTGCCACAATGCTGACCTCGTATGGTTTTTAAGAAGTATATGCATCAATATTCTCTCATACCAGGAATCATGTTTTTTAAAAGAATCTTCTCGAACATATTTGGATAGCTAAGGACATAAGGAGACCAGATTTAGACTGAACAGAGACCCAGCTGCCTCTGTGTTCTTGTCTGTTTAAACATCCCCACCCCATCCCCCACACCCACTAAAACCCTTTTATGTCACAGTTTGAATGTGGTTGCCGTTGTCTTCATCACAGCGCTTGTAATCAAGCCTCTTCTTCCTTCCTCTTTTTCTCTAATTTTCCTCTTTCCCTCAGGAGCGCACCCTCGTTTTGAGTCAAGCTCCCTCCACAATCCTGTGCTGAGGAGGATGGGCTATGGCTGCAGGATGTGTTGGTTGGAGCTGGAGAGAGGCATTGCTCATCAATCAGCACTTCCAGGGTGCTAATCCTCACCCCAGTTAGCTGATTTGGCCCTTGGGATTCTGACCACTGCAGTGGTCAATCACGCAGCTGCTCCATTCAGCCTCATCATCTCCCTATTCTTACCGATTATTGCATCATGGCCACCAAGACAAAAAAGAAAGAGAAAGAAGATCAATCATCAAAACCATGCGTCCCGAAAGAAATACTCAACGTGACTGGAATTTCTCATCTAACAGGGATGGTGCTAAAGACTATTTCTGCCAAATACTTAGCAGTCCAATGAATATAATTATAAATAACCAAAAGTTGAATCTTGCGGTTGTGGTAGGGGAAGTTTTTGCAATTAGCCTTGGTCCCATTCATGATGCCAATCTTGTCTTTTTGGTTCCCAGGCTATTTCTTTAACCCTTAACAGATTTTGTATTTGTTTAACTCATAGAAATCAAAGTCTTCAGGAGCAATCAGTGTTGCTGAACTCATACACAATATGATGATGTCACTGCTATTGCTGAATTCATAATATACCCAACACAATATGAGGATGTCACTACTATAACCATTTTGTAAAAATCATTTATCACATGTCAGTTAATTGCCTCTCTCAGTAACAAGAATTATTTTGTTACATTTTCCACATTTAAAAGAAATCTAATAAAAAACACTTAACATCTTCCTGAGTCTGTGAAAAAGTTGTTAAACACTTTACAATTTGTACAAGTAACAGAAATAACTATTGCAAAGACATAACTGAGCTAATGTCAACCAATTCTTAGTCTATAAGAAGTCTGTTTTACTATTGCATTCAAAGAGTAACAGAGGCTTTTGAAGTTGGTTTCTACAAAGAAACATTTAATCTCTTCATCTTGCTAAGAGTACGCCTAGACCTTAATGTTAGTATTATTGAGATCTTTCTCTCTTCGTTTTTTAATTGAAAATAGATTCTTTTCTCATACAATACATCCTGACACGTTTCTCCCTGCTCCTCCCAGTACCCCCCCCCACTTACCCTGCCCTCTGGATCCACTCTCTTTCTCTCTCTCATTAGAAGACCAGTGGTCTAAGAGATAACAACCAAACATGACCAAATAAAATATAGCAAGATAAAAAAAAAAAAAAAAAAAACAAAAAACAAAAAAACATCACATCAAGGCTGGACCAGGAATCCCAATGGAAAAACAAATAGCCCCAAGAGTAGACACAGGAATCAAAGAACCACTTGTTCATATCCTCAGGAGTCCCCCACAAATACTAAGCTGAAAGCTATACTATATAAGCAGAGGACAGATCTGGTGCAGATCCCTGTGGACCCCGTGATTGCTGCTTTAGTCTTATGGGATCATGTGAGCCTTACTCAGTTGATACAGAGGGTCTTGTTCTGATAACCTCCACCTCCTGTGACTCTGAAAAATGTCTGCCTCATCTTCCATGGGTTCCCTGAGTTCTGGCTGGGGGGGATTTGATAAAGACATCCAACTTAGAGCTATGTGATCCAAGGACACACATTCTCTCTCTCTTTTCTCTCTCTCTCTCTCTTTCTCTCTCTCTCTCTCTCCCTCTCTCTCTCTCCCTCTCTCCCTCTCTCTCTTTTTTTCTCTCTCTGTGTAAAATGTCTGGTTGTGGGTTTTTGAATCTGGTCCAATCTGTATAGAAGGAAGCTTATCTGATGACAACTGACTGAATAAGACACTGATGTACGAGTATAGTAGACTATCATTGCATCATTTTATTGATAGTCTTTTTTTTTTTTAAGACTAGTAAGTTGGTTTTTACATTATGTCTCTGGGCTGTCTAGTCTCTGGTTCTTGGTCACCCAAGCAGTGTTGGTTATGGGCTCCATCTTAGGGAGTGAGCCTTTAAGTCTATATATTTATAATATGTGTATGATGTTTTGACATAATACATAGAAAAATGGTTGAATCAAGCAAGCTAACACATTTACCATCCAACACACTCACTGTTTTGCTATGGAAATATCTATGGTCCACTTCTACAGTATTCAAGCACAGAACACAGTATTGTTAAGTGTAGTCACTGTGCTGCATACCAAGCATCCTGGGCTTACTCACCCTAACTGAAACCCTTTGATTCACACGGCACCGCCGAGTTCCCTGAATGCTTACCTTGACCTAGACAAGGTCTGTGGCTCTGGCTTGTTTCAGATGCTGCATACTGAGATCATAGTGCAGCTGTTTTTGCTTTGCTTTGCCTTTTTCCCTTAGACTCAATCCTCAAAATTGCAGGCTTTCCTTTTACGTGTTTTTTCTTCTTTTAAGGTAGAATGGCATTCTCCTTTTCATATGTACATGTTTTCTGTATCCAATCACACATCAGTGACATTTAAGTTGACCCTGCTTCTCAACTACTGTGAATACTGCTGCTGTGAGCATGCAAGTATAGGTATTTTCTTACCATATTGATTTCATTTCTTTTAGGAATAGACCCCCAAAGCAAAATTGCTAGACCATACAAACGCATACTTCTGTGAATCATGTTCAAGTGTTTGCATTCTCCCACATCCTCACCAACGCTTGTCCTTTTGACAATAGCCTTTTGAAAAGAAGTGAGGTGGCATTGAAACAGGACCTGGGTACTGCTTGTGCTAAAAGCCATCTCATCATTTGGGCTCCCATAGTAATTGAAAGCAGGTGGGAGCTGGACATGTCAGCCTTCATTCTGCATCATCTGTGTCCATTCCTTTGAATAAAGCCACAGAGATAAACCATTGTCTTTAACCTTTCCTTTGGAATCCCCCCTGCTTTCTGACAGCCACACACATACAGGCAGAACAGCAGAACTTTGCAGACTGCTACACACATGCATGCTATGAAAGTAATCATCTGTGATCCAGCAGCTACATGCTAGAGTAGCAGTTATCTCCAAGACTCAACTTGACCCATCAAACAGTTTTTCTTTCACCTTGTTAGTTTCCTTTCCTGTAAAAAACCTAGGAGGCTTGATATAATCTTATATGAAATGGTCATATATGTTTGATATAATCTTATTCTTTCCTTTTCCCTTAAGGATGATGATGGTGGTGGTGGTGATGATGATAATGGTGATGATGATGATGATGATGATGATTTATATCTGGACCTGCCTATCCCATTTTGCCTCCATGGATATCCACAAAACATAGCATATCAAGTTGCAGTTAAGACTTGGCACCTCCCCTCATATTAAGACTAGACAAGGCAATCCAGAATAAGGAATAAGTCCCAAAAGCCAACAGAAGAGTCCAAGACAACTCCTCTACCCAGTAGGAGTCCCACAAGAAGACAAAGCTACACAATTGTAGCATATATGTAGAAGGCCTAGGTCAGTCCCATGCAGGCTCCCAGGTTATCTCTGCTCAGTCTCTGTGACACCCTATGGTCCCACATTAATTGATTCTATGGGTTTTCTTGTGGGGTTCTTGACCCCTCCTTCCTCATTCTCGCTCTCTTCAGCAGGATTCCCTGAACTCCACCTGTTTGGATGTGGGTCTGCATCTGTTTCCATCAGTTGCCTCTCTGATAACAACTGGGCTAGGCACCAATCTACAAGTATAGCAGACCATCACTGGCCTCATTAGGCATCATTACATAGACATTTTATCTGTCTGTCTGTCTATCTATTTGCCAGTTGTGTTTGTTCCTATCTTCGGGTACCCTTGGTACTGATGCTCCAGGCAGTGTCAGGGGTTGGGTTCCCTTTGGTGATGTGGGTCTGTGAAGGCTGGACCAATCGTTGATTAGCCTTTCCCACAATGTTTGTACCATTTTATTCCAACACATCCTGTAGGTAGGACAAATGGTAGTTCGAAGCTTATGTGGACTGTTACATGTTGTATGGTCTCTGTGATTTCGTGAAAGATCTGTTGACTATGGATAGATAAGGTTTTCTGCTTTGGAGAAAAATGACAATAGATTTTTGATATGGACAGCTCAAATTTGTAGATCACATAGAGTAGGAGGAACATTTAAACAAGATTAATTCTTTTAGTCCATGAATATGAAATACTATTTACCTGTATCTTTTTCAATTTATCCCATAAATATCTTATCGTTTTAAGTGGATAAATACTTCACTTTCTTATTTAAGCATTTTTGAAATTAAAATTGGACAATTTTCTAAAAATGCTACTGATTTCATACATCGAATTGTTATTCTACAATTTTACTGAAGCATCTATTAGTTCTAACAATATTTTTCAGTGGAGTCATTATAGACTTTTAGCTTATAAGATCATGTCAAATTTCCTTTCTTCTTCCTCATCTTCCTCCTCCTTTTCCTTCTCCTTCTCTCCTCCTCCTCTGGCCCCCTTCTCTCTTTGTCTGTCTGTCTGTCTCTTTGTCCCTCTGTCTCTCTGTGTCTGTCTCTGTCTCTCTGTCTGTCTGCCTGCCCATCTCTCCTCTCTCACTGGTAAAAATTCAGAAAAGGTATTCCTCATCTTAGACGGAAAGTTTTTATCTTTTTTATTGATACGATGTACACTGTACACTTATCATATGAGCCTTTATTATTTGGTGCTCATCCCTTGTGCACCAAATTTATTGAGTTTGTTATTATTTTTATATACTTATAAATCATGAATGAACGTTGATGCCTGTCAACAGCTTGGCTGTGATATTGGTATTACCACAAGATTTTTTTTTTTTTTGTCACACATGTTTCATGAGTGTGATGTATCACGTTTACTTACATGTTTTGAACCCAGGAACAAATCCCACTGTATGGTGCATGATCTTTTTAATGAGTTGCTGAATTCATCTGGATAATATTTGACTATGAAATTTAGCATGTGTTGTCATCAAGGTTAGTGATAAGTAATTTCCTTTTTTGTAGTATACTTGAATAGTTTTGACATCATGGTAACACTGGCCTTACATGATGAGTTTGAAAGTGTCCCCTTCTCTTTCACGGTCTTACAAGTGTTTGAGAAGGGTTGCGGTTGGTTCTCCTTGGAATGTTTCATAGAAATTACTATCAAAGTCATGAGGTCAAGACGGTTTTTCTTTCTGCAAAGTTGTATTTCTTTTCTTCCTTTTTGCCTTTTATTGAAAATAACTTTCCCCTGTTATATAATATATCCAATTATGATTTCCCCTCCCTTAATTCCTCCAAGTTCATCGTCACCCCCTGTCTCATTTTGAGCCATGCCTTCAGTCTCTCATTAGAAAAGAAACAGGCCTCTAGTGGTTAATAATTAAATGGAATACAGTAAGATAAAACAAAAACAAATGCATCGAGTTAAGACAAAACAAACAGAAGGAAAAGGAAACAAGAAAAGGAATATGAAACAGATAGAGACTCAAAGACCCACTCATTTACAACTCAGGAATCCCATAAAACCCACTAAACTGGAAACTATAATATATAAGCAAAGGACCAATAAAGGAAAAAGAGAAAATGTATACATAGATATTAAAATAAAATTAAGGTGATTAAAAAAAAGGCCCTACATAACATTATGTGACAAAATACCTCCTCCAATTATGCCATTTAATTTGATTTCTGTAGGCCATCTACTGCTGGACATTCATCCTACCGTTTAGATGTTTGTTTTCCAAGGGAAAGCCTTAGTGCATAGTGGTTTGGCTGGCATATGTGGGCTCTCAGTCTGTAGAACATCTGTCCAGGTTCTTCTGCTTTTAGAGCCTCCACTGAGAAGTCCATGTTTTTGTATGTGTTATTTGGTCTTTTTCACTTGCAACCTTTAATATCTTTCCTTTGTGCTGTGTGTTTGACGATGTGGTTATTTTGTTCTGAGGGGACTTTTATTTCTGGTCCTGTATTTGGTGTTCTCCATATTTCTTATACTTTGACAGACACTTCCTTTTAGATTAGGGAAATTGTCTCCCATGATTTTTGTGGAAAATATATTCTGTCATTAACCTGGGTTTCTTCTCCTTACTGTATTCCTATTATTCTTAGATTTGGTCTTTTCAAAGTGTCTTAGACTTCCTGGATATTTTGTGCTAGTTTTCTTTTCTCCTTTTGTTTTGTTTTGTTTCAGATTTAACATTTGCTCTATCGTGCCTTCAATGCTTACGATTCTCTCTTGTCTCTCTTATGTTCTACTAGTGAGGTTTGCTTCTGGGGGTTACTGTTTGAGTTCCTAAGTTTTTCATTTCCAGATTTCCCTCAGTTTGTGTGTTCTATTGTTTCCACTTTTCAGGTATTGAACTGTTGCATTCATTTTAATCCACTGTTCATTTGTGATAACAGGATGAGTGGAGAGGAAGGTGAGGGAAGGTCTGTAGTCAGCTGGAGCTGAGGGCTGAGGATTAGAGGGTTTCGGAAAGTAGACTTCTACAGAGCTAGGGATAAAAGTGGGGTTTTGGATTTAGAGGTGAAGAGGGAACAGTGTAGATCTACAGCTAGCCTACCAGCTTCCGAGGCCAGAACAGCTGGGAGGTTTTTAATCTTTGATTCAATCTCCTTATTTGACATTGGCTGATTCCATCTGCACAGTTTGTATATAGCTAAGAACTTAGCCATGTCTCCCGGGTTAGGTAATTAGATATTGTATAACTGTTTATAGCCATCTGCTCTGATCTTTCATATTTCAGTAGTGTAATTTGTAAGGCTTCTTTCACTTATACTTTTATTTCTTTGATATATATATATATTTTTATTAATCTAGCTAAAAGTTTGCTCATCTTATCTTTTCAGTGACCACCTTTAATATAGTTTTATTTATTTTGTCATTTTATATAGACTCTGATTTATCTGCTGAGGTCTCTGTTTTCCCCTCCCTTCTGCTGATACTGGATTTATATTTTTTTCTTACTTCTTGAAATTCATCATTAGTTTATGTAAGATACTCTTTCTTTATTAACGTATGGCTTTATTACTGTAAACTCCCATCTCAGAACTGTCTTTGCTAATCTCATATGTTTTGATAATTAGTGTTTTCATTTCTTTTGTGTCTGTATTTTGTTGATTTCCCTTTGGATTTTAGAGTACTGAGGGGTTTTCAGTTTAATTTCCATGAAGATGATTTCAAATGGAAACAAAATTCTCTTATCTCTTTAGTATCTAATAGTACATTTTCTCATAATTGCAAATCATGAGAAGCCTTGAAAAACTACTTTCCCATAAGGAAGGTTTAAAGGAAATAAATGTCAACTAAGGCTGCCATTTATTTATAGTCTATATATTTCATCTTTTCTTTGTATATCGTTCTCCAAAAATTCTACTTCCATGTTCCAAAGAGATTTACACAGCATACTCAATCTGGAAAACTATGTATTTTTGTTTTACACATTAAAAATCATAGCATTTTTTTTAAAACCCAAGTTACTGAGAAAGATGAATAGCATATAAGCCCATTAAAATTTTAGAATTGTGAAGGACAGGGGACTGTCACATCCCTGGTGGGTAACTTTAGGAAAAGCACTTAGAGCTTTCTGGAGGATAAAATTTGAGAGTTAACAACATGGAGCAAATAGATGGACAATCTGAAACCTGTGAGGATAACAATGTCATCCCAGTTATATGGGATGAATTACCCTGGCTTCTAAGTTTTAATTTTTCCCACAAGGTGGAACATTCTACTTGTTTCTTGAAATTTTCTAAGTTCGCCTTTGCACCCTGCATTTTTTAATGTCCTCGATACCATGAAAACTATCCTGTGGAATGCACAATGCTATATCTGTGTATATTATATTTATTGTGCCTGGGTATTGAGGAAGATGCTTTCCAGTTTTCTTTGCACTGAGATGAACTGATGGGAGATGTAATTCTGTAAATATGTTTCTCTTATTGGTTAATGAACAAAGCCCTATTGGCCAATAGGGAAGCAAGATAGGTGGGACTAGAACGCAAGGAGGATTCTGGGAGATGTAGTAGAGAGGATCAATATGTAGGACATGAGAGAAGAGGTCTGAACCCTTTGTTCAATAAGGTAAGACCATGTGGAAACACTTAGATTAATACAAATGGATTAATATTTAAGACAGAGCTAGCCAAATAAGAAGGTCTAGCCATTGGCCAACAGCTTTATAACTAATAGAGTCTCTGTGTATTATTTTGGGACTGATGCGGCTGTAGAACCAGGCTGGTGGGAAAGTACTCGTAACAATGAACAGTAAAAACTAAATCTAACTGGCAGGATAGGACTGGAGGTAATGCATATCATGGTAGAAAACAGCCACACCCCATTCTGAGAAATCAAAGCTGCCAGATACTAGCCACACAAGCCACACAGATCCTCAGTCTCAGAGATAAAAGATGTTGGAGACTCACTTCACCTGCCTCAGGAAAAAAAATTGACTGAGAAATAAATTTTGCTGCATAAAATTTTGGAAGTTTCAGGACAAACCTTATCACAGTGTGACTTGTCCTGTCTCAACGAATATGCTTGGCATCTATTTTCTACTTCTTTATTATCAGAAGTTGTCTTTGTGGGACTGCAATTGGAACCAGACTGGCATCCCTAAGTTAGTGTCTGGGTGAGAGTGTGTATGAGGGAAAGGCTAGCTATAGACAATAAAGAAAAAACGGAGACACAGAGTAAAATCAGGAGGGCAGATTCAGCTAATACTGAATTGCCACAAGTTGATAGTTCACCACTCTTATATACCTTAACCAAAAAGAAGAATGTGGCATCATGTATAGGGAACAAAGAAACTTTTCTTCCTCCTTTCTCTAAGGGTTCAGTAACCACCACACCTTAGATTCAACTTCTTGTTCCCTAGCCTTGAGGATCAGGAGTAGCCACTCCTCAGACCTGGTCTGTTGTTGTTTAGAATAAGACAGACAAACACCCTACTTACTGTAGCCATACCTTTGACCTTTAGGTCTTATGACTTGCTGAGGACAATTTTGAACTCTCTGCCCTTGTGCCAAGATGGAGTACAGCCATCCTTATGGGCACTGACACTTTATACACAAACTCATGCCTTTGTTGATAAAACTTACTGGTTCACTTCTTTTCAAAGACATTTGTAACTCTGGGGGGGACAAACTGTCATCAAACTCTAAAAGGAATGAATTTTCTATAGGAAAAATTGAGCACTCTGATAAAGATCAAGGGAAATTCATATAATAAAATTCTTTTAAAGTATGGAAACTCATTTATAGGAAGATACCTTCTGGGCACTTATGCGTCTGTATCATTTACTCCAGGAACACTTATGCTGTCCTTTCAGACAGCACATTCGATCTCTATTTTTCTATATTTTCTTTCTCTTACTGAATAACTATTTTAGCAGGCGACAACAGAACAAAGAACTCCGTTTTTGAAAGAACGTCCTTTTTAACCTCCTGGTCTAAACACTTTCGATGCTTGTAATTTTACCAAAAGAAAGAATTATAAAATGACTTAACCCAACAGGCACATGCATCAGATAACTTAGCTCCTTAAAAATAGCATTGAGATAATTTATAAAATAGACATTGTGTTGGTTTGGTATTGAACTTAGAGTCCCTTTGTGCTTCTCTTTAAAGCATATGAATTCTTACAAATAAAACTTCATATACCAGCCCCTGATCTTTTGAATCACACACTCAATAGCTTCATCTCTTCATCCACAAATTCCAAACTCCATTCACTTGGTCTTAATGGAATGCCACAGCTATTCACTGACTATGAAAGAGAAATGTTTTTAAAAAGTGTGTTTTTACATCAGGTGTTGATTGATTCAAATACCATTTATGTCACTTGCTAGCCATATACATTCCATGGTTTTAATCAGAGTGCTCTTTAAACAATGAATTCTATATATGATAACAGACTCAAGGATTATTGTTTCTCGAGACAACAAACTAGCCAGGCATGTAAAGGTGCTTACCACACAAGCCCAGGAAACTGAGTTCAGTTCCCAAAGTCCACAGAGCTGTCCTCTGATCACCCATGCATGCACACTGCAACACATGTGTTCATACATATACACACAGACATGCAACGAACACACGAAACTGAAAATAAAGAATTGTTTCTTCTTGACATAGAACTGTTTATGAGATAAAGTCTTGCTACATGGTCCAGGTTGGCTTCAGACTCATGATTACCTCACATAAACTTCCTCAATACTGGGATTAGAGACATGCAGCATCACATCCAATACCTGGTGCATAATTAATGTGTGACAACTATGAGATTTTAATAATTCTTTTTTTTTTGTTTGTTTGTTTTTTTCAAGACAGGGTTTCTCAGTGGCTTTTGAAGCTGTCCTGAAACTAGATCTTGTACACCAGGCTGGCCTCAAACTCACAGAGTTCCACCTGCCTCTGCCTCCCGAGTGCTGGGATTAGAGGCGTGCTCAATAACCAGCTGCAGAGAATAATCTGAGGTAAACTGACTGCTTTCTGCTACCCCAGGGAGGGGCAGGAAAACATAATCCAAGAACAACTTCACATTTTTAAGAAACTGTCACAGAACTCCTGGGTTGTTTTCTTTGAGTTTCCTTGCAAGCACTTAGAATTCTGCTCCGAGGACTCTATTTTGGGGCTGTGTTCTGACAGCATACACTTCTATGTCCTCCAATCCTTTGCTTTATATAGTGTTCGTTGTTGTGTTAAGATTTATGCACTGTGCACATTGCAGTGGCTACTGCCTTTTTACTGTCGTGTATTACCATTCCACTGTAGGATGGCATCTCAGATTTTTAAATCTGAGCTTTGAGCTATCATGAACAGGGCTCTAATGAATATGCTTGTACAAATTCTATGTGAACATATATTTTCAATTTTTTTAGCAGGTAACTGGAAGTGTCTGTGTTTGTGTCAAAGAATAATGCATATTTAGCTTCGCTATAAATTACTCAAAAGCTCTCTAAAATGTCAAGGCACTTTATACATCTACGAGGAATATATTCTTTTGGTTGACATTGCAGACTTGAAGAGGTTTTAGGGCTACAAAGCTGCTTATTTGTTTGTTTTGAATTTAGTCATTCCAGTGCCTATAAACCGGTTATGCCCTTGTACTGTGCAGCTGTTTGGTAGCTGTTAATACAATCTCTTTTATCTCACAACTGGTCTGCTTGCAACTCTTTTTAAGTACTTATATTCTCATATTTTATTACATATGTAAATGTGTGCCGTATTAGTATAGTGAAATAGAAATTGAGATGCTTTTGCAAGCATGGATTTAGGTATTCATGTGTGGATACCATTTGTATTTCATACTGAGTCCAGCAACACTAATCACATGGTGTTCAGAGTTTCCCAGGAAATGTCAAGCAGTTCCAAAACATTTGAAGCTAACTCATAACATCAGGAACGTCTCCTCTTGAACATCAGGAACGTCTCCTCTTGAAACTGTAGGAACCATATTTATGTAAAATTGCTGTCAGTGACAAGTATGGAATTTATAAAACCCTGACCACTCTCTGCTGGTTGTTTGTTTGTTTATTCATTTGTCTTTCCCTCTAATCCCTGAGTATTTGAGATTTTCTCTCAAATAAACAAATATAAATAAATAAATAAGCTCTCTCGTCCTGTCTGGTAATCCACAGGCAGGCCTTAACTCCAGATATTTGCCATAGTGCTCCCCTCTCTCCCGACTCTCCTCTGTATGAGGCATTGACAGGAAAGACAGCTATTGCTGCAGAAGGATTAAAAAACATTTTTTCTTGAGCCAAATGCAGGTGACTTTGGTTTAGGAACTTAGATTCACCATAGTCTAACAGACTTTTCCATGGCAGGAAAAATTACAGGCGTAGGCAAAAGTCAGACAAAAGTCACTGTGCCCACCAATATGCTGGGGGGGAAATCATCTAGTTTTAGGTGCTACCCTTCTTTACTTTAAGGTTGCTGAAAACTGTTGGTAGGTTAAGAAATACATTAGAAAGTTCTACCTAATAGTCACAGAGGCTTCTAATAGATGGCTATAGAAGGGTAAAGATAGCCCATGAAATCTTGGCTCTCAATCTGCAGAATTCCATCTCTCAAAATCTTGAATTTTAGTCAGTCAACCTGTCTGTGGAACCTTCTTTGTTAAGAAATCCTAATTCATTTAGGTATGAACAAACTTATCCAATAACCAGTAAAACAAATTTCTTTTTTTGTATTTATTACTCCATTTGTTTAACTTATCTCTGGGTGGACAAATGATAAAGTGCAGGCTTAACATCAGTTCAAACAAGGGAATTTAGTGGTAAGAATTTTTTATTTGGTCAGCAGAGCCTATGAGCTTAAAAATAATTTGCGGACTATTAATTATTCCTTCCTTATATAACGACTATAATTATATCTAAACCAGCCTGTATCATTTTATACCAGTGATGAAAAGAAAATTCCCAGTTTAGTCAAATAGAAAAAAATAAATTGTATGTGTTGGGAATAATGTCCACAATTGTTGTCTGCATAATCTCGGTGGAGCACACCCCTCATGACCCTAAAAGATTCAGGGCCAAGTAAAACTCATTGACTCAATTCAAAGTAGATTTTTAACATTTACTACATCCCTATATTCCTGGGTGTTATAAAAACACATGGCCTGTATATAGCTACTTTGGGGATAGACTGTTCAACTCATAATAAAGAGTCATAAGCTATAGAATATTTTAGTTGTGTAATGTCTGTGTCTTACTTCAGAATGTGTATTCACAAAAAGAAGGATTTGTAGCCTATAGATTCCTTTGTCTGATTCTTCCTGGAAAAAAAAAAAACTTTATTTATTTATTTCTTAACAGATGGGCATTCCACCATAACGTCCTAATTCTGACTCTAGTTCAAAACCACATGAGGACTTCACAAGCTGTTACCAAGGTCAAAGGCTTTTCTAAGATGATGAACTGTTACGAGTTGACTTTCTTATAAAGTGTATAACAAATCACTCCACCTGTCGGAGCCCTCACAGGTCATCACAATCAGCACCCGTCCCCAGAGTTCATAACTCAACTGTCAATTGTGCTCAATGGCCATTGAGTCTCTTAAGTATGAAATACCTTCAGTAATTGTCCACCACCACCTGCATCTCAATCAGGTTGGGACTTCTAGAGCTTTAAGAAATAGTTTTATTTTTTTGTAAAGTAACAACTTTCTATGTAACCCAGGCTAGCCTCAAACTTTCATCCTCTTGCTTCAGTATCCTGAATGCTAGAATTATAGACATTAGCCACCATATGTATGTTGGGATCCTTTGAAAAACTGATATTTTAATTTTGTAGTTATTGTATGAGATTTTACCTTCAAAGTAATATAAGAAGTTCAAAACTATACTTTCAATATCACTTGTAACCACTTATTATAACTCTTGCTAGCTTGTGCAGTGGTCTGGAACAGTCTCCTTCTTGGGATAGGCAGAGGCTCTCTGAGAAGCCGTCTTTACCCACAATCCAGTCTTAAAACTAGATGCATCAGATATAGGAATATGAACAAAAGTGGAATTACCCATAACGAAAGGGCAGCCACGCCTGTGTCCTTTTGACAGGAAGGCTTCATGGAATCCTTCCAAGACTCACTTTGATGTTTCCCCAGAGCATTATCCTTCCTCTATTTGGCTTGCCTATCTTGTCTCCAGCTTCAAGCCCTCGCGACAGCATAAAGAAATGTCACAATCTATGTGTATTCAAGTTAGGTGATTTCCCACTTGACCACCATGAACAAAGACACCATTTTTCTTTTGACTACGGCAGTTTTCTAGCTATAGTCTCTTTGTTCTTTCCCTTGCCCTGTTGCAGTAAATAAAAACAACGGGAAAACAAAAAAATTACTGAGACACGGGTCAATGTTGTATCATGTCGTGGCTCAAAATATTTCATAGCTTTCTATGTCTTTTAATATGGAAGTCTAAACCCTTTCAATATGGCTGTGCACCATCAATTACAAAGGCAACTGACTCTCTCACTAGAGAAGCCACAGAGACCTCCTTGCTATTCCAAACACAGACACGTTCATTTAAGAAGCTTTTCCTCCAGTTAGAGATCAGAGGTTCCCTACCCCAGAAATCTGGGAGGCCTGCCTATTCATTTCAAGTGCTTATTAAAATCGCATCATTTCATTTCACTACACACACACACACACCACTGTGCTTCGTGTCTCCTCTTAGCATTTATCATTTGATGAAATATCTTCTTTAGTTTCTATTTCTGTCTTTTTATACTAGAAGATAAGTTCGGTGAGGGCAATCACCTATCTTCAGTGAATTCATTCTTAGTATAG
The DNA here is from genome assembly GCF_943737965.1 of Phodopus roborovskii. NCBI lineage: Eukaryota > Metazoa > Chordata > Mammalia > Rodentia > Cricetidae > Phodopus > Phodopus roborovskii. The sequence continues at coordinate 4,026,930 of NW_026126415.1, forward strand.
TGCAAAGAGCAATACCAGGAACATACGTGGTGATAAAAATCTGTTTGGTTGTTTTGTTATCTAAAAGCACTAGGGATTGAGTCCAGAGTCTTGCTCATCTTAGAGAAACTCTTCAGCATCAAACTGCATTACTAACTCCAAAGTGTTTTGGAATGTTCTATGTTATTCAACACAGTATTCCGAGTCTTGGGAACAGAGCCTGACATGGAGAAGATGATCAGTAAATATTTTTGAAACAATGCATATCCTAAAACCCATATTGTGCTGTCATGTTCTTATTAGTCACTTCATAAATGTATATTAAATTATTACATGAGCAGTTGAAAGACTTTTAAAATGCTAATTGTAATACTTAAAATAATAGTAATCATTTTCTTTGAAAAACTAAGCTTAAATACATTGCCAGTGAAATAAGATTAGATAGATTTCTTCTCTACTATTTTGATTTTGTCTCCAAAATTTGAAAGGTGGTATCATTTCTTGTTTTTTTAACTTTTTGCTTGTTTTTGAGACAAGATTTCATGTAGGTCAGGCTGTCCTTGAACCTCTGGCAGTCTTGTCTCTCACCCACAAGGACGAGGATCTCAGGTCTGCACCACCATTTGTTGTGAGGGTCAGAACTCAAGGCACTGTGAGTGCTAGGCAAATGCTCTCCCACCTGAGCCATGGTCCCAGTCGCTACTTATTCTTTTTTAACTAGTTTATAGTCTCACTTAAAGACATGAAGTTAAAAGGTTTCCATTAAAATAGCTTGTACAGCAATCTTATTTGGAGATTAAGAGACAAAATGCTAACTGATGTAAATTTTCCTAAAATTCTGAGGTTTTAGGGCCACCTTCTAAGTGAAACTTATGGATGACAGTGTTCCTGGTCTCTCGATGTTTTCAGCATCACTAACTTCATCATTTAAAGACTACGACCTGGAACATGGTTTTTCAGACATAGGTTGATAATAACCGGTGTAAAGGCAAGTGGCAAAAAAATCTATGAATAAATTAATAAAATGATGAGCATGTATTTCTCTCCTGTAATTAAAAATCTCACTGATGCAGAACACTGAGTGCCTCGGGTTGTTTGTATTGTATTTATTTTACTGTATCCCATTGTTGTGGGAATCACAAAAAGTAAAATAAGCATTGATTGTGTCATTCATCTCTCACTCAAAGCATGAATAAAAAAAAAATACATCCGATGCAGAAACATACTGGAAACAGTACTGCAAACATTTTCTAACTGAAATGAACACACGCTTACCAGAATACACTTACTTGGACATGGTATACAGATAAGATGCACATGATTTGTGATAAAGGAATCCTACTAAATTTCTCTGTTGAGAATTCGGTGTTATTACTGATTTTACTTAGCTTTGGTATTCTAGGATTTGGATCTTACAAATCATAAGTACAGGAAGAGGAGGAAAATTAAAAAAATACATTCTGGAGTCTAGTCTGAGAGAGATCTATTCTGAATGTGTTTTATATGCAAAGCTGAGAACTTCGATGACCTAGATAAAGGGGAAATGCGTTCTAAAATGCAAAGTAAATGCTTGAAAGGAGCCAGATGAGTTTCCCAAGGCACATACATTTTTGGTTTTCAAGTACAAAGTTAATGTCAGGTCATTGTTTGAAAAATAAAAAAGCAATATAGACTTATATATAGAAGCCATTAACATTTCTCCAGCCCACTGCAGTTGTCCCCAACCCTGCTGCTCAGCTCTCTGCGGCAGAGCTACCATAAGCAGCATGCCCTTTACTCTTCTAGAACCTTTCTTATTTTAGTTGTGAGCCTAGCCTTTAACGGCTGAGCCATCTCTCCAGCCCAAACCTTTCTTATTTTAGATGTATATTTCTTAATAAGCAATTTGGTATGGTTTTATATGAAAGCTATTGCCAATCCGTTCTTAAGCCGAAAAGAAAAGATAAAGTTACAGGTCTCAAAAACTGCATCCGCCTAATAGGCAACGTATTATACACATCATTTCCCAAAAGGGGACGGGGGGCAATGAAACATGAATCTTACCTGAAAGAATCCAACTGTAGTGCACATGTGTATGTGCGTGTGTGTGTGTGCATGTGGGGGTGGAGGTGCACATGTGTATGTGTGTGTGTGTGGGTGCACATGTGTATGGGGAGGGAGGTGCACATGTGTATGTGTGTGTGTGTGTGCATGTGTGTGTGGGGGAGGTACACGTGTGTGTGTGAGGTGCAGTGTGTATGTGTATATGTGTGTGGGGGGTGCACTTGTGTATGTGTGTGTGTGTGTGCATTGTGTATGTGTGTATGTGCATGTGGGTGCACATGTGTATGTGTGTGGGTGCATGCACGTGTGTATGTGTGTATGTGTGTGTATGTGTGCATGTGTGTGTGGGTGCACATGTGTATGTGGGGGGTGCAGTGTGTATGTGTGTGGGGCTGCACTGTGTATGTGTGCATGTGTGTGTGCATGTGTGTGGGACGTGCACGTGTGTGTGTGTGTGTGCCAGTACAATGGAAACAAAAGAACAACTTCACATGTCACTCTTCAGGTGTAGCCCACCTTGCTTTTGAGGAGGCTTTCCTACTAGACTGGAAATATCAAGTTGGTTGGGCTGGCAGCAGATAAGATTCAAAGGTGTTCCTCTCTCTGCCTCCCTAGATCTGGGATTATAAGCTTCTACCAAGGCCAGCTTATTAAAAAAAAATACATAGGTTCTAGAGATTGAATTCAGGTCTTCATTTCACAAGGAAGCACCTGACCACGTGGTCTGTCTCCTCAGCCCTCAGATGACAGCATGGCCAAGAACTGCTCAGAGCAAGTGAATGCTCCAAGCTCATTGCTTCAACAAAAATGCATTTCATTGCTTGGCAGAATGGATCAGGGGTTTTTGTTGTTGTTGTTGCTCTTAACATCTTGTAGGCACCAGGAATCAAAAATAAATCTCATCTTGCTGCTTGTTAAATGAAATAGTCACATGATGTTATTAGGCACATAGATGGAGGAATTCAAAAGGAACATTTGGAGATGACTTGTGGTTTTCTGAATCAGTCTTATCTTCAAGATTAATAGGTTGGCTTAACAAAGACAATGATGGCCATTTCATCCAGCAATGGGAGACCCGGTCCTCTCTCTCCTAACCCTGCTTTGTATGTTGAATTCTCTTTTAATTGGGAAAAGACTATTTTGATGTTTCCCATTTCAAGGTTACAGGAAGAATTACTTCTTAAAACTTATGGGCTGAGATCAGAAACTCCAAGTGGCCAAATTCTACTGTCACTGAACAAAACTTATTATCACTGTGACTGGAGTGCACCATTCTGAAACAAGTTCTACATTCTTAGTCTGGGAGTAAGAACTGAGCTAGAATCTGAAGAACCTGCTCACAGCAAAATAATAGGTCCCTCCAATCATGAGCCCATGCTCGTTCACTTGTTTGTTTTAATAATTCATCTATTGAGATATTCTTCTAAAACTTAACTGTAATACTCTGTTTTCCAACTTAACAATTATCCATTATAAATATTTGTCTAAATATTAGTTTACATAACACTATAGTTTGGATTTTGACTGTTCCCAAAAGGTCTGTATTTTAATGACACAATTGTCAGGGTGGCTCTATAGAGAGTGATGGTGCTTTTAAGGGAGTTGGAACCTAGTTATGGGTACTTGGTTTATTATGGCCTTATGCACAATATAGATTATAAGACCTCCATTACACACTTTTGCCATCTCCTTCCTTGATATCTTAACATATGACCAAATACTCTGATATACATTCCTGCTACAATGTGTCACGTTCACCAATTACCTTAAGCCCCTTGGACTCCAGAGCTTGGTTGTAGACTCTAGAAACACGAGCCCAAATAAGTCTTTCTGTACTTCCTAAATGTTTGTCAATTGTTTTGTTATAGTTAAGGACAGAGTGATCAGCCTCGAAACCATATATGCATTAAAAAACAAAAACAGTCTCAGCAAGTTATATTTATATGTACATTTGTGTGTGTGTGTGTGTGTGTGTGTGTGTGTGTGTGTAGCAATTATAACCAAAGAAACAGTGGTTATCAACTTGAAGGGAAGGGCATGAGAGGCTTTTGAGGGAGAGTAACTTTGAGGGGCTGGAGGGAGGAAAAGTGTTACAAATTTATTTCATTTAAAAATTAAAATTAAAAGAGGTTCTAAGACACATTAAAATTGATATAGGTGAGTCATATTTTTAAAATTAAACGATTCATTAATATCGGGCTTATATAATGCTAAGAATTGTGTTACCTCTAACCCCTTTATTACAGCTTTCTGTTTATTGATCATATGTGCCAATCAAGTAAAAATAAAGAAAAACAAAGATCCATGAATGTATCAATGATTTATACTAAAAAGAAAGACTTCAAACCTGTGCTTTACACAGACCTCACTTTAACCATATGTGACAGTGGATTTTATGAGTCAACTTTATGATGTTTTGGGGTGCCCAGACTAAACATTATTTCAGGGTGCATCTGTAAGTGTGGCCATTGGATAATCTAGAAACCAATTTAACCCTTACTTGGCTGCCTAGAAGGTACTTGACGTGATAGAAAGCTCCCACCTCCCCCTGCAAGCTGATCACTGTTTTTAGTCTATTTTCCTCCCACAATGTATATTTTGTACTTTTGATCCTCAAGATATCCAAGTTCATTTATTTCAGACTATAGGTTTTGCTGTATTTGTCACGAGTTTATTTTGAACCACTAAGTGAGCCATAACTCAGCTGTTTTGATAGCAGCCAAACGCTGAGGTTAAGGCCTATGTCATGACTGCTGCTGCCTGAGTGGCAATAGGAAATTTGGAAAGGAAAATAGAGACGTGAGCTATCCTTGTCCATACCTGTGGCACAGACCACGCCCATGGCATAGACAGGGCTGGACCTGGACCTGGGGGAACTAAGGCTGAGGAGGGGGCTCGGAGAGCTCTCTTGCTTGCACGGGGACAGGAGCACTTCTGGAGGCATCCTTGGGACCAGGAACCTGCTGGTGTTCATCTGTCTATGTTGTGAGTTATTTCTCCCTGAATAAACATCTATCTGGCCTACTTGTTTCTCCTGATCCTTATTAAACACCAATAATGAGAGGATGAGGGTTGTATTATCTAGGAGCAAACTATCCAGCTGTTAAGTACTGACTGTATACACAAGGTTACTCATCGGCCCACTAAGACTTTCCTGCTGGGGTGGCTTCTTGAGCATCCTTTCCACTCATGAATAATGTCTAGTGTTAAGTGTGATTATGATGCAGTTTCTTGGTACCTTCTCCACATACATGCATGCAGACTTCTTGGATTAAGGGTTTGAAGTAAGTGAGATGTAATGATGCTACAGAACCTGGAATCCACCCCCCCCCCCCAGTTTCCTTTCTTTCCATTAGGGTGCAATAGACATTCCACCACTTTTATTCATGTGCTCACCCATTAGACGTCGAGCTCCTGGGGATCAGCAATCCCGCCTTTTAGAGCCAAAGTAATTACCACAAACACTTACACTTTGTTAAGAAGAAAGGGGTCTGCTATGAAAGGTCACTGCCTTCTTAATTGATTTACCTGTGCCAAAGAACACTTATAACAACACAGCCTTATGGCCTTTATATTTCCCTCTCTGTTATAAAAAAGAGAGAACTTTCTTTGGAGAGTATTTGCAGCTCTCATTGAAGCCAGGATATTGAAAAGCAAAATGAAAGGGAGAAATGGTTCCAATGTCTTAGAAGACCTTGCCGTTTCCTTTTTTTTTTTGCATCTTTTTTTTTCCCATAGCATGACAAATAGTCACACTCAGTAATAAATGTACAGCAAAAAATGAATTGCTTAATGACTCACTCCCTCTTTGGTATTTAAATCCTTTTTATTTTTAAACAAGCAGGCAAAAGGAATCCAGGCTCTCATTGACCTCCATTTGCTCTCCGCCCTCTTTCTTATAAACTTCCTAGGACACTATTTATGCACCATTGGCATCCCCATTCTCTGCATTATCTCAGTGAAACAGTCCTCTTCGTGGGCTTCTCAATACAACTGCCGTCTCCAGTGCTCACATTATGTGGCTTCCTGGCACTTATTTTTACTACTCACAGCTCCTCCCTTTTCAAAACTTGTCCTTCCCAAACATCCCTGGCTTCCTTGATACATCTCTTACCTTCTTTGCAAGGTTGTCTTACACACACCAGGTGACGAGGGACCCTACACAGTAGGTTATTTCACCATGTCCACAGCCTCAGTTACCTGGTACAAGTCAATGAGTTTCATTCAGATACAGATTTCTCTTTTTCACTTCGAGTCATCACAAGAAACTTTGCTCACAACTCCACACAGGTGGTTGTCTTCCAGCCTCACCCTGGTTCGCGGATGTGTTCATTTCTAACTTCTGTCACTACTACCAAAATGTATATGCCCATTTGTTGCCCCCAATGCTACATTTCATTTCTAGCTTCATTCACATTGGTTGGGTCCCTCTCTGTGACAACAGTCCTAAAAAATAAAAACAAAACAGGTCAAACACCAATTCTCTCCTGCACCCTATAACACACTAAAACTCTTTCATGCACTTTTTGTGATTCTTACAAGATGCCCAGATACTTATAAGATATGAAAATCTACCCAGCCATTCCTGACTCCCTAGCCGGTGATGTTTTAATTCTTTGAATATTCCATGCTTCCTTGTATCAACAGGATATGTAGAAGGCCCTTCATCATCATAAGGAACTCTACCCACTCATGTGTTGCTTCTGGGTAGGTGTACTTCTTAACCCTGCCGGGAAACAAGTCAGTAGAAAACAGATTCGACAGTTAACAACTTTATTAACTTATAGTTCCCTGGAATGTTACTGAACTGAAATCACATGCAAACTCACCTGAGGCTGAAGACACTAATCCAGCCTCTTCTCTGAATGGTCAGAAAAATTCATCCCCTGAAGTTCTAGGGCTGTTTCCTTTCTGGCTGTCATTAATATGTGATGAGATTAAACAAAGGCATACATCATGATGCATATGTAAAAATTAAATACTGACCAGCAATAAAAACATTAAACTATTACAAACACACATGACAAACAAATTACTCTACATGACAAAGGGTAGATAAAATTATATGAACGTTGTCCTTGAACTTACATTGGAAGGGACACAATGTGTATCCCTTTCTCACTGAAAGACTCATGGCTGAAATACCCCGAAAGAAAAGATAGCTTATCAGGAGAGAAGCATTGCAAACTATGGCTGGGATCCTCCAGCCACAGGAATGAAGAATGGTGTGTCCTTTATGGTGAATTTGACAGAGTAAGCAGTCAAGCAGAAGTGTGACTGGACAAAGAGGACCTCATCTAGTGGTGATGAACTAGGAAAGCCTCCAGGCCTGCTGGGATTTTCTTGACATCTCTGCTTCTCTGAGGATGAGGGAGCTTGTTTTCTCTGGATAAAGAGAGGGGGGGGCCCCCCGGGGGGGGGGGGGGGGGGGGGCCCCCCTTTCAAGGGGAGGGAGGGGTGGGGGGGGGGGGGGGGGGGGGGCGGCGGCCCCCCGCCGCCTCTCCTCCTTAAACCCCAAAGCCCCCCCGCCGCCCCCCCCGGCCCCCCCCCCCCCCCCCGCCCAAAGGGGGAAGGCGGGGGGGGGGGGGGGGGCCCGGGGGGGGGGGGGGGGCGGGGGGGGGGGGGGGGGGGGCGCGGGGGAGGGGGGGGAGGGGGGATGGGGGGGGGGGGGGGGGGGGGGGGCCGCCGCCCCCCCACCATAAAAAAAAAATATAAATACCCCCCCGCGGGGGCGGGGGGGGGGGGGGGGGGCGGGCCCGCGCCCCCCCCCCCCCCCCCCCCCCCCCCCCCCCCCCCCCCCCCCCCCCCCCCCCCCCCCCCCCCCCCCCCCCCCCCCCCCCCCCCCCCCCCCCCCCCCCCCCCCCCCCCCCCCCCCCCCCCCCCCCCCCCCCCCCCCCCCCCCCCCCCCCCCGCCCCCCCCGGCGCCACACCCCCCCCCCCCCAAATCCCCCACCATCAAAAAACAAAAAAAACAAAAAAAAAAACAAAAAAAAAAAAAAAAAAAAAATAAAAAAAAAAAAAAAAAAAAAAAAAAATAAAAAAAAAAATAAAAAAAACAAAAAAAAAAAAAAAAAAAAATAACCCCCCCCCGACCAAATGTTAGATTAGTACTAAAGGAAATTCAGAGTTTATTTAGTTCAAGTGTTCCATGTTTTTCTCCAAGATATTGTTCTATGTTGCAGATAAAAAGCATACACATGGTTTACTGACATTGTGGTTCAATTTCTGTTGGAGGTATCTCAGTAGAGAAAATTTAATGTAATTCTCCAAGGTGCTCAGAATAACTCCAAATACATACCACTGACTAAATCATAGCCATGCCCACACTGAACTCCAAGAGTTGCAATTAGAGTATGGTTTCAACTCCAAAATCCAAAGGGAAAATACCTGCATCGAAGAAAACTCTAGTTACTGTCAACCACACGATTGAAAGTGCTTGAATACCACAGCATGTATACAATTAGCTAATAAACTTAAACTCGATAATTAGCGGAAATTAGGAAGGCAGCAAAGAAGGAAAAAGCAGAATGCTACAAAGCAACTCCTCCTCCCCGCCAAAAGCATCACAGCCCAGTGGTGGCAGTCACAACATGTTTGGGGAAACGTGATTGGATTTCACGGAGGTAGCAATAGAGCCTGGCTTTCTGGGAAGAGGGGAGCTCTAGAGCAGAGTCATAAGAATATTGTGGCAGTTATGTTCAACACCAGGGGAGAGAAATAAAACAGCAAGGCACTGAAAAATGATGCATTTTAATGGAAAGGGACAGAAGACAAACGTCACAATGGCGCCCTTTAAATGCCCTTGGGATAGCTGTTAATTCTCAAAAGGTAAAGTGAACTGCTCACAACACTCAGAAGTAGAAAATGTTGAGAGAGACTATTTTAGGGTAGCAGAAAGTGTGGTACTAAATCTTAAAGTCACAGCCACTTATAATCCAAATTTAGTTCCATGACCTAGAAAACGTTAGCAGCCGGGCACCTATGAGCAATGCAGCATTCTGACTTATCAAATAAGTAACTGCAGGGTTAGACTTTTAAGTCAGGAGAATGGACTCCTACAACTAGAGGACATCAAACGCTGGCAACTTAAAGGTATTCAGACTATGAAAGTAATCTATTTTACATCCCGATCTCCTCTTCGCCAAGTCCCTCTCCTCCCCTCCCCTTTGACCTCCTCAATCCACTCCTCCTCTATTTCTGTTTAGAAAGGGACAGGCTCCCTGTGTGTATCAGCCAAGCATGGTGTTTGTTAAGTTGCCCTAAGGCAAAGTGCCTCCCCCTTATAGTAAGGTTGGTTGAGGCAATCCAGTATGAGGAATAGGGTTCCAAAAGCCAGCCAAAGCACTCGGGAGGGGCAGTTCCGGCTTCATTGTGAGGAGTCTCACAAGTAGACCAAGCTACACAACTGTCACACATATGTAGCAGGCCGACAGTTAGGCCAATGCAGGCTCTCTGGTTGTTGGTTCAGACTCTGACAGCTCCTATGAGCCTAGCTTAGTTGATTCTGTGGGGTTTCTTATAATTTTTTTTTTTAAAAAAATCAAATATTAGGAATTGTGCCTGTGGGCCAGTAAAGGTATCTGAAAAATTTGATGCTTCCATATATCACAGAGAATTGGTGAAAATCTAAATATGTATTATAACATAAAATGTGTGAAGTTTTATGTTAATCTAAAAAATATGAAATTAAACGAATTGGATTAAAAAAAACCTACAGAAGCTTAGAAGTAAAACCTCTCTACAGATAATCTAGTAAAATTGCTTTTTTACAAATTTGCGTTTATGCAAATTATTGACCATAAGCATCAGAAGATACAAGTCTTGCTCAAAAACACATGGCAGGAAACTTCTACACCCTGCCTCCTCTGTCACTTATTTTTGAGATTGTAATTTAATTACGATGTTTCTCCCAGGCATGGTGGAGCATTCTTTTAACCCCAGGACTTGGGGGGGGGGCAAAGCCAGACAGACCTCCAAGTTCAAGGCTAGGCTAGTTTAGATAGTAAGTTCCAGGACAGACAGAGTTCTTTGTTCAGTGACCCTGCCTCAAAAAAAAAAAAAAAAAAAAAAAAAAAAGAAAGAAAGAAAGAAAAGAAAAAGAAAGAAGAAAGAAATCATTGTATCATTGTTTCATTGTTTATTGTTTCTCCCTTCCTTTTTATTAATTGTTATTAAAGCATATTCATATTTGTGTGTACAGTACATTTCTAACTATAACCTGTTGAGTACATACGGTGTTGAGTACATACTTGCATGTATGCCCTCAGGGCTGTAAGCTCTGAACCAGCAATTGGACCACCTCTCCTGTTCTCAGTTCTTACCTGTAGTTCTCAAGGGCTTTTTCCTGTCCACCTTGGTATGTCCATTGGTGTCATTCTTCTCCAGCTCATGTGTGGGTAGTCATGGTGGAGAGTCTTTATGGTTATAGCTTCTGATGTTACTAGGAGACAGTCTCATGGCAAACTCCCAGATACCCTGGCACTTACAATTTTTTCGCATTGCCTTCTGCAATGTTCCCTGAGCCTTCTTAGGTGCAGGAGTTATTTTGAAGGCATATGCATTGGGACTGGGCTCCATTACTCAGCGTTTTGGTTGGTTGTGGATTTTTTGCAATGGTATTACTCTGCATTTTGAAGTGTGTCCGTAATCCCTTTTCTGTATGTTTGCTCTTGGTGTATAGGAAAGGTATTGATTCATGCAACTTGATTCTATATCATGCCACATTGCTGAATTTATCATTTCTAGAAGTTTTCTATTAGAATTTTGGGATCTCCAATGCATAGTATCATGCCATCTACAAATAGAGGTAGTTTGACTTCCCCTTTACCTGTTTATGTACCTTTAATTTCCTTCTCTTTCCTTATTGTTTGCGCTAGTACCTCTAGACAATGTTGAAAGGGAGCTTGGGTAGTAGGTATTCTTGTTCCTTAGTTCTGTGGAATTGCTTAAAGTTTTAGAGAAGCTTCTTTTATGTAGTGATGGTGATTAACACCGAGAGACTAGCAACTGGTAAATGTGCAGAGAATAAGAAACTATAGAGTATTCTGCCCTACAGGGGACATCTTCACCAATCCCATATGTCTAAGGCTCAGGGACTACTGTAGAGGAGAATATAAAGACTATTAAGAGCCCAAGGTGGTGGGTGATTACAAAGAAATAGTATTTTCAGGACACCACAAAGCAGCTGAACATACAACTCTCAGTGGTTGTAACAAGATATATGAGAACTGCATAAAATCAAACTAGGCAAAATCCTATCATGAGAAGAGAAGGTAGTCATGAAATTTCCACTTCTAGCTGAGGAACTATCAGCAATTGATGATATTGAGTGAGGGAAGTCCCATGCTCCAGTAGACTGTCTTCCACCAATTCCTATACTGGCAACATGAAGTTGGGAGGGAATCAGGGTAGAGAGAGTTGGGGAAGAATTAGAGCAAAGGGCATGGTTGGTGGTTGGCTTTGATCAACACTATGGTGTTGATTAAATCAAGTACAGGTGCAGGTTTCTTTGGTGGGAAGAAGGGCATGGGAAGAAAGAGTATGGATCTTGTCAAAGTTCTACTCTTCAGACTGGTTGCACTAGCATTCCAGACACCATTCCCAGTATTAGAAGAAATGCAGAGGGCAGCTGTTGACAGGGCAAGAACTTCATGGACATTCCCACAGGAGATCAGAAACAGAAGCCTAGTCATTAGAGGTTCAGTGGGCTCATGTCACAGTATTAACTGTGGGTTTAAGAACATGGACCTAGGAAATAGGCCAAGCTGTCAGGGAACACAAACAAACAGAACTCTGAAAGCAAGTAGTATTTGCAAAACAAGACTTGAATTGTCTTCTAATACCACAATTTTGGGAGGTATTGTTGTGGTGTTTAGGGTTTTCTCTCTGCCACATTTCCCCTACCTATATGCTGCAGTAGGTAGGTAGGTTACAGAGCAATAGTAATAGCTCACTTTTAGTTTTCCAAAAAGTATATTGACCCTTGAGATATTATCTCCCTCAAAAACCTCCTCATAAATTTGGTTTGGTTGCTATGCAACCCTTTGACACCTATCATTCTCTATTTCATGTTCTTCATTCTATTGTCCTACAGTGTTGACTTATTTGTTTTGTTAGAGCAAATTTTCCCTTAATTTTGTTATTATTATGGTAAGAACACTTATCATCAGATTTATCCAACAACCTTTTCAGCAAGCAACACAATGTTCAACAGTATCTTAGAGTCCCTTCCGATGTATTTGATTGACATACCTCTCTTGTTCTTTGGGTACCTTTCAGTCCCCTACACACCAAGTCCTCAGCAATCACTACCCTATTCTGATTCTCTGAGTGATATGGTCTTAAATGTCACTTATATGTAGAATAATGCAGACGTTGTCTTTCTGTGGCTGGTTTATCTAAGTTAATGTAATGTTCTTAAAGGCTCATCCAAACTAATGTTTATGAGAGTATTTCTTTCCTTATTCTTCAAAGCTGAGCAGCAGTGTATTGTGTATTTAGATCACATAGTCTCCATCCATTCATCTGTTGAAGGACATTTAGGTTGTTTACACACCCTAGCTCTGGCGAATAATGCCACAATGAAAGCAAGAGTTATTTCAATTCTTCTGGATAAATGCCCAGAAGCAGAATTATTGCATTCCATGGTAGTTCTACTTTTAATTTTTTTAAAGAAACCTTCTCGATTTTTTTTCATAGCATTCCACCAACAGTGTGCAAAGTCCCAGTTTATCAAAATATCACTAGCGTTTATTTCTGTTATTATTGTTACTGTTTATATACACTATATACACATATATGTATGTACATATATATCAGCCTTACAGATGACATATTATTGCAGCTTTTGTTTGCCTATCCTTGTTGGTTACACACAAGCTTTTAATTTCAAAACGCCTTTTGGCCATTTGTATATTTTCTGTGAATAAAATGTCTGTTCATGTCCTTGGTCCATTAGAGGCACCAAATTTCAAACTACATAGTGACAGTAACAAAGACAGCATTGAGTAGGGTAGGGATGTAGAAGCAAAAAGAGAACAGAGGACCTAGAAAGAAAAAAAAAAAAATACGAGCATGTGTGGTCAAGGAATCTCTGACAAACTGTCAAGATTGCACAGTGGGAAAAGGATGATTTCTTTAACACATGGAGAAAAAAGAAGACAATGTAAATTAAGTCCTGACCTTACACCACATACAAAACAACTCCTAATGACTAATCATTATAGATCAATGTATCTCCAAACCCTCATCTGAGAAGCTTCTATTTACCAGAGATGTTAATTTAACCCAGAGCACGCCAAAGTACAGAAAATAAGATTTTTCAAATGCTCAGGCCTAACAGGAACACATACACTATACTCATCTCCCAAGTTTCAGGGATTGTTGCAAAAGAGGGTGCAGGGGGGTCTATAAGAGCCAGAACTGGTGATGGCCACAAGGAAACATCGTCTCATGGACACAGCAAGGCAGCATGCACACATGCAAACACATTCTGACATCATACACAAAACTTGTGTGAGCCCAAGCCAGACAAGTCCCAGAATGCTGAGGGAAGACGGCCACCCAATCCCACCGGTTGGTCACCAGGAATCCAATGGCGGTGGTTATCTGCTGAAAGAGGGAGAGACAGTTTTATCTAACTGTGTATCCACTAATGAGGTGACCTTGCTCCAGTGGATGACCATGTGTCAGGAAATATTTGAGCAGCACAAAATGTTCTTTAAGGGTCTTATTGTTCTGATGTTCCCTTGTATGCCGAGATTTATTACTTTTTCTTAAACATTAATTTCCTTCCTGTAGTGATTTTTACCTGTCTTTTAGGAGGGGCTTCCCCAAATTTAGTACAATGCTGACAGGAAGCCCCATGTACCTGGCAGGACTTTATCCAATGGTAAATTCCACCACAGCGGGATTCAGTAGAGATATGAACACATCATCAAGGACCTTTCAAATTATTGATAACAATTAGTTTTCTCCCTGTGGAATCACTTTGTCTAGAAATAGTCTCCCAGTCCTCTGCTTTAGATACAGATTGATCACAGTATTCTTAAAAGTGAGAAGTGTCTTTGGGGGAGCTTTGCTTTAGTTCACAAACTTTAGTTTATAACAGGGTGGCAAGCCAGTAGGCAAGTGGATCCCCTCATCTAGAGTCCCTAGATCAGTTTTTCTACAGAATCCCCACTATCCTCTGTGGTGAAGGAAGAGCCATCTGGCCACATACACGTCAAGGGACTCTTACTGATCTCCAGAGAAAATATCCAAAGGGTGCTTGTGTTCTGTCTCCTGCTTCCTCCCTTGTTAAATTACCGAGCCTTTCCCTGGGCCTGTGTTAAGAACTGGCTTTATTCTCTGTTCATCCTTCAGCTCCTTCAAAAACATACAAGTACTTACCATGCCTGCTAAGCTTTCATATAGGATATGGGCCCTTTAGAAAGCCATTGTAAGTTCAAGATCAGCAAAAATGAACAAAGGAAAGAGAACATTAATGCCCCATTAATGAATTCATACAGATGAAAGAAAAAAATACTGATCATCTATGCAGCCCCTGAGCATAGGAACTGGATGTTATGGGACATCAAACTAAAAGATAAAAATTACCTAGAGAAACTGAAAGATGGTCAAAGATCATCAGAAGAGAGAATGTCATGTATCTTTAGAAGACAAAAACCTTCCTTATATACAAATAGACTCCACAGATATGTCCCATTTCCTGAGCACAGAAATAATACTGAAATAATTCTATTATAAGGATAAATGGGACAAGCAAAGCCAATTCTTTGAAAGCTAACCAGGAGTAATAGGACTAACAGGTTAGCTTGAGATGCAGGAGATGTTTCAATAGTGCTTATTTGATTATGATTAAGATGAGATGAATAAAAATTATAATCTGTACTTTTGTGCAGTATTTTTTTGTTTGCTTGTTTTGAGATGGTGGTCTCCCTGTGTGGCCCAGGCTATCCTGCCTCGGCCTACTGCATGCTGGGGTTAGAGTTATTTGCTACCAGACCTGGTCCTGGCCCTGTAGGATTTTCCAAAACACTGAAACCAACTTGGAGTTAAACCTATTCAGGTATAGTGAACAATTACAATATGTTTTTTTTTTTTTTTTTTTTTTGTTGTAGTGTGTGTGTGTGTGTGTGTGTGTGTGTGCGCGCGCGCTTGGGGGTTTTTCAGTCGAAAGCTTTTTCTCGAATTTCGGCAGACACTGTGTACTCGGTTAAGTTAGCCTTTGGTGGGAACACTAGGACCAACACCTCGGTCCCCAGGGACAATCGCCATCGGTTATTTATGTTCCCGAGTGCAGGTGCCCTATTTTATCTCATCTGAAGGGCAGCAGGTTTGGCAATTTTACATCCCTCACCGCCACAGCAGGGTGCTGATTAGTTGGATGCTGAAAGGGAAAATGCCTGCCACCAACTATGGAATAATCTGTTCTGTCTCTTTACTGGTGAGCAAGAAGAAGGTGCCTGCTACTTTACCCTACGTCACATAGCAGATGTTCTCTGTCCCTACCTCATGGCATGCTTCTTCCCACCACAAGGAAAAGAAAGCCAGGTCAGTATCCTGCATGTGTGGGGTGGCGTGGGTGGCGTGGGGGCAGTGAGGGGGTGGGGTGTAAGTTGGAGGGGCAGTGTGGTGCCTTCATTACCTTCAGCACAGCGTCATTTGGATCGTCACTGCAAGAAAGGGCAAGGAAAAAACCTCAGGGAAGCTGGGCCACTGCAGCACCCCAGCTGCCTCCCACGTTGGATTTCTATTTGGTTAGATGGTCTCTTTGCCCAAGAGTCCTCATAACTATGGCAAATACCTTGAGGAAAATTCCAGGGGAAAATCACTTATTCTGGCACTTGGGTGCAGAGATCACAGACCACGGTTGGCAGAATCTATTGCTTGGGGCCTGAGGTATGGCAGACTGTCTCACACCAAGGCAGACAGGGCGTGGAAGAAGCAGAGAGGCTAGCAATAACCTTGCAGAAGGGTGTCCTCGGTGATATGCATCCTGTAGTCAGGCCCTACATCTTAATTCTCTATTCCCCATCAATCCCATCTCACTGTGTCTCCACCTAGGGTCTACTCTATCGACTGATCATGTCAGAGTCCTCCGAATTCAATCACTGCCTGAAAGATGATCAGCAACCAAGTCTCCAACGTGTCTTCCCTATGAGGAATATTTCATGTTCAGTCAATAGCAAAGGCATATCTAGCTTACCTTTTTCGGTACCCTAAAAAACCATTTTCCTTGAGAGTTATAAGAACATCAATATGATCATTCCGTTTCTCAAAACAAAGCTTGAATGCCACCTCATTTTTAGGATTAAAACTGAAAGTTGTTATCATGGCCCAAAGTACTGTGTGATCTATCAGCTGATGCCCTGGGCAGCCTCATCCCTATTGCTCCCTGCTGTGCTGTTCTGCTTAGACCAAGCTTCTCTTGATTAAGCAGTGCATCTTCCCACAGCAGGATCTCACAGCAACTGATTTCTCACTCCAAAGTAGCCCCATTCTTTAAAGTTCAGACTGGATTCTGCTAACAAACCTCTCATACACAGGTATTGTTTTCTCCATGGCAGTTAGTGAATAGTTAGGAGACCATTTATTGGCCAACATTGATTTTTTTTCCTTATCCATCTCTCCTGCTTAAATGTAGGCATCATGAGAGAGAGAGAGAGAGAGACGGGATTTTTGAGAGCCACAGTTCCCCGCAATGCTCAGTGTACCTGATAGATAATCAATACTCTCTTAGGCATTTGATGATTGCAGGACTCCAGTAAACCCAGAATACTTTCTCTCTCTCTCTTCTCTATCTCTCTCTCAATGTCACTCTCTCTCTCTCTCTCTCTGTGTGTGTGTGTGTGTGTGTGTGTGTGTGTGTGTGAAGTATATCGAAAAGCCCAGTTTTAACCAGAACAAGAATGAATTGTCACTGTCTATACTTAACAAGTCACCCAATATTTTTGGTTTAGAACAATAACTATTCTTCTTTCCTTTTTTTCTTAAAAAGGAAAGAACAACATTTCTTAACAACATTGTATGTGGATACAACATACTTGTTCCATGCAGCTTCAACAGGAACAGCTTTAGCAGCTTTGGACTTTCCATTCCCAAAGGCACAGTCACAGAGCAGGAAGATTGTTCATGGAACTCTTTTGAGGCCATAAGGTAGGCTTCTGGAGGGTGTCTCCTCAAGATGTCTTGGACTTCACAGTCTAGTGGTCTGTTCCTTGGCGTGAATGTTACCCAATATGAAAAGAAGAAGGTGCCAGTCTGCAAAAACATTGCTTTCCTAGGGAACACAGCAACACTTGGGCTTACAGTGGTCTGTAAGTTGCCTGATTTAAAGAAAGAGATGTGTTGATCTCATGCATCCCCTTATCTGTCCCTAGAAGTAGTCAGAAGGGCAATTCAACACTAGTGCTGTTCTCCTGGACATTTAAAGAACACCGGATGCAGAACCTAATTGTTGTTGCTTCGCTTCCCATCCTCTTGGGGTTTTAAAGAATCTTTTGAATCAAGTGGAAAAATCATACAGCTAACGACATGAAAATGTGATTCCATGGACTCCATTGCTTCTTGAACTCAAGGTCTAATAAAGAGCATCAGCTAAAATGGAATTCTGCTACACCTTTTCCCTTTTCCAGGATCTCACCCAAGTAATTTGTATTCACTTTGGACTTTTGGAGAAATGAGTTTTCAACAATCATGTAAACTGTGGGGTTTATAAAATTGGTAGAGAGACCAGAATCCCACCTTTAAAAGTCAGCCTTGCCAGTGCTTAAAGAGAATACAAGGAACAGTAGCTAGAGCCATCATTGAGGGGTAAAGGAAGCAGATGAAGAATGATTAAACTCTGTGCGGAGGAAGAGTTAAAGGCATAATGTAAGTGTGGAGAAGGGGCAGTGTCTATTTGACATAAGGAAGATAACTTACATTAAGGGAAAAAGGGTTTGGGTGCAACACTGGGGACATGGTTCAGCCTAATAAAGAACTTGCTGCTCTTACACAAGACTCAACTTAAATCCCCAGCACCTGTGTGTTAGGCGGCTACAACCACTGACAGGTAACTCCAGCTCCAAGGGATCTGACATCTCTGGCCTCTGATACCTGCTTACACATGCACACACCATCAAATAGACACAAGAGCATGCACAGAATGAAAAGTAAAATAAACGTTAAAAAAGGGATAAAAATTGGCCTGAGGTAAAAGTTCCCACCTGGAAAAAATAGGTTGAAGTAGAGACCAGTAGTTGCCTGTTGAAGAAGATCCAACTGCTTAACTGATTGACTTAAGGGTAAAAATCAAGCAGCCCAGGCTGTGAGTGTCATGATTGGAACTGCAATCAATCCCTACCAGAAGAGGACCTGTGGGATCTGGCCTTGAGCAGTGGGACAGAGACTATAGAAATTAAGGAAATGGAAAGGAATGGGAAGGGGGGCCAGAAACACTGATGGATCTGTAAGAGCATTGAGCAGCCCCATGTGGAGATCATAAAGAAACAAGGCAGATAATTAGGAATACATAGGACTCTGTATGTATAACTGAAGAATTTGGAGCTCACAGATCTGAAGTCTGCATCATCTCTGTGACCTGTCTGGACAGGTCTCCACTATCTCCACTAAGTATGGGAGCTATGCAGGGTTTGTGAATAGGGAAGTGGCAAGCCGGGAGCCTCCTCTAATGACAGTTTAGCCATCTGTAGAGCTAGGCATAGTGGCAAACATCTGTAATCTAGGCAAGAAGGCCAAACCAGGAATTTAAGGGAAGCCTTGGCTACGTAATAAGCTCAAAGCCTGTCTAGACCACATAATAAGGCATCCTCTCAAAAAGGCCAGGAGCTACAGACATGGTTCAGTGTTACAACATGAGTTAACTGAGCACAAAGCCCTAGGTTTCATCCTCAACGCTAGAAAATAAAATTTATTAATAGTGTTTTAGCCAAAGAGTGAAATAAAAACAAAAGATACACCATTCCAAATCCCCTGGATGATGAAAATGATTTTTGTACGGGTACAGTCCAAAGGGTATGGGGGAAATACAGAAATTTGATGAAATGACTAAAATAATGACTATTCCAGTTTTCACTGAGGATGAAAATGAAATTATGTTAGCGGTGAGTAGTCTGTCTAAAGCCATGCTTCAAATCAGCATCGATGCAGGGAGTAAAACGCTAGTTCTTTTTATTAAAATAAGACTGATGATAGATGTCCCTGAACTTCTGCATAGTCTTGTGCTTATCCATTAAAAAGCTGTCTGATGTGCTGCTGGTGGGATCAGACATGCTTGATGCAAATAACTCACTTCCTGTCCTTCCTTGTGCATCCCAAAGATTCTGCTTCTCACAAATATCAAAATCTTCCTTAAAGACCAGCCAAGCTTATGTATAGCATGGTGATAATTAAAATTAACAGTCTTTCTAGATCCATGGTCACAGAAGCCATTTGTTATAGCTTGAAGAAATATAATAATACCAAAGATTTAAAAAAAACAAGCAAACAAAACAAAACAAAAAACTAAGCGAGGTTAAGTTACTTGTTGAAGAAGAGCCAACTGCATACTGATTGGCTCATGGTTAAAAGTCAAGCGTTTTTGCTTTAAGTCATGGTTTCAATGATAAGCCTTTTACAGCTTTGTTTATCCCGTCAGAGTTTGGAAGGCCAGAAAGGGAATGTGGACTCATTCTTTAGTGACTCCTAAATTCCCTTCTTTCTAATAGCACTCTACACTGCTCTGATAGCAATACGATCAATAAAAAATGTGTTATATTTCCCAACAATGACTTCTTTAATTATCCCTGTAATTAAGAACTAGTAAAAAAAAAAAATAAGAACAACCAGTCATAGATGGTTTGACTGTGGACTTTTCCTGATCTTCATATAAGAATACTATGAACGCCTTGAGATCAAACCAATAGCTCCCAATAGTACATTGATAGGAAATACTTAGCGCCCCCAATGGTGAATTGGTCAGTGAAGAGACAGCGACTCTGAAACTCTCAACACAGGAAAACAAAGTGAAGAAGAGATTCTGCCTTACCTGAAGGCCTGCTTCCAAGACTCTGAGCTTCAAGCTGGCAATGGCAACAGCCACTGAGTCATGCCCACGATAACTGTAGGATTGGGTGAATAACCCTGTGTGTTTAAAATCAGGATATGAGGCATGAGCATTTAGAAACATTTCTATGCATTACGAACAGGTTTTTCCGCCAGCCTGGTCCCAGAGCCACGCCAGCCCCAAATAACACACAGAGATGCTGTATTAGATATAAAGCTGTTACTAGTTTCTTATTGCTAGCTCTGTCTTAAATATTAACCCATTTCTATTCATCTAAGTATTTCCACGTGGTCTCATCTTACCGGAGAGTGGGTCCAGATCTCTGCTTTCTTCATCCTCCATCTTGGATCTCCTCCCTACTACTTCCTCCTTCCTCTTTGTCTCTTAGCCCCGCCTATCTTGCTTTCCTATTGGCCAACAGTGCTTTATCCATTAACCAATTCGAGAAACATATTTACATAATGGCATCTCCCATCATCTCCTCTCGTCTGTCTAAAATAAAAAGAAGGGTTTTAACCTTAACATAGCAAAATATATAACAAAACAGTTATCAAATAAGAACCACAGTTAACAATATTTAGTCCATTAACATTTAGCAAGATTTATAGAAAGTATTTCATCATCTATCCTATCTTTGTGAGTCTAAAGTTGTATATGTAATTTATCTTTAATCCTAACTAAGGAAAACTATAACAGTAACTATCTGATGATATTTCTTATCCCAGTCCCTGTATCATAATAAGGATCAGGAGAAACAAATAGCCTGAATAGATGAATAGATGTTTATTCAGGGAGAAATAACTCACAACCTAGACAGATGAACACCAGCAGGTTCCTGGTCCCATGGATGCCTCCGGATGCTCTCCTGTCCCTGTGCTGTAAGCAAGAGAGAGCTCTCTGAGCCCTCTCCTCAGACTTAGTTCCCCCAGGTAACATCCATTCCTGTCCCCACCCCCAATGGGCATGGTCTGTGCCACAGGTGAAGAAAAAGCGAATATCTCACTACATCTATGTTTGTTCTGAACCATTGAAACAGATGGAGGGAGTACGTAACAGATGGCATCTCTAACTATCATCCCAGGACATTACCCTAACGGAAGAAGTCTCATATCAAGTCTGAAGCCGACAGCTAAATTTGTGATACATGACATTCACACATGTCTGACTTCCCAGAAGAAGAGAAGGCTTCACTAAAGCACTATGATCAAGACAGACAACACTGATAAGGCATATCTAGTTGGTGACATTAGATGGCTGGTCCTGGTAACAATGGTAAGGCATGGAGAGTCTCAGATACTGCGTGTTGATCATTCCTCCTGCCTTTGCTCTTAGTCCTTGCATCAATACCTCAAGTATGCCAGCCTTCAAATTCAAAGGTTACTTTCATTGGTCAGCTTTGACTTTATACTAAAGGATTTCACTTCTCTATCGCTCACATACTCGTTTATAAAATGTGTACTTCAGATATTAGTTTTGAGTATTAACTGAGACTGTGGTTAAGTAATTTTTATGCCGGGGCAAACAATACATGGCTAGAGGAAGAGAACACAAAGTGTAGGCTTGAACCTATGCTTGTATAGCCAATTGATTCTCAAAAAACCTCCCAAGAGCATGTGTTGAACAAAGGACAATCTTTTCAATGGTGGCTGAGAAAATTGGAAATCCACACTTAGTGGATTAAATTAAATCCCCTTTACCTGTTACTAAGCAGATTAACTCAAAGTGAATTAAAGACAGATTACTTGAAGCAGACAAGAGAAATGCTTCAGGACATTGGAATGAACAACAGTTTCTTCTCAAAACACAGAAGACCAAAGCACAAATAAATTCAAAAGCCCCTGCAAAGGAAGCAACAGCGTAAAAGGACAATGCCTGGGATGGGAGAAGATTTGGAATACTGTATGTCTGATAAGGACCCCAAAAGATCAGTAGGGAAAAAAGTAAGCAACTTGGTTAATAATAGGGAATATAATTAAGTAGGCAATGCTGGAGGGAATACATGCAAATAACTAATAAATAAAAGAAAAAATCTCAATATCACCAATTATCAAGGAAATTCAAATCAAGGTCTCCAATAAGATATCAAGTCACCCTTAAAAAATGGGTGTTATCAAAAAAAAAAAAAAAAAAAAAAAAAAAAAAAAACCTAAAGACTAAAAGTGTTGACGCAGAATGAAAGGAACACTTATACACAGTTGGAAGCGAATGTGTTAGCATCGACATTATTGAAAACAGTATGGAAATTCCACAAAAAGAAAGGAAGGAAGGGATGGATGGAGGGAGGGAGGGATGGAGAAAGGAAGGGAGGAAGGAAGGAAAGAAGGAAGGAAAGAAGAGAGAGAGGGAGGGAGGGAGGAAGGAAGGGAAGGAGAAAGGAAGGGAGGAAAGAAGGGAGGCAGGCAGAGAGAGACCAGAATTATCTGTGATCCGTCGATCGCTCTACTGAGTACAGATGCAAATGAAATAACTACATCAAGAGATGCCCGCTTGTGGAAGCATTAGTCCCAACAGCAAAGATGTGGAAACAGCTGAAGCTCTGCCAGTTGATGATGGACAAAGAGGTTGTGGTACAGGTATACTGTGGAATACTGTTCAACAGAGGACAGAATGAAATCCTGTCACTCAGTACAGATGGAACTGGGGAATCACCATCCCAAGAGAAGTAAGCAGGGCACAGCAGACAAGTGCCACTATCATGTGGGGGACCTGGAAACTCATTGCTGCATGCCCTTTGACAGGACATTACCTTGGAAAAAGGGCATTGGCACTCAGAGCCAGCCAACAACGCTTCTCTGATTTAAACCCACATCCTATGGACCCTTGCATTTATGTTCTTAACCAATACTCAAAGTTATCTCCCCTGATGCTCAAGGAAATGCTTCATTGCTCCCAAAGAATCTACATTTATTCCTCACAATCCCCAAGACTCAGTATTGATTCTTGAAAGTTAAGCAATAAAGTCACTTTGCGGATGTTGTCAACAGATTCCTGGATTTCCCCCCCCCCCCCCTCTCCCCCCCCCCATGCCCCCCCACGTCGTCAAATGCACCCGCCCTACGGGGAGGTCCTCAACCTCCCTAATGATGTGATCCTTTAATACAGTTCCTCGTGTTGTGATGACCCTCCAACCATAAAACTATTCTTGTTATCACTTCATAACTGTGATTTTGTTATTGTTATGAGTCACAATGCAAATATCTTATACGAAGGCTGTCTGATATGGGACCCTGTAAAAGAGTTGATCAACTCCCCAAGGGGATTGTGACCCACAGGTCAGGTGGAGAACCACTGCTCAGCACTCTTATCTGCACCACAATAGGATGCGTGGCTATTGTGGCTCTAAAAGGAGAGTCGCTCAGAAGCACTGAAGGACTCTGCTTCTACGACAGAACCTGCGAATCTGCAACTCATTCTCAAGCCTGTCCCTGCATCCTGTACTGTACTTACACACACACACACACACACACACACACACACACACTTATATCCACGTAAAGAAGTAAAGAAATCTTGTAATGCTTTGGCAACAGAAGAGGTGGTTCCAAACACACTCTGCTTCCTTCAAGGTGGGTCAAAAGCCACCCAGCTGATTCCACAGAGGACCAACTGCCTTTCACAGCAATCCTGATTCATTTGTTTTTCCAATAGAGGACTTCTTTTTTCTTTCTGCACCCATCATTCTCCACTTTTGTTTGCTTTCGACTCCTCTGGCAAGCTGGGATTTATGAAGGACATAATGTTCTGTAGGCTCTCGAAGACGGGGGTGTATTTATTATCCCCAGCCCTTCATTTCTCAGGCTGCTGTTGGTAGGAGCTTGAGGAAGGTTTCCATAAAGGGGCTCCTGGAATACTTCAGCAAACACAAATCAGATTTTCAACAACAGCTAAATTACCTCTTCCCGATGCCGAGGCACCAAAGGAATGTTTATAATAGCTTTGAGGGCCTGTACTTCATGGAGGAAAGATTCATCTAAGCACAAAGCTCCCCCCACCCCCACTCACAGTAAAAACCATACCCCTTTGAAATCTGTTAGGAAAATTGGCCCCTTGTACTTCGTCGTACAAGAAAAATTGTAACAAATGCTTATTTGTCATAAAATACATAGACAGCAAACCCTACACCCGGGGAAAACAGAAAATAAATGAATTCACTGCCCCAAAATACTTTCATGATTTTTTTTTTTTTTTTGGAAGAGTGAGAACAAATGTAAGCTGTTCCTAATTTCGTAGAAATAAAGATTTCTGAGCCAGAAACACCTCATGAAATCTCCTGTCCAGATAATGACAAATGAACAAACAGGGACCGAAGAAGGCAAAAAAAAAAAAAAAAAAAAAAAAAAAAAGCTTAGCCATAGCTACCACAACTCCTTGGGAACCGGATGGCGTTTTTTTCCAAGTTCAAAGTGCACATGAATGGAAGGCTGAGCTTTCTTCTTCAGTCACCACTGATAAAGCAACCACCACCACCCCTGGAAATGTGGCCCCTTGCTCTTAAAAGATTAGCGGGCCCTTTAAGTCTAACCCATGGTCAGTGGCAAAGGGCTCAGTGCAGCCAGGACTAATTTCTGAGATTTCAGTGGCCTGCTTGGCATCTATTGGACTGGTCCTATGCAGGCCTGCCGACTGCACGGTGCACAGCTTCACTGGAAATACGGAACGGTCTCTTTGGCCCTGTAGGAACCGTGGGAACTATGCTGACTGTGCTTTGCCAACTGGACACAGTTAGTTCAGTGTCCAAGTTACTATAACTCGGAGAGTAGGTGAGTCTGCGGGGCGTTTCCTTGACTGGCAATCTGTGTGGGTGGGTGCAGTCCCCGACAAGCCATGAGGAGGAACAAGGCAGTGACCAGCACTTCCCCGTGGCCGGCCTCTGCCTCAGCTCCTGCCTTGAGATTCTGTCCTGACTCCTTTTCATGGTGAACTGCAAACTGTAATATGAAAGCAACCCCTTTCCTACCCAGGTGGCTCTTGGCCACGATGTTTACCAGAGCAATAGAAAGTAAACTAAGACATAGCTTCTTGCTCTCCTTTTCACCCTCCACTCATCAGCTTTGGTTTTTGTTTTTTTTTTTTTTTTTTTTTTTTTTTTTTTTATGTTATTTTCCTTATTGCTATGGTTTGATATTTTTTTCCCCATTCGTTTTGAAGCAGGGTCTCTCTCTGTGTGTTGGTCAAGATACCCTCAGTACTGCAATCCTTCTGCTCCAACTCTTCAATGGCTGATGATTGCTGACCAGCTTTTCCTGCTTGCCTTCGATGCCAACGATTATGTTGCTGTGACTACAACTCAACCATTTCCATGGTTCCCTCACACTGGCAGGTTTCCTGGCTGTTCCAATATCCCCTCTTTTCCAGATTCTTAGGGAAAAAAGTCAGCATGACTGGCCTTAGGCAAGGTGTTCACTTCAGCACTGTAGGGAGGGTATGATGCCATCGTGGCATCAGACTCCCCAGCAGAAAACAAAGTGAGGCGGCCGTGAGATGCTGCCCCTTTATTATTATTATTATTTTTACACAAATACTTATGCCTGAAAGAATCAACGTGTTTGAATGAATAGCACCTATTTTTTCAAACCTGACTGACATTTATGAACATTTCTCAATCCCAATAGCAAAATGAACTTTGACTTCAGTTTACAGCTCATAATCAAAATAATAGGTATAAGTTCATCCAGAAAATTTCATGTTATAGTAACTTGGACACTGGACTAACTTGACTAGCTTACATGGCTTAGGCTCTTTCTACCATGGGAGAAAATACCAAGGCCTGTGCTGATTGCACACTAGAAAATAAAGATCACCCTTGAGCTAGGCTATCTCCACTCTACAGTAGCCAC
Source organism: Phodopus roborovskii (assembly GCF_943737965.1). Taxonomy (NCBI): domain Eukaryota; kingdom Metazoa; phylum Chordata; class Mammalia; order Rodentia; family Cricetidae; genus Phodopus; species Phodopus roborovskii. The sequence goes on from NW_026126415.1 coordinate 4,052,838, forward strand.
CCTAAAATTCTGACCTTTGAACCATGCATGTAAGCCATAGCCCCTTCTGTAATTACTTAAAATACCCAAGTGTTTTTTTTTAAATACCTACATAACTACCTAAAATTAATTTCTCATTTATTTACTTAAGAAACACATAGCTTATTTTCATAGTGCTGGGGGAAAAAAGAAACCTTTCTTTTCTATCAAAGTGAAATCATTCATGACATTCTATTCTTTAATTCAGGACACACCACTTGCAACTGACCCAGGCAGAAGGTACATGTCGAGTTGTGGTGACCCAGAGTCACTGGTCCTTCCTTGCAAGAGGTTCTGGATAAGAATTTACTCAGGCCAAGTAGCTGCTCTAAGACAGTGATTTAGAAAGAAACTCCTCTCATTTATTGGAAAACATGAAAATGCAATTATGCGATTTGCAATTAAAATGAAGCTTTGGGTCTTTAAATTTAAATAGCTGAATCTCTTAACATATTGCCTTATATATTTTGTGTTTCCTGTGATTATATCTCATCTCTCTGTGATGCAGAGACCATACATTAAACTTTTCAAATATCCCCATGGCTATTTTTATGGTACCTTATGCATTGAAATGCCTACTGCCTATTGACTTAAAGTGAGTGCAAAGCACTTACATTTTAATTGCACTTTTTTTTTAGATTAAATTGAATCCTCCAACCGAATACAGAAAGGCATAAACACAAAGCTATTTACCATTCTTTATTCTGTGAGCGTCTGTTTTAAGTTTTGAATGATCTTTATTAAAAAACGAAACAAATTTTTAAAAAACCCTCTAGTTGTGTATTCAATCAAAAATATTTTAAGTAATATTAAAAACAAAACTATGTCAAGACTAATGTGGATTCTTCTACCAGTTTCACCTGAACTTTTCCCTTCCCCAAAACAATTTTCCCTAATCAGAACAATCTCCTAAGGAAAGGAGTTCACATTCCCACTGAGAGATGCTGAGCAAGATGCTTCTGAGCAAATACCATTAAGGTAAATGTTTGGAAGAAGCCATATCATTGAAACTCCATTCATCTGTTCAGGAGCAAACTCTCCTTGGAGTCTAGTCATCACAGAGAAACCCGGACCAGGACAGTGGTCCAAGAGGCAGCATCTTCTAATGACCTTTATGCTGAAACTTAATGGTGTCTCTATCTGGTCATACATCTTTACTTAATTCCCTTTAAAGTCCCTTTCAATTATAGTCCAGATTTGCAAAGAAGTCTCAGAATTTCCAGCCACCACATAAAGAATCTCCCCTAAGAGTGTGGAGGATAATGGCATTTTTTAACAGAGTACAAGGCTAGAGATAAGCGTTCTTTTCAGGAACCTGAAATATTGCTTTGCAGAATCCTCTGCTGTGTGTCACAGATATCTCAAGACCCCTTGCTCCTGTGTCATCCACACCACACACGCGTCACTGCGTTATCGGTACCTTTAGATAGAACGCTGGTATGGAATTGGTCACATGAAAGTAATGGTTACTCTGGAAATCTCTACTGCATGGCAGATAATCGTATCAGCTAACTTCAAAAATAGGTAGGACTACATAGGGAAAAACAATCCAGTGAGAAGGATCTGGAATCTTAATTTAGTTAAACTCTTAAAGTCATGCACCAAAAACAAGAAGACCCGACTATCTGGAGCCCAACTTAGCGCAATTCCAGTGGGCCATCTCACATTCTAACCCACACACCTACCTAATGGATGGGTGACACAGAGCAAGTCCTCCCATTTCCATAGCTACCCACTTATTAATTCTGTGGCTGTTATTGAAAATCCAGGAAATGCAGAAACAGTGTATGATGCCTGTGAATGCCACGATCCACCCCCATCCGAGCTGAGGTCCCTGTTTAGGGGTCCAGTTGAGCGAAGGATGCAAATAGAGCTTAGCATGGCAATATGTAATTCATTCTAGCACTTAGGCTGAATCCGGAGCATCACAAGTTTAAAACCGCCTGAACTATATAGTGAAATCTTGAGGGGGAGAGATATTATTTACACTGTAAATATTATCTGTGACTGGTGCAAGCCTAAAGGCTTTGCAGAAGGACTCTACTGGTGTTGGTGAGATCTAAACCAGTTTGGTTGAAATCACAGTTGAGCTGTCGCCTGGAGTATGAAAAGAGTCCCCGCACATCGATGGGGTGGCTGGGAGGAGCATTTTGGGCTGGGCTGTGAAAGGCTGGACTGAGAATGTGAAGGAAGCTAGTGTGCAGTGTGTGCGCTGTGTTCAGAGGGTATGTGTGATGCAGAGGGAGCGTAGAAAGAAGGGCAAGCCAAGCCGGGCGGGCTCTGCTTCTCCCCGCGGAAGCTTAAGATAGCACTTTTAACATAGAAGGAACTCAAAAGTTTGCAAAGGGGGTGCACGTGTTTGCCACAGGTGTTTGTGCAGGGACTTGTGGCGACCAGAAGAGAGTGTTAGGTCCTCTGGTGATGGAGTTACAGGCTGTTGAAGTCTCTTGGTATGGGTGCTGGGAACCCAGTGAGGGTCAGTGGAAGGCAGCAAGTGTTCTTGTCTGCCGAGCCGTCTCCCCAGCCCCAAAGTTCTTTTCTAAATGACGCAGTAGCAGCTATGGAGAGGAAGCTCTTGCAGCTCCCCGACCCAATCTCTTTCTTTTCCTTTGCTATGAGGTCTCACCTTGTAACACAGGCTGGCCTGGAAATCACTGCAGCCGGACCAAACTCAAATTCCCAGCCTCCCTGCCTCCTCTGCCTCTGCCTCCCGCAGCTGGCTGAGATTGTACGCATCCACTACCACACTTGATCATTTCCTTTTCAACTATTATACATGCCAGATTTTAAAAGTCTGCAGATTTAGAACACCGAAACCGATTCCTCAAATGGTAGAAGGTACCAAATGCAGCCGTAATCTCTAGGATAGTTTGAGGATTTTTCCAGTTCATGAAGCCCGATACTCTGAATGCCTGTGTGTGCCTCCAATGCAAAGACAGCCTCGCTTCTAGAAGGATGGTATTGGCGGGTAAGAGGAGATTACATCACGAAGGAGGAGCAGTTGGAAATGCGAATGTCCTTACAAAACAAACTCAAAGAGTCCTGGCACTGACATGTGAGAACACCACACAAAGTGGCATCTGTAAATCAGAAAGCAAAATCGGAGCATTGATTTGGTGTTCCCCAAACAGTACATGGAGACAAACACTGATGTTGTTTATCAATCACCCTGTTGAGGACACTTTGGTTAAAGTATCTCAACCACACATTAGGTGCCTGAGTAATTTCTTCCATACCGGTACACCCACACATGTCCATCCAAACATGCCCATGTACGTAGATACAATCGTCTTTGGGTTTGCCTCGTTTCTTCTTTCATGTGGATTCCTACACCCTATTAGTTTCTGTAATTGCAGACTTAGAAAACTCATCTGCTTCAACATAGAAAGATGTAAAGAGAAACACAGTACAGTTCAGTAGAAAAGGCCAATGTACTCAATGTAATAATTTGCTCATCTCTAAGAGATATCAAGCGTTGCCTTGTTTCCCTTCAAAATTCCAAATATCTTGTTTTGCCCCTGAAACGCCCTGAGACCCTTTGGCACAGAGTGTGGGCAACGCCACCATGATGGGCTGAAAGGAATTTTGTGTAACCTTAACCATGTCGACAGAGTGAGGAGGGTTTAGAACAGGTGATATCATGGTCCATTTATTTTATTTTTTTTTAAATGGGTTTCTTTTCTATAGCATCACGATAAAATAACCATTATTTCCCCAAAGCCATTTTCCCTGGCATACCACACTCAGGAGCCGCCAACATGTTCCATTAGTCTTGTTAGAAGATCAAACCTGAGCTCAGCTTGAACTCCTCCATCGACTGACTTCCTCGCTTCAGGCCTCTGTGGACCAATGCCTGCCCCTTGTCTCTTCCCTCATCCCAGTCTCTCTACCGAATCTCACTTCGTATTATTTCTTGCCTTCTTATTATGTCTCTATGGTTTTGCTCCTTCAGGAATAACTTCAAGATTTTATCTTGTTATTGTTTTGAGTAAACTCTACGGTAGTTGTTCCATTGGTCTGAGGACTGAGTGTTTTTCCATAGTGCCTGTGTTTGTTCACCTTGTCTTAAACCACCAAGCTTCCCATGCTTCCATTTCTGTAGCTACACAGGTGAGGTGTTGGATAAATTTTCCTGCCAGCCTGGTCCCACAGCCGCATCAGCCCCAAATAACACACAGAGATGCTGTATCAGATATAAAACTGTTGGCCAGTTACTAGCGTTTCTTATCAGCTATCTCTGTCTTAAATATTAACCCATTTCTATCAATTTAAGTGTTTCCATGTGGTCTCATCTTACCGGAGAGAGGGGCCGGCATTCTGCTCTCTCCATCCTCCATCTTGGATCTCCTCCCAACTCCTTCCTCTCTCCTCTTTGTCTCCTAGTCCTGACTATCTTGCTTTCCTATTGGACAACAGTGCTTTATTCATTAACCAATACGAGAAACATATTTACAGAATGACATCTCCCATCAGTGAGAATTAGGAATATTGGGAGAATTAAATAATTTCTTACTATAAAATGCTCAGATCAGGGCCTGGTATACCAGAAATGCTTATTAACAGTTACCTAGGGCTGTTGTCCTCTCTATATTGTAGATCATCTCTTTCCTGTGTTTCTTTTTGTCACTGTAGTAAAAGTTCCTCCCCAAGAGCAAGCCTAACTGTCTTTCAAAACCTGACATTGGGCTTTATTGGGAAAAAGAGAGCATTTCCATAGTCAATTGTAAAATAGTCATATAAATAAATCCATTATTAATCAACACTCAGTTTTACATAACTGGAATTTGTTCAGATTTACCTTTGCCTAAATAGTTTGCTGATTTTTTTTTTTTTTTTTTTTTTTTTTTATGTTAACCAGTCTACTTGCAAGGGCTCTCAAATACTCCTGCATCCGCTTAAGGAAGGCCACCTATGTCTAAATTAAATTTGTTTTGATTCGTTATTATCAACACAAGCATCCATCACCAAGTTGGAAGTCCATCCTGTGACCTCCTTACTTTATCCTACCCTCCATTTCTCATTATGCTTCCTCGGAACTGAGGAGGCTATTAGGTTTATAGCCTCACTTTTCAAGCAAGAGCTTTGCTCACCACTGCAATACATTATGGCTTGAGAAGGCACATAATTGAGCTTTATTGTAGGGTGAAATAATAAATTAGGGCTAGTAAGGATGCATACAGAGGCTGAAACAATGGAACACAGTCCATAAAGCAGAAGTTTTGCAGAACTGTTTCAAACTATGAGATACATTTTTCATTTCAAGTGTGCTCTTTTCTTTTTCCTGGTGATAAAACACTGCCAATGTGTGGCTATAAAGAGACAAAACCTTATGCTCACGGTTTGTGTGTTTGAAAAAGTGGGAGAGGGAGGAGGGACAGGCGTGGGGGATCCACTTGTACGGTTGCTTTATTGCAGTCCGTTTTCAACAACTTCATTTGAAGAAAGAGGTCAAAAGACCTCTACCTGAATTTAATACAGGAATCTACTGTATTAAAATAATGGGACAGAAATCATGCTTTTGGGTGATAGACAGTGTGATGGGAGATGTCATTCTGTAAATATGTTTCTCTTATTGGTTAATGAAGTACTGTTGGCCAATAGGAAAGCAAGATAGGCAGGACTAGGAGACAAGGAGGAGAGAGGAAGGAGTAGGGAGGAGTCAGCATGGAGAGGCTGGAAAGAGTGAACGCCAGCTCTACTCTCCAGTAAGATGAGATCACGTGGAAACACTTAGATTAATAGAAATGGGTTAATACTTAAGACAGAGCTAGCCGATAAGAAACAAGTAACTGGCCAACAGCATTATATCAAATACAGAGTCTCTGTGTGTATTAATTGGGGCTGGCACTGCTGTGGGTCCAGGCCCACAGGAAAAAACCTTACTCCTTACAACAGTGAATTAAAAATCCCAGACAAACACATGAGGTCATGCTGTGCATCTAGAAGTGTGCATCTGTTCCTCTTGTGACTTTCCACACACCAAGTGTGTGAGGAAATGATCAACAGGAACTGTCCATTTTCACGTTAACATAACGTCGTGACACGTGGCTGACACTTGATGCTCACCAATTGCCTTACAGTGAGTTAGGAACTATGAGTGCATGAGCTGGGCCCAGATAGAGTTATAAGGATTTGCTGCAAATAACATTATAGAATCTACCCGATGCTCAATTTTATGTGCCAACTTGTGTAGGTCATTGTATCTAGTCATTTGGTCATACATCATGTTGTTATGAATATATATTTTTAGATGTGGTTGACACCAAAACCTGTAAACTTTAAGTACATTGCCCCCCAATCAACCCAAATCCTTCTTTTAAAAGAAGAGGCTGCAGTCATGCTGAGATCTTCTTGAAAAGAGGAAAGAGTTAAGCTTCTGTTCACCTTTGGACTTGAGACAGACTATCTACAAGTCTCTGGGTCCCCAGCCTTCCAGCCTGCTCTATAGAACTGAACTTGATAGGCCCTATAATCAAAAGAACGAAGTCCTTAAAACTTATTAAGTTATTTGTTAACTTACTTAGCTCTCTAAAGCAAGAAATACTTATGTCCCCATCCCAAAGTTCAGGTGATGAGATACTGTCAGATGTCTTCTGTCTTTTCATTCTCTGGGTTACATTTTATTGGAATGGAACAAAGCAGAAGAATGATGTAAAGGGGCAGGCATAACCCCCAAACCCCCCCCCCGTTCCAGAAACTTTTGTAGTTGTGTTACAAAATGAGCATGACATAGAGCAGCAGATAAAGACTATGGGGAAGGGGTGGAGAGAAAATGGAAAGGCAGAAGTGATAAAGAATGATAAAGTTGTACAAGGTCACCATAACTTATATCTGTTGCAAATCTAAATGCCTAAAGCATTTGCAAAATATGGAAGAGTTTTGTTTTGTGTCAAGGTAGCAATTTAAGTCATATTTTCTTCCCCACAAAATAGAACCATCATTTTTGTTGTATATCTTCAAGCGATGCCAGTAAATGGTTGAATGGATTTCATTTAATCATCGCAGGGATTGATGCTGAAATGTACTTCAAGCAAATAAGTTAGACGTAAAGAATATATCAAATTCTCCGGTGGCTGATGATGAATTTTTAGAGGATAAATCCACTCTCTGTTGTTTGTAGATAAGAACTTTTGAAAGTGGATTTTTGCATTTGAGAAATAAATTGAATGGAAATTCTCTGTAAGTAGGGCATATTTCTGATGACTAAGATTAGTGCATTATATCTACTCCAAACCAAGTCAATAATGGACCATCCCCAGATAAGCATGCAAAAAAAAAAAAAAAAATGGGTTACATATAACTTATTGCTGAAATAGCAGACCCAAATGAACTAATTTAGTGAACCACAGAACTGGTCCAAAGAAACCAAAATGGGAATGTTCCCCCAAAGACCCCTGTAACATAAACTGGGAAAGCATGATTTTTATCAAAAGCTCATAGGAAGGCCATTAATAATTGCAGGAAATAAGTAACTCGTTCAGTTTCTGTGGGACAGTAAATGGTGTGGAATCTTAATTACATAATACAGTTCATCTTTCAAGTGATTTTTTAAAAATTCATGATACGCATAAAAAAAAAATGAAAACCGAGCACTTTTTACATGGGAGGGAACTGGAATTAGAAAGAGCCATAAATCATCGGGGCGCCTCCTTGCAGAGCACGCCTCACAAGGGGCACAGCTATGATTGATAAGGGAGAAAAAAGTATCTTGACATCACAGCAAACACTTGTTTTTACTAAACATTTCCAACCATCACTTCAGCCGGGGGAGCAGGCAGCCTAACTGCAGACCTTCACCTGTCCTTTCTCTCCTGCAAACCCACGCCCCTCAGTCTTACCCCGTAGCTCTGCAGAAGACCACTTGGCTCAGCCCCCCGTTCGTTTCTGTCCCAGGCTCACACTGATCTCCACCAACTCTTCCAACAGAAAGGGGGTGGATCAGAATGGAAGGGGATGGGAAAGAACTGTCGAAAAAGAGGAAGGAGAAACCGTAACCAGGATTAAAAAAAAAAATTCTATTTCAAGGAATGAAGGAAGGACGGAAGGAAGGAAGGAAGGAAGGAAGGAAGGAAGGAAGGACGGAAGGAAGGAAGGAAGGAAGGAAGGAAGGAAGGAAGGAAGGAAGAAAGGAAGGAAGGAAGGAAAAATCAAGTCACTGAATAAAGCACAAAAAATTTACACATCTAAACATTCTTTTTCAATGTTGTGAATTTGTTTTAAAGAAAAGTGCTATTGTTGTTTGTTTGTTTGTTTTATTTTAAAGGGTCTCAGAGGAAAAGAGTAAACAGCAGCATCTAAGTTCCAGGGAAGCCCAACTCACCTTTTATTTTATCTGGGATTGAAATGAGCAGACCATGACCCCCTTTTACCTCTCTCTTCTACGGGGACTGTGAATATTTTTTGTGTATATTTCTTTGTAAACATCTGCAGAAACTAAAGTTCCTCAACAACAACAATAGCTAAAGTTCCTTAAACTACAAATTTGGAATGGATAAGCATAGTCTCCCTCTCATTCGGGTGTTAATTAGAACTTGTTTGCAATTCATTTCACTGAAATGCGTGTGCTGATAGAGATGAAAAGGAGCATTGAAGATTCGCATGGTGGAAGACGGAACGTGTACTAGAGGTCAAAACAAGTACACAAGAGATGTTCGCTTAGGAAAATATTTTGTTATTAAACATATTTCTGGGTCAATTTCTATTATGAGAAAGAGTCCCACTCTCCCGGTTGGGAAGAAAGAAAAAATGTGATGAAAGGTCAAAATGTGCAGTCTAGCCCCTGTTGCCACGGAGGGATTCACACAGCTCGGTCCAGACCTCCATGCCTCAATTTTCAGTGTTGTCAAATAGAAATAGTGACTTGTCTGGATAGTTTATTGAGGTAAGGCAGAGAGAATGGAGATTTTATATATATAACTCCCTTGAGGGAAAGCAACCCTACTTCATTGCAATATTTTATTACTCTGGTTCATCTAAAAAAACCGTTGTCTACTTCCATAGCTTTGCAGATCGTGCAGCTCATTTTCTTTTTCCATCTGAACAGCAGAACAAATGTTCTATAAACTCCAGCTCGTGGAGAAAAGAAACCACCTCTCACAAGTTTGGGGGAATTGGTATTCAATCATATTGTATTGGATCAAGGTAAAATTGCTTCCCAGAAGTCTGTGGCCCCATTAAAGAATGGACAGCTAACTGTTAGCGTGAGATTCAGCCAGCAAAAGGCTGAACTGGTATGGAGGAGGCCAAGTTCCATGAGTGAAACACAGGCTCTCTCCGCACCTTCCTCATTTAGGACCTGTCTCTGTCCCAGATTTATTGGCCATCCCTTCTTAACTCACAAAGTACAGAGCAGAGACCAAGCCTACCCCATTGTAATGGAGGCAGATGCATTTCCATGAGAGTCCCTGCTCTCGGTATCAAGTTGGGGCTGGATATGCCTCAGAAATCAATCTATACAGTGGCTTCTTTGCTTTGTTTTTATCAAATGTGTTTCCACGCTAAGCATTGATGTATAAGATGCCCTGGGGCTTTTTCAGGTTAGCATGGAGGAAGTCCACCCACTCAGATCCCTACATTTGTCCCTCAGAGCCACAAAGCTCTGGCGAATGCAATCTGGAAATACCTCATTTCCTCTCTCATTTTATGAACCCAGGATAGAATTTATTTTCCTGCGGCACATATCTAGGGACCACTCCTGGTTCTTACTCTATTACACTAGCCTGTCATCTTCCAGGTTCTTATTTTCCCAGAGCACAAATGAGTCAATCATAGAAAGCTCTCTTGTCAGGCTCCAGAACGGAGACTGAGGCATGAGCTACATGGAGTGAATAGACAAGATAGAGAAGAAGTCAACATACACCTTGTCATTAAGGGTCAGTCACCCAGAGGTAAAATATTAAAGGGAGATGACTAAATGAGGGTTGGTGGCTTTTGGAACAGCAACTCTAAAACTCGGATTCAGGAGCTGAAAAGACTTTCTCTCCTGTAGATTTTATCTCTGGCATTTACCAAAGACAAAGGGAGAAAATTAAGAGCATTAGTTCATTCACTCATTCGCTTTAAAATCATATCAACAAACATTATGCTATTATTTTTACTAAAGTGAGTGACACATTTCTAGAAAAATATAACACTAGTTTTCAAGGGTGGCATCATTTTACCTGTCTGCAAGGTGGGGTTTGATGCTAGGACCTTACACATGCTAGGCAAGTGATCTATCACTTGGCCATATCCCCAGCCCTACAAACTGTTTTAGTGCCTGGCTGAAGAGCACATACCTGGGTCCCAGCTGTTCCTGAATCTAAGCTATTCATCATCACACCACGTGTAGTTTCTGGAAAATGTCACCATGGGTTTGCAAGAGTATGAGAGCAAACCACAGATGACATCTTAGTAGTAGAGTTTTAATAATTTCTGGAAACACTGCTCAGGACCCAGAAAGTTCTGAGTTTGTAATTTCAGAATTCCTGTGGCAAGCTGGCAGAATCCATGGAGGTCTGCTGGCTAGCTAACCCGGCACACACAGTGGTGAACAATGGACTGGCTCAAAGGTAAAAGGTGTGGTTGTCCTGTGACCTCCATAACCAATGAAAGAAATGGCATGCACACACACTCTCTGGCATGTGCACACACACACTCACCCACACTCACACACATACACTCACACAGACACACACATACACTCACATTCACACACACACATATACACACACTCACACGCACACACTCACACACATACACACATACCACATACACACACTCACACACATACAGACACACACTCACACACACACACACACACACACACTACACACACATACACACATTCACACACATACACACACATACACACACATATGCACACACTGACACACACATACACACACTCACACACATACACACACATACACATACATACAGACACACACTCACACTCACACACATACTCACACACACATACACATACCCACACTCACACACACATACTCACACTCACACATACATACTCACACTCACACACACATACACATACACTCACACACACAAACACAAACACTTACACACACACAAACACAAACACTCACACACACATGCACACACACTCACACACATGCACACACACTCACACACACATACACACACATACAGACACACACTCACACATACACGCATATACACACACATACACTCACACATACACATACACACATATACACACACATACACTCACACACACACATAAAGACACATACTCACACACATACACACACACACACACACACACACACACATACATGCACACAGATATACTAAAGATTAAAAACAAAACAAGACAGATGTGATGGCTCACACCTTCACTACAAATACTTGGGAGGCAAAAGCAAGAGGATCTTTGGGAGTTTGAAGTCAGCTTGATCTACATAGTGAGTTCCAGGCCAGTTATGGCTATGCAAGGAGATTCTACATCAAAATAAAAAAAAAAAAAAAGGTAAATGAACCACATGAAACAAAGCAAACAACAGCATAGGAACCGCACCTGAGATTGTCCTCTAGCCTTCACACACACACGTGACTATATATCAAACAGCACACAGCCTCCACAAATAAACACACACACACACACTATAAATCAAAGATGGCAACAACAAAATCTTGTTTAAAACTCATCACTGTTGAGTTCCCTGATACTGGAAAGGGAAAAAGAAAAGAAAAGAAAGAAAGAAAGAAAGGAAGGAAGGAAGGAAGGAAGGAAGAAAGAAAGAAAGAAGTATCTGAGCCATTTGAACTTAGAATTTATTTAGATTTTACACGAATACTCTGTGTAAATGGAGTAATGAGTAAATACAAATATTTTAAGTAATATTTGCATTATGAGGTAGAAGCTAGTTTACTGACAACAGTTATGGGGAAAATTCAAGGGTAGAAACACAAGCAGGGATGGATAAGCACAGATGTTAGTAGACTAACATGAAGTAACCCGGTCAACACTACAGAAACCTCTTTACCTTAGTAAGGGACTTGTCTTACAGTATTTGTTGTTTGCTGTAATTCACTCCATGAACACAGGTAGAACTCAAGAATCATTTCAGAATGACTGAGATGTCTTCCAGCTGGAACACTCTAAACCAAAAGCTTCTACTTCTCTTCTTTCTCCTTTCAAACTGCGTTGCATGTTGGACTCATGCACTGGTCACATTCTCTGTAGTTTCATTGTATGATTCTCATATCCAAGTCACTGATGTTTTACATATGCTCTTGTCTATAAGACCATTGAGGAGATCCCCACAGAGGGCACTTGGACGCAGCCTCAGAGGGATGGGCCATCCATAAGAGCTTCAGCTTGTTGTTTTGTGGAAAGAATGTGTTACCAGCTCCCACCTGACTTAGTGCATTCTAAGATCTGAAGTATGGCCTTTTATGAACAAATGGAGAGTGATAAGAGCCTGATGCTTTTAGAAATTCAACTTCTATAATTCTTCGTAAGAAAAAGAAAATCAAACGTATTATGTAAAACCACACATAAGCGGGACCTGGTAGCCCATGCCTAGAATATCAGCGCTTGAGAGATAGAGATGAAGAGCATCCCAGCTCCACTGAGAATCTGAGACCAGATTGGGCTATATGATATACTATCTCAAAAATAGAAAGCAAAGCAAAACAAACAACAAAACACCTATATTTTTCAGATTTGCCCTTTCAATGTGCTGAAAATAATATGTTTTAAAGAATTATAACTAATTCATTGTTAGGAAGACTATTGCTAACAAAAGTAAACAGGAAGGAAGAAAAGGGAAACTAGGAGAAACAGTGGAAATACAATTTCCTTTTGCTTCTAACATTCCTGTGTTAAAAAAAAAAAAAAGAAAGAAAAAAGAAAAAAAAAGCTAATGGGGTGCAAATTGTTTTGGAGTTTAAAGAAAGTTGTGAAAGCGGTATCTCTAATTGCAACATTTATTCCTTGAATTCCAACATTCCTGTGACAGATACAACAAAACACTAGTGTTTTCAGAATATGACAGAGACACCGATTGTGGACCGAAGTAATTGCACATATTTAAGAATGTCCCCAAAGATGGAAGTGCCAGGTGAGTAGTGACGCAGACCAGAATACCTCTGGCATTTAGGGATTACTATAATATGGAAAAACCTTGAAGCCATCGTGAGGATAAGTGGTAGGTAAATATTTCCTTAAGAAATAATGTCTAGAAAATTTACATTGCCCCCCTTCGTTTTTTGAAAGTAAAAATACATAATGTAGCTTTACTAGTGGGGGAAAAAAAGGTGTGCATGATTTTAATACAAGGAGCTGCTTGGACACATCAAGTACCCATTCGGGAACCTAAGAAGGAAAGAACCGCATGGAGCTTAGATGACTTCAGTGAGACCTGAAACAACGCAGAGCTGAGAATGCGCTGTGCGCTGACATCGGTGTGCATTGACTAGGACCAGAAGACGGTGCCCCGTCTAGAGCAGGGGCTGGAGCAGTGGCATCAGAGTGGCCTTTCTCAGCGGCAGCATTGAAGCAGCTGAGGAAATGTGAACATAAACACATTAACCCTGGCCTGCCTGCCGCTGGGAACTGGAGAACACGAGCTTCAAGACCTGCCTGGCTAATTGGTCTTAGGCGAATCCCCCAGCCCTCTTACCTGGGGCATGTATGACATGTTGTCATGGCAATAATGATACGCCCCAGGGCATGATGGGACATGGGCAATGTGAAGTGTCTGTCTCCTTCTTGTCTTCTAGATGGGTCATCCGCTGTCCTCCGTGCCACAATTCAGTGATCCGATTGTTTGCCACCCACAATCTACAAGTGATCTTATAGAAATATGACTCCTGGCTATAGCCTAAGCCAAGACTCATACAAATAAGGTTATTTGATGGACAAGCATTGGGTAAATATGTTCCCTCACACATTCTCCTCACCATATACATACAAAGGTTTTTTAACAAGATATTAAAATGTCTGAAATTATAAATGGCTTCTTCCCAGAGATGTGCGGCTATCTCTGGGGCCTGTTTGCAGTCTCTCTGACCTTTTATGTCATCTTTATATACATACATGCATGCATGTATGTACCAGGCTTTCTCTTCATCCCTAACCAGCCCTCAAACCACGGCCAGAGACTTGTTAGTTATGAACGCTCAGCCCTAGCTTATGGATTCTGGTTAGCTTTTCTTCTTCTTTCTTTAACTTAAATTAACCTATTTCTCTTCACCTACATTTTTTCCTTGGGGCTTTTTACCTAACTCTCATTCTATGTGTTCTACTCCCTATATGGCTGCCTGGGGGCTGCCTCGCTAACCCCGTGCATCTCCCTGTCTTTCTCCCGTGTTTTCTCATTCTTTACACTCTCCTCTCCCTGCTCTCTCTCCTAGATTCCTCTTGCTACTTATTTTCTCTGCCTGTCAACCCCTTCTATCCCTCCACTGCCTAGCCATTGGCCATTTAGCTCTTTATTAGACCAATCAGGTACCTTAGGCAAGCAAGGTAAAACAGCAATGTAACACATCTTTAGATCATTAAACAAATGTAACACATCTTTACATCATTAAACAAATGCAACACATCTTTACATCCTTAAACAAATGTAACACATCTTCACATCATTAAACAAACCCAGTATACACAAATGTATCACATATTTACATAGTTACAGTAATATTCTTCAACCTAAACAAATGCAACACATCTTTACATAGTTGAATATTCCACAACACATTAGTCCTGTCTATACACTCCTGGGTGTGTGACCATCCACCGGAAAATGTTCAGTTTACCAGACCATATCCTGAAAGCACATTAACTTCCCCAGTCCTCACAGCTGTAAATCACCAGTAGCTTCTCATGTAGGGGTGGGACCACACCCCTTCTCTGCTGGGATTTTGGCTGACTGGAGTTCATGCTGTCACAGCTGCTGTGTGCAACTGCCCAGCTGTGTCTGCAGAATGCCATTTTGTTTTGGACTTTTCTCTGTCTCTAGAGCACTAGTCACTGCTGTTTGCCAAACATTATTTTTCAGTTTCAGTGACAGTTCAGCTTTAAGAGCACCTACCACCTCCTCACCCCCTGTGTGTGTGTGTGTGTGTGTGTGTGTGTGTGTTTGCTGTAGCACCTATGTTCTCATGTATTACCATACATTACTTAACAAGTTTCTCATTTTTGTCTTGCAGCTGTCAGGCTTCTCTGTTCCCAACTTACCAATAGTAACTGAGCCCCCCTTTTTCTACTGTGAAAAAATTCTTTTGCCCTGGAGTCATGCATGTATGGCCATAGATCAGCGCTCTGTCTGGACCAAAATCCATCTTTTGAAGGATGCAGTGCTTCTGGGGGTTTTCATCTCAACAAATTCTTGGCGTGGCTGAAGGTGATAGCTGGCACCAAATAAGCTCTGCCTCCTGGGTTTCTGGCGGGGTGCCTCTGTGAAAAGTACACTACTAGGAAACTGCCAGTACTTTCTGGTTTCATCGGGTTTTAACATCCCTCTCCAGCCCAGAGAGCAGCAACAGACTGGGGAAGCGCCTTTTATCTTGTGCTGTCTTCTCTCTGGGGATTGCTCCTAAAGCAGCGCTGATAGTTATAAAGCACTGTAGTATTTGACTTATTTTTTAATCTACAGTTGGGTTGTGTAGCAATAAACATGCAGGCAATGACAAGGCAGGTTTCAATAAACAGTATTTTGTTGCCTTAAAAGTAACCAATATGAGCCCTGGACTAAAATCAGCATGCCTATAACTCTAGGGAACTAACAACAAAGGGTATCAGATAACTTCTTCCTGTATGCAGTTCTCTTCTCTAACTCATAAATGTTGTAAAATACGACTTCCAGATATTTCCTAAATTTGCATCACTATATAAAGTTAAAAAAAAAAAAATAAAGATGGCTAAAACCTGGATAAAAGCTCAATGTCATTTTTGTTTATTTCCTGACAGTTAAAGAATTAGGATTTCACATTGGTTACATGAAATTATTCATAGTTATTTCACTTAAGCAATGAGATTCTATTCTGTGATTTTGTTTTTGTTTTTTTTTAATTGTTTTGTTTGTTTGTTTTCTCTTGTTTAGATATAGTCTTTAGCACAGGCTGGCCTCAAACTCGTGATCTACTTGCCTCCCCCTTCTGAATTTTCTTCCATTTCTTATGCAGATGATTAATGAGTTCTTCATTTCATCAAGAATTGTAGAGAGAACACATTGTTTGCTGGGTCTATGGTTTTGAAGAATTGGAACATGAAGGAGAGGAGAAGCAGAGGTAGGAGGTTTCGAAGGACTTGTGTTCTGTGCTGTGTCAACTGACAAGAATTGCTACCAGCTGTCCAAAAATGGCAGCAATCCTGCCTCGTTTCTATCAGGAGAATGGTCATAGAGAACCGTGTTGTCCAAATAAGCAGAAAGAATGATGTTGGCCCAGTACTAGCATACCTAGAAAAGACTAACCTGGGGCCGGGGGGGGGGGAGGTAAATTAAAAGAGCTGCAATACACCCTTGTTTGTCTTTCAAATCTTGCCTAAGTCTGAATCAAGATGACTTAAGCAAATCGCCTCATTAATATTTCAACAGAGTTGATGTGTATTTCTGCCCTTGGGAGAGTATGTTGAATCATAGGAGACTTGGCAAGTTGCCTTAACAATATTCTTCGACACTTCAACCGCAGGCAGCCTTCTCCATCAAAATGGGCTTTTCAGTTTGCCCCTTGGGGTGCTGAAGAGCATGATTGACAGCTCATACATGTTTCCTCCCCATCATCTTCAACTGGAACTGAGAAAAAAATTCAGACACACTCACGGGGAGGACTGATCCTGCTGACTCATGTGGTAGGAGGAAGGTGCACTTCTGGTGACCGCATCAACCTTCTGAAATACATTGGGGATTCTTGTGTATATCCCAGGTTTTGGATGCGTCCAAGAATCCCGTCTTTAAAACCATAGGTCAACAAACAAGCAGAAAACTCTCTCCCGTAATATCATAGAACAAACCACTGTAAGTGAACGAGGCCATGAAAAGTGAATGAAAATGACATCACTAAAATTCTAAGTATTCCAGACAAACGTTTGGGTCATACGTGAACACAAAGGACACCCTTTCCAGTGTCAAGGGGGGAATTATAAAGATTTTGAGAGTATAAATGCTAAGAGTTCTGTAGATGAATTTGAGTATATAAATGCTAAGAGTTCTATAGATGAATATGAGTATATAAATGCTAAAAATTCTATAGATGTGGTGGCACAGATCTACAACCGCAGCAGTTGGGTGGTAAAAGCAAGCGGATATGGAGTTTCAAGGTCATAGTTACAGAGTGAGTTCCTGTCCAGTCTGAATTACATGAAGGAAAGGAGGGAGGAAGGGAGGCAGGCAGGTAAGGAGGGAGGGGAGAAACTTTAAATAAATCTAGAAATTTAAAACATAACATCCCAAATTTCCAAGTTTCAAACGAAAATCATTTGTCATACAAGAACCAAAAAATAAGATCCAAAATAAAACAAAAAGACGATGGATGTCAATATCTAGATGACATAGAAGCTAGAATTCTTTGACAAAGATGTTGTCACCTTTTTATTTTTTTGAGTCAGAGTCGTTCTGTATAGCCCTGGCTGGCTATCCTGAAACATTCAGAGATGCTCCGGCCTCTGCCTCCCAAGTGCTGGCTGGCATTAACGCTGTACGCTGTCACGCCTGGCTTCTTTTCCCGTCTTTCCCCCTAAGAACTAGGATTACAAACAAGCACCACTATGTCCATTTATGAAGAGCTGGGAATCAAACCCAGGGCCTCCTGAATGTCAGACAAGCATTCTACCAACTGAGCTATTTCTCACTCTACCCTTCGTGTCCCATTCCTCGCCTTCACCCTTTATACCACCTGTGTACTACTGTCCTCCCTCTCGACGTCTCCTCCGTGCCCACCCTCTAATTTCCTGACATGAATATTCCACTCTAAGCACACATATCTAAAGATTCAAAGTCAGGATCCATGTCTGAGAGTGGACATGTTACATTCATCTTTCTGGGTCTGGGTTATCTTCACTCTGTTTGAACCTTTCCAGATCTATCTATTTGCCAGCAAGTTTAATAATTTCCTTTTCTTTACAGCTGAATAAAATCCCCTTATGTGTATTGTTATATTGTCAGCATTCATTTATTAGTTGACAGACAATTTGTTTCCATTTCTGGAGAGCATGTGGGACTAGGAAGATTGAGTCAGGGGAGGAATAGACAAGAGCAACAGAGAGAGAGAGAGAGAGAGAGACAGAGAGAGAGAGAGACAGAGAGAGACAGAGAGACAGAGAGAGAGAGAGAGAGAGACAAAGAGAGACAAAGAGAGACAGAGAGAGAGACAGAGAGACCATAAAAGAGGGAGCCATTATAGGTTTGAAGAGAAATCTGACTCTAGAGAAATGTTTAGAGACCTACAAGACTGACCCCAACTAACAATTTGAGCAACAGTGGAAAGGCTACCATAAATGCCCTTCCCTGATAATGAGATTGGTGGCTAACTTAACCACCATCATGGACCCCTCATCTAGTAGATGATGGAAACAGAAGCAGACACCCACAGCTAAACACTGAGCTGAACTGGAATCCAGATGTAGAGAGGGAGGACAAGACCAGGCTACAGAAACCCACAGAGACAGCTGACCTGAACAAGGAGGAGCTAATGGACCCCTAGACTGACAGCTGGGAATTCAGCATGGGACTGACTCAGACCCCCTGAACATGGGTCTCAGCCAGAAGGATTGAGAAGTTTAAAGGACCTCAGACAGTGGAGCCAGAATATATTCCTGGTGCACAAAAGGACTTTGGGAGCACATTCCCCATGGAGGGAAACTCCCTTAGCCTAGAGGCAGGAGGGAGGGCCTAGTCCCTACTCCAAATGACTTGACCACCTTCCCTGTGGAGTGTGGGTGGGGGGAATGAGAGGGGAAGGGAGTCTGGGGCCATGGGAGGGAGGGAGAGAGGGAGGGAAGGAGAGAGGGAGAGGGAACTGGGATTGATATGTAAAATAAGAAGAAAATTAAAAACAACAACAACAACGAATGGAACAGCATTGGGCATAGATGAGCAAGTGTCTCTGTAGTGGAATATAGAGTCCTCTGGCTGTACATGCCATCCTGACAAGGCTCAGAGATGATCTCAGAAGAGGGGGCGGGGAGAATATAAGAGCCTGAGATTGTGAACACCGCTGCAGAACATTGTTTACCAGTTGTAACTGGGTCATTGTACACATGGACTCACAATAGCCATGATTGCATGCATATGACCCACACAAGACAAAGCCATGGTAAGTTCCAACATGGACAGAGGCAAGGCTAAGGGAAGCCTACATTAAGCTCAGGAAGCATTGGTGATGGGTGGGTGCTGGTGTGCGTTCCAGGGGCCAATGGCCCTATGCCTATACACATTCTGACTCAGTAGAGCACATGGTTTTGGGAGGGAAAGGGGGGAGGGAAGGTTTAGCAGGAATTAGAGGGCAGAGGGTGGGGCAGATTATTAAACAACACGTTTTAAGGAAAACCTGTATCTTATAAGGAACAAAAGGGAGCCAGCGGTAAGTTGTTCTCTGGGGAAATGAGCTCGCTGCCAAGCATGACAACCTTAGCTCCATGGCCTGATCTCCAGGACCCACATGATGGACCGAGAGAACAGACACGTGTCATGGCAGGTACATGTGTGTTTGTGCACACATAGAGGCACACATGGAGACTAAAATGTAAAAGGCAAAGACTTTCCTATAGAGGAAAAATCATTTGAAGGGCAGTAGAAATGATAAAATGCAGACAGAAGTAGCAAAGCAAACCTTCTCAAGTTCTGAAAAGCAAGGGGGAAGAAGGAATGAAATGGAAGATAGGGATGGGGGGAGGGAAGGGGAAGGGAAGGGGAGGGGAGGGAAGGGAGGGGAGGGAAGGAGAGGGAAGGGGGGAGGGAAGGACAGGGAAGGAAGGAAGAGAAGGAGAGGGGAGGGAAGGGAACTCCCTCCTGGAAAGACATGGTCGTGCATGACTTTAATCTCGGCACTGGGGAGGCAGAGCATACGTGTCCATGAAGAACCAGGGAGGAGACCCCAGTGACAGGAGAATAAAAGACCGTAGGAAATGTGCTTCAAAGAAAAGCTGTGCTTGATATGTGAGCATAAGGAATGACTGTGTTCTGTGCTCCCATATTAACCACACAGGGACAAAATCAGCACACGTTAGAAGCCGAGAGGGGTGACCTTTCCGTGTGAATAATCTATAGAAACCTTGAGTCAGCCTCTGTATTTTCTGCTGATACACACCGAGGCATTTAAGCCAACCACATAAAACCTCAAGGGGGAATAAAATAGGCAATGCAATAGATCAAAAGAAATCCTTTCAAGCAGATGTTGCAACATCCTCTCTGGGTTCCTGAGGTCTAAATGATTTGTTCTTACCCCCGCAGCACAGCTATGGTCTGAGATTTTCTTCCAGCCGTCAGGGATATAACCCAGGCTTAGCAACGATCCGAGAGTGACATTGTCGAAGAGCCCACATCTGCCGCTCGGCCCTGTTCTTTCCTGTTCTTGGCACAGCTGTATCCCTTGATATCACTAGTGCCATGTCTTAGGTAACAGTCATTCTGCGGTGATTTGGCAGCTGGGGGCAGAGAGGAGGGAGCGGGCCTCTGACATTAGAAGATGATGCTTCAGTGGTTAGAAAGAAAACAAGAGTGTCTCTTGTGTACTATAGTGGAGCAGAATAAAACTGGAGGGCATTACCCAATTAGCATTCCTCAAAACGCTCGCAGAGAAGCGGGGCTTGCCAGTGGACGTCGTTTTTAACAAGATGAAGTATTACAGCCAGTTGGGTTTTGTAATGAAGTAAACAAAATGTTGACACTAAATGATCATAAAATGCATGCTTTTCTAAAGAATGGTATGTAATGGCTACCAGAAACTTTTATGCACGTTGGATTTCCTTGCTTGCAATTTTTAAATAGTTCTGCAGCATAAATCTGAACTCCTTAGTATAGAACTTTGTAGTTCAGGCCTTATTATCTTTCAGCAAAGCCTTCAGAATCCCCAGACATCAAGTGTATTCAGTGTTCATGAGGGAACACTAAGCGGTCCCTGAGCCCTTACACATTTCTCTTCCTTGTCTCTGTCTCTACTTTTGGTTTTGTTTTGTTTCTGATACTTGGAAATCATACTGGCTTTTGTGTGCCCAACAATTTCTCCTTCACGTCTCAAATAGCCCTAAATTCTTTAAACAAATCAAAACTCTTTCCTACGATGCCCCAGTAGTTTGTTTCCACCTTTTAATTTTAACGCATCAATTACAACAATCTACACATTCATTATTTTACAATTTCCTCATTTATCAATTTTACATCAAAATAGGTTGGCAAAGAAATGCATGATAGCATCCCTTCTAGACACAAGGGTCAGGGCAATTCCATTGTCATCTCTTGGTTCCCTCTGTACTGGGCATAGTGCTTTCTGGGGGAATGTTGTGGAGGGTAGGTTTAGAGCAGGATATCAGAAAACGAGCCCAGCGTCTGTTCAGTATGTTATGCTGAACCTGTTGGCAATGCTCTGAACGTGAGGAGCATATACATCAGCCACGGTTCCCCTCATCTCTGTATTCTCTCCCCTGACAAGGTCTTTCTCAATGCCAAACGTAGGTCAGAGGGAGCTACATGCAAGCTGTCTTATGTTGGGCACTTGGACTGTTCTGAGCTGAAGATGATCAAGAGGAAAGTATATGAGCTTGCATTGGACAGCAGTGATCCTAGGACTCACTGAATGTTGGATCTTAGGCAGGTCAGGTCTCTGTGCCTTCCCAGCCTTGGCTGGCTGACATGGAGACTATGGGCAATAAAGGAAGCAACCACAGAGGTTATTTGACACGAGTAAGGTATATGCAATAGTGAGAGGCTTGCCCCATCCACGCCACGAGTACCATCACCATCACTCTTACTCCTGGTTGAGACTGCCTGATACACATTATTATTCTGTTTTTAACATTATTATTATTATTATTATTATTATTATTATAGCCTTTGCCTTAAAATTCATGTTTCTTTTCCTTACATCAATATTACCTCATGATTCCCATGTGATGTCTTGATTGGCAACATTACATGAACCTGGAGCCACGTGGCAAACTCACAGAACAGATCCTAGCATTTTAAACAGAGTATCAAGGAGGAGACAAAAACAAAAGACTTTCAGATCTCCTGCTAACAGCGCCAGTAAATCCAGGAGAGAATTTCCAGGAGCACGAGCTCAGTGTGGACCCCCCCCACCAGGAGACAAAACAGGCAACTTGACCATGGAGGACAAGGAGCTGGGAATATCTTCCAAGCAATGAAAATTTGAGTGCCTCCTAAAACAGGACCGTGACTGAATTCAAGGTGTCAGGTGGACGAGCTGAGGTTAGATTGATAGCAGGTGTCATGTGAGAATTCCCATGGGAGCCAGGTGGTGGTGGTGCACGCCTTTAATCCCAGCACTTGGAAGGCAGAGGCAGGAGGCAGAGGCTGTAAGTTCTAGGCCAGCCTGGTCTACAAAGCTACAAAGAGAAACCCTGTCTCAAAAAAAAAAAAAAAAAAAAAAAAAAAAAAAAAAAAAAAAAGAAAAAAAGAAAGAAAGAAAAGAAAAGAAAGAATGAATGAAAGGAAGGAAGAAAAGAAAAAAGAAATCCCATGGGGGGCAGGAGCCACAGCATCATCATGGGAGAACCTGGTGCTTATGCATTTTATGGAACAATAAAACACAAATAAACTGCAGGTTTTCTTTGACAAACGTGACAAACTGGACATCTGTTCAGTTGTGAAGCCAAGTCCCTATCTTGTAGTCTGAACTTAACATTTAACTCTGAGTCTTTGCCAGTTATTTTTAGACACCATGTGAAGTCACTGCCTTTAAGCCTTTCTCGTCGATCTTTGTTGCTGTCAGTGGTCATGAAGAATCGGGTGCTGGATTCCTAAACTGTGCTCACCTTGCTTTCATATTGTCTGCAATCCTTAAATGACAGAACCTTGTCAGCGTGGTCACATTCCGATACAGACCAAGCCTTCACATTGTCACCTACCAGAATGATGTTTGCAACAATCAGTTGATACATGTTACTGTAATATAATTGTGGTGATGGGCTATGGATATAGGTATGCCAATAATCATTCCTTAGCAAAATATCATTATACAGTTTATGGACAAAACGAGAAACAGAGGCCAAACTGATGCCAGTGGGCGAGTGATTGGAACACAGAATTATGGAGAAAATCAAGCATGTTACTGGGTTTCAAATTCAAAGCAAAGATCCCCACAGACATGGTGTAGCTATAGCTAATGTCAAGATAAATTTTTCTTGATGAGGTTCTGGGGCATTCCATAACAGCAGCAGGAAGTCTGTGCTTCATGAGAAAGACTCATGAGAGCATACTCAATCTGTACAGCTTTCAGGTAAAGCAGTTATCACTTAGTGCTAGCTTGGTGCATTTCATTTTGTAGCTAACAAACACACTGATCCTCTCTGCTGTTCAGGGTTTGACGCAGGAAACAAGATGTGAAGGGCAATCCCACAGCTGCCCATTCTATACTAAATAGAAAAGAACCGTAAGGATCAAGTTGGGGTTCAGTTTAGATGTTGAGTATGGAGTTGGGAGAGGGAGTTTTTTTTCTGTTGCTGATTTTATTACTGAACCCACAGAACACGGTAGAGATATACTACTTTGGCTCTACAATTTACTACTGTTAGTGTAGAATGGAAGAAAATCACTTAAGAGGGATTCCTAAAGCACCAGGGATGTTGCTGAGTGTAGAATGCTCATCCATGAGGTCATCCTCATACTGCAAAGGAAGAAACAACAGAAGAAAATGACGGAAGTGTAGTTCATCATCATCATCGTCACCACCACCACCACCATCTTCATCATCATTTTCCCCACACAGCTTTCAAATTACATTTGTTTTACTCTACTTGAAAAGATTTGCTGTTGGCTTGTGGTGGTAGATGTTACCAAGAAATAAAAATACCTATAATTTTTTATTCAGAAGAGCCCACAACCTAGTGCAAGAAACAAATACGTCTGTTGATCCTTACTAGGGGAGAACGTGATAGGATCCTTAAGAAATGTCCAAGTCAATGTCGGGCCTGGAGAGTGGATCTCTGGTTTAGAACAGAAGATGTTCATGCAAAGGACCTGAGTTTGTTTCCCCAGCATCCACATGGTGGCTTCCAACCATCCATAACCACAGTCCCAGGGTATCCAACAACCTCTTCTCAACTCTATGAGGCACTAGGCACACATGTGGACTACATAAATAAGTGTAGGCAAAACATACACATTAAAAAAAATCTCAAGAAGAGAGAGAGAAAATTTCCAAGTCAATATCTATTAGAGTAGGTATAGGGAAGGAAAAAAAACATTATATATAAAACAGTCATCAGAAGATAAGACTTTGAGATGAAAAAAAAAAATGGGGGAGGGTTAGAACCAAAAGGTCTGAAGGAGGACTGAGTGGCTGTTTGGAGGAAAGGACACAGTTTTCTCTAAGATATGTTGCCCACACTCCAGTGCAAGACCACATATCCAATATTTGGGAAGCACAAATTGGTCTTGAAGGTGAGGTGTATGTGTGTGTGTGTGTGTGTGTGTGTGTGTGTGTATGTGTCTGTGTGTCTGTGTGTGTTTAGAATACAACACAAAGGTAGTCATTGGAAGGGGGTGGAAGAATTGGGAAGAAGTGAATGTGGTCAAAACACATACTACAGAACTCTGAAAGAATTAATAAAAAGAGAGAAAGAAAAAACAGAAGGGGAGGATAAAGGAAAGATAAAATTAAGATTCAGAAAAGAATGAGAATCCTGGCTGGTCTAAGGGTAAGACAGGTGATTTTTATCATACACAAACACAGAGGGAGAACTAGGAACACCCTTCACACAGGCTGAGATGCTATTGGAGGAGGTGGGATCCACCTGGGAATGAAACCACAGCATTTTTGAGCAGGAGAGCACTTAGAAGTTTGCTCTCCCCTGTAAAAACAGGCGTGATATTGGAATGTAACTGCTTCTAGCATGAATCTTCCTCTGATCTCTATACTCCACAATCTTTTAAAGCAAAAACCTTGTCTCAAAGGTGAAATACAATCTCCTAGATAATACTTGTCACAGCCTGGTACATTCTATAGATGAAAAAGGGTGTTTTAGATAAATAACAAAATTTTAGCACTGACAATCGGAGTTAGATATTCTGGAATTATTCTTTCCAGTTTGACCTGACAGAGACAAGAGACACACTTTGTCCACGGTGACTTTGTGGGTGGCGTAGGCTTCAACAGAGATAAGGAGTCAGGAGAAGACCAAAGTGCTATTTGATGGGAACATGTGCTGGCAAAGTTTCTCTAAACTTTCATAACCAGAACCGTGTATTAAAACACAGTACACTTGATCACAGATGATTTCGTAACTGAGACCACACATGTCAATATGCTCGTGGAATTTAGTATTTGCTTCCGTGTTTTTAAATGTCCCGTGTTGAAAGGTGAGTGTAAAATATTCAGACTCATTCTCCTGTGAAGGCACAGCTTCATACAACACCAACACGTCATGACACATGAATAAGCAGTGTCTTTCACACCCAACAGACTATACAAACTCCCATGAAATGGAAATGCTGGGTCATCTGTTATTCATTAAGATGGTTTGGTATGATACGCAACAGGGACCATCATCTTCTCCCCGAAGTCATTCATGTAGGGAAAAGAGGAGAAAATATTTTTGAAAAAAATAAAGGAAAGAGTGTGAAACTGTACCCATCCTCTTCTCATATTCTTCAGTAATATTAATAGAAATGCAAAGCCACTAGACAATCTCTAAAAATTAAACACTCAACATTTAACAGCAAATGTACAAGGTGAAGCATAATAATAACACAGAGACATTATTGCAAATAATGAAGGGCAGCATTTAGGAATGCTATTTAATACAAATTTGTCTTACAAAGGAGTCCTAAGAATGGTGATAATTCTACACTGAGATTCAATAAAAATTACAAAGTGTTGTAAATATGGACTATGGGTAGATGGTATTTTGTGGTTTCATGAGCCAAGGAGCATGCAAGTACTTGAAGCTGCATGAATTCAGTCTTGAACTATGGGTATATTTGCACCAGGCAGCAGTTTAAAGAAAAACTTTTCAAAGAATAAAGTACAGAAACTGAAATCACTCTAAGGCTGCCATACAACTGAAGTAGAAGATTAGCTTTGCTATATCTTACAGCTATTAAATAGACATCAAGAAATCAACCAGGAAACACATAAAGAATGGAAATGTTGTCAATTATATTGCTGCAAAATTAGGTTGGATGTCAGAGTAGTACGTGTAATAAAATTGAGACTTGTTACAACTTATAGCTTGTCAGAAGAAAGCAATTTCTTTGGAAGCACTCTTAATTACCCACTGACTTGTAATTACAGATGTGTTAGTTCCATTACTCATTTATTTTTATTGATAGATTAGTATTATAAAGTATCCTACTTTCTTGTATGTCTAGCAGTTAATGACCTGTAAATGAACTCTTAAATATGTCAGGTATGCACATTATTTAAGGCAATTATTTAGCAAAGCAATGATCCTTCCATTATGCAAATTAGTATCATTAAATTATAAATGTGTAAGTATCTGATTTTATGTTTTGTTCTGAGTCCTCAAAATGACCTTTAGGTCTGGGTTTTTCTTTAATATATAGTTAATATGAAAACATTTTGTTCAAGAATGACGGAGAGTCGATAGATGCTTCTAGTCTGTAGATTTCTGTATTTTTGTATAGTAACAGAGCTGGAAAGAGGTGATAAAAGTGATGGTATGGATGAAGATGATAGATAACTTGGTTGCTATCTATCTATGGCAAACTATTCAGACTTATATTTATATCAATTAGAATATCTATTCTAAATACTATCAATCCTTCCATTTAGTTTGAAAACTACTTCTAACAGATGGGCACTTGTAATGTTATACAGTATGTGTTTGATCAAGTGGCAAAGTACTATAAAGAATGTGATTCTGGGACTGGAGAGATGCCTTACTGGCTAAGAGCACTGGATACTCTTCCAGAGGTTTCCCAGGTTTACCCCCTGTACCCTCAAGGCAGCACACAACTGTAACTCCAGTTCCATAGGATCTCATTCCCTCTTCTGGCTCACAAGGACAACGGGATACACATGGATCACACATATATATTCAGGCAAAACATCCATACACATCAAATACATTTAAAAATTGTAAAAAAAAAAAAAAAAGCACCTGGGTATGTATTTATATCTATGCAACTTGTGCGTGTGTATGTATGTATGTATTACAAACAAGAAGGTAACTGTTGGGAGAACATAAGGGAAGAAAGGGTACCACCATGAGAAGAGGGATACACAAAGTGATGGATTGTGAACAAAATATGATATATATATTCATATATATATATGAGACTATTATTTTATATTAATGAAAAACAGTAAAAGACAAATAACCCGAGCCTCCTGATCATGGGGAAAGTAGGTGTGCTGAGAGAGATAGGCTGTGGTGAGACTGGGAGATTTACAAGAGTTATCTGGTGAGAATAAATATGAAGGAAGGATTCAGAAGAAATCCAAACCCATTCCCAGTCAACAGAAGTTGTAGAGAAGAATTGGGGCTGTGAGGAAGAGCATGTGGGAAGGTATTAAAATCAACAGGCTCTTCAAACTGTACATGAGCCAAGCAGTCCCATTGCAGAATGGTTCGAACGAGGCTGGAGGAAGCAGGGGTCAGATCTTCAACGGCCGTGTGTAGGAAGTCGGTGAGAAGATTTTTTTGTTTGTTTGTTTTTAATGAGAGAATGAAAGAGATTGAAGGTTTTTGGACAGAGAACTCACAAAACCAGCCTTGGGTCTTAGATCACCTTGGCTTAGGTGTTAGGAACAGCAGACAATTGGGAAGATCTAGGTGTCTATTTAGCTGCAATTTGTAGCATAGCAGGAATGTCCAGTGGGTGTTTTGTCAACCGTTCAGTTGCCGCATCTGAGTAATATGAGACTACAGGGAGCATCTGCGGAATCACTCAAGTGTTGAGTCTATTCCTGGCAGATAGCCGTGGATTCCGTCATGCAGAGCTATTTGGAGGGCATCTGGATAACCCACATAAAACTTAACAAAGGAAGTTACAAATACAATGGGATATAATTGGGTTGTGTGCTCAGTGCACAGAAGGAAAATTTACAAGGCCGGAGACTTGATTGGATGATAGAATTGAATAATACCAGGGAGTTGGTTTGTCTTCGGACTTACTCGAGATGGGTGATAAGACCACTTTTTTGGTTCACTGGTAAGTGGACAAAAGAGGGAAAGAACGGTTAGTTTCAACTGTCCTCGAACAGTCAAGAAGAGATGTTTGCTTAGTGGTATTTGATCGTATGATTTTGAAGCTCAATGGAGACAGGGAAAACTGCATATTTAGGGGTTATTTATTGGATGATAGGAACAAATCAGAGTTATTCACAGTGGATTATGTATTCAACTGGAATTTAAAGAGAAAGATGCCGCCATCTTGGTTGATTAATTTTAAGGTTTTCCCCAGACTACAGTTCAACACACACACACACACACACACACACACACACACACACACACACACTCACACACTCACACAATCTGATAAATCTTGGAAATGCTAAATCATATTAGGACATCATAATACTTGCAAAGCTGTCACCACCATTGTCTTACTACGTGGATCTCCAACATTTCCTTTTGCCCTTAACGTCTTGTTCAGAAGCCCTTTATGAATAACTCTGTCATGATGTCATTCATCCAATGGCTGACAACTTTTCACATTGCCAATTTAACTAATGCACGACGCCTTTCAAGCTCTCTAGACTAAAATCCAATCTAGCTCATACGGTGGTGTTCACAGTTCCCTAATAGTGGTTGTTCACCAACCAAAGCTCTGTTCATTGATTCTTCCAATGAATCCACTATAATTCTTACTGTGGTATCATCTGCCTTGTCCACCTTGTATTTTGTCAATAGCAGTTGTGCTTTATTAGGAAGAGCTTAGTGGGGAGACCCAGAAAATAGGACACAAGGCTTAGAGCAAGGACCCATTCATAGTTATGTTGAAGAAAAGAAAATCAGAACACCAACGTGAAACTGTTTCTGACTGTTATGAACTGACACCTAAAAATTAATTCTGCCTAATTAACAAATACTTATGGCACTGAAATTGACGTGTTTTGTATCTTTGAAAGTGTCACGTCTTCTTAGGTAAATTATAAGTAATTTCTGTTTGAATCAAAGGACTAATTTTTGGGAACAGAAGCAGAACCCAAACAATACTCAGCTAATTTACAGAAAATCTGAAATAAAACATCCCATGTAAAACAAATACAAGGAGATCTTTTACCAGACTAGCCAGGGATCAGTACAAAAACAGGGCAGCAAAGAACTAGTAAAAGTAAATTATGGGATTCTAGAATCAAAAGCCACACTCTGGAATAGCTCCTACGAAGACAAAAAACAAACAAATGTTGGAGGGACTGAAAGATCCAGAAGTTATTATGGGTCATCAGGAAAAAAAAAATTATCAAAAATTTAAAGACTCAACAAAATCAAGACATATCTAATATGTACCTATTATCTGCAAAAAGGCAGGTACGGTTGTTTTGATTTCAATTAGCTAGTAATTTGTCAAAAGACTCATAAACCTAGACAGCCCAAAGCCTAGAAAGTGTGTGGTCAACTAAGTGGGTGATAAATACTATTATTCATTATACCAATTAAAAGAATTCAAACCACTTAATGTAAACTCTTTTCAAAGACTTCTGTCGTGTCACCCGAGAATTTTACTTCTGCCTATTTTTTCCTGAGGTGTAATTTTCCTTTTCCTGGTGTTTTAAGTCTTGAGTTCAGGATGGGACCGTGTGTATCTAGCAACCCTCATTGGTCCCTCGTGCTATTTTCCTGGATTGCTCTGTTGTAGATGATCTGTCCGAGTAAGTGGCAGCACCATTATGTGACTTTTCTATTCAGTATCCTTAGGCTTAAGCTATTCTCGACTTATTCCAAAACCTGTTATAGTTTTCACACATATATTGAAGCTTATGAGCATCCTATAAAACCCAACCCTTTCCCATCCTTACCCTGAACACTAATCCCATATGGCATCCTTGTCAACTATTTCTAGAGACAATGAAACCAACTCCACCAAACAAATGTTTTCTGTTCTTGATTGTAAATGTATCACAAGTAAAAACAAAAAACAAAACAAAACAAAAAACTATTTTATTAGGCAAATATAAACAGGTATTCATTACACTGTTACTATTTAGAGGGCCATATTTATAGACTAGTCTCTTATTCAGTTAGTGAGCTGGCTTATAAAACGTGATGTTCTAAAAATCTCGTGTGCTCTCTTCTGCAGTACATATGCTAAAAGTCTTCTTGTAACTAAACATGGCGTCTCACAGTCAGTAATCCCAACATTTAAGAGGCTGGGACAGAAAGACTTGTAAACTCCCGGACAGACTTACATACTTAAGTCTTCGGCCAACTGGATGAAGGAGTGAAATTCTTGTCTCGCTCCCTTCACACCCTCCCTCAAATAATTTTGCAATGATTATTCATCATACCAAAAAAAAAATCATTCAACTAAAATGCTTCTGATGATGTTAAACTCGGACACCATGAGCAAAAGTGTATAAAATGTCTAAAATCCTCATTTCAGAAACCACAGCTGCAAAGGAATTCACACATCCAGTCACACCTATTTCAACTATAGTGGGGATAAGGTTCAGGGATTTATCCTTCTCTTTCCTACCCTTTTCAAAAAGGAAATTTTAACCCAAGAGGGCAATATCATTTTTAGAGTTTGTGAAGATCATCCAATATGTAGTCCTCAGAAACAAGATTTACCAACAGGAGTAATTAGGGTCTCCCCCACCCAGTATTTAAAACAGTGCCCACATATTTGTTGAACAAATTCAGATTTATTGAAAGTAAACATTTACATTGGCTACAATGTTAGAACTATTACAAAGCAGGATAAAAGAGGCTGAAGTAGCGATAGAAAGCAAGTGCAATAAAAAGTGAATAGAGAAAATATTTGGCCTTAAGTGATCTCTTGGCAGTATTTACATTATGTACATATTGTTAAATAGTTACAATAACTCTAAGGCACCAAAGGCTAAATAGCAGGTTGCAATACTATTCTGTGCACAAAAGTCAAGAAATTTATTGTAAAGGTTGTATAGTCAAAGAAACACAGGCATACCTTATAACGTTTACATAAAGGAGTGGCTGCGGTTTTTAAAATCTCAAATGATACGTTAAATGTTGGGCAGACCGAAGAGACTGTTTTTAGAACATTAAATTATGTTGACTATGTAAGTAAGCGCTAACTTTTACTGACTTGCTGGTAAATGTATAATGTAATCTACTTTTCAATGCAGCGTTTTCACAGTCATGGATATGTTTTCTCTAAAAACTACTTGAAATACCTTTGACCTACAAAAACTTAGTCTATGTTTCATAGTGTGTACAAAATTCCCAAGGAAAAAAAATTTACTGGATAATAATATACATCAAATTCATAGGTGAGCTGACAATAATTGAGTAGGCATTATTTTGCCATGATATTTGAATATTCAGGCTGTAACTCTGGCACAGCAGCTGGGTTTATTTTGCTCTTCTTTTGTTCTTTATACTCTTTAACTCTTTAGTGTGGTTAACTGCTTGTGACTCTTTAGTGAATGGACACAAAACTGGTCCATGAGAAAAACTAACCCTACAGTGAACTAATTAACTTCTCAGTATGCCACTTAATCCCTTCCAAAACAAACAAACAAACAAAAAAATGTCGTTTCAGTGTCATTAATCACTGTGACAAAACTGCCTATGTTGCAGAGTTGGAAAGCAGTTGACAATGTCTGCAACTACCACGGTCTTAACTGTTGAGTTGATGACTTCTGTTTTGTGAAAGTGTATCTGCTCCTTTATTCTGGAAACCAATTTGCCTTGACAAGCAGTCTCTCCATAGTGCTGAGGTAGTGTTAGTATGAAGAATCCGGCAGGAGAATAGACTATTATGTTTCTTTAATGTGCTTCAAATGCTACTGTGAAATCTTCATTTATGTGGGTGAGACATGATCCAAGGTTGAGCGGCCCTTTATATTAAATCACTATGTGATGAAAGTTGTGGAGGAGTTTGTCCTGAATGCTTGGTGAAGTCGCATGCCCTGAAGCTAAGCACTAGCATATAAAGTACTGTGAAAATTCTTCAAGTGATATTAATTTAAAAATTATATAGTCCATATTAAATGCGTGATTTCTTTCAGGACAGGAGAGGAAAACTGGAGGATTTCTACTGCAAATTCTTAAACGTTTCCAAGCAGGAACATTCATAGCAATTTGGATTCATGTCCTACAATGTTTCATAGCAACATCAAGGGTATGACAATCTTAAAATTCAAGTTTAAAATTTTAAAAGCTTCAAACCCAACATCTGCCTGGGATTAACTACCAGTATAACTCACTCCTGGGCATACCAAGTACTTCACCATGGCGCACTCTGCCGTACAGGATTATATATGCACAATCACACTTTTCTTAAATTTCTAGTTATTTCATCTCCCTTTGGTAGTGAAAGAGGAAAAGTTCTTCCTAATGAAATGTTCATAAAATCAGCAGTGCAAGAAAGAATGGACCCAACAGTGTCTTTATGCCCTACTTCAAGAATGAAGTTTGCTTAGTGAAGAAATACCGAATAACAATGACAAAAGAACTGATATTACTGTTATAAAAGGCAATGGGTAGATTTCCAATGATTATTAAAATGCAATACTATCTCAAATGTCTAGAATCACCAAATGATTATACCAGAGCAGGTTACTGAGTCATAGGGTGACAGGAGTCTTTGAACCTCTTAAGAGACCTGCTTGAGTTTTGGAAGTATGCTGTTTACTTACTAATTGGTAGAAATTACATTATTTTAGAAATATAAGCATTTTCATTAGTGTATGATAGCAGTCCCAATTTCAAAAGTTTAATAAAAGTTTTACTCTTTTTAGAATATGTGCTTATAAAAGTTGTGATGCAATTTTGGGAAACTAATTCTGGGAAAGTAATACAACTTAATGATCATTACAAGACATTTAATTGTCATAAAAATGCCTATCACTACGTTGTATTTTTTTTGTGGGTATTAAACTACCAATTACCTTTCTACTTGGATGGGCAAAATTTTCCTGTACTCTTAAATTGGCAGTACAAGATTTTGGTGCCAGTTTTGCATTGCATTCTCTAAATTATCTCCCTTGAGTACAAGCACAGATTACCCTTCAGATTCTAGTACCGCATTCCTTACAGATCACTGGCTTTCCCAGCAGGCTAGGAGACATTCTGCAGGCTTTATGCACATACCACACTGATGACCTAATAGGAGGGGATCCTAAGACATCCTCCCTCCTTTTAAATCCAGGCATTACATCTTTATGTTGTTGTTGCCTAAAAAATATCTCAAAATATTGTTACAGTGACTTAGGAAGTCCGGTCAAAAGAAGCAATGTTATTCTCATCCCATGCAAGTCTTCAAATACCAGGTCACTGATCACTCGATATAGGCTCTACCAGGAGGGGGGGGGGTTAATGCTATGCCATAGTTCAGAAGCCCAGGTCAGAACAGATCGGTGCTTCTTTAAGCAGACACTATTCAACCTATTAGAATGGTAACCTCTTCTATTCTGTATTTTCGTAGAAGTAGCAGCATTTCAATTATTTACAACATAAGAAAAGCAAATGTCCAGTAAAAACATGCATGGCCGGTTTCTCACCTTTTACGGAAAAGGAAATAAACCTGCAAGTTATCATACCTACTTGCAAATGATGATGCATTTGTACTTTTTTTCTGTCTGCATAAATTAAAATCATATATGAGCCTTGATTCGGGTTAAACAGAGTGGCAGAGTCACTAATTAAATGGCTTTCATGAATGGCCTGATTCCAAAGACATCCATCTTGTAGCAAAATAAACACGGTCAGTTAAAACTTGAAATGCATATGGCTCTAAGATTCAAAACAAACAAACAACAACAAAAAACAAACAAACCTAAAGTTTGTTTAGCGCATGACTCTTGACAAAGAATTACTGAAAGATGGGGTGAGTTAGTTTTCTCTTTAAGCATGTGTTCTTTTAATGTAAAAGGAGCTTCAAAGTTTACCTTCTTTCTCAATATGAAAAAAAAATAAGCAGAGGTAGCAGATGAAAAATATAAAAATACAGATATGATACAAATAAAAAGTGTGCACTTTCTGTTTGTTAATTGTGTGGCCCTTTTTTTAAAAAGACTTATGCGAGTAGTTTAATAGAGATTTAAACCACCAGGGACATTGCCTTTCCCAAGTTAACTTTTCAGATAACATTTTAAATTAGTTATATTAACCAATGGGAAATTTCTTGAAAGTAACTGGAAAAGAGAGGTCTGTGTGTGTGTGTGTGTGTGTGTGTGTGTGTGTGAATAAGCTATAGTAAATTTGGTTCATATCATGATTTATGTCCAGATTTACTGCTTATTAACTGTTATCTTTGTTCATTACATGACAGCACGATGAAGCTTCCCGTCTGTTGTCAAAGTACATGCATGCATGTGCACACTCACACGTTCTGACACATGAGATCTGCAGACAAGTGTGCTGCACGCCTTTTGGCATGGCGTTGCCTCTGAAGACAGATGTATGTTTTATAAGGAAAAACATGAAAACAGGGATATTCCTTCCATAGCATTCAAATGTTTCTGTGACTCGCACTGAGCACACCACAGTGCGCGGACATTGTACTTATTGCAAACTGTCTGGTAGATTTGGAAGCCATTATGAAATGACCTCAGTTCTGTTTCCGGTACCCTAAGATAGCAGTGCATAATACCAAATGTCCAATTAAAGAGTTTAATATAAAAATATCAGCACAAAACTGTTTTTTCAATCTGTTTATTGTGTACGCAACCCAAACTTGAGTTTGAGGGCTGTTTAATGTTTATTACTAGATTCCATATCCCTACAATTGTTAAATCTTAAACCATTTTAGGTATTTAATGAAATGTTTAGAAATACTAAGAAAAGAAAAATCAGTATTCAAAGGGTTAATTTTGTTTATAATAACAATAAATTATTATTATTATTTTTTAAATCATCTTCTTCAGTTCAAAATCCAGCTTTGAACCCGAGGAAGCTTTCAGATCCTGGTAAGTGGTGGTTCTCTAGCCAGTAGCGGTCTGATTACCAATTACTCGGAGTATCTCTTTGTGAATGCCTCCTTCCTGTGTGTTGATATTAGCATCTCCCACCTGGCCATCTTCATAGCTACAACAGAAAGCAGAAACAGGAAACATGGACAAAAGGTCACAGCGTTCATGTGGCTTCAAAATGCTGTTTGATTTTTAAGAGTAACCTAAGGAAACCAAAAACACAGGGTGATTTTTTTTTCTTCCAGTAATATCTAACGTGTATTCGAAACAAAACTTGGCACAGTCGGTTCTTTTCTGCAGTACCTTAAATTTTCCCTTTCCTTCCACGTCAATGCTAAGTGTTTCGTCTCACATAAAACATTGCCAGATTTGTAGGAAGAACACCCCAGTGTCTTTTGCAAGGCAAGCATCTCTCCCAACAGTCGCTGTGACATCAACTGCAAAACAATCCACCACAAAAACAAACAAACCCAGAACAAACAAACAAACAAACAAAAAACCGATGCACCATCTTCACCTTCATATTCCTTGGGTCCTGTGCTGTTTCAGCTATGCTGTCCCTAACCAACGCTCCGGTTTTCCTTCTCGACCAGTAACTTGCTCTCTTTAGTCCATGGCGTATTTTTGTAATCTATGCTGGCACTTCACGTAAAGATTGCAAGCCCGCTAAGTTTGGCCTAGCGGTGAAAGTGAAGGCATGATCCTGAAGGACAGCAACTGCTAAGTGCTTCGAGAAGAAATAACTACATCTTTAGGTAATTCATCTTCTCAAATAAGCTGACTCGGGCAATAAGAATTTCCAAAGAGCAAATTCTCAAACTTGAAATGGTAATATTCAGACTGAAATAGGTGATGAATTAATTTTATGGCATTAAAAAAAATGGCTTCAAGAAAGAAGCCGCAGAGAAGTAGTAATTACTTCAAAATAGATAACCAGGGGCATAAGCATGGTGTCTCGGAGATTAATGTGTGCCTCTGCCTTCTCCTCACCACATTTAGATTCTCCTGAGACAGCGCAAGGTGGGAAAATAAGACACTGACACACAGAAACGGGAACTTAACTCATTACACGACCCGCTGCTCAAACACCCAGGGATTATTCCACCTGATGCCAGTCCAAGTTTCAAGACTGGGAGTTGCTCCAGCATACTGGTAAACTTGGTCAATTCTTACCATACTGTTTTACTGCCTTAGATACAGCTTGCCCTTTTTTCTCTGCTTAGCAACATCACTGTAAGATGGGAACTCATTAAAATGTGTGGCTTATAGTCCAAACACTAATTTTTTTCTCAGGCTCCCAGTGTCCACATCAAGTGGCTCACAACCACCTGTACGTAACTTCCCTTCCAGGAAATTTGGTGTCCTCTGGCCTGTGAGGACACCTGCATGCATGTATACATATATGTACATATAAATATTTCTTTACAATGAATTAGAAAATATGTTAGTTACAGTTGTTCACACTAAACCAGATGCTTGGGGGCTCATTTTTATAAAGGTGCACTTTAAGCAAACATACCGTCTTATAATTAAGAAAGGCAAGGGGATAAGGAGAGTGTAAGGGGTGGAATATGCTGAAATGCATTATGCACACATATGAAGTGTCATAATGAAATTCGTTATGCTAATAGAAACACCAAAAAAGCACATTGACCTGGTTTTTGTATAAACACAGGTGACATGTCCGTATTTCTTAAAAGGAGGCAGGTGGCCTGGCATGCAGGCAGATAACTGTGTTTTACCAAGACAGACTACCTCTTCAGGATTTGCATCTGAAAAGCAGGAGAGGCTGAGGCAGAGAGAGTTGATCAAAACCGTATTGCCAGGAGAGAGAAGGCGGTGTGACAGGTCTCAACTTTTCCTGTGCTTATGACTGTGCAACTTCAGATTACTGCCTGCGTGTGATTTTACACTGTCCCCCAGGCTGGCTCCTTCTTTGTCGCAGTTTTGGTACACACCCCACACCCATGCAATCTTAACCTTCATTGAATAAGACATGCTTAGCCCAAGTGACACGCAGCTTGCACACCATTATTTTTGCTCTATGCAATGTGACATTGACCCGGGAATAGGATTTGTCTGTAACTCACTGTAATGACCCATTTTTTTTTTTTTTTTTTTTTTTTGGCTCAATTATCTGCATTCTCCCGCCTGGCCTTAATGTTCTGCTTAAGTCACAAGAGCTCTCCCTAGCCCCCTGGTTGATGCACTCAAGACGCAAAAGTATGCAAGGTACATCTCACCACTGTATTGCTGGCTCGCTCCTTTATCTCTCCATCTGTCTCTCAGCTACATTGTTTCATTCCTTAGCTACCTAGCTTCTGATTGTTATTTTTTAATCTCTTCTTCCTCAGTGTCTCAGCCCAATGATTTCCCGCACACAGTGAATTCCAGCTCCAATTGATACATCCATCTGGATGTAGCAAACTCCCTCGACCATTTCAGCCTCTCCCAAGTTTTAACTACCATCCACATGCTAATTCCCACAACTCCAATCCTCACATCTTTTTCTGATACTGTTTTCCATAGACATCACTGAAACATGATAGTCATATATAATCTCTTCGTTAAAATAGATCACTCAGCATTTTTCTTTTCATTTTTTTTGAAACAGGGCATCTCTGTGTAGCTTTGGAGTCTCTCTTGGATCTCTCTTTGTAGAACATGCCGGCCTCAAACTCACAGAGATCTGCCTGCCTCTGCCTCCTGAGTGCTGTGATCAAAGGTGTGCGCCACTACCGCCGGGTTGGATGACTCAGTGTTTTTAGATGATCTCAGACACTATGCACTAACTGCTTCTGTGACTTCTATGACGGGAGTGTCTGTGCATGGAGAGAACCTCACGAGGGAAGGAAGCAGAAACTTATATATCCTACAGTGGTGACACAGTACAGAGACACCATGTAAACTCAAGGGTGAATTCAGATGTGGCTTCTGACAAGGAAGCCGGAGAATGTGGGAAACACTGAGGTTTGTTTGGAAGGACATGGGCTAGGAGTACAGAAACGGGTTTGAGATTTGCTGAGAATGCAAATGCCTTGAGGCTTCAAAAGCAGAATGATGTTTCTCCCTTTTTCTTAAAATTCTGCGCGTCACACCCGAGTCATCAGGGTTAAAATTGCAATTGTTAATACATCTGCCATTGTACAGACTTGGTTCCGAGAGCAATGAAATTAGAAGCCAGGGGAACAAGTAACTTTCTGATGAATTCTGTGGGTGACAGTGACCAGGTCTATAGGAATAAAAGTATCCATGGGAGGACGTAGTAAAAGGATAAAACTCAGGAGCAGGTGACTGCAATGAAGAAGGGAAAACCACAGCTCAGCTTTTTACGTTTGCTATATGAAACTACCGCACAGATTAGATACACTGAAGTGTTACCAAGGGGATTTTAAATAACGGGCTCCAGTTGGTCTATGTCGACTTTTTTAAGGTGTCGATAGGATGTTTAAGGGTAAACAGTCACGGAGCAGTTGAAACACAGGCCTTGGCTCTCCTGCTGGAGATACATAGCAAGGGACTGCAGAGACGCAGAGCAAGAGAAAAGGCCATGCACAGAAACAGACAACACAACGGAAATGTGCCCTGCTTACTGTTACTCAGCTCACACAGTGCAGAAGCACCGGGACGCTTCTGGAAGGAGGGAAGTACGAAGAAAGACTTGGACAAGGAGTGAGAATTGGACACACAGGTGCGAGGACGGAAATCTATGCTTCACCTGGGTAGTGAAAAAAATCACAGTGCACGGTTCTGGGTGTGAAGCTCGGCAACCCGAGGCACGGATGCAGAGGCAAACGTGGGGCTCAGAGGAGGCTCACCGGCCTCGCCCATCCTTCCAGTGTGTGGCGTCGCTCGCAGAGGCGAGAGGGTGAAGAGCAGAGGGTGAGCTACCGTGACTCCCGTGGAGAAGCAGCTGCTGTGTGCCCTGTGAGAGACTGCCAGGGCAGCCGCTTAGAGCTTGGAAAGGCAGACCGGCTTTACGAGCCGTTAAAGACCCTATCTGTAGGTATGA
This sequence comes from Phodopus roborovskii, assembly GCF_943737965.1. Taxonomy (NCBI): domain Eukaryota; kingdom Metazoa; phylum Chordata; class Mammalia; order Rodentia; family Cricetidae; genus Phodopus; species Phodopus roborovskii. The sequence continues at coordinate 4,092,094 of NW_026126415.1, forward strand.
TTCACACAGACATGCCTTCCCTGGCAATGGCCATGCTCTGTCTCCTAATGTTGTTGAGTGTACTGCTTCCTGCAGATGTCTACAGCTGAGCAGTGTGTGCCTTTTACGAATGCACGATTAAAGGATGGTGTTTGCTTTACCTAACAGTCGTTATAAATGTCTTATTTTATACACTCTTCTTGTATGTGCTGAAAACATTTGAAACTTTTTTTTTTTAACTATATCAAAACAAAATATAGTCCCTGCACTTGGGAAGCTGAGGCAGGAGGATCATGGCTGAGTTTAAGAACTCCATGGATTACACAGCGAGACCTTGTATCACTGAAGACAAAAATAAATAAATAAATAAACAAATAAATAAATAAATAAAGTTACTGACTAGTAGGTGTCCACCAGACAAAGTGCTGTGGGGATATGAGGCAGAGAAAGTGCTTCAAGGATTTTTACTCAATCTGAAGATGGACGAATGAGCTAAATTTTAAGGGCAAGTTCTGCCATGAGCCACAGGAGCACCGAGACACCATGGTCTTCTGAGCTAATCTTCTAGAAAATTTTATGGAAAAGGGGATAGTTGAACTACACCTTAAAAGGCAAAATGGATTAAAGAGGAAACCCTGAAATTTACGTAGGACTAAGATCTGCTTGGTTCAAGGACCTGGCATGTCTGGCCCCATCCTCCGCAGAGAAAATGTTTTATGTGATTCTCCCCACTGTTATGCTATGAACTTGGTGAAATGTTTTCAGAACTAGTGGTCAGTACATACTCTACATTTACTTCCTAATCAAAGCACATGGATCATTCACAGCTAGTGCCACCTCGGGAGGCATGAGGACATGGAACACATAGGCTCTCATTGCTAGACCAGTGGGGTTTATCATCCTGCTCCAAATCTTTCCGTGCTCCCCACACAGCTTAGGAACAGGGCATCCTCTCAGGCTCCATGGCCATTTCCTGTACAGTGGTGGGAACTGGGCGAGCCCACGCCTGGCCATCTGTCAGACCAATTAACCACCCTTGGTTTCATAATTTTATCCTAATTATGAAAAATTTACAACAGTCAACGTTCAACTCTACCTCTCCTCCCAAGAGCAGTCCAGTCCTTTCAATTTTATTTTAATGCCTTGTTACACACCAGCATGGTCCCTGGAGTGTCCCTTTGTTACAAGCCAATGCATTCCCTAGAGTGTCCTTCTGTTATACACCAGTCTGTCCCCCAGAGTGTCCCTTTGTACACACCAGTCTGTTCCCTACAGTGTCCCTTTAGTTTTCTCTTCCATGTTGCTGAGATGCTGGAGAGATGAGTTGCTCGATAAGAGTTTTTTTAAATAAGATACTACGTGTCTATATCACGATCACCATGGCTCTGAGAAATCAGAGTAGTATGAAAATGGCCTTACTTTTCAGAATTTTCATCTACGCCTCATAAGAAACACATACTAACTTACACACCCACAGTCAGGCAAAGCCCCTAACACCAGTGATCACACAATGTAAGCCAACAAAACCTCTAAAGATAAAAATAACAGAGACCAAGCTTTTACCTAACACTTGCTCTCATCCTCACCAACCTACTTTGTCCCTAGATGCTACACCCACAAGGACCTTGCGGCTGTGTCCTTTGTGAAGGAAGAGACTAAAAGCTGTAATTAGAACGTACAATAGCCATTGAATGCATTCTCTCTTTGGTGTGTTCTGAATTTATCAGTCTTACCTAATTAGTCTACTGGCAGTGCAGAGAAAAGGCACGGCATCTCGTTTGTGTTTACAAAGCAAGGAAAATTATGTTAATTAAAAACTCCCCCTTTGTATTATCTTGAAAGCATCTGGGCACACTGGTTTCCATCAGATCGCTTTCTCCTTCCTATTCGCTTCCATGGAGAATACACGTTCTCTTCCACCCCAATTAGTCCCTTACATGTGTCTTATATATTGCTTATAAAAATATAAAAGAAACATATTGGAAATTGAACGTAGGTACATAAGGATGCTATGTTCAATAAATCTGTATTTTTGGAAGCTAAAAAAAAAAAAGCGATATTACAACAAGAAGGCCCAGGGTTATCTTTTTATCAACATCTCAAGCCTACTTGATGAGGTAATTTTGTAATTGAAAGCTGCTTTGCAGAGGTCTGAAATTCTAACAATGGATAATCATCAACCGGCCAAGAAAAAAATGGGGAAGATCGTTTTATGAGCTTTGCAGTGGAGACCTGCATGGGCTTTAATGTAATCTCAGAATAATTGCATAAGGTGATGCATACTGACAGCTTCCTAGTAGCCCGAGGGGCCCTCAGAACCCTTCTCTGATGTCATTTGGCCCTCGGGGGTTGTGACCCGCATGGAGTTCAGCCTTGTGCTCCACAGGCCTCCACTGTGAGTGGGGTGTGGTCAGGTGGGTTTTTGGCAGGACTGCTTCCTGTCTCAGGCACCTGGACCTGAGGACATTTAACAATCCTACTGCTATTAGATCCAGCTGCCCCACAGCTACACCTTTGCAGATCATCTAATTGTGAGTAATAAAGGCGCCATGTTCTTTGTGAGCCATCTGCTTGCCCTTGACACTCTGACCACGCAGGTAGGCACGTTGTTCTCATTTTGCTGATGAAGCATTGAGAGGTTATGCAACTCGGTGGTTGTTCTTCCTAATTTCTGTTGAGTCGGAATTCAGACTGCCTGACAGCAAAGGGAGTTCTGGCTGCTAAGCCCACTGCTGTGAAATCTAAAGCCAGTAATTAAATGCCATGAGAAAATTACAGTCTCCATAGAATCTGTCACAGAGAACAACCTGGCCACATGCTCATGGATCCAACACAAAGCACAGGGTCCTGCCCAAAATTGCAGCCATTTTGATGCCATCACTTTGACACACTTATAAAATAGCCCACCTCACTTTTCCCCCCATGGTTTTAGAAACTCCATAAACTAAAAGACCAATAACTCAGTTCTTTCTGTGCCAAGGTAGGGAAGGTGTGTGGTCAGACAGGGGAAGTAAAGATGGAATGAAAAGTCAGGCCGGCTTACTTCATCTGTTGATTTGGAATGGAAAAAAAAAAAATGCTTTTCGATTTGTGTGTCAACACATACACAGACCGACAAGCAGTACCTTGCCTGCCCATATTATATGGAATGTACACCATTTTTTTTCCCTAGAATGTTTTCTTCATTGCCTTCTCTGTCCTCCGTTCTAAAATCTTTCATCATTAAAGTAGGTGAATGGCTAGAAACAGTGTTTTCCTTTAGTTCTTCCAAATTAACAGCATGTAACTATCACTTTCCTGAATAAGCTTATTGAAATACAACAACCGTTAAAGTCGTGAGAAGTTCGATTACTTGTTATACTCGGCAGCTAAAGTAAGCAAATAATACTTCAGTCACTGTTTGTAGAAAAATAAGTAATGCACCACATTTGATCATTTAGACTTACACAAAAAAGAATCGTGTACAGACATGATCCGTATTTGGGACAACCCATATTTCTCCATGTTTGTGCAGGTCAGGTGACGTGATCACTGTAAGTGGAGATAAAATTAAAGAGCTGCTTAGTTCTAAAGGAATCGAAATCCATTTTTAAGTAACTAGCTTCCTCCTCTCTGAAACCTAAAAGCAAAAATACCCTTCCAAATGAACATGTAATGAATGCCTGACCATATCGGTTGTCAGTAAATGTAAATACAGCCAAGAAAAGGCCACTTCACAACTAAATCATTTGACTATTATCATGGAAACACACGGGACCTGACGTCACACAGACAGCGACTTATTGTCACACGTAGCATTCGGGTGTTGAAAACCTGAGGCAGACAGAACACTAGTGGCTGCTGACAGCCCTGACACAAAGAAAATGCGACTTGTAGACTTTGGAACAAGAACAAAGAAAAGACTATGATCTTGCAAACAACTTCTCAGTCTGTCTGCATTGAGTTCAGAAGGAAACGCCTTCGCCAGAGGAAGGGAAAGGGCTGTTGTGTTATCTTTGCAGACCATGGCTCATTCAAGGTTTTCATTATCGCACACAGCCCAGCCCCAGCTTAAGAGGAAGCCGCCTGGTCACCAGCAAGACTTGCACTCTCTGAAAGCTGAATTGCACTCGGGAGATCTGCCAGGAATAATGTGACGCCGTCTGGACCCACGTCAGTTTTTTCTGACCTTGGTTTTAACCTCTGCAACCTCAGTTGTGCTCATTTCCCACAGTGTCCTCTGAGAAGGTCTTAAGGAACAATACTTCACTGCTCCACCACGAGCACTCTGTAAAGACTTCAGTTCAGAAAAGAGAGCCAGGGTGTAAGGCTTGGGCACTCACCTTCACATAAGGCTATGCATTTCAAGTTACGGCTCTGCAGGAACTGGGATTGCTGTCCTTTCTTCTGAGACTAGATCACAAAACAATTCAAAAATTTCAGTAAAAATGGGATAGTCTAGTAAGCATCATCAACAAGTGCTCATCGTTAAAAATGCAGTAGCAACTACGATTGGTTGCAGGGACTATCTGCTAGTACCCATGCATCCTTTTAACATCAGCTATTTTTGTTGCATCCTCTAGTTTATGCAAATAACCATTATCAAATTACTTGTACTAAGTCGGTGAACTGAAATGATGTTAAAATAGAGCTCAGCAGTCTCAGGGCATACAACTAGCATTCAAAGTTTGGTTTACTGACAAGGCTGACAAGTTTGTATCAAAGCAAACAGAATGAAATGTGCAGGGTCTCTCCAACCATTAAAACCAAGCACTCCAGCTTATGCAACCATCAAAACCAACGCACATCTACAGCAACATTTACTAAGGCATAGAGGTTTCAAAAACACCTCCTGTGGAAAACAGTTTGCTGTTCAGATATTTGATAAGCTAAGTTCAGTCAGATGGGTTTTAGTGTGCCCAGGGTGTTCTTATTTTCTTTATAGGAGCCTCGCTGTTCTCGGTCAAGAATGTTCTTTCTGTCAGAGTCACATGGCTCATATCCTCTCCATCTCTAAGGTTCCCTCAGAGTGTTTTCTTCTGACCACACCACTTAGCATTCACTCCAGTATTAATGCCCACCCACACTCTGACACTTTCTGAACTCTCTCTTTCTGAGTTATTTTTCTCATCACTTAGTAATCGTTCAACCTAAGCATGTTGGCAGTTTGTTTATATACCCAGCTCAGCAGAACATAACGTTAAAGACGACAGGAATAGTAATCTGTTATTATTCCCTGGAATCTAGGGTAGACTCTGGTAGTACAATGTGAGACAAGTGTGTGTGTGTGTGTGTGTGTGTGTGTGTGTGTGTGTGTGTGTGTAAAACATCTGGCTGTGGGTCTCTGCACTCTGCATCTGTTCCAATCTGCTGTAGGAGGAAGCTTATCTGATGATGACTGACTGAATAAGACACTGATGTGTGAACATTATTATCTACGAGCAATGAGTGAGTTTGATTCTTTATGAGAAATAACCACTTAGAGTAAATCTTTTGGCTTAAATAATCCTGAGCATCTATCGACACCCTGCAGTCTGACGAAGCTGCAGTTCACTGACAGTCTTGGGAGGGGCAACAGCACCTGCGACACATTGCTGCTCTTACTACTTGAGGCTGGCTCGTCCTTGGCAGACACCTTCTGCTTCTTGTTCATCCCTGAAAAACAGCAGTACCACAGAATCTCAGAGGCAGAGCTGATTGGAGCAAATGAACTGACAACCCATGCACGTCAGAAGTTGTGCTTCCGATCACATCAAGCCGGAGGTGGTTATAACAGGCTCACAAGGGGACAGCTGCTTGCCCCAGACCCTGGCGTGGATGGTCCCCAGACCCTGATGTGGATGGACGGTCTGCAGGTCTAAGACATCACAGGAGAGCTGGGAATAGGAATTTCGTTTCTTCTTGGCATTGAAAAATGGGGATGGAAATTTCTTTGGAATACACTATAGTTAGAAAATTCTCAAAAGTTGATTTAAAAATATTTAGTTAATTAGAATTAACTTTCATCCTTATTGCCTGCTGAATACAAGGACATGATGAAGAGTGGGGGGAATGAAGACAGTAATAATGAAATACTTCACCACGGTGTTGTAAAGTACTAATATATACTCACTTCTGTATAGAAGTATAATGGTTCTAACTCAGGGAACTCTGTGTTCTTCTGTCTATGCTAAATCATAAATCTTAGCTCCTGCTCTATTAAAGTCATGATGTGATGTCCTATTGTAAAAGATTTTAGAAAAGCCGAACCCATATATATTTCATTGTAGAATATACAGAACTAAGTCAACGAGAATGTTCAATGTGCTATCATTCCAGGAACGAAGAGCTTCTTTAGTTTCAATAAATATCTTGGTAGCAGGCCCAAAGATGTACAACAATTTGCAAAGTACATGTGTCTAACCCTTTCCAAGCCAGGCATTCCCCAAAAGTTGCACACGCAGGTAGCAGACCTGACATACAGTACAGAGGTAACAGCAAATCACTGCATACAGGGCGGTTCCATTGTCTAGACTCTATGTTCTTGGACCTCAAAACCAACCACAACTTCATCTGGAGATGACCCTACACCAACCCAGGCTATGAACAGAACCCATGGCCTCTGTCACCAAGCTATAGCCCAAATCCTGAATTCCTACTTTTAAAAATATATCAAGAGTCCTTCAGAACCCGATAAAAGCTATGGACTCTCTCCAAGATAAATGCGCACACACAGAGAGACATAATTTCACATCCAGCCACAGTCTGTACCTAACCCTCCACCCAACTTTCCATGAACCCCTCTAAGGAATCTGCACACTAGCATAGGAGGTAGAAATCACAGTATTTGGTTTTTGTTGTCATTTTTATTATCTACGCTGATTATGTATCACTTTCCTAAAAAATATTTAGCTTTGTTCTGTACTGTTTTAAGTCTGATTTTAGTAATTTTACATGACCTATCTCAATGCTGTTTTCCCCTCTAACATTTATCCTTAATGCTATGGTGACATCTTATTATAACAGTACTTCTTAATATGCTCCGTTACAATGAAGTCTGTCATTCCTTCATCAACAGAGATAATGGAAGACCTTGTAATAAACAGCTTTGACTATGTGTACAGACAGGTGTCAATCTCATGTAACTTGAGAAACAAGATCAGAAATTTGCACACTAATATGTGAGCTGCCTGACGTTATTAGCACTCTGGAAAAGTTTGGGCTAGGTACTGCTGGGTTCACCAAAATGGATCAGTCCCATGTAGGAGCTTGGGTGTCAGCTGCAACTCATCCCCATCCACCACCTATGTGCTACAAAGTGAATGCTTTGAGACAAAAATCACACAGCAAACTGATTCACTAGAGCCCTGATCCAAAGCCTCTATGGACGTAAGAAAGGGGTTGATTCCTCTTATACCTTTTATGACACAATAGTAGTCATGTGGTAACATCTGTATCTACTTTGCCTACTTAATACATTTCTATTTCCCTTTTCTGCTAATTTATAATCCTCTAAAATTGTACATTTTCTTTCCATCAGCATTTGAGGGGTTCTATCACTGACATTTCTAAGTAAAATCAATTTTTAAGTATTCCAATTTTACTTCACCACTAAAAAGTGACTTTCTGTGGTTGAATTTTCATAAACCCTGGTAATGAATAGACAGATGGGCCAGGTTAATGGACTCCTACTTAATAGACTTGCCTAAGTGTCATTTCTTGCAGTAGAAGTACTAAGTTTTAGCATTCAGGGACCATGTATACAACTCTGGAACTATGCAGTGTGATCAACACACACACACACACACACACACACACACACACACACTGCCTTAGAAGCAGCTAAAAGTGAAAGTAAAATGCACCAAATACTGAGATTTTAGGACAAGAAACTGTCATTTCCTTTTTAATCTGTTCACAAAGTATTTAATATTTTACAGTTAAAAATTTTTTAAAATGCAAAGAAGTACTAACCATAAATTCTACTACCCCAGGATTTGTTCAATGCCAATAAGGGAGATTATTCTTTCCATGATTTATATTTCATGGGCTCCCTACAGCATATGATTTCAGTTTCCCTCCAATATCCCCATCTCATTAAAATACTTGCAAGAAATTTCCTTCAGACATTATGACCAGTGTTCAGTGAATTTAATGCAAGTTTATCTATTCTATTCTGGAAAGTGGCAACATTGAAAACTTTGAAATGAGAAGTGAAACACAGTATTACCTGAGTAACCAAACGATATGCTTGACATTGGACTAAGATAGATCCCGCTCCCATACATCGCACCGTGGAGCTATTTCAGATGAGAGAGAGAGAGAGAGAGAGAGAGAGGTCACTCAATGGTCTGAATTAGTATCATACAGAAGAGGGTAATTGTTTTCATGTGGGAACTAAGTCTTCTATTATGTTGGGTCTAATGAAAACATTACAACTCTCATGTTTGGAGTGAGTTGATAAAAAAATAAATACATGAGAGGAAAAAGAGTCAACTTTTTCCCCACTCCACCAGTAATAAAGAGAGTCCCTCAAGACAAAGGACAACAGTCAGTTCTTTAACGATCTAAAATTCTAAAAACAAGACTTGCTGAAGAGCATGGGAAGGTACTTTTAAAACATTTCCAGTGACCTAAAGAAACTACTCAGGGCATTCAAAGTTCTTTTGTCTCATTCCTGTGTCCTGGGGCCCTCACAGGCCAGCAGTGAGAACTTGGTACCAAGTCACGGGGTTTAGGCTTGCAGACATGCAAAGCCGATTCCATCAGCCTGCTGTTGCTGTGCAGTGGTAACTGGCTCAGGTGACGGGGCTGGCCTTCTTTCCGCCTGTCTTTGTGCTGTCTAAGGTAGGACTTGGAGGGATGCGTTTAAAGAGGAATCAGCAAAATGAGGAGTGTAGCAGAGCTTAGGGCTCCAACCACAAACGTAGAGATGATGCCAAGCACTGCGCCCAAGCCTGGACGGCAGGCACCACACATCTCCTTTTGCTTACCCACTCTTCTCTGAAAGGGCCCACACGGAGGCCCAGTACCAGTGAAGTGTGCTTTGGAATAATGGACTGAACGTCTATACGGTTGTACTTCCTGCACAGTCGTAGTACAGTTCTTACTTTCGAGGTGTGTCGTTTTTACTTTTTCTCCCAGACAACAATTCATTTTCGAGCACAGAGCAATTTTGCTTCTGTTATTATGTGGAAGTGTACTTATCTCACTTAGAAATTCTGTATACTATTTTAAATAAGTGCTCTAAAGTTCACCTCTCCCCCTTTAAGACTAAATGGACTCCTATTTAAAAAAAGAAAGGAAGGAAGGAGTAAAAATGTTACCTGCAGACGTGTGTTAGAGGCGACAACAAGGCCATTCCTCAGGATAGAGTGCCAGTTTTCAATGTGAGAGCCACTAAAACACAGAAGCAGGGAAGGAAAAGACAAGGCCAGAAAGTCAATGGTTTTCACAACTGGTCCCAACCCAGGAAGGCACGATACATTTGAACGTTCCGAGCTCCAGAGTCAAATACTCCTACAGCCGATTGGTTGAGTTTAATGTCGACTTCTTGGACAGGCCCCTCCTTCCCTTCCCAGCCATACTCACTGAAATGCGAACGTGCTCCCGAAGAGCTTTTTCGCAGCTCTAAAGTTGGACTCTTTGGCTGGTGGGCTGCTGAGGAGGAGGAACTGGTGTGGCGTGTGCATGAACTTCAGTTGCTGTCATCCAAAGCGATAACAGACAAAAACATGTCAGGGTTTTACCAGCTTAGGAATTATCCAATTTATCCAAATTCAAAACAGAGGAATCTCACACTAACAAGTTTATTAGACTAGGTAAAGAACAATGTATTTTTTTTTTTTTTTGGTGGGGGGAGACCCTGCTTCAGTTAAACCTCACGAAGAATTACCCACAGGAAACAACTTCTTTGGGCTAGTGTGAAAGCAATAGGTAGCAGAGAAACCAAAGACATTTATGTTCAGATTCGACTATGCTGTCCGACTCACACTCAGTGTTTTCGTGATTACATTTCTTTTTGAGGCTTTTATTGTAGAAATCAGTGGTTACGTACTAGCCGCTCCACTGAGAAAATATTCTGGAATTTGCTAAGCAGAAAACTTAATTCACCGTTTGAAAGGGCAAACCACACTTCTGCTTTATCTGCACGCCTTTGCCTGTTACCAATGGAAGGATGTCAGAGGAAATGCTTGACAAGGCTCCCTCCTCACCTCCCGTTCACCTTGGATGCTTATACAGGGATGTAGCATGCAGCAATCTCCCACGAGGAGATGTGAAAACAGGGAAATGAAAGTTTTAAACGCTGCTCTCAGCTAGTGATGAGTACTGAAATCAGGGCCCATTAGCTTAAAAAAAAAAAAAAAAAAACAAAAAAAAAAAAAAAAAACATTGTTTAAACACTACTTAGGCTGATAAGCAAAGTGTTTGCAGCTCCCTTTTCAAATATGGGAGGGCAGAACTGTAACGGCAAGTATCCCTCCAATCTCTCCCTAGACACCACTTTACGAACTCTCGTAGGAAGACTCCATTCTCTCATGATGACTTCATTTATTTATTTAAAAGGGTATGATGCAGGCTGGATATGAGCTTGAGCCTTGGAAGGGTCTGCGGTTAGTGTTCAAACCCAAGCTGAAGAATTAAGCCGGGTCAAATCCGCCCTTGGACAGGCTGCCTGAGAGCCACATCGGCCAGTTATCTCAACTAACACCTCCTTCCGTTTCTGGGTGCATACACGAAAACGGGACTCACCCTGTTAACTGGCAGTTTCACAATATGTGACCTATTGCTTGAGATGACCCTGAAATGGAAATGACCAGTCAGTCACAACTACGTGGCAAATACACTGTTTTATATGCTATTCAACAAGTGATTAAAATGCAGTTTTGCTGTGCCACAAAACTTTCTGCTTTTCATTCGATTACGGACGTTTGGTTTACTTACTGATACACTTTAAGGAGCTTATACAACAAAAAAAAAAAGAAAGAAAGAAAAGAAAAGAAAAGAAAAGAAAGAAAAGAAAGAAAGAAAAAAAAAAAAGAAAAATACTTTCATCTGGGAATACTCGCTGGGAAGTAGTTCCATAAAACTTTTGAATATGTAATTTTAGTGAGCACAACCCCAAATGTTAGCAAAATGAACACATTCAGATATTAATACTTTCAAACAACGGTAGTTCATAAATGAGAAGTGGGTTCATGTACCTGATTGTTTTGATTTCTAAATCTCCTAAATGAAAACTGTGTTCCCACAGAGGTTCTGTTTGTTGAAACACGTGAGACTTTTGAGGTGACAGTAGCTTATACACAAAAGTCAAAATATGTAGACGCTGAAGTTGACTATTTTAAACCCAGGTACCAGGAAACATGAATATTTCATACTCTATGGTGTATAAAATAGAAGAGAAGAACATAAAATGTCTGATTAAATTCTGTTCCCTGAACTGGAGAAAAAAGATTAAAAACTTAGTAATAAATTGGAATTGGGCTGACTTCAAAGGGAAAAAAAGAATACAATTATATATGTGTAATTAGTCGATGAAGGGGGGGGGGAGCCATCAACCTTCTAGGCAAGAATAGAATCCCTGGCTCCAGCCGCACACAATCATTCACTTGGCCCAGAGGCCACTATTAGGAAGGCAGGCTGAAGACACACCACAGAGATAGGAATGAGCTGTGGTTTAATGAGATGCTGTACTTTTCCTTCCCAGAATTCCCAGCCCTAATGTGGAAGCTTGGCTGGGACTCGTGGCTAAGATAAAAATCATTGTATTCTTTCACTTCTCGTAGTCAAAAAAGCACGACTTCTTATGTCTCTTTTGTAAGCATGATTTCCTTAACATCCGGGCTTTGCCCACATCTGAGCATTTTCCACTCTTTCTCTAAACCCCCTGTCCGCACATGGCTCCTTTTTGCCACGTACCTGACATCAGTACTGACTTAGACGGCATGGCCTTTTTTCTCTCTGTCCTCCATGACTTGCATAGATTGCCTGTCCTGTTTTATGTTTGTTTTTAAGTTTTTGTTTGACTCCCTTCTTAAATTGTTTGTTCATGAGTCTAGGAATAAGATTTCCCCTGTCATCTGGGACGCAAACTGGCACTGCAAAGTTCCATTTATTTTTTTTTTTTTCACTTTAACTTTGACTATGACAAGAAAATGTGAGATGTTGAGAAAGAGTGTTATTTTTTTTATCTGTCAGGATTTCAATACCAGATCCTAACAGATACAAACAAGGCCAACTATTTTCCTAGTCTGCCTTGGTCTCATCAGACTATTTTGACTAAGCAAAGGTAGCCAGAAACCCAAGAAAACTGGGCTCTTTTGCCTTTAACGCCATTTATAAAAACTTCTACTGCTTGTCACCCCACATGTTTATCCAGACCAATCTCTTGTAATCTCTGAATTTGTACTTCTCTAAGATAGCCATGGTAAGTCTGATTAAGCTATTTCAAAGGGCCATGTGCACAAAATTCTTATTGTCTCCACTTTGCAAATGAAAGAGGACAAATTATTTGAGGCAGGCATGATGGGAGAATTCATTCTGTAAATATGTTTCTCTTATTGGTTAATGAATAAAGCACCGTTGGCCAATCGGAAAGCAAGATAGGCGGGACTAGGAGACAAGGAGGATTCCAGAAGTAGTAGGGAGGAGATTGAAGATGGTGGACTGAGAGAGAAGAATGCCAGCCCCTCTCTCCAGTAAGATGAGACCACATGGAAATACTTAGATTAATAGAAATGAGTTAATAATTAAGACAGAGCTAGCCGATAAGAAACTAGTAACTGGCCAACAGCATTATATCTAATACAGGGTCTCTGTCTGTTATTTGGGGCTGGCGCAGCTGTGGGCCCAGGCCTACAGGAAGAACTACTCTTAACACAGGGACCAAAGCAAAGTGTGTTCTCAGGCCACCCTTTCCTCTCTGCTGTACCGTCCTCCTAGAACCCAGCCTGGCCTGAGTGCTGTGGCCCTCACCAGGCTCATCCTTACACAGTGGTCAAGCAAAGAGTCAAACAATTTTTACTAGTTTTGTTAAGGATGAGAAATATGCAAAACACATTTCAAGATCTTCACTGAAAAAGTTTACATTCTATCACCAAGTCCTTGCTGAACCAGGAAATTAAATGAACCAAAATGCTTCCGATAAGTAAGCTAATTAAGCATATCCTTTAAGGCTATAGACTAACCACTCCAAGTGCATTGTGTGCCCCTATTGAGCACATGGCAGCACCTTCTTCCTCTTGTGATGTACAAGTTTTAATTAAAGTGAGAGTCATTAAGGACTCTTGGGTGGAAAAAAAATCCCCAAGTTTCACAGGCTTGTAGAACTGTAGCTTTTCAGGGCTTATGAAATAGCTACACCCACCCCCACCCGCCGCCATGTAACACAGAATAACCCTACTGCTTTTTATCTAGAGGAAAATTCCGATTTTATACCATTGCAGAAGTGGATGGGCAAGGGGGTCCTGTTTATCCATCTGCTTCTTGATTTCCAGATAGGGCGCCTGCAAGATAAAATTACAGTTCTTCATTTTTCTTAAAAATTCACTCCCCACACACAACAAGAAAATCGGATTAAGAGATATGTCTAGTCTATCTAAAATAAAAACCTTTTAGATTTGGCACGGGGAGAGCAAATTCCCTTCTTCACACAAGGAGTAGGGAGGGAGGGAATGCACTTCAGGTGACACATGAAAGGACTTGCCTGCTGTGTTTAAGAGTCTTAACCAACAGGGAAGCACAAGAGACCCCTAAAGCAACGGAGGCTATTAATGTTGTCCTTGGTTACTTCTCAGAAGTGGAAGGTTATTGCTGAAGGCACCATGCACTTTGGACAAAGGACCCAGAGGACCTGAGCTGGACCTGACCTGAAAACCCCCTTCTCTGAAGACTGGCTTTCACAGTACCAAAGGGCGCTATTAAACCGCCAAAGGAGAAGAAAAATCAATAGTCCTACACACCTGCGAAGCCGGCGAACTACAACAATAACCAGCAAGATAACATATCTGTAACAGTGGAATAGCTCGTTAACAACCAATAGCCATCTAACTGGACTTAAGGCCTCCTCAAAAAGAGGGAATTCATGCCTGGTATTGTAAACCAAGCCAACTACCCATGGCCTGGTGAGGCCATGGATCTTAGAGGAGAAATTGTGAAGTGCAGCTTTCACCAAAGAAGCTTTTCTTTGAAGCAGATGAAGATGATTTCAGAAAGCCAAGCTACAATGGATCAAAATAGAGAGAATAACTAATCATGGGGTACCTGGCCCCAACTGATGAAATCTACTACATAATCCCCACATCTCAGGCTCAGGGGACAGCCTAGGAAAGGGCTCAGAAGTGTTCTTAGAAACAGAGGACCAGGAAGCCTGCTAAGAGATTGTGCCTTTAGATTGTGACAAGGAAGCTACATCCACAAAATTCTCAACAATATGGCTGCCTGGACAAAGACGATAACAGCTCACATGCCAGTGCAGAAGGGGGAAATCTCATGGGACCTCATCCCTTGATGAGGAATTGTAGGCAATTAGCAGCTACTGAAAGAGGAAGAATTAATCTTTCTGGGGATGAGTCCCCCAAGTGGTTACCCAGTACCAAGTGGTCAGTCCTACACATATAAGCAACACTAACCAGACTCAGCAGGTTGCATTCATATATTTCCTCTCTCTCTCTCTCTCTCTCTCTCTCTCTCTCTCTCTCTCTCTCTGTCTCTCTGTGTGTGTGTGTGTGTGTGTGTAAAAACAAACAGTAATTGAGGAAAAAGAAGTCATGATTTGCAAGAGAGTAAGGTTGTAGTAGGGAGCAGTAGTGGGACATGAAAAAAATTGGAAGAGGAAAAGGGGAAAGGGGACATGATGTAATAATGTTTAAATTAAACATAAAAGAAGGTGAAAAACAAAGGCTTGACCAAATTTTAGCCTGGGCTCCACCCTCACTAAATTACTAGAGATGACTCCCTATCATCCTACACGTATTCTCCAGTGTGTGTGTGTCTGTGTGTGTGTGTGTGTGTGTGTGTCTGTGTGTGTGTGTGTGTGTGTCTGGTGTCTGAGAAGACACAAAGCTACCACACATCATGCCATTCTATAGCCTTCCATCTCCACACCTCCCCTTGTCTCATCCTCTGTTCCCACATCGTTTCTTCCTCATAATTCCTTCAGTTCCTTTTATAAGCCTCGCTCCTCTTGGGGTTGGAGGAAAATCTTGGGAGGTAAAGCTCAGTTTACACTTCAGCCCCTTGCCTACCTTCGTCCTCAAGAGAGAAAGTACCCCACCCCTTAACAAAGCACCCTGCGGTGTTTCTCTTTGTTGGTGAACATTTTTAATTTTAACATTAAAGGAAAACTAATAGCCACAGTGCATTTCTTTATGAAAACTGAACTCAATTTATGTAGAACCCTTCTCCAAGAGAAATTAAATGGAATTTACTGTCAAATTAAACATTTTACTACCGACCAAAGAACAATTTCTTTAGAACAGTTCAGAGCTAGCTGGGGCTGTTGTAATATTGTGGAAGAGCTTAAATAATTTGATCCCATAAAACCTGACAGCATGCCTATGCAGCCACTCTGCAGGAAAAAATACAGAGTGACTTTTCCTAACTGCATATAGAGACATTGAGGATCCAAGTAACGATGCAGCTTGCTCAAGGTCATGGGTCACATCACGGTGAGGCAACTCTGGCCTGTAAGTTCCTAGGCTGATGTTCCAACTTCTCTATTGCTTTCTGTTAAAATAGCTTACACATGACCCAGAATGAAGAAAGCAAGTTTTGGCAGTGAACAGATTCTATAGTCAGAGTTTATAATCATGTTTAAATCTAATAATAATATATGGGTCTAAACTCTAGAGTATAGTACAAATACCATATACCAAACTTTTTTTTTATCATGACCTTCCCATAAGATGTGGCATTATTTCTTCTTCCTCATTCCAACAGAAAATGCACTCTATTCTTTTCTTTAACCATGCAAATAACTTTTGCTTGAAAAATAATCCAGAGGCTACTACAAATTATGAGCCCAGAACAGTCACTAAGAGAAACGGGAGACTAAAAGCAAATAATATCACTTGTGAAGTATGGATACCCATCTGTGCCAGTGTCCAACATAAATTGTTGGAGGAAGGAAGGAACAAAAAAAATGAACAAACCAAGGGATGAATACTGGTCATCATGAATAAATAATGGCCAAAGGAATCAAGGACAAAAATTAGAAGTGTGAAATGTACACTTGAGGATGTCTTCGATAGAGGACCAGAGATGGCACACTAGGGTGAGGGGTAGAGTCGAGAGAAACCCAGTGAACCCGGGCAGGAGAAGACCTACCCTCCTTCCACAGGTTATACCCATCCTACACTCAAAGGTGTCTAGCACAAGGCAGGCCTAGAAAGGACACTCGCAAGATGTGCACGACAAGCACTGTTATTTTGGACGATTAATTTCTATTTATAATGATGCTTTTTAAACCTCTTTCCAGTGTTTTGATAGTGAAAAGACCTCAGTACTTCAACAGTAAGTGTTTTTCCAAGTGGCAGGTTACAGCACAAAGATGTGTTAGGTTTTCATAATAAACCTAGATCTTCATATAGCACACCTTTCCACCAGAGCCTCCCTGAGAACAAGAAGCATAAGCTCACACTCTTAGGGTGGCTGTGGATTCCATAGTAGTTATAGGTTCTGTGCTAAATATAATGTTTGATGAAATTTCTTTAGGTGATGATTATTGATGATGACGATGATGATGAAGATTAGTTTTTATGTGACTTAGTGTTTGGCCTGCATATATGTCTGTGTGAGGCAATAAGATCCGCTGGAGCTTGAGTTACAGACAGTTATGAGCTACCAAGTTGGTGCTGAGAATTGAACCCAGGTCATCTGGAAGAACAGCCAATTCCCTTAACTACTGAGCATCTATCTAAGTCCTGAAAAGTTGTACCTTAAAGAATAATTCTAGGGACTGACGAAATCACATGAACACACACAGGAGGGAGTAAGGGAGGGAGGGAGGAAGGAAAGGAGGGAGGAAAAGAGAGAATACATTTGTAGAGATAGTGGTGGCATATGTCAGCAATCCCATCACTTAAGAGATAGAAAAAGGAAGATCCGAAGTTCCGGGAGTCCTCAGCTACACAGCAAGTTCAAGGTCAGCTAGAACTACTTGAGATGTTACATCAAACACACACACACACACACACACACACACACACACACACACACACACACACACACACGAATATTTGTAGCCAGATGTGTTGGCACACATGCATCACCAGTCTCCATTGCTCCAAATCTGTCTACTGTGACATTCAAAATAGTATCTGAAATTATTAGCATCAGTTAATACTGAAGGTGGGACTTTTAAAAACCCTGTTTTTAAAGATCCTGTTGAGTAACTTCAAATACTCAAGTTTAAGAACAAAAATAGTAAGATTACAATCATACGTTCATTCTTTAAAAATCAGCGATAGCATGTCAAGACGCTGACAGAACTGAATTAAACCGTCTTAACACATTTTTCATGGTTTATATGATGTCTATAGAGGAGAAAAATGTACATTCTGTAACAGCGTTGTTCTGAAGACATTTGAAGCATTACTTTACTCGTGTAAACTGAATGGTAGAAGGGTGCAAGACCACAATTTTCACAATTTTACCTGTGTCATTTCTCTGATGGAAGTTATGCTGTCCAGAGCTTTCATTACTCGATCATAGTTCTTCTTCTATATGACAAAGCAAAAAAAAAAAAAAAAACATTATTTTCTTACAAGCCTTTGCAAGTTACCTATCACTAGAGAAACATACTATTTCTGTACGTGCATTTTCCCTTCAAAGCCAGTGTGGAAGCAAACATGGTACATAAAGACTGTAGTAAGATAGCTCAAGGTCAGAGGACTGATATCCAGAATCACATGGAAGAAAACCTAAAGCATTATTCCTTACATAAGGGCACAAAACCTTGTTCACCTCTCTGGGATAAAAAAAAAAAATCTCAAAATACAGAAAGATTCTGGGCTCAGAGCAATAAGCAATAAAGCAAGCTTAGAGTCCTTCTGGAAGAAGGTACACTTCAAATATCCCAAGTGCTTTAATTTTAGACTGGAACACTGTTACCCAAAGAGTGAGGTGGCAGTATGTGCTCAAATGATCCCTCATGCCTATGCAGAATGTAAATGAGGAAGGAAAGGTCTTCCGAGGTGTATTATTCAGTCGCTAAAAGGGCTTCGAGATGAACAACATTATAAACT
This sequence comes from Phodopus roborovskii, assembly GCF_943737965.1. Classification (NCBI taxonomy): domain Eukaryota; kingdom Metazoa; phylum Chordata; class Mammalia; order Rodentia; family Cricetidae; genus Phodopus; species Phodopus roborovskii. The sequence goes on from NW_026126415.1 coordinate 4,110,279, forward strand.
AAGCAATCCTGGATCTCAGCCAATTTTAAATTCTGTTATTTCAGAAAGAATCTGCCATAAGTGCCCATGAGATGGTCTTCCTAAGAAACGTGAGTTTTTAAACAATATGGACTTAGCTGTTGTTAACTTCTAAGGAGAAGGGCGTGGAGCAACAGGGGATGAAGAAGAAAGGGGAAACCTTGACAATGGTTCCTTACATCCCGGTGAGATTACAGATTCCTGAAACATATGCTACGACCTTACAGTGTCTGCCAAGACAGACGTTCAAGGGAAGAGAGCCGTGAGACTGAACCCTCCGTCATGGTTCTCTGGAGCTATGGGCATGGTGGACCGGCGTTAACCACTTACCCTGGGGTTGAAGGCCAACATCTGAGGGTCGTTGGGATCTACCACAGAAGGATATGGCTCGAAAATGACGACTTTTCTAGGAGATTCCAACGCAGATCTACACATGGACACGAGTAGATCTACCACCTTGGAAAACACACGAGATTTTGAGTCACCGCTGATTTGGAGCAGGTGTTTTCCTGTTCTCTGTCCTGCTCTATCACCTGCCTCTTGAATCTGTAGTTCACCAATTTATACCAAGCATGGCCAAATGGGTCCACTGATTTAAAATAAAAGACTCGTGTGAATAAGACATGTCTGTGCTGGTAGGCTGTGTGTAGTCTATTGGACAAGATACACAAACAAGTATCAATTAAAGGGATGCATGCTTTCACTTCAGTCTCTGGTGTTCTTAAATGGAATGATAGCAAAGCAGGTGTTAGATAACAGTGTGTATGGGCGTCTGAAGCTATTGTAGAGACCCGAATACGATACGGGGAAGAGAGGCCTGGCACTATAGGGAAGGACGCTTCCTCCAGCTAGAGAAGCCATGATGAGTTTGCCATTTTCTACGGGGAGTCAGTCACCTTGCCTCTCATTTCTCTCCTCCGTCAAAAGCTATTAATGATCATTGTTAAACACGGTGGGCCTGGTTGCTACAATTCAATGATCTCTTGGCTGACTCACAAGGACACTGGTACTGCCTATGCTACAAGTTTCCTCCTTTCCCCAGTTCCCAGGAGAACTTGCTGTCTCCAGGAAGGAACCCGTCTGAACAGATGTAACTCAGTATGGGTACGGATGGGGAAAGTCACAGCCACAAATATTTTAAGCAAGTGTTTTAAGAATGTAGTCAATGAGGCGTGATGGTGCATGACTATAATCCCAGCCCTTGAGACACCGTCGCAGTAGTAGGCTCAACTCAAGGCCAGTCTGGGCCACACATTAGGACACGGTTTCAATAAACAGGGCCTGGTGTAACTGTGTTTTCAACAACAACAAACCACAAAAACCTGGGCCCAGTGGTGCATATCCTCAATACCAGCATTTGGGAGGCAGAGACAGGCGGAGGCTAGCCTGATCTACACAGCAATTTCCAGGATACCCAGGGATACATAGTGCAATCCTCCAGATAGATAACTCAATAAAAATAAAACAAATAGGCCTCTGTACCAAAAAGGAAAAAAAAAAAACCAAACAAAACTATAAAACAAACATAAAAAACAGGGTTTTCTGCACCATTTACCATGCAAGACACTTATTTTTAAAAGGAAATTGTTTAATTTCTCCCCCCAGACCACTGCAAAAAGACAAAGCACAGATTTAAAAGAAAAAAAAATCAAGTGTCATGTTGCTTTTAGCAAGAAGCAAGAATTCTCCCCTGAAGAACAGCTCAGAGAAAACAGCAGTAGACTGTAACAAATTTTTCAAATCAAAACAAGACCCAGTTAGCACGAATACCTGAGCTCCAGTAGCTATATCGTCAGCAGCTTCATTCATCACCCCCAGGGTTTGGAAAGCAAATACACACAGCTCTCTCTCACACACCGTGGGCTACAAAAGAACAGGAGTCAGTTGCAGTATGTTTCTCCACCTTTCAATTCGTAAGCGGGAAGTTATTCTACACAATGAATGGACAGCACTGAGGCTTCGAGTGTTCAAGGGAAGGAAAACCGCATCGTGGTACTTAATGATAACCAAATTCTTACATTGAGGTAACGAGAATCTCACCAACTATAATGATAAATGATCTGTTCCAAGCAAGTTGCAGACATTTCCATTCAGAACAATTTAGCAATCAATAAAGAGAAAATTAAGCAGTAAAAATAAATCTCTTGAGCCAATATATGATGCACATTAGATGTATTCATTTTAAATATATATATATATATATATCCCCACCTGGGCATATAATGAAGCTATACACAAAAACTACATTGAAAAGGATGTAATGGGCGAATCTCACTTCTCCTTAGGAAATTTATTTAAGAGAAATAAGCAGGACTCTACTTACTTGCTACCTAACACTTAAGAGACTGGTTTTGTTGCACGGACTTTCGACTACAACAACCTCCTGAGGTTAGCAGCGCTGAAATATACACTCTGCAATGACTTTGGAGGAGCTCTCATCTTTCAAATCTAATATAGTGTCATCCCCTTGATTTATCTTATCTCCCCAGTTACATTGCATTAGGTAGCTGATGAAGCCTAACACTGTGCCTCTGCCCTACAGACAAAAAGCATTTGTTGGTGCCACTGCTCCTGGGCTAGCTGCTTCTAGGGGATGCCTCGGTCTGTTGCTTAGCCAGTGGGAAAGAACGGCTCCGTTCTGAACATCCTTTGAGTTCAGAAGGAGCCCTTATGTGTGGCTTTGTGGCTAAGAAGCCTGACGCATCAGTTTCTGGCAGAATCACGGAAGGGGACGATCTAAGAAGACAAAGGGATTTATTTGTTGGACTTCTTTTGTTGGTCCTAACAGCTCAAGTCTGACTCTGTTTCAGGAACGGAAAAACTGCACATGTCTGTGCCTCATCAGTGACAATCCTAGGAATTCGTGAGCAGTTCCGACTTTGTCTAGCATGAATTTTGGTAATTTCACCCACTGAAATGGTTTGCACAGTGTGATGGGAGATGTCATTCTGTAAATATGTTTCTCTTATTGGTTAATGAATAAAGCCCTTGTTGGCCAATAGGAAAGCAAAACAGACAGGACTAGGAGACAAGGAGGATTCAGGAAGAGGTAGGAGGAGAGAACATATAGGACCAAGAGAGCAGAGGTCCCGACTCTCTCTCCAGTAAGATGAGACCACATGGAAATACTTATTGATAGAAATGGGTTAATATTTCAGACAGAGCTAGCCAATAAGGAATGCCAGTAACAGGCCAACAGCTTTATATCTAATGCAACGTCTCTGTGTGTTATTTGTGGCTGGCGCAGCTGTGGGACCAGGCTGGCAGGAAAGCTACTCATAACAACGCTTTCTTCTGCATTTGCTCTCCTAGTCCTGCACCTGTAAAGATCTGAATCCCATAGATTCACCAAGTGCCCAGGCTTCTCAAACAAAAAATCCATATTCTAATGAACAAAACTATGACACAACTGATTTATGGAACGTTCGCTTCTTTCTGCATGCTTGTCTAAAAGTAACCACTCTCTCCATACTTGATTGTGTAAAGCTCATTTCTGGAAACCCAGTACTTCCTCAGCCAGAAGATGGGAATCAGGAAAGCTAGGAAATACATTTTCTGGAAACAAAAATGAAACAACTTCCTATCATTCTGAAGATTTACAAGTAAAAGCATAATTACATTCTTACAAGAACTTATATCTGATTTTGGGAATGTAGCAACTAGACAGTAAGTGTTGTTATTAATCGGTTACCGTAATAACACCACACTAAGTAAGTGTTAGTGAAGTGTAAAAACACTTCAAAATGGAAGATACAAAAACATTCATCTTTTGGGTAAATATTTCTACATCTTCATATCTGTTTTGTACAGTAATATCCTCTTCTTCATCTGTAATATATTTGCAAATTCAAATTGTCAATACAAGATGGTCCTAAAAGAAAATTCTCAAATTACATAAGGTAATGAAATTAGGTCTCTCTCTCTCTCTCTCTCTCTCTCTCTCTCTCTCTCTCTCTCTCTCTCTCTCTCTCTCTGTCTCTGTCTCTCGCACGTGGTCAGAGGGAAGAGAATGAATAACTATGGAGTGGCTGCCCCCAAGTGGGACCTCTGTGCTGTGTTCTCCCAATAGCTCAGTAGACATTCTAGAAGACAACAGAAAGACTTTTCTTCTTCTTTGTTTTTTTCATTTTATTGAAACAGACTTTTCCTCCCGTAATATATCCTAACTACAGTGTCCCTTCCCTCTGCTCCTCCAAGTTTCTTGTTGCTTCCCATCTCATGAAGACACACCCCTTTCTGCCTCTGAATAGAAAACAAACAGGCACCTAAGGAATAAAAACGAATACACTAGAGTTGACAAAGACAAACAAACAGAAGAAGGCACAAGAATCAGATACCTACTTATTCACACACTCGGGAGTCACGTGAGAACACTAAACTGGAAGCCATGATATATACACGGAGGACCTGATTCAGACCTGTGCAGGGCCTGTGCATGCTGCCTCAGTCTCTGATTTCACATGAGCTTAGCTCACGTGGACTTGGAGGGCCTTGTTTTCTTGGTGTCCTCCATCCCCTTTGGCTCTTGCACTCCTGAGGGCAGAGGATTTTAAGAGCCAGAGGTTGATGAGGGTTGCTAAGCAAGTGTTTTCGGGACACGACAGAGCCATTACACTCATGAACTAACAGCAGCTGTAGATGCCCATACAAGACCTGCTAAACAAGATGGAACCAGTTAGTTCCAGCATGGATAGAGGACTGTGCCAAGACGTCCCAACCCCAGCCAAGGTACGTTAAGAGCTGAAGATAGCCAGGACACTGAGAGTAACCATTCTTCAGGGAGGTGGCCTCTTGTAGGCTGCCCATACCCTAGTGAAAGGCTCTACATACAGACATACATATATGAACAGCGCTGAGTGATCTTAGGGGGCTGTGGAAAGATGACATGAAATTGGGAGAGAGGTTCAGGGGTATCATTGGGAGGAGTTTGACGGGGAGTATGGGATTGATATGATCAAAGTACATTACGTACACTCATGAGAATTCTAGAAGAACGAATGAATGAAAAAAAAAAAATCAGAGTTCTCTGCTCACAGAAAGGGCATCACACTCCAGGAAAAGAAACAGAACCATTCCTCAATGGCACCATGACAGGGGTTACACGGTAGACTAGCATTTTCCCACTCGGAAGTTACTCCTGTGTACTCTTCACAAAAAACTGTCATGACTGACAGTTACACAGAAAACTCCAGTTTCAATTCTAAACTGCACAGAGCCACTGAACATCTATTAAAGTGTATTAGGTGTAATAATGAGTTTATTTCACATGCTTTCATGGGAATCATGCAATCTAGTCTGTCATTATTAATTCTCTCCTTCTTTTGTTTTAATATATTCCCTTAAGATTTAATAATCTTTTGTTGTCTTGGCGCAATCAAGTCCCTAAAATTTAGACTATAAGGCCATGGCAAGTCCCTCTATTGCCAACACACACATGTTTACTACATGAAATGCATTATTTACCAACTTAAAGGCATGAAAAACTTTTCTATGTGTCCTCAAAATATGACATGTTGTAGACCTTTTCAGCTAAGATGAATAAGTTTAAATTTTTTGAATCAAAGAAATTTAACTGCGAGCAATAAAAACATATTTCAAAAACTGTTTCTAAGCCTCAGAGAACATTTTAGAACCGAACTGTATTTTAGGAAAAATGTGTTTTCAATGAATTTAAATTACCCTTTACTGAGAACAGAAATGCTACAACTTAGAAGACTTTCCTATACATTTATGTAAAGAGTAAAGTATGGTGTTGGGAATGGTTTTCAAACACTTTGGCTATGATCTTTTTGTTCAGACTAAATATTTCATGGGAGTCCAACATACAAAACACACAACTGGATCTTGTTGACCCTGTAGTTTATATGCAGCTGTTTTCAGATCCATAAAATGGGAATAAAAATAACACCCAACTCCATGAGTTGATAAAAAAAAAAGTTAGACAAGATTTCTAAACATTTTCATTTAGAAATGAAGAGTTTATTTAAGTGCTAAAAAATAAATTAATTACTTCAGCTGATCCCATCACAGCTTTATATCAATGCACAAAAGTACTAACTAAAAAAAAAGCACTAAAGGTTTTAATGAAGATTATAGTATGTCATGTAGCTTTCTATACATCTGGTTGATCAAAATGTTAAATTATTGCTTAAGTATTTCTGATTTAAAAGAGAAAAAAAACCAGCTTAAATGTAAATTCTTGACTTAAAATAGTGTTGAAAAATGAGGATAAACGTTAGAGGCCCTGAGTGATTTGTAGTTGAGACAGACGTTCAGTCTCCATGAACAGAAACAGAAATGACACAGGGACCAGGTGTTCTTGCAGGCCACGCTGTGGTTGCTGAATGGCTTGTTCCCCAGCGCGGTGTTCAGGAGTGGGGGGCGTGAGGAGTAGATGAAGGGAATGTAGCCAGATCTAAGGATTCATCCACCGAGCGATTGGTGACTGCTGAGAAACGCTGGAAAGTGGCAATGGTGTCGGATTGAGACGAGAAGGTCTCTGCGGCCTTGCCTCTGAGTGACAAGTCCATCACACTCAGCCTCTCCCTCCGCTTCTCTGCTTCCTCTTCTGCCTCATACTGCTGCTCTATGATGTTTTACCTCATCGCAGCTGACACGACGTGGAAAACGGGCAATGTGTCTCTTAACCAGGGACGCAGGATGACAGCCTGTCCTGGTGAGTATAGCAATGGTAGCTCACATAGACGTACGGTTTTGGAGTTTGTTTGCTTTTTTGCAGAGGTCAACAGCTCCCAACAAGGGTCAAGAAAGACAACAGCAAAGATGAAAGTTGAAGGCACTCGGGGTGTAGAGGCTTTTCGGTACCAAGCCCTCACTTTCCTGCTTTCTATAACCCGTGAAGGCATCTCTAAAACTACACTGACACTCCAGTGCATGTCGCGCGGACAGATGTATTCAGGAGGGTGGGGATTGGTTTTCGGGTAACAATCCACCATATTGCATGCATGCTTTGATGTAAATGAGAGCTGTTTTACAGATTCACCTGCTCTGTTGGGACTGCCCTGGAAGTGTCATTTAGAGACGTCGTAAACAGATAAAGAGTAAGCAGGAGCACACACAGCACTGTGAACAGACAGCACTTTCAGTGCTGAAAGGGGGCAAGTAGGAGTAACACTTTAGGACTTCAAGAGCGGAGTGGAAAGGACATTTACAACATCTTCAGAAAACCAGACTTCCGGTAAATATGAGAACTAATCTATGCAGGAAAGACAGAGACCTTAGGCTCAGGATTTCACAAAAACCAAGTGATGTTTAGTCCCTCAAACTATCAGCTGTGTTAAAAAAAAAAATGCACCCATTTAGGGATTTAGCACAGCTGAAAATATGTCATATGGCTGAACCTGCAGTCAGTGAATCACTGCTTAAAATTCCATAAGAAATTATATATAACTCTTAAATTTACAGCAAAATATACAGCACTGTGAATACAATAGAGATACAGGGAAAAAAATTAGTAAGAATGCCTAAATTAGGAAAAATATCTGTTAATGGAATTAAAAAATGGTTTTCTGCTTATCCATCTTCAAACAGGACGAGTTTCTTCTATTTTAATTTCTTCATCTGATTTCATGTCATTTATATCACTATTTTAAAAGCCAAAGACACCTGTTTGATTTCCTTAGGCTGTGTCACAGCAACATTAAACTATCTAATAATTATCTATAGAAAATATTTATATGGGAGATTTTTTTTTCTCTTTAAGCTTCACTGATGCAGAAACAGAAGCAAACAAAATTTGGAATAAGGCAGAAAGAATACTTAGAGACACCGGTATACCCGCTACTTATGGGAATGACCTGCCAACAGTTAAACCACAAAGAGTGGACTGCCAGCCACATGTGCAGTAAATCTCAAGGATGTGAAGGTGGCTCTTTGAAGGTGCAAGCTGAGAGTCTGCCTGGTGCCCCCTCCTGGCTGGAGTCCTGCCTTCATGGCTTACCAGCAGGGGAACACTGAACAAAACGTTTCCCACCTCACCTGTAGAGTGCGGATAATAACACCTCACAGAGTCACCATGAGGATGGAATGCTGACAATCTACACAGCGTGCTTGGTACACATTTAAAAATAATAAGGGGTGCCTGATATTGGTGAATCCCTGTGGTTTTACGCAGTGAAGACAGCAATGCTGTGGGTAAGCGCAAGGTCAAAGCAAGAACACTAGCAGGGCTGAGCTTCTAAGAGGTGTTTGTAGAGACGCCATTCCATCAAGTGGATGCTTTTCTTTTAAATCACTTAACAATTTAACAAATAATGCTGCCTTCGAGAGAGATATTTTATTCTGGGAGTAGAATAAAAGTAGACTTTCAAAAAAAAAAATAGTATATGGGCCCAAAGAATAATTTTTCATCTATTTCTCTTGAATGAAATGAAATAAATCAACCGTTAAGATCTGACAATTATGCAAACAGAATGGTTATTTATCCATGTGAATCTTGAGATATTAAAAAACCTCCGATAACATCGCTCAGGCTGTGTGGTTTATCTTTTGTAAACATATTCTGAAGAACAAGATGATCTTGTTTTGTTCTCCTTAAAAAGGGAAACAGAATCTGCCCTCACACCGTAAACGTACCAGCCCTTTAATTAACATTTAAGGTGGAGGGTGCAGAAGTCGGACAGAACCAGGTCCAAAGCTCAGCATCTAGACACACAATCTGAATGCTGTCGAACTCTGAATCTAGACACACTATCTGAATGGTGTTGAATTTGCCATCCAGACACGATATCTGAATGGTGTTTACAAATTATTTAATCCCTGTAAAATCCTCCCCCCCCCCCACACACACACAAAAAAAAACTTATTTGACCCACAGTTGTAAATGGCTAGCATTTTGAGAACATCAAGTAAGGATTCGGTAAGCAAACTATCCACACACAGTACCTGGTCCACAGCGGGAAGTGACCTCCCCTCCTCAATAAATATTCAGAACACACTTTAGGTCAATCGTCACTTTCATATTTAACTACATTTTACTGTTCCTCAAACTAAAACTTGGATTTTACTACCTAGGCAGAGTAGAATGCATATTTTTTCAAACACTGAAATGAGAGCCGATACCAACAAAAATGGCTTAACGAAAACCCAACCTTTCATTTCCCTATAAAAACTTAAAAAAGGAAAAAGAAAACAAACAAACAAAAACTAGCAAAAAAATGGTCTTAACCAGCTCAGTTATTCCAAACAAACAGTTAAGCCTTGGCCCCTAAAACTTGAAGCAGAATGCAAGGCATTCAATTCCCTAAGGGCTACTGTGGAACCAATCCGATGGCTCTCTGAAGTCAAGCTCAGAACAACTGTCTGTTCCTGCCTGACCTGAAACTCAGCCAGGACTAAATCTCACTGCCAGGATTGGGAAGGAACATTAGTCTGTGTTTTGGTCATTACTGGGACAGGAAGTAACAACCGAGGCAAACAACAAACTAAAACAAAACAAAACAAAAAAAAAAAAAACTGCTTTGGAGGGAAGACTAGAAAGGACAAGAAGTGTGAGGACTCTGAAGGGCTTCTTTCTATGCATGCGCGGGAACACAGAAGGCCACAGACTTGGCCGGGACTCACTGTGCTCAAGAAAAATGTGTAGCCGGTCATGGTGGCTTGTGACAAAAATTCTCAGAATTATAGAAGCTCAGGCAGGAAGTTTGCCACAAGTTTGAAGCCAGTTTGAACGAAACAGAAATTCTGGCTGGCCACATATTTAATGTAGAGGGAAAAGGGGGTGGTGAAGAGGAGAACAAGGAGAAGGATGTGGAGGAAGAGAAAAGAAAACAAACAAACAAAAATCAGGAGATGCCATTAAATATCATTTTTAGCTGCTTCTGTTATTACAAACAGGAAATTCAGGCTAGGCCAAAACTGTAAACAGCCAGGCTAAGTATTAAAGGAATGCTCAACAAACATAAGCCCTTGCCAAGAAGTGGGAAGGCACTTTTGATGATAATTTGCCAAGAAATAAATCCTAAAAAGGACAGAGATCTGATTCAGAAGATGCTTCATTAGTATATTCAGGACATCTATCTTCCAATAAAGAAAGAATAAGGCATGCAAAGAAATGCTAAAGTAAGGCTCAGGTATAGGAGCAAGGCGATTGATTCAAAGAGTCCTGAAAAAAAAAAAAAAATCACAGATACCTAGACTGAACAGCGTTTACAAAATGATTAAAGAGCCAAACCAAACTCTATCTAAATAAAGATAGCATTTCAAAAGAATCAATAGATGGAACTTTTTAAAAAGGAAATAAATTCTGGGGTTGACAACTATAAAAACTGAAATAAAACTCACTGAGGGATGCTGTAACTGTATTTGAGGAGGTCATGGACATTTGCATATAGGCCAACTGAGATGTGCAACTTCAGCAACAAAAAGAGTAATGAAGGAAATAAACAAAGGTCTGCTCAACACCATCTTACACAAACGCATTAGTAACGATGGAGTACTGAAAGATAAGAAAAAGATGTGGAAAGAATATTCAGTGAAGCATCTCCCAAAATAGCAAATTTGTGGGGGAAAAATTGTTAACCTGTACTTCACGGAAGCCCAGTGAACTGCACTAGGATGAACACACAGTGATACACACATGCCTTAATCAAAACACCGCAAACCCTGGCGATGCACACACTGTAAACCCCGCACTTAAGAGGCTAACACAGGACGAACATCAGAAGATCCTAGATTCCACAGGAAGTTCCAGGCCACTTTGGGCCACTGCGAGAGATCTTGTCTCAAAAGAAACAAAGATCAAAGCAAAACTACAGAAAATCAATGAAAAGCAATGACAGAAGAAACAATGTGAACAGCTCATACATATAAGGAATCTTGCTGAACACACACACACACACACACACACACATACACACACACACACTTTCTCTTTCGAAGCCATGAACACTGAAAGTATGTAATGACACAAAGTATCAGGGAGGTGAGAAATCTAAATCAAAGCAAGGAAAAGACTTAACAAACAATTCTATGAGTAGCACTGCTGGCCATCAAACCTGAAACGAAAACATTCTCAAACAAAATCTGAGAGGTCACTATTTGTGCAATTGTCCCTCAGGAAGCAATGAAGACATATTTCAAGCTGAAACTCCAAGAGCCTTATACAGGATGCACAAAAATATAATGAGCATGGGGAAGGACCTGAAATGGCAAAATTAAATAAATAAATAAAGCTTAAGAACTGTATATACCACACACTGGGTGTTGGTGGCTCATGCCTTTGATCCCAGCACTCAGGAGGCAGAGGGATCTCTGTGAGTTCAAGGCCAGCCTCGTCTACAGAGCGAGTTCCAGGACAGGCTCTAAAACAATACAGAGAAACCCTGTCTCAAAAACCAAAACCAACCAAACAAAAACTGCATAAACACATAATTTTTTATTTTACACATTTGGATCGGTTTCTGAGTAATTTAAAAGCAAGCTACATAAAGAAATAATTTCCCATCTATGTTAGTAGCACAGGAAGTAGTGTGTCTTTGTGCATCCTAACATAAGGGAGGAAGACCAGGCATGTGAAACTTGAGTTTGGCCAGTGAAGGACTTCCTTCAAGCCAGATAATTTTCAACCCTGCAGCCCACTGAAGGGGAAAGGAAGAAAACAGATGTCACAAAGTCGTCTTCTAATCTCCACGCATTTGCTATGGCATGCGTGTCATCCGCATATCATTGTAACATGCACACTAATAAATATTTTTTCAAAGATATGTAGGAATAAGGTTTTCATGTTATTAAAATCAAGTTGGAATTAATCTAAACCAGATTTGTAATTTAAATGGTAATTTCAGTATCCTAAATATTACTATGGAAACAGGTCAAAATGTTATAAGAAAGGAATTAAAATGAGATCCTAGAAAACAGCTGTTTAGCACGTTAGTGTCATAGAAACAGATGAATAGGGGTAGACATAACGCATACAGAAAATAAACAGGAAGTCAACGTCCCTTTCTTGTTAGTAGGAATGGAGGAGAAAGGCCGGAGGTGGGAGGGGACTGAAGAACTTGTAGAGACTACAATACCATGAGACAAAACAGACTTGAAGAGAAAACTACTAATAGAGACAGCGGATACAAAACATCAGGAATATGCAATATAATTGCATAAACACTTGTCGAACAATACATATGCCAAAACACATGAGGGAAATGGTGACGGGACTGTAGCTAGGAATGGACAGCCCAACAGAAGAGAAGTTAGTACTTCCACTTTCAATAGTAGTTAGGAAAATGAAGGAAATAAAAAACAGGAGTAAAGAGGTCAATGCAATGAGGGCATACATACATACATACATACATACAAACATACATGCATTCATACATACATACATACATACATACATACATACACACACACATACATCAACAGTCCTCTGTCTTGAGGCGGATTGCTGTAGTTTGTATTTGAAGACACACGTGCTGAAAGAGGGCGTTCCCTTCAGGAAGACAGTGGAAGCTTTGAGAGCTGGGGCCTAGAGTGGAGTTACTGGGTTATCGGTGTGTGTGCTTAGGAGGCCCTGTGGGGTCTAGACCACTTCTGTTCTCTCTTGTCCCTGGGACAGGGGTTGTACGGCTCTGCTCTGTCACTTGCCTGCAGTCATTCATTCGCTACCACGTCATACGTCAAAGTAATGAACTGATGGTGAGCTAGGACCTTCCAATCTACGAGCCACAAGTAACTCACTTCTTCTTACACGTTGATTATCTGTGGACCAGTGAGCTGGCTCACCAGGCTTCCTTAAGTACTGCAGCAACAGGAAAAAGAAACGAAGATATCTTCTATGGAGGGTCATTAAAGACACCAAAACCAACGTATTAGAACTGTGGTGATGTCTTGCTTGTACAGACAAAGCCTGTCTGAGCATCAGAGAATGGAGCTTGCCACTAGCTAACCATAAAGGTCTGGAGGTCTGTACAGACAGACAGGAAGTGAGGTAGCTGGGCGGAAACAGGATATACGCAGGGAGAAACAGGAACTCCCTTCTCTTGTCTGCTGAGATGCTAAGGTGGTGAGGGGTGGCTGTGGTTTGCTCCTTCTCTCTGATCTCTCAGCATTTATTATCCAGACCAATGAAGAGCTCCATTTACATAGAACTAACAAAGAAATGCAGCAAACTTACAGAATATAAGGGTAATCTACACAAGTCATTTTTACTACTTTATACTAGCAGGAACCACCTGCAAATGAAATAAAACAATTCATTTACATAAAAGGTTATCCAAGGAAATAGAGAATTCAGATGCAAAAAAAAAAAAAAAATTAAAAGATCTTAGTAGGTGAAAGATACCCTGTGTTCACGCTTCGGAAAGATTATCAGGAAACTGCACCTTAGACCATGAGGACCACCAATAAAACAGACTTCTGTTTCTCTTAATTTGGAAGTGAGGGAGACAGAGGGGGGGCGGGGAAGCTATTTCCACAATCTATGTGTTATTAAACATAAATGTACAGTTTACAGGACTGCCAATATAGAAATGGAGATATAGAAACAGAAGACAAACATAAGGAACACAATCTTAGTGGGAAACACGGATGCTTCCAGAAGTAACGCTAACTGCAGTTCCATCCAAAGGATACCACTTGGTATATATTAGTTTGTCCTAGGAAATATTTATTTTAAATGGCATTTGTTGGGATGCTTACACTTATGTTGCATGTTAACACGGGAATTCAATCAATAGGTGGGTACTCACCCTAAGCATGGGGCCATTCTGAAACACGTGTGGCTCGTCACAAACCACACAGTATTCATTCAGTACAGGGATCCGCTGCTCAGCAAACTCAATTGTCTAAGGGAAACGATGCAAACAGAAGTACCAGTGAGGTTCCCAGATGCTGTGAAAACCCGGCAAGGGTGAGGCGTTCCCACAGTGGATGATCTGAACTCATACCTGCACCAGGAAGCCGCGGTCTCGGATGGGAATGCATTTTGCACCATTTGTCTATAAAAAGCAAAGTTGTTTTGTTTTGTTTTGTTTTTAAAGTAACTTTTCATTGGGGGAGAATACAGAACTTATAGCTTTTCCACTTTTTTACAAATGAATGCAGAAGACCATGTATTTTCAGCTATCGTGATATTAAAATACTGAATTTCGTTATGGGCCGATTTTTGCCATATTCGCATAATCTGCAGTATTTGCCTAAAGTAACATTCTTAATTTCTCAACTTTTAGCAGAAATACCTGTCATCATTACATGAAGAGAAAGTTTATTATATTACTGATCAAAAAATGCCCATGTCATCATTAAAATATCCACATCTTACCAGCTGCAATGATTCTTCCAAGGAAAATTAGATGGCAGCTAGCAAAGGGACCAGTACTAAATCTCTTAGTGGACTATAAGTACATGGGAAATAATCTGTTTTCTTCCACAAACTGTCTGAAGTTATCCTTCTGGGGTGAAACTATTATGGGAAACATTCCTTTATGGGATTGATTGACATCATATTAAATAATAAAGACTGTCAAGTTTTCCCTCCACCAACTATAATTTTACAGTAGTGTTCAATTGTAGGGGGAAATCTATGGAAGAATGACTTCCTAAATTCAGCCTCTTGGTTTTTGTTTTGTTTTTTGTCAACTTGCATATGGCTGAGTCATACGAATCTTTAAACTGACACTCACAACATGGATGTATAAAACAGCAAACTACATGTGTAGTTTAAGTCTGTCTGAAGTTGGCTGTAATCCCTAGGGAGGTAAAATTTTGTGTAGGGCTGATTCACAGTTGATACCAATCACAGACAACCCCCCCCAAAAAAAGAAACTGATCTAGCATAAAACAGATATCAAGAAAATCTTCATGTCAGGCTCTTAGACATCATCACTAACCATGATGTTCACACACACACAAACCCTCTAGTATGTAACTGAAATATTATTCTTGGTTATAAGTCAAGTGTGGTCCTCCGCTACTCATGTGGTGAAAGATTAAATAACCTACTCAATAAAGATTAAAACCTTTGTAGATCTAACTGAATTCGTATTTAGTAAAATTTAGTAGAATTCAGTGGTACGAATACAAACCAGACAGCAAATTAGTAATTACATTTCCACACCCCCCCAGAACCAACCCTAACTGTTATGCGCCAGTTGTAAATTACTCGCAAAAACAAAAACAAAAATAGAACAAAACAAAACACCCACTGCAAGTTTAAAAACAAAACAAATAAAATGGACCTTGCGCCTTTCCTTTCCCAATTCTTAAAAAAAAAAAAAAAAAAAGATGCATACAAATTTCCTGACCCTTGGCTACATTTAAGAAGGCAAGATGAAAATGTTTACGCACAGGAGGCTGGCAAGAAGACGATGATGGTGTTAAAATACCGATAAGCCCTGAGGTAAGCGAGAGCCTCCTGCCCTCTGCGTTGGGTTCCTTGAAATGCTCGTTTTTCGATGACTTGGGGGCGCCGGAGTAAGACTTGCTGAGCAATTTGTGATTTTTCAGCCCATATAACTCTTCCATTCTGAGATTACTGGAGTAAGACCTGCTTAGCAGTTTGTGGGGCTTCAAGTTGGTGTTGTGCTCACAGCGCGGGTCTCCAGAACAAGAGCGAGTCAATAACTTATGCGACTTGAGCGTGAGGCAGTCCTCCTGCTTGCCCGCAGCCGGACAGGGCCGGCCCAAGAGTTTGTGCGATTTGATGGTGGACATCGCCTGCTCCGCCCTGGGGTCGCTGGACAGTGAGCGCCCAAATGTCCTGTGCGACTTGGCGCACACGTCGTCAGCCTTGACGGTGCTGGAGCAAGTCCTGCGCAGCAACTTGTGCGTTTTGGAGATGCCATCTTGTTCAGATTTCAGTTTGGATTTGCTTTTGCCACAACCAGGGGGTGGATAGCTGGGCGACCTTGGAGACGAGCGACAATTAACACAGGGGGGAAACTGGACCTAACTAACGCCAGTGTCACCACTTAACCAAGGTACATATGCTGCTACCTCACCAGCAGCCTCCCTGTTAGGACCCAGACCAAAGAATGGTGAGAATGGGTCCCAGGAATGAAGCCAGGTCTCACAAACACAAGAAGACCCCAGCATGGTTTCTCCCTCCAACCCATCCCAGAACCCCACAAAGAACTGATTTTTGCAGGATTCTCTTTGTCCCGTGAGAAAACAAAATCTAACTTTAGTAAACTTTACCAATATTGACTGAGGAAATAAGTAAGCACATCTACGTTTTGGTGGAACGCTTGTAACTTAGTCTTTTGTCGGAAGTCATAAAGAAAACAGACACCTAGGCAAGAAAGGATCCTTTGGACCCGGGCATCGTGGGACCCTGGGCTGAGCACTGAGACAAGGATGAAGATGCCTGTTACCAACCTGCGCAAGGTAGAAAACAAATGCAGAGGAGACTTCACCTTCTTCTCTGACAGCTTCTTACCGTGCAGGCAACTGGATTTCTCTTTGCTCTGTTTCCACTGCTGAGTAACGAAGGTCTGCATGATCCTGTCAAACCAAAGGCTCTGTTAGTTAGCGCAGTCCGGGTGTCATCTGCATGTTGTTTACTTGCTTGGGGAGCTAGCCTGCTGGCTGAGACTGTTTTGCTTTGAAACCGCGTCTTACTACTAGCTCTGGCTTGGAACTTGCTGCAAAAACCAAGCTGGCCTCAAAACTCCCAGCCTCTGTCTTCCTGGGACTGGGAATCTGGGGGTAAAGGTGTGAGCCACCACACCAGTCAATACTGTGCCCACCGATACTTGGGTATTTATTGCAAAGACAACACATTACCAAGGGAAAATAACACGGCCGTGAGTGAAATGCTATGTCAGGGTTGTGCAAGGGTTTTCATATTAAGGAAGCCAGAATGTAAGAAATTGCCGTGGCTTTTCTACGACAAGTTACATCATAGCAAGTGTTGAGAGAGATGTGCGTGAGCCATCCCCTAAGTTGCGAGCATGTGAGACCTCTCCCCATCCTTCGTCTGTCGCGGGGCAGCGTGGGTGAGGCAGAGATGAACCCCTCCCCCAACACGCTCCTGCCCATTATGGCAGAGGCAGGTGGGAGAGCTGCCCTGAGCTCAGGAGGGCAGGAGAGCTGCCCCGTCTGCCGCCAGCTGCCACACTCGGAAGAGCAGACCCTGTACCTTGCTTGGGCAGCACAATTGAGCCAACGCCGCCTTCGGCAGAGGCTTGGGTGAGCAAGCACAGATATTGTGAGCTTGGGTGAGCTGTCCCCATTACTTACCTGTCATGTGGCGGCATGGATGGAAGAAAGATGTCCCTCCCCCACCCCCACCCCCACCCAAGTCCCTCGATGCCCTGCCTATTGCTCACCCCGGTGGTCAGGACAAGGGAGAACTGTGGGGCCGACCACCCCTGCACCTATCCAAGCCCAGAACCAGTGTTATGGGTTGGCCCTCCTCCATATCCACCCTATCTGTGCTCTGCTGGAGCATGTAAAGGGGCCGGTTCCTGCAGACCCAAAGCTTCAGGGTCTCCACAACACAGGGCAACCAAGAGAAGGCCCAGTGAGGGCCCAGCATCGGTAGCGTAGCAGAAAACAAACAGAAGCCTTGAGCCAGACCAGTAACTCTGCAGTGAACACACGCAAGTAAAGATACACGGACAAAAGGGTTTAATATGCGACCCACTGGGTCACACTACAGATCCTTTCCCCCTGTTTTTCTTTTTTCTCTTAAGTTTTTCTGCAGGGGCGGGGGGGGGGGCGGCGGAGGGAATATGTTACAAGGGCCGAGGGCGGATACGCAGAGAACAAGAAATTCAGGGATGGAGATGCGTGATGTGAAAGACACATCATAAATGAAAAGAAAGCAGGGAAAGGAAAAAGAAAACAATAAACGACGCCAAGGTGACATCATGCAGAGGAGCCCCCAATCTCCTCTCCACGATGGGCAAGTCACGGTCGTCCAAGAGACAGGGCCTAACTGAAAAATAAATATAAATAAAACCAGTTTCACTGGAGAAGCTCCCCCCCCCCCCCAGTTCTGGAACAGACATTTGAGGATGCCCCCCTGTGAATCTTTGAGAGAGAACACTGCATACAATAACGTGCTAAGAAGCATCCCTAAATCTAAATTTAGCTTTAGAGACGCAGATTCCTCAGTGGTAAGGGTTAATTACCTGATGCTGCATCCAGACTCAACACTGAGCAGCTAAAAGAGCAGCTCCCCCTACTTCGAATGCAACCATGCATAATTCATATCTGAACAAAGTTACCTTGGTGCAGTGTCAGAAAAAGTGGGGCAACTCTAGAGGTCTGAAGGATGGGCAAGCCCAGACATCACATAAGACTGCCCGCACCAGTGAAAAGGAAGCGGACACAGAAGATTTTAAAGTATTTTTCCCTTACAACATTACTCAATAAAGGCTGGCATATGATGAAAATGAAAATTCATTACACTGAAAGGGAAAAGACGTGGGCTGCATCCTGATCCAGGAACTGAACCACTGCATTAGGGCGGAGGATCTGACGGGCTCTTACTAAATCAAGTTTATGGATTTGGAAGAGTAACTAGTCCTTCAAGATCCTTACAAGTTCTAAAAGCTGATATTCTGACAAGTACAGCACTTATTGTTTATATTCTGACCACAGTTAACTGGGGTATATGTCAATATTTTCAGCCAGCTTTTTGGCCCGTATCTAAAGATAGAAGACAAGGAGTAAGGACTGGAATGTGCACAGAAGGGACCCATGGTTTTGAGGTAAGTTAAGGCAGCCATTATGGGGACCAGTGAGATGGTTCAACACCGAAAAATGCTCGTCATGAAGCCTGACAACCCCAGAACCCACATAAAATTGGAAGAAGAAAACTGAGTCCACAAAACTGTGTGACTCATACATACCAAAATTAAAAAAAAAAAAAGGTAGGTAGACAGATAGATGATAGATGGACAAACAGACAGATAGATGATATACAGATAGATGATAGATGATAGTTAGACAGAAGATTAAATAGATAGACAGACAGGTGATATATAGATGATAGATAGACAGATAGATGATATATAGATGATAGATAGACAGACAGACAGGACAGCCATTATGAGAAACAGAACATATCTTCCTCAGACTATTGAAATAGAACTAGCAGGTGGTCTAGCAAGCCTACCTGTAAATATTTATCCAAACAAATGAAATCTGTAGAGAAGAGGCTTCTGCCCACTCATGTCTGCTGCAACACTATTTAAGATAGACGTGAGACAGAAACAACTAAGGGCCGTCAGACATGACTCCGTGGGCTGGAGCGGTAGTGCAGACCAGCCATTCAGCACTCAGGAGGCTGACTGATAACTGGAGGGGCCAGCCTGAGCTTCATCTGCAAGAAACCAAGACAATGAAGCCGGGGGCAAGGGCAGATGGCATACAATTCCGTAAAGTATCGGAACCCTGCCATTCACAAAGTCATGGGTTAGACTGTGGGTCACATTCACAAAGGGATGGAGGCCAAGCAGGGAATAAAAGGCCCCACAACCCACATGTTCAATTTCTGTGCAGGGTCTAAAAAGGTTACCCTGCTCCTGCGCACAAACTAAACGCACTGGTATTGTGGACGACCATGGTGATCAGAGGATGTAGAGAGGGTGGAGAGCAATGAGTAGTAACTTACAAAAGGTTGGAATTGGAAGTTTTGTATACTGTAGCTCAACACCATGATCACAGGTAAGGGTTCTGTCTGTGTATTTCAAAAAGCTAAGTTTGAATATTTTCATCACAGAGATGTGACACTGAAGAAATAGATGTTTTGAACTTGTGTAGATTTACCACCTGCTGTCCCAACACTGTATAATTTTTACGTGCTGCTAACAAAATCAACACCTTAAAAACAAAACACCAAGATTTACTAGAAAACACAAATTTGTATTTTGGTATTATTGACAAAAGTTTTGATTTGTAAAGTGAAACATCACCCGGCGTGTGCCTGTTTGTTTTTGAAACATCATGTTGTAGGTTTACGTAATAGATGTATAGATTATCTGTCGGCATATTTTACAGTTAAAAGTCAACGGATAAGAAAAGATCTCTCCTAATCATCTAGAGAAGTCTGATATCCTTTTACGGAAGGCTGGGGTTCGTCTGTCTGAATACAGAACTGCGTTCCCAATGCAAGAAAGGTCAGCAAAGGAGGCTGTGTAGACAGCATAGTTATTTCCCTCAGGCAAACCACCAACGCTCAGGATCCACACAGTCTCACTGGACCCAAGGGCTACACTCACATACAACAGTGTGTAACTGACTTCAGAGACACTGAGAGGTCTACACTCACATACAACAGTGTGTAACTCACCAGAAAAGCCGAGAAATCAACACACTCACATACAACAGTATGTAACTGACTTCAGAGACGCCGAGAGATCTACACTCACATACAACACTGTGTAACTGACCAGAAAAGCCGAGAGGTCAACACACTCACATACAACATTGTGTAACTGACTTCAGAGACGCTGAGAGGTTTACACACTCACATACAACACTGTGTAACTGACTTCAGAGACACCGAGAGGTCTACACACTCACAAACAACATTGTGTAACTGACTTCAGAGACGCTGAGAGGTCTACACTCACATACAACACTGTGTAACTGACTTCAGAGATGCCGAGAGGTCTACACACTCACAAACAACATTGTGTAACTGACTTCAGAGACGCTGAGAGGTCTACACTCACATACAACATGTGTAACTGACTTCAGAGATGCTGAGAGGTCTACACTCACATACAACACTGTGTAACTGACTTCAGAGACGCGAGAGATCTACACTCACATACAACACTGTGTAACTGACTTCAGAGACGCCGAAAGATGTACACTCACATACAACAGTGTGTAATTGACCAGAAAAGCCGAGAAGTCAACATACTCACAAACAACAGTGTGTAACTGACTTCAGAGACATCGAGAGGTCTACACACTCACAAACAACAGTGTATACCTGTCCAGAGACATCGAGAGATGTACACTCACATACAACAGTGTGTAAATGACTTCAGAGACACCGAGAGGTCTACACACTCACAGACAACAGTGTGTAACTGACTTCAGAGACGCCGAGAGATCTACCCTCTCATATACAACAGTGTGTAACTGACTTCAGAGACGCTGATTGGTCTACACTCACAACAGTGTGTAACTGACCAGAGAAGCTGAGAAGTCAACAGCTCTTATCTGTAATTCACCACTGTTCTTTTCTACGCAAAGACATAACGTGTGTTGCCCTTGTATTTGACTCTATAGATAATGTTTTTTGCATTTTTCTAAACCCAGGGTTTTAGGTAGAGCAGCCTTTAAAATCACAAAGCAAAAGTAAGCCCCTGTGATATTTTTATGAGTACAATAAACAAAAGCTTGGATCATCTTTTTTCCATACCTCTCAACCTATCATCGTTCATTTCTGCTTCACATCTATTAATAAGTATGCCAGAATCTTAGTGGATATATATATATATATAAATGGTAGGTCATAAATGCTAATGATGACATATTGAAGAAAGTATCTGCCTATTCAAATAAATTCTACTTTGTTTGAGGGGGGAAACCATGTCCATTTACAAAGAGATAAACTAAGTTGTTATTAATAAAGGACTGAGGCATAAAGGGAGAGAATGAAAGCTCACAAAGGAGTGTGTCAGAGGCATAGATACGGGGGAAGAATGGCTCAGAGACATTGGGAGCTAACCAGCTCCCTTCCCCAGGACACATGAATAAGCAGCAAAAACCACCAACTGGATATTGGGAATGGGTAGTGATAAAAGGCTGTCACTCAGCAGGACAGAAAGACAAACAAGCCAGCCCAAGATGAGCCCCGCAGGAGAAAGCGCTCCAATCACGGAACCATCTCCTGGCCTGGGCTATCCTGGTGGGCACATTAGAGAGAGGGGCCCCATGTGTGCATGAGCAAGAAAGGTGGATTGTGGCGTGTGGAAGGAAGAGAGGCTAGAAGGGCCCGGGAAGCTAGGAAGGGAGCTCTGAGAACTGAGTCGTGGACACAGCACTTTGCACCAAGACTATGTCCTATCCCCAGGGACTCGCTGGAAAGAGATGTGAGCAAATAAAAACTGAGTAAAATAAAACAGATTCCATTCTCTTGGAAAGCAATTCGGTCCTTACCCCTCAGCAAACTTACTTTTTCAGCTGATGTCCCAATCCAAATCGCTCTTTTGTAGAGATCTGAAAGACATCAACCGTTGGCACTGGAAACAGGGGGGAAAACAGTTAAGTAATGACCTGGAACTCAGCCACAAATGAGGACTGAATTATTATTAGTGTACGTTTGCAGATACACCCCTATACACACAAGGTACACACACTGTCCTTGGCAGCACTGTTAAAACTACATCGAGTGTTACAGATAAGATCATTACAGGCTACGTATTGATGTAAATATCTGCATATGTTAACGCAGAGTGTATAGAAATATGAAGAGTGATCCCAAAATAGGCAATAGTTCCAGCAACCACACTTAGGACAGTCAGGGAACATTTCAAAATTACAAGTGAAACATGCTATTATACAACACAACTTTTATATTTTTATTTTACATGTCGATCCCAGTTCCCTCTCCCTTTCTCCCTCCTTTCCTCCCTCCCTTCCTTCCTCCCTCCTTCCCTCCCTCTTACCCTCTCTGCCCCCTCACATGCACCCTGACCACCCTCCGCTCCCACCCCCCCCACCCCCATTCCACATGTAGGGCTATGCCATCCAGGTGGGGTCAAGTAAATCTGTCAAGTTATTTGAAGTAGGGACTGGGACTTCTCTCCTGTGTCTAGGTTAATGTGCCAGGGAAAGTAAGGGATGTCTGTAGCAAGTGTCACCCTTCTAAAAGTCACAGCACTCAGATCACACATGTTCCACGGTGCTTAGCCCACGCTCTCCCACTCGGGGATGGAAGACTCCATGCCCTCCTGGAGAATGGTCTAACCCTTCTGTAAAAGTGAAGGACACTGTGCATATCAGTCCCATCTCATGTGTCCAAACAAGAGATGACTTCATTAAAAGAAAAGTCCTGAATTTTTTTTTTCAGTACTTTTTTCAAAGGAAAGGATAAGAAATGAGTAGATAGAGAGGTGCCTCAGTGGTTAAATGTGCTTGCTGCTCCCGTAAAGGCGCCTCAGTGGTTAAATGTGCTTACTGCTCCCGTAAAGGCGCCTCAGTGGTTAAATGTGCTTGCTGCTCCCGTAAAGGACCCCAGCTCAGTTCCCAGCACCCACATAGCGGCTCATAAATGTCTGTAACTCCAGCTACGGGAGATCTGACATTCTCTCCTGGCCTCTTAGTGCACAAGGCATGTCCATGGGGCTCGGACGTATATGCAGCAAAACACTCGTAAAATAAGAATAATTAAAATCAGAAAATGAAACACACTGTGTTTTCCCTAAGATTTCAAAGGTAAAATCTTCACACAGACAGATTAAAAAGTGACTAAGGAGAGAAGGGAGAGAAATCTAAAGGGCCTTGGCCTACTTTTAAAGTACAGCAAGATCTAAAGACTCTAGAAGAATTAAAAAAAAAATGCTTCAGTGGAGAATGTGTGAGATACATAGAGAAAATTATAACATCTGACAATGATGTTTATCCAACGTATTACAGGTAATTCTAAAAAGTAAAAAAGGCAATTTTTAAACCTAATCATTGCGTGCAAACCTAGTGTAAATACTTCATTAAAATTATTATTTTAAGGAAACTATGAATAATAAATAGTGACTCACTCAGTCACTAGCAATACAATCTAAGTGACCTCAAAACTTAGCATATACCGAAACAGTTCACAGAAGTCTACCTTAACAATATTTCAAAGATCAAGTGATAAAATGACTAATACTGTCAAAAATGAATGTAATTAACTGTAACTAATTCTATTTAATGAATTGATGTAAAATGTCAGTCAGGGAAACAGCGTGGAGGGGAAAGGGAAACTTTCCCTTCATTAACTGTAACAGCATTTTATAAAGCATTTCAACAATGTTTTTAAGACTTTACTTCCTCAAAACCAGTAATATGAGTTAAGAACTCTTAAGTCTGACTAAGCAAGCCAGCACCTGTGGGTAAACTCATCTGAAATAGTTAAGCTTCGCCAAAAGAGAAGGGGAAAGGAGGCCACAGCTATGGCAAAACATAACACTAGACACGGTGACAAACATCCTTGTATAAGAAAGGCAAATATCCCTGCTTGAGAGATGTCTGTGGAGTAGCCATGCCTGAACAGAATCTCTACAGCAGTACGCCAAATGCTCAGGACACATGACCAGAAAGGGGATGGAAGGAGAGTACTGAGAAACAGACTCCAGGACAAGGCCTGGCCACTGAACTCATGGACTCCCCAAAGCTGCAGTTAGCTGCAAAGGATGTGCATAAAGCTGAGACCCTGCTCAGAAGGCCTTACCCTCCCTCACTGAGGGTTTACAACCCTCTGGATGATCCCTCTGGACCCCTGCGGGGAGGGGGGGCGAACAACCCGCCCACAAAGGTCAACTAAAACCATCTTCATACCATATATTTACATTATGATTCATAACAGCAGCAAAACTACAGTTGTGAAGCAGCAATGAAAATAATTTTATGGTTCGGGGATCACCACTACACGAGGAACTGTGTTGAAGGGTCGCGGCATTCGGAAGGTTGAGAACTACAGGTCTACAGGCAAATTAATGTTTTCTTCAGTGGTGTAGACCCTGAGAAGTTGCCCATGTTCTAGTAAATAACATAATATTCATGTGTAGTGGGATATTCACTTTGTCTCCTTCTGTAGCACTGACCACGCCCATTGGGGGTGGAGCCATGGGCGGAAGTGACCTGAGGAAGGAGGTCGGAGGGGGCAAGGAAAGGCTCTCTTTTTCTGGCGTGACTTGGACAGGAGAGGATCGGGTTGAATTTCCTGGTGTTCATCTGTCTAGGTTGTAAGTTATTTCTCCCTGAATAAACATCTATTCGGCCTATTTGTTTATCCTGATCCTTATTTACCGCGATATTCATGCTCATCCGAAACATCATAAGTAAACTCAGTGGGAGACATACACACGCATACACACACACACACACACACACACACACACACACACACACACACACACGGATATACACTACATCTGAGTGGGGGGGTTCTGTTGTCAGAAGAAGGGCTCAGCAATAGGGAATATGCTGAAGAGAGAGGATAATGCCGGTGAAAATGGCGAAAATTCATTATATACACTCTGATCATCTAAGCATAGGTGCAGAGATACCAATAATGAGATGATTTAAGCAAAGGAGCTTATTAATGACAATTGTCCAACGTTTCCAACAAAACAGGGTTTATGCCTTTAATCAGGAACAGGACTTACATGTCAGCAATTTTATGCAACACATATTACTATAACAAACTTAATCATTTTAAAGCATGTTTAATAAAAATTATCCTCCTCTTTTAATGTAAAATTCTTCAAGCTGGTGTTGTTCATACATTTCTAGAACATAGGAGTAAAAGCTTGACAAGGAGAACTGTTAATTAAGTAGGTCAGTCTAAATCTTGGATTAGTCACAAAGAAATACTGTCTCATTTGATGACACCGCCACCTCTCAAGGCTCAGGCATCAACTTGTAAGAGTGGGCAGAAAGATTGTAAGAGCGAGAGCCTCTGGATGAATGAAGCAAAACGGTGTTTTCTGGCCACGGCAGGGCTGTTGCACGCATGAGTTCACAGCAGCCGTGACTAAATGCACAAGATCAAGCCAACCAAAACCACAGAATGCATGTGAGAGACTCCCTGAGTGCCCTGCCCCAGCTCACTAGATCCTGGCAATTGATGGCTACTGTCAGAGAGAGAGTGTGTGTGTGTGTGTGTGTGTGTTTTCTGCAAGGATTTAAGAGAATATCCAAGCACCAGAGGATGGCCCATGCAATTAGCAACTAGCAAAAGCACTAAGTGAATTCAGAAGGTTTTAAAGGAGAGGGACATTGAGGGGACAGAAGAGGAGGGAGGGAGGGAGAGAGAGAAGGAGGGAGGGAGAGAGGGAGAGAAAGGAAGAGAGAGAGAGGAAGGAAGAGAGAGAGAGAATATGCATGTGAAATTAAGAGGAAAACCCATCAGAGGTGGAAAGGAGGGAATTAGAAGGGAGTAGATTTTATCAAAACACATTGCATGCATGTACGAAATTCTGAAACAATAAATAATGTAATTAATGTAAATAGTGTAACATTGTCTTGTGAATAAAATTTAATACAGAGCGATTTTCTTTTTCACCATTTTATCTGTTTGCAATAATCAAAATCATAAGTTAGGAATAAAACCTAATTTTCTGTCCTAGAAGACTTGGGTGTCTCCTCTCATCAGAAACAGTCTCTCTACCTCTACTCATATGTTATGCACCATAGTTCATTTTAAATCAAATTCTTCCCCAGATTTTCAACAAGAAAGTTGTAACTATTGGTGGAATTTACTGGTGAGACGGATATGTAAATAAAAGTCAAACGAGCTGCAATTTAACTAGTGTATTAGAGAATTACGGGAAAAATAACCAAACCAGGCCTTTCTTGCGTTAAATGTAGTAAGTAGAAGAAAGTAGAAGCACATTGTACTATAGAAAAGAAGGGTCTGAACAGACGTCCAGGGTCCTACTGGCTGATTCCACACGCCCAGCCTGTGAGAGAAAGGCCACCAGCACATCTCACACAAGGGCAAACGAACCACAAGACGGAGAGAATATGTTCTAGGGTACCGACCACGAGGAGTCTCTCTACCCTCAAGGGGCTGAGGTTCCTCTCCTGCCATGCCTGTGTGAGGTTGACGTTGGAACGCTGTCCATGAACGAAGCTGTGCGGGAAAATTTCTGAGAGCTTGTGAGGAAACTCCAAGGAAACAAGACAAGAGTCTTGCAGTCTCCGATTCTCTGTAATATGGGTGTGTGCTTTTGTGCTCCTCCCAGACGCAATAGTAAGAGTGGGCTTTACTTTGGATTATATCCATCATTTTTACCCATAGTTATTCAGAATGATGTTTCCAAGCATGACTGTCCTCCTGATTGTACACAACGTGAACTCACATGGACTTTGCTCACATGACCTTGCTTAGCACTCTGGTGGAGACCCGAGGTGAAAACAACTTACTGGGGAAACAGTTCCCTCAGGAGAACCCAGTAAATGGATATGAGGAATAATAAGGAGAAATGACAGATAATATGCATGATGATGGAGTCAGTTGTGGTCAATGTATGTGTTACGATTATATGGATACAGACTTCATTTTCGTCTCATAGACAACTCAATTTTATTCCCAGTTTAAATATTAAAAGAAAAGAGTTCGGGAGCTGGAGAGATGGCTCAGAGGTTAGGAACACTGGCTACTCTTCCGGAGGTCCGGATTTCAATTCCCAGCACCCACACGGTGGCTCACAACCACCTGTAATGAGATCTGGTGCCCTCTACTGGCCGGCATGGGTACATGCAGGAGGAACGATGTATACATAATAAATAGATCTTTAAAAAAAAAAGAAAGAAATGAAGGAAGGAAGGGAGAGAGGGAGGGGGAGAGGGAGGGAGGAAGGAAGGAAGAAGTTCAGGCCTGACAGCCCCATATGCTTCAACCTCTGTCGGGATAACGTCAAGCATACAAACCTTGTCTCCAGACACATGCTTTTTGGACCTTGTCCAGCACAGTGAAAGAAGCCCAGAGACCTGGATGTGTCAAGTGTGAGGCTGTAGGTACAGGCCAGATGATCCTGAATCAACAGGAGCTGTTTCTATATCCAGCAAGATGTGTTTCCAACTTAGTGAGGCCGTGAAACCCTGCAGCTTCACATCCCACCTGACTGAAAAGCAGTGAGGAGGAGCCCTGTAATTAACCCAGCTAAGCCTATGGGTGTGTGTGTGTGTGTGTGTGTGAGTGTGTGTGTGAGTATGTGTGTGAGTGTGAGTGTGTGTGTTTGCGTGTGGTGAGTATGTGTGGTGTGTGTGTGTCTGTATGTGTGAGTGTGTATCTGTGTGTGAGTGTGTGTGTGAGTGTGTGTGTGTGTGTGTTTGCGTGGTGTGTGTGTGTGTGAGTGTGTGTACATTCACATCCGGTAGTAGAAAGACATTTTAGCCCTCTGGTGAGTTTGGGCAAATTTTGTTTACGATAGAATCCTTTGTTTTTAATAATAATCAATTGAATACAGCAGCATTATCCTACAGGAATTCAAACAGCAAAAATGCTACCATGGCTCCCCGTTTTCTAAACTAAATTCTCTGGAAGCCATGGGTTGGATGAACAGGAAAATAAAAAAGTAAAAACAAATCTTAAGGTGAATTCAACATACAGATACTGGGCCACAATTGTACTCAAAGCTTCTGGGGTTTTGTTTTTTTTTCCGCAAACAAACTGTTCACTTTATGGAAGCCTATGCCGTTTAGCATCATTTGTTTTACTCCCTTAATTATATGGGTGACAAATCAGCTTGCTTAGTACAGAACCTACACCATTATGGAGGTACTTAACACTGAAGTTCAGGGTTATAAACGAACACTCACTTTGCTAAAAGCACAGTATAGAGTTAACCTTGAAAACAGCAGAGAAGTGAGCCTTACCCGGGCCATTTAAATACTGTGTAAGTGAACAGTGTAGTCGGACGATAATAGGTTCGGTTCGAATCACTTCCCAAGCCACAGCAATCTCCTCCTGCAAATATATTGAATAGATATGTTTGGCATCTTTTAGACCTTAAATTTAAAAAAAAAAAATCATAGCTTTTAAACTTAAGCTAATGGGATCCATAAATTATAAGAGCCTACAAATTATTCCAAAGAACAATGCTGTGTAAAAAAGGAGACCAAAGCATTCTTTCATTTTCAGCCTTTATACATGACAAATAGAGATGGGAACCTATGTAATGAGGCACTATAATTACAACACAGACGTTTCGGGATGTATAGGAAAACGACAAAAAAGATGTATTCTCCCAGCTTCACTGATCAGCCTTCATAAATCACGTTAACAAAAGCAGGATGTAACCGTGCTACAAAGCAACGCAAAACCGAGTTCCTCGGGGTAAAGATGAATGTACCTTAAATGTGCAGGCCGCGTTACAGGAAATGAGATACTTACGTCCAGAAAGCTGACATCGATGTGCAGGTCAATGTCTACATCATCGATAGCTCCGTACTCCCTGAAAGCAAAGGTTGACATGAATGATTCCGATTCCATTTCCCTTGATAGTGTTATTGTAATTAAAAACGTAGTCACTAATTCTGATTGCTATTTTTTCTTGAGATTGGAAATGACTTTGGATATGAATAAAGTCTATTTGGACTAGCTTCTTTCTTTTGTCTATTTGCATACATAAATTCAAGAGTTTCTTGATCCATGATGGTACCAGTTCCCCGAGTCACATTAGTTAGTGTCCCTACGTGACTGCTCCAGGATCCCCACACACTCAGAGAACAGGGAGTTGATTTTAAAGGCAAGAAGGGAGTTTCTGGTCTGAGGAGACAAAGGGGACTTAAGATAAAATGTTAATGGATTCTTCTTCTCCCTTGGACACGGCTGGTTTGGAAAATGGTCCAGGTGCTGTTACTGACACTGTACCGTGTTCTTAGTGTAGGTATCCCGAAGTCTGATCCAGAGACACGCAAGTAGGTAGTGATAGTGTGATCCACATAGGGCATTCTGGCCAATACCCAGTTTGGGATTTGTTTATTTCTTTCCTTTTTTTATATTCCTTGCATATGTTAAGCCAGCACTCTGCCTGTGAACTCTACCCCTGGGCTAAAAGGGCATTATGAAGACCAACTTTCCGACAGCATGGTTTTCAATTTAATGACAAGGAAAAGAAATAATATTCTTCATACACATGCCTATATTCTCATATGCTCATGTAATTCTTATGAAGTTATGAATAGTATAGAGAATCAGGGATAAAATATGGAAATAACCAAAATTATAGAAATTAATAGACAATACTAAAATCGAGCTCAGAACTGACAATGTCTTCAGTACCTTATGTACATGTCACAATTTAATGTCCACAAAACATGCCTGGAGATATGTCAGATGGGAGAGTGCTCACTAAGCACACATGAAAGCCTGGGACGGATCCCCAGGAGCTACATAAAACTGTGAATGGTGGTGCATGCCTGGATCAACACTCTGGAGGTTAAGTCAGGAGCATCGAAGTTCAAGGTTAGCCTCAGTTACACAGTGTGTTCAAGGCAAGTCTGGATTCATGAAAAATAAAGGGGGGGGGAAGAGGAAGAAGACGGAGTGGGGACAGAAAGGGGGACCCACAAACATTACAGATACTATTTCCTACTGTTTCCACTGTGTTTGCATATGCTTTATAAACACCACAGCTCTGGGGCAACAGTGCTTGAATATTTCTGTTTGTCAGTCATTTACACAAGCTTTAAACTGGCCCAATATTCAATAACCGCCTCTTTGTAATGGGTAACGGTTTAGAAATAAATGAACAATACCATCAGGTCCTCATGATAACCTTGTGAACTAAACAATTTAAGGTTAATATTAATGAGGAAATTCACAAGCAGGGAAGTAAAATAAAAGGTGTCAAATGAAAAATTAAGAAGCCAATGGAGCCACACTACATAATATCCCACCTGGGCTTAGGCAAGTAACTGTTACTGAACTCAGTGGGCACACATGGAAAGAGAAACCGGTGCAGGAGGGGTACTTGTTGAGAAGGGTTTCAATAGAGGAGGGAGGAAATGAAGGAGGATGAAAATATCTAAAATTGATATGTGAGGCTGTGAAAGAACTTAAAAAGTCAATGGGGGAGTTTATCCACACACATACTGTATACAGTATGTAGAACACAGAATGACACTCAATATAATTGTTATGTATTGGGTACGCTAATAATGCAAACGCATGACTGTGGCATGTTTACAGGGTTCTAAGAATAAAATCTTATGACTGAATGAGCATATGATTTCACATATAAAGGAATCTAGCAGGATACTTTAGTATTTTTGTTTCCATGACCCAAGAGGTATAAAGGTAGAAATAATAACATAACCTCACTTTTTCCTTAAAGATATCAAACTGTGAGACACATCTTTATTCTTTAGGAAATATAGTTTTTTCGTGCTAACGTTTTAACAAGTAACTATTGACATAAGAATTGACTTTTTAAAACAGCATCATCATATCATCTATGTTCTTCATAAAAGAAAGCCACACGTTTCTATGAAATTATGCAACAAATATGACAAAAATAAGAACCAAACAAATACATTTTTTATGCCTCTAAGTTATAGAAACAGAAAAACGTTTTCTGTACTGGTCAGGAAAATAAATATTTTAGGAATTTTCAGGCATGGCCACTCTGTTATACACTGTTCTATTTTGCTTTTTTTGTTCTACTATTTTTCTGCAACTCCAAACCCATCTGTACTCTATTAGATATTGGAAACAGGCTCAGTGGTCATAATTTAATGAGCCTGAGCATAGGCAAATGGTTCATGAAAAACATAAATTACCTATGTCATACATGTAAAAAGCTAGTCAATGCAGTTACGAGATGTGTCTTGGTATGAAGGGGATATTCCCCATAGTCTAGGGTATTTGAATATTTGATCCCAAGTTGGGGATGCTTTTTGGGAAGCCTAGTATGTCTTTGAGTGAACTTTCAGTGTTTGAAGTGATTCCATATTCACTCCATCTCTTGCTTATGGTTTGAGGTGTGAGCTATCAGCTCCTGCAGCCTGCTGGCTCCACTCCACACCATAAACTCTAACTCTCTGGAAACCCAAGCTTAAACAAATGAGTTCTTCTAAGAATTGCCCTGGTCATGGTGTTCTATCACAGTAATAGAAAAGCAAGTAACAGAAGATAATCAAGTATGTGCAAGAGAAGCCTCTAGGGAATATGTGGTCTTGACAATAACCATTCTATTAACAAGGGTTAATCCAAAGAAAATAACAAGGCATGGATGCAGAATCTTACCTGGGTCAAGACAGAAAGAGGAAATATTGGAAATAATTCAATTGAATAACAAACACACTACAGTATGCCAATGTTAAAATTTTTGTTTGGACAGCTCAGTTGAGAGATCCTTGCCAACAAGTCTGACCTGAGTTTGATCCCTAGGACACAGGTGAGGGAAGAAAAGGATAAACTTGATGGGAGATGCCATTCTGTATATGTTTCTCATAATGGTTAATGAATAAAGCACTGTTGGCCAATAGGAAAGGAAGATAGGAGGGACTAGGAGACAAGGAGGAAAGAGGAAGTAGGAAGGAGGAGTCAACATGGAGAGTCTGGAGAGAATAGAACCGCCAGCCGCCTCTCGCTGGTAAGACCACGTGGAAATACATAGAAATGGGATAATATTTAAGACAGAGCTAGTGGATAAGAAACAAGCAACCGGGCCAACAAAATTAAATCATATACAGAGTCTCGGTGTGCGTTATTTGGGGCTGGTGCGGCGGTAGGACAAGACTGGCGGCGGGCGGAAAAAAACTGTACTCCTTACAAATGGCGCCCACTTGGCTAATAAGAACTTCCCCTTAAAATTTAACAAAAGCTTAAAAAGGGGTTTTAAAAACAAAAGAACAGAGACAAACAAGGTTTCCTGGTAACACCATTTTTCTGGGTTGCACTCTGTTTTGTGTGAGACAAGCAAAAATTTCCGCGGCTCCTTTAAGGGAAGACTCCTAACTCAGCATAAGCGACAAAAAACCACATGGCTTTAAAAAAGCACTGCTAACAATTTATTGGAGTGTATGAGAGATGGCGATGGCAGTGACCACATCTCCAAGCCGGCAGCATGCCTGTTGGATGGCAGCGTTGACCAGGGCAATGACCACAGCTTTCATTGCTGGCAGTAAAGGTACCCACTGCCATCTTTGATAAACCGTGGCTGACACAGCTGTGACTTTCATTTTAGTAATGCTGTTGTTTACCAGATAAAGACTCGTGGCTAGAAAAAGATAAAGATTCACAGTAAAGACAGATTCACATTAAATAAATCTCTAAAGGTTTACAGTGTGTTTTAAAAAATACGTAGGCTTGGGAGAGAATTTAAAAAATGGTTTTAAAAAGACAGAGAACAGCTAGGTGTGGTAGCACACACCTTTAATCCCAGCACTCGGGAAACAGAGGCAAGCAGATTTCTGTGATTTCAAAGTAAACCTGGTTTGCAGAGTAAATCCAGGACAGATAAAAGTTACACAGAGATAGTCTGTTTCAAAAAATGAAAAAATAGAAGAAAGAGAGTAATAATAAAGCCACATAAAAATGAAAAGCTCAGAGAGAATCTGTGTACTGTATGACTTTATATTGTCTTTATATCATTTGATTGATGAGGAAACAACTGTCAAAGGAAATACTGGTGGATTAATTCAATTTACATATTTTAAAAATGCTTTGACTCCAAAATTTAAGTTCAAGGACAAGTTACTGGGGAAAAGGATTTCTCTTTTTGTTTCCACAGAAAATAAAAGGCTGTGGATTCCTTCCAGACTAATGTGGTTTGATCAAGCCAGGCTCTCTGAAACAGAGTCGCTGGTGATCCAACATTCAAAACAGCTTGGACAAAGCAGCCTCGCAGACTACAACCAGGATTTCTGCGTCTTCTTAGGATTTCCCCATGACAGCAGCCCTGTCAGCAGGAAATAGTTTGGAAAGAATGACGCCCAAATTCCCAAATATTATTTAGAAATGTTTGTTTTCATTTAATTGGGCTTGGTTATAAATGGTTAATGACCATAACCAATCTCTTTTTAAAGGTAAAAAGGAGATTATGGTATAGATATGAATACTTTGTTTTGGAATGGATTTCATTTATTGATACAAATTTAAGGTCAATTTTGTGATATGTATATTTCTCTTCTTGTTTATGTATTGTGTTTATATAGCTCATTTAAAAATGTAATGTATAATTTAATACAGATTTTAGATAGTTACCTATAATAGTCAAAACTTATAGCTAGGTGAGTTAGGTTTTCTAGATATACAGAGATATATTTGAGATAGATAGGCATTCTTCAAACCTTTCAAAGACCTACAGAATATGGCATTTAAAATGGCTTAGGGTTTTTCTTGACAATGAGACATAATTGTTCCTGGCAACACCACCTGCGTCAGAAAGGAAGATGGACATTGAAGAAATGCGTTATGGAGTAAACTTCCAATATGGCAACACTAGCCATTGGGCAAGATACTGCTCTCGTCTGGACTGTTTGACTTTGTGATGTATAAACTGGACATGCAGGATCCATAGAAAAGTAACTGCTGATTCAAAATGGACATTGCTACAGAGTTACTACTTCATGGAAAAGTCTGCCAGAGAGTCTGCAGGACACAGAGAAAAGTGACTAACAAATTGCCAATACAAAAAGACAGTTTAAAGTCTCCTGCTTTGCTGAAGAGTCTGCCAGACACACTATGGCCTATGGGTTAAAGATGAAAGATTACAGAACAACTTTGGTTGACTAACCAGGCAATGAGTTGTCTCTGTCATTTCTAGAGTTTATATACTATCATTCTGTGGTCTTTGAAGGAGTTGAAGACAGATAGTTATGGTTATAGTTTTCCTTAGTTAAGCTTAAAGATAAGTTACATATAGGACTTTAGACTCACAAATATAAGATAGATAATAGAATAGTTTCTTTTAATCTTGCTAAATGTTAATGGACTAAATAGTGTTAATTGTGATTCTTATTTGATAACTGTTGTGTTATATATTTTGCTATGTTAAGGTTAAAACCCTTCTTTTTATTTAGACAGAAAAGAGGAGATGATGGGAGATGTCATTCTGTATATGTTTCTCATACTGGTTAATGAATAAAGCACTGTTGGCCAATAGGAAAGGAAGATAGGAGGAACTAGGAGACAAGGAGGAAATAGGAAGTAGGAAGGAGGGGTCAAGATGGAGAGTCTGGAGAGAATAGAACCGCTAGCCACCTCTCGCTGGTAAGACCACGTGGAAATACATAGAAATGGGTTAATAATTAAGGCAGAGCTAGCCGATAAGAAACTAGTACCTTGCCAATAGCACTGTATCAAATACAGAGTCTCTGTGCATTAATTGGGGCTGGCGTGGCGGCGGGACAAGACTTGGTGGTGGGCGGAAAAAACCCTACTCCTTACATTAACTTTTCCAAGCTGTCCCTTAGACATCTACAGGCAAATGTCCACAAGCATATTCCCTTACGCATTCATGCCCACACACACACACACACACACACACACACACACACACACACACACACACACACACACTGTATTAAAAACAATGAAAAACAACCATCCTTCCTACTTTTTTGGCTACCTCATATATATATATATATGTATATATATATATTTTTTTAATTAGAAATAATCATATTTTACATATCAATCCCAGTTCCCTCTCCCTCCCATCTCGCACCAACCTCCCCATCCTACCTCCATCTACTCCCCAGGGAGGGCAAGGCCTCCCATGGGGGATCATCAAAGTCTCTAGTCATTTGCAGCAGGGTCTAGGCCCTCCTCCATATATCTAGTCTGAGAGAATATCCCCCCCATGGGGAATGGGCTTCCAAAGCCCATTCCTTCACTAGGGATAAATAGTAGTTTCACTGCCAGAGGCCCCATAGACTGTCCAGACCTCCCAACCAACACCCACATTCAGGGGACCTGGTTCTGTCCAATGCTGGTTCCCCAGCTGTCAGACTGGGGTCTCTGAGCTCCCTCTTGTTCAGGTCAGCTATATGTGTGTGTTTCCCCAACATGGTCCGACCTCCCTTGCTCATCACTCCTCCCTCTCTACAACTGGATTCCAGGAGTTTGGCTCAGTGCCTAGTTGTGGATCTCTGCTTCTGTTTCCATCAGCTGCTGGATGAAGGCTCTAGGGTGGCATTCGAGGTAAATCATCTTAGTTTTCATGTTTGTTTGTTTGTTTGTTTTTGTGGAGTTCAGTAAATAGAATGTCTCACCCTCACAGGCCTGGAAGAACATTTGTATAATATAATAAATACAGTGTCCATTTTAAGTTTATAAAAAAGTTACACATTTTATGAAACCATATACCTAAGCACTGACTAGGAAGGTGATACTATTATATGTGCTAGAAACAGAAAAGAAAAAAATGTACAAACTAACTCTTTTAACAGCATCATCATAGAACATTCTTCTTGAGAAAAACAGTCTCACTATGTGGTCAGGGTTGGCTTTGAACTCATGGTTCTTCTGACTCAGTTTCCCAAGGGTGAAATTGCAGGCCTGAGTCCCCACGCCTGGCCAGACATCATTATTTTTACTTCAATCTCACCCTAGTCTTTTTCCTGTATAGAATATAAAGGATTTCTTTTTCTTGCTATTTCAATTCCGCAATACAATTAGTGCTTTCTATGTTGTTCTTCAAAATCATGCATTTAAATAGTTGTAATTAGAGTAAAGCAACTGTTAAATAAATAAAACACTTGGATGCGTTTGATTCTTTTGCATCATAAGTACTGACAAAATGCCTCCTCAGAAAGAAATCTCTACACACCTGCCTTCTCATAGCAATTGTTTCTGGAATTATGAAGCCAAATGCGTGTGATGAGTTATTTGAGTCTCAACATATTACTTATACTGTTATTTAAAGGGTTGGAATTCACAACAGTCAATTCGTCAAGGTTACAGCTTCCCACTTGTTCATCATGATGCCTTTTCCTTCTCTCCTCCTTACAATCCCATTAGAAGAATGTCTGAATTTGTCTTAGCTTAAATAGTGTGGGTAAGAGGCAGGGAGGAAGGATTCAGACATACACAAACTCCTAATCCATAACGGATTCTCTGTAAGTAGCTTAAAGAACCCAATAGAAAGCCATGATCAGAACATGGCATGTCACATTTTCAGACCACTCATTATGTCTTTAAAAGTCTTGGGGAGGGGGTTGGTCAATACTGAGTTTCTTCCCTATTTCTAGTGTGAATTTTTTTTTCTAAAGGAAATGAAACGGTTACACAGGCTTTGTTCTTACACCATCATTCTGAATTCACAAATGGCATTGTGCATATGCAAACTCATTTCAGTGGCGATGCCCTTTTTACATAATGCTGGTAATTTCATGTTTCCCACTGAGAGACACGAAGCGTGATTACAGTTTGTCCAGATGGAGTGACCTAGTTATCAAGACCGCTTCTGTATCCAAATAACTTTCCCTGGCTCAGATCAATAACAGAAACACGGTAACAAGTCGAATGCTGGTGTATGAGAGCAATTCCAACTGGATGTGGGGTTAGGGTTATGACAAAACAATTTCATGTACCGCCTTGGCTTATGTGCTCTGAAAAGAGCAAACCGAATTGAAATGGAATATTTTCCCCTTAGTTTTGAGATGAGGAAAATTACAGAGATAGGATCTAACATGGTTGGTTTACTCTGGAATGGCAGGGCTGGGAAGATCTGCTACACAATGTCCCTCTCTGACCCACAGCCTGACGTCTGGTTCTTTAAAGAGCTTCTCCTTAAGTTGATGCATTTCGAAAATCATATGATTCTTAAGATACTTGCAGGTGATACTGAATATTCAAAACAGACCTGTACTTTCCAGAAGCAATGGTGCGTGTCTCTAGGTGAGGCATGTAGGTGAATGAAGAGTTCAAGACCTGTGTGGGCCCTGTAATCAAAGCAAGGACACCTAACTGCAGCTCCCAGTGATAAGGTGCAAAAAAGATGCAGGAGCCTACTGATATGACATATCCCAGGATGCCCAAGACCCTGAATCCAACCATTAGAATTTTTAAATAAAGGTGACATGTTTATTGTCATTAATCCTAAGTTTGTGAAGACACTGAGAATCCAGTCAATTCTTCTTCCTGTCTTTAGTGGCACCAATAAGTACTCGATCTTTACCTGGATAGGGGTGGCACAGGCTTTTAATCCCAGGACTTGGAAGGCAGAGGCAGGCAGATGTATGTGAGTTTGAGGCCAGTCTCTACACACACACACACACACACACACACACAGAGGGGAGGGTTCGGGGGAAGAAAGGATCACGTCAAGCTAAGGAGAGTGAGCCAGTAAGTAGCATTCCCACATGGTTCCTGTTTTGTATTCATGTTCTGCCACCCTTCGGTGTTGGACTATAAAGTGTAAGCTGAAAT
This sequence comes from Phodopus roborovskii, assembly GCF_943737965.1. Classification (NCBI taxonomy): domain Eukaryota; kingdom Metazoa; phylum Chordata; class Mammalia; order Rodentia; family Cricetidae; genus Phodopus; species Phodopus roborovskii. The sequence continues at coordinate 4,148,311 of NW_026126415.1, forward strand.
AAGCTCCCCTCCCCCACAAAAATAAACTCTCAAGAGACACTCAAATATATATTAATATGCTTACTTTGTATACTGTACTGAATATTAGACTACGCTGGCTTTCCTTTCTCTATAAACCCTGGTTTGCTAATTATAGCGTTAACAATAGTTATAACGATCTGATCAAAATTACCTGTTAATGTGCTTATTATAAAAACATTTTAGATATCTAATTTTTACTTATTATCTGTCCAAAACACAATAAAAAACTATAGATTTATATATACGCACAATTCTGTCACAGGTTCTTGAGAAACGTCCCGTTACTGTTATTTAGTTATTTCTACTTTCAGCCACTGAGCAGAGATACCTAGGAAGAAACACACACCTTCCTGTGACATCTGAAACGCCACAGCTTGCGTGTCTGCGTACGCGCGCCCACTCGGTGTATGTCTCTCTCCAGTGTGGGAGAGATGTTTGTGAATGGGCCAAGAAATGCAAACTGAGCCACGGCGAAGAAATCTTGGCAAGATTAAAGCTTTCCCAAGACTGTCACCCAACACAGCTATAAATTTCTCAGACAAGCTGAGAAGGCTTTAGATGCAGGATGAGAGAGCGATGCGATCTTTTGCGAGACAAAACAATAGTGTACCAGAGGAACAGAAGGGAAACTCGCTGTGACTCTGTGGTCAGCTTAAAAGCCCTTGATGTCACCTGAAGAGAGTGCAGGCGCTGGGCTCAGAGGCGAGCCCGCAGGACCTGAGGTCCTGAAGCTTTCAGTTACATTTGTGTGCCTGGGAAACACTTCCTCCCAAGGGTTCTTCGCACTGTGCGAGGCCTGTCATCACTTCCCTGATTCTGACTTACAGGGTGTATAGAGCCAACGTGCCAGACAGGATGCCACAAACCTGCCGTTCAAGATCCTTTTCGGCTGAATGACGGGCTTCTCTGCAGATCCCAGCGGCTCTCAACGGCTCAACACACTGATGGTTTATACTTCACCCCGCATGGTGCTGAAGGATGGGGGCTGGCCATGGTCATGGCTGAGGTGCCAAGGGGGCAAAGAATGCAGAAGACACAGCACGTGGGTGCATAATTCACTGTCCAGGACTGTTGTGTGTCTATGGCAAGTATCAAAGGAGCCAAGACAACACAATCACAGGACAGGAAGGGGAGAAGCGCAGAAGAGGAAGCAGTTCTTAGGAGGGCTCTGAGTGGAAAGTTAGAGGACCAGAGGAATGGAAGTGGGCATTGAGTTGTACCTAGGTTCCCCCCCCCCTTGCTTTATGTTGATTTATTTTGTTTTTGTTTTCTCGTAGGAGGTACTGGTCTGATGGTTTCCAGTCTAGTGTTAGCCCTTTGTTCCTACAAGCATCACATCCTCAAAATCAGAAAGGTTTGTCCCAGCAATTCATCAATAAAGGTGATCAAAACATGCAACTTCCCAAGCCTGGGAGCATCCTGCTGCGTCAGGCATTAGCTACAGTAACAGGCTGCGTACTCCCTCCAACAATGCCAGTCTTGTTTGTTTGTTTGTTTGTTTAAACAATGTCATCGTTATAAACGAAGGATCGGTCATCTGAGATTGAAGCCTGACATTTCCCAAGGTGGCTACCAAAACCATCTCTTTCCAGGGGAATGAGAATTTCCTTCCACTTCTAGAATTGCTCCTGTCAGGTTGTTTTCAAATGACATTTACCTGTGGTATTTTATGAGCACAGGACTGGAGGGAGGGCTACATTCACAAGAGAAACAAACACTAGTACACACTGCTCCATGATTCTAGATGAAACACATTTAGTCCAACCACCTGCATCTACCTCACCTGCAATTCACAATATTCTGCATCAGAATCACCCACAACACTGACATGCACAGAGCCACTGTGTTGTTTGGGATGTAGGGGCGGGTTGAGCTTCCATTATCAATTTTAATAATAAATCCATTACCAATTACTTTTTCCATAGCTACATTTACCCTGCTTTTAAAAGAGATTTGCTTCAACCTAGGCAATCAGCTTTTTCTATCTCTTATAAAGAACTCAGATGTGGTTAACTGCCTTTCTCATTAGATGCCACATGAAAAAAAAAATGACACCAAATAGCCTACTGTGCATATTAAGGTACTTTTGCTCTTCAAACTCCATTAAGTTCCTTATAAGCCTCAATTAAGTAAAGGAACAGCTAATTGAAACATTCTGTTTTCAATAGACTTGGAACTCAGCGAGGAAGATGGCAAGGCCTTCCATCTAACTACCCATTTCCTAGCCTGTCTCGGGCCAGAAGAGGAGACTGCAAATTCATTTTTATTTACTTCAAGTAAGTCAAACAAGTTTTGCTGCGATACACTTCATGTCAAGCAACCTCTAGAGATTATTTGTTCTTCAGTCATCTTCTATAGCTAGAAAAAAACTAGACAAGGTAAGAATACAGCTTGTATTGAGTTTTAAGTGGAATCAAAACTTGTAAGTGAAATAATTCAAGTCATTCATGACTTTTAGGTATTTCATTTGGTTGGCACTCCAAGCACTTAACGTACTTTCAACAAATCATAACTGTCAATACCATTGTTATTAATACAAAGTATTAAGAGGGATCGCCAGACTTGTCAAATAATACTTAAAAATACTTGATAAGGACACAAAGCTTTCGTAGTCAGACGACGGCTCAGAAAATATGGGAATGTGCTTGAGAAAAATCTCAACTAGAGCAATCCTCTAAGCAACAGAATAGAATATGTTTGGAGGGGAGGGTAGGAAGGTGAATTCTAGGTTGAATATAATATTTATATTTCATAGCCTTCTTTTGGTGGGGGAATTATTGTATTTAAAGTTAAAGGTTTGTCTCCTAGGAAAGTTCCGCTACCATAGGGAAAAAAAAAAAAAAAAGGCGTGGCTCCTCATGCATTCACTCTAACCCTGAATGTCCACAGTACTTAATCTGGACCACACGACAGACCAACCGTGGAGCGATCACAACTACTTGGCTAAATTTTTAAAATCTGTAAGAACTTCACTTGCCAAGTAAAATTCCCACCATTGTCAGCCTAAGGTGCCTCCAAAGGAATGAGAGAGATGTTCTGGAGACACAGTCCTCGCTCACCTAGGCTAGAGGTGGCACTGAGTTGCTATTCCTAAAATCTAAGTAAAATGTTTGACAATTATGAATTACTCATGTGTAGACTTCCTAAGTAAAAATATTCATCCGCCTTCCCTAAATGTGGGTATGTCCGCTGAAGAGCTACATCACTGAAGAGTGACAGACAGATAATGTGTCCTTTTCCAAATGCCGCCACTGAAAACGGTCAACAATCTACCATGAATCCTCTACCCCGTGCCACCCACCCATACTATAAGGGGCTTCGGGATAATGACTTTAAAAACAAGCAAAAGCAAAATACAACAAATAAAATATGGTGCTGTATCTACCACAAATCTCAGCCTAGTTAATAAATTATTAATAAAACAACAGAAATGTTGTAATCAAGAGGCAAGAGCCAGATGCTGGCTGTACAGCTGGCTGTCCATGCTGAGATCTGGCGGGGGCGGGGGGGGGGAGCTTATGCAGCTGACCTTCACAGTGGGGGGGGGGGTGCAGGGAGTACCCCTCAATGAGAGGCCGACTTTGTGCCTAGTAACCTGGTCCAGCTGGGTTATTTGGTAGTCAGGGCTGTGTTATGAGTTGTCCCCCCTCACTCCCCGCCAGCCTGGGCCCACTACTGCACCAGCCCCAAATAACACACAGAGACTCTGTATTTGATATAATTCTATAGGCCAGTTACTAGTTTCTTATCGGCTAGCTCTGTCTTAAATATTAACCCATTTCTATTAATCTAAGTACTTCCACGTGGTCTTACCTTACCGGAGAGAGAGGCTGGCGTTCTGCTCTCTCCATCCTCCATCTTGAATCTCCTCCCTACTACCCCCTCTCTCCTCCTTGTCTGCTAGTCCCATCTATCTTGCTTTCCTACTGGCCAACAGGGCTTTATTCATTAACCAATATGAGAAACATTTATAGAATGACCTCTCCCATCAGGGCTGGAACTGAGGTCAGGCTGTGAAAGGTGCCTAGAATCTTGTGGATACATAAAGTCTACGCTCTATGCCAAGAGTGAGACTCCAAAATAAGCCAGCCAGACATCTTGCACTAAATAGAGAAAGAGAACAGGGATGGAAATCTCCCAAAGCATTAAACATAATAAAAAAAAATTTAGCTGGAAATTTTATTGCCAGATATACTAAAACACATTTTTATCATTCAACCTGTCATATCATATGTCTCCCACCTCCACCACCCTCCACCCACGCCTTCAGTGGACACGTGACCTGGTTACCAGTAGTTCCCCATTATTTATTTACATTGTTTACAATGACATGGCCAGACTTAACAGAAACATTTAGTATAGCAAATTATGACCCCAAATGACCTCACACTGGCAATCTTCCTGGTTCGGCTTTCCAAAGCGTTGACATCATAAGTGCATGCTGCTGCGCCTAGCTAATTACACTTTTCAAAACTGGTACTTTTTAAAAACTAACTCTCAAAATGAATTATGTCTTTAACTAATTTAACTTTAAAATGACCTGTAACAAGAACGTCATTTTGCACCAGAAGGGCCTTAGTAGAATTCCTCAAACATTCCCCAATAATATCACAGAAAAGAATTTTACTTCATAGAAAATTCCAGTGTCTCGTGACATACGGTAACACACTGGACATGTTTACCTGAGAGAAACTGCATGTGGCCCGTAGATCTCCCTCACTGCTGACAAATCAGCCTCCAGCTGGGGATGCTTGTGAAGTTCCCCATCATAGTTCACCTGCCAAAAAGGGTAATTGGGGATTCAGTGAAGAGAGTCAGGGAACCAGGACCCAAACTCACGTGAAAAAGCCTCTCGGCGTTACAGGTAAGCTGACGGCATCTGCACAAAGTTCTTCAGTCCACGCATGGCTAGGACAGTTCACTACGTTTAAAGTCAGAATCAGACTTTCACTTCGAGAAAATTCTCACTGTAATTACACTCTCCTTTTTGTTCATTTATTTTATATACACACATGTACACATATAGGTAGATGTGTATATGTGTGTTTTATATGTGCGTGCATGTGTGTGTGTGGTGTGTGTGTGTGGTGTGTGTGTGGGGGGTGTGGTGTGTGTGTGTGTGTGTGTGTGTGTGTGTGTGTGTGTGTGTGTGTGTGTGTGTGAATTCTGGGAATGCCCTGCTCCCTTACTTAGCAATCCAAATGTATTATGGAATTAGAAATATAGACCCATTTGTTAACATAGAATATTAGTATGCTGCTTTCACTAGGAACTCAAACATTTTATTGTTCTTCTCTTTTTACCTTTCTTGTTCCTTCTATACATGCCAACAGCCAAATCGGTATGTGTTCAGTTGTTAAGTATCAAGCAGGAGATTAATGTACACATATTGTTTAAGGACTCCACAGAGTATGTTTGGCTGACCAGAAGCCTCTTTTACCCCAGCATAAATCTAAAGTCCTAAAGTTGATGAATCACAGGGCCAATTCTACCATGGTCCCTCAAAGATGATTCATCGAATCTGTTGTCAATCTGTGATGTCCTACTTAATCTGTTACTTGAGCTGTCTTTCTTAAATCTAGTCTTCTGTCTCATGCTTTCAAGCTCAAACCTGAAAAGAAATCGCAAACAAGAGAAGGTGCATTTAAAAGGCTATGGCATACCCGAATACCTTTCTTGCAACTGACACTGGTTTTCTTGTCTTCTTTTCTATTTATTGTGCTGTGAGGTAACCCTTTATTTGACATCCATTCCTACTCAGTATGGCTTACGAGTTCCGTTCTGTTTGCATTAGATATTTCAAACACACATCGGCATGGTGGAGCGCGCCAATACATAATGCCTTCCGATACCAAGGAATGGAGGCCTGGGTTATTTCTCTATGCTTTCACTATGCTATTACGTCCTAGGAGATAACCTTTCTACTTCCAACATTTGTAGGGGTGCATCTTTCATTGTTAAATTCATATTACAAGCAAAAGCTATGTTTAAAGGGATGAATGGCATATATATATGTATGTATGTATGTATGTATGTATGTATGTATGTATTTTTTTTCCTGGAAACCTTTTAGAAGAAACATCTAGACTGAATCAAAACAGCCAATTTCCTCCAGAAGAATGAGCAGTGATAACAACAATCAGACTTGGAAGGTCTCTTTTGCACACTGGTAAAGTGCTGTGCTGCACCACAAGTGCCCATCAGACAGAAAGTTACTCCATGTGAGGAAGCCATTTTTCTACTGCCTGTGCATGTCCGATTTAGCGAGTATTGATTTGTTTGTATTCTGAATATGTGTCATGTGAGTTCTTTTCCATTATAACTTTATCTTTCAAAGTCTACTTTTATCATATTATCCCTCCCTCGCAGAACACAAATTACAAAGACATTTGACCAACGAGGTTACAGATACCTAACAACATACTGCACGATTATATCCTAAAATCAAGAGATCAGCTTTAAATTTGGACATTATCCTGGAAAAGTCTTATGAGTCACCGTGTATCTATCGTGTATGTGTTATGGGATATTTGTACACTGTGTGTAAAACTGTATTACAGTGATTGGTGTAATAAAAGCTTAACAGCCAATAGCTAGAAGGAGGCTGGGGGAGGGGGACCTGTAGGGACGCTGTGAAGAAGGCGATGCCAGGAGACATGGAGAGGAAAGAGGAGGTGCAGACAGAAGTGAGGTAACACCATGTAATAGGATGTAGATTAATATAAATGGGTTAATTTAGGTTATACGAGCTGGTTGGACCAGCCAAGCTAAGGTCGCGCTTTCATAATTATTGGTAAGTCTCCGTGCTGTTATTTGTGAGCTGGCAGCCCAAAGGAAAATCCGACTTCATATGTGTAGCCAGATTTCTCAGGCATGTTTTAAAATCTTCCTCACATATTTTCAACAGAACGAAAACAAATACTTCTCAATGACTATAACCAGTCAAAAGTCGTAAAATTTAACTAGCTTCAGTTTAAAACTAATAAGCTCTGCTTTTGTTACAAAGTACAAATGTTTACAAGTATTTCTTGTTAATATTTCTTTGTCTAGGAGAAAGAAAAAACAACACTTGTTTTGTCTCATGTGAAAACTATGGGGTGTGTGTGTGAGAGAGAGAGAGAGGGAAAGAGAGAGAGAGGAGAGAGGGAGGGAGGGAGGGAGGGAGGGAGGGAGGGAGGGAGGGAGGCAGGAGCACAGGGAAGAGGAGAAGAAGATGGCCAGAGTAAAGGAGGAGGGACAACAGAGTAGAAAGACATGGTGAGACGAAGGAGGGACCATTTGAGGGAGGAAGAAGACCAGAAACTGGGGGGGGGGGGGATAGGGTGGAGGAGAATGCTATCTACTTGTGAAAACGTCACAGAAAAAAACGGTTTCTATTGACCACAGTGGAAAGATCCGTAAAGAAAATCTTAATTTCTGAAAACGTGTGGAAAGTGAAACACAAATTGTTCATGTGTTTGCTTGCTTCCTGAAGCCTGAACAACTTCTAGGCTGTCCTCCTCTACTAGGACCCACACAACGGTGGGTGTTGGAAGGCAGGGTTCCTTACCTGGCCCCCGTAATAAAATTCCTCGGAGTCGTTGTCGCCCTCCGAATCCTCCTCCACGGTACTGTTCTGCCTTGACTCCTTCAAGTGGTGAAAAGGACAATTCCAGTGGTCAAACAAACTAGGAAACAGCCGTTAAGAGGCAGCTTCTGACACAGTGAGGGGATTTTATATGTTAAACACCGTTGGTACAGTACAACTTCAAAACAAAAGGAGTAAGAGGCATAACTTAGTAGATGCACTTAGTTCTTTAAGAGAAGTTTGTGGAGCACGCCTTTAATCCCAGCACTCGGGAGGCAGAGGCAGGTGGATCTCTGTGAGTTGGAGGCCAGCCTCGTCTACAGAGAGAGCTCCAGGACAGGCTCCAAAGCCATACAGAGAAACGCTGATCAAAAACCAAAAGACAAACAGAAAAGAAAACTATAACTTTACTAAAAATAAACCCTTACTGGAGTTTGTTTCCAGTGAGAAAAATATTTAATATTTGCAGCTTCACGTTTCATGAACATTAAAAACTCTGTACAATCGGGTGTGCGTTCAGCTTTTCTCTGATAAGATGCTTGACAGGCTCACACTAATTCAACTCTTACTAAGAAGTGTGTCTGTATTATTTATCCAAGATGGTTTCCACTTCCACTGCCAACACAAAGCCACAATGGCGAAGAGGAAACTCGGAATGCAATAATGCAAAATATCAAATTATGCAACAAAAATACAAATCATAATACAAAGAGAACTTTCAGTATACTGAAATGATGTGGCTGGAAATTCAAATTTCAAAAGGGTGCTTAATTTGAGATGCTTTAACTTGATGTCTGAGATTTTAATTAACTGAGCTGAACATCTGTCATGTATCTGAAGTACAATGAAAACTCGCGGAGGTATTTCTATCACTGTCATGGTCAGTAAAGTTTGCTTTTAAAGAAAAAAAAAAAGGAAAATAGATAAAATCAGCATTTCCTTTGGATTCAGAACTCCATCCATCCATGTGATAATACCTAAATTTCAAATCCTTGGGGAAAATTTGACAACCAGTAAGGGGGGCTGTGGGTGAAAATAAAATCTAACAGGTTCTGGTCAATGGCAGCTTTCTTCAGTAACTGTCACAGTGGAAAGCCAGGGGAAGACCCAGTGAACGGCACAACACTAACAGCAAAGAAGGGTCACATTGTAAGTGTAGCTTTCAGTCAAGTAACTGTCATATTGTACCTTCTCTATTTAATGCTCTGGCAGTTATTCATGCATCAAAGCAAAATTTTTTACCCGCAAGTATATGAGAAAAACTTGCTTAAGGCTTTTTTATTTTTTAAATAAATAAATGAAACCTCTGGAATATACTGTCTACTCCCGTGTTTATGTTACTTTGGCTTAAGAGACCACACCTTTTACAAAAATAACTGCAAAGATCTCATAATATATATATATATAGATAGATAGATAGAGAGAGAGAGAGAGAGAGAGAGAGAGAGAGAGCCATTTATACGTGTAACATAAGGCATGTGGTTGTTTCTCTGTCAACTACATTGCTATGAATAAAGAATAAAGAATGACTTAAATGGCATGTATGTTTTATTTAGATTATTTTCTATTAATTTAGCAGGAACTTCATCAGGGTTAATTTTAACTCAGTCTTAATACAATACCAAAATAAAAGTGAGTTTTCCTTTCATTCACCATACACAACTGTAGTACAAATAAATTACAAAATTCAAATACCTGGTAAATTTAAAAATATCAAAATAAGAGGCCAAAGGGAATGAAATTTACATACCTCCCCATTTTCTTTTTGTAATTTGGATCTTATGGACAAACAACAATTAATATCATTCGTTTTTCTTAATTCTGCAAAAGAGAATTTTTAAGTTACTTTGGATTTTAGCACATTGTTTGCCAAACATTTGTGAGTTCCTAGATTAAAATCACTGTAGGCTTTCCTCCCCTTTTGTGGAAGAATTATGAAATATTATGAAGATAAATCATGTAAGCACTTTCAATTTTTTGTTGTGCATAGAAACACTAACAAATTAAAGAACAAGACCCAGATTTCTTCAGCTCTACTATTTACTTCAAGGTAGCTTCAGCGACCCGGGTTTTGTACTCAGTTTGTCCAGCACTGTCATGATGGATGAAAATATACTTTCACGGGTGATGTTGACGTGACATTTTGAACATTATTCAAAAGCTAACATACTTTGGATATAAAAATTATGTGAACAGATTTCTGGAATGCACACACTTGCATTTGCTATACTGGAAACAAAGTTCACCAACGTGTCAACGGTTTTAAAAAAAAATCTTCATCTAAGGAAAGGAAAATATTGCGTCACCGTTACCTGTTGCTATCCTGTGGAAAATGACGGGAATTGGGTCTGTAGTGACTAGTACATCCTCATCATTTTCTGAACTTGACACATACGTATTGTCTGTGAAGAAAAATGACAGGAGACGCTGTATAATGATTACACATCCTCTGTAAAAGCAATAGACATTATCTTCATCAATTTAATCCAGTTCTCACTTATTGCTGCTCTCATCCGCTCAGAAAAACGAAGGAATGTGTCTCTTAAGCCTAAAGGAACAGCCTTTTCAGAGGATCCTGCCGCTTCCCCAAGAGTACAGACTTTGTATCTAAAGCATTCTGAGCCACGCTTCCCTTTTGTTAGAGAGAGGGCTTAATTAAGACAGGTCTTCCTGTGTAGCCTTCTCATCCAGCATCCTCCTGCCTGTCTCTTTAAGTGCCAAGTTTGCAGGAGGCCTCTCCACTAGGCCCAGTTCTCAAACATTTCTAACACAGCCTAAGGCAACCAATTGTTTGGATGCAGCAGCTTCACTCCAGTCACAGGACAGCACTCTGCTCCATACCAATCCATTTCAAAAGGTGAGGTAGTCAGTTAAGGAGGTAACTAGGGGACATTTCATATTTAAAACAAAAAAAAAAAAACCAAACAAGCTGGCAACTCCTTCATAATTCCAATATTTGGGAGGCTGACATAGGAAGAGAGCCTTCTTAGCCTACAGGTTAGATCTGTCACCTTTACACAAACTGGAGTCATGTGAGGAGGGAGGAAGGAAGGGAGGGAGGAAGGAGGGAGGACCACATTTAAAGAACTGTCTCTATCAGACTCATCATCTGTGCACGTAACTGCAGGTATGTTCTTGATGAATGGTTTACAGGGGGCTCTGAGCCACGTGTGGACAGTGCTAGCTCTGGGCAATGGCCCTGCAGTGTTATGTAAGAAAGCTAGCTGGGCAAGCCATGGGAAGCAATGCACTGGGCAGCTGCTCGCCACAGTCCCTGCCTCTGCTCCTACGTGAGTTTCTGCCTTGACTCCCCTCCATGCCACACTGACAGTGAGCCAAAAAGGCCCCTTCCTCCCTAACTCGCTGCTGTTTATCACAGCACTAGGAAGCAAACTAGGACACACAGGGGGAAATCCATCTAGAATAAAACAGAAGCAAAAAAAAAAAAAAAAAAAAAAATATTAGTTAGGAAAGAGACGGAGGAGAAGGGAGGGGAAGAAACTCCGGGCAGCCACTTCCTGAAACTGCACCCTCCATGTTGCTGTTATGTAAGCTGCTATTATGCCTCAGAATCATCCTTCTACAAATCAATTTTATCTAAATGTACTGCACGCTGAATATTAAATTATACTTTAAGTCCTTGCGTTTCTTATTCACTATTTTTATCTCTAGAAAAGAAATGTATAAATTCACTTATTTTTAAAACAAATATAGATCTCTAAGTATGGTCAGACAATATCCTATTATAATAATATAACACCCAGTTGTTTATCTACTTTTCTCATTAATGGCTGAAGGGCATCTATAATACTGCCAGCTCACTAACCAACGTCCCATTGTACAGACCTTCTGGATGGCTCTGTGGATAAAGGGCTTCTCCACCAAGCCAGATGACCTAGGTTCAACTTCCAGTACTCACATATTGGAAGCACAAAACTGACTCCCTATGAGTTGTCCTCTGACTTCCATATACGTGCAATACATACACGCGCACACACACACACACACACTTAAATATCAGCACTTACAAGCAGAGGCAGGCCAACCTCTGTGAGTCTGAGGCCAGCCTGGGTGTGATGGTTTGAATAGGAACGGTCCCCATAGACTCGTGTATTTGAATGTCTGGCCCATAGGGAGTGCCACTATTAAGAGGCATGGTCTTGTTGGAGAAAGTGTGTCACTGTGGGGGCGGATTTTGAGGTCTCATAGGCTCAAGCTATATCAGTACGACTGTCTCCTGCTGACTGCAGATCAAGATGTAATAATGCTCTCGGCTCCTTCTCCAGCATTATGTCTTCCTGCAAGTTGCCATGTCTCATCATAATGATAATAGACTAAATATCTGAAACCGTAAGCCAGCCCCAGTTAAATATTTTACTTTATATTTTCCCGGTGTTCCTTCGCAGCAATAGAAACCCTAACCAAGACACTGGGTCTACACAGTTGAGTTCCACGGTAGCCAGGAATACACCCTGACACCCTGCCTCAAAAATAAATAAATAAAATAAAAATAAAGTGATAAGAAAATAACTTAAAGGCAAATTTCCTATAATACCACTAACTTACTAAAGAATGAAACACCTTCAGTAAATAGAGACATGAATCAATTTCTGCTTGGATAACTGAAAGGATCTATTTTTAAGAAGCATTGAGACAGGCTGTAATAATATTGTGTCAGTACCACAAGAATCTGACTTCTAATTGATAGACTTAAGTCATTATGGTTCCTCTCTATTTCAAATGCGCTATTTTTAAACCTTGAAATTAAGTAAATGATATGTATGTTTCCACTTATTGTCGGCAGACTCTCCATGAGGAAGAGGCTTTATTGAGTTACCCAGAGGGGAGGGGAGGGTGGCATAGTCTGCCTCATCACCCTGATTAGCAGTGATCACAGGTTGGCTCTGTTTAATTTCCAGACACCATTGGGGACAATGGGACATAATCACATTTACTAACTGTCACCACATCACGGACCAAGAGGCAGATCTTGTGTAAATGAATTGGTTTTACATGGAAACACTGACCACTTATGTAAATTCTCTTCTGTGGGAATTCACATGCTCGGTTAAAATAAAGGGAGAGTAGAGGATGAACTCTATTACAGCTAAATCTCTTCATTTCTTTTATTTGTTTATTGATTGATTGATTGACTGGTGTGCTGTTTTTGTTTCTGTTTTCAGACACAGTCTCCCTGCATATCCCAAGACAACCACTGGACCTTCACGCCTGAGCCCCTACCCACAAGGGCTGGGACCACAGGCCAAGGCTAGTACGGCCAACTTCAGAGCCAGATATTGCTTCCCTCTTAAACTCTACTTGGTCTTACTGATGTGAAACGGTTTGCTACCTAATAGAACTGACTCTGCTTTCCTAGCAGCCGAGAAGGAGGAGATGGGGGGGGGGGCGTCGGGTGGTAACGATCAGAGACAGAGTATTTGATAAACAGCAGAACACTGGATCCCACCACAGCTCCAGGAGAGAAGCGGTAAGGAGGACCACAAAGGCCTGTACACCCAGCACTTGAGAGACGGGTAGAAAGATAAGGAACGCTAAGCCATCCTCAGCAACGGGGAACACTATTTTAAACGTCGTCAAAGAACAGGACACGTGGACGGGAGGAACACGAGAACAGCAGAAGTAAAAGGTGGAGAGACGACGGATCCGTAAGCTGGACAGCGTCGCACCATCCACAGGCCAGGAACAGCAGTTCTGTGAACGTGTCAGGAGATGGTCCAGTAAGACATTAAGTGTAACTCAGTTCGTAGGATTTCCTACGGAGGTGGGAATCCCATAAAATAATACATAGAACCAGTCTGTGATTCTTTTTTAAGAAAACTGAAAAGAAAAAAAGAAATGCTTTAAAAATCTGTAAAGACGTTCAAGAACCAGAACACAGTAAGATTTGACTCAATAGAGTTAATCTGTCGACTGTGTGTGGCCTGAAGCTGGAGGGCAGGATTACTCCTTCAAAGGCTCTCTGAGAGATTCTCTACATGTTTGTCATCTAGGTTAGTCATACTTTCAGATTCTGCTTTAACTCCATGTACTACAATCAGAATGTTCTGGGGTTTTAGGGCGCCTGGTGTTAACTCTTCATTATGATGTAGTAGGCCAGCCATATCGAATTCATGATCAGAAAAGAGGCCGAGTGAAGAGCACACCAAGGTAAGAATATCCCATCTGGAGAGTTAAGAAAGGACTAGCAAAATGACTCTTCCTCAAAAGAATTATGTTCTCTGTTGAGAAGGGTGTGATCACTGACTCGGTCTCCTTGCTCATCACTGCTCTGATCACAGTTCCTCGGGATGTTTCTCAGATGCTGCATCTGTTCATTTCCCCTAGGTTAATGAGCTTAGCCATCCCACTTCCGGGTATCCCGCTAAAATGAAATCAGTAAATCTGAAATCCCTTGTACACGGCCAAGATGTAGAAGCCACGTAAGTATCCATCAACAACTGAATAAAAACTGCAGTAAATGTGTATAAAGTAGTATTCTACTCGGCCATTAAAAGAGGAGGGAGGGAGGGAGGGGGAGAGGGAGGGGGAGAGGGAGAGAGGGAGGGGGAGAGGGAGAGGGAGGGAGGGAGGCTACAATGGGTGAGTAAACCTTAAGGTCCTTAGGGTAAGTCAAACTGCTACTCCCCCATGCATACACAGCTAAGGATGTTGAAAGGAAAGAAGCTGGATTAGTATTGGAACAGAAGTTGCCAAGGGTTGTGGACACAGAAGTGGGGAGCTTAGTCAGAGGGTGTAACTATGAAGGTGTACAATGAGGAGGTTCCAGGTTATCTAACGCACAGCTTAGGTGGTGCTGTACATGTTCATTGCTTTGATTGCAGCAATCAATATAAATGTGCAACAAACTACCACTACATCTATTCTGAGTGTATTTGCTCTGTTCCTGACAAATTTTTAAAGTTTTAAAAGATACAGTTATTGAGACCAGCCAACTGTAGATTTGATGATTTGATTTCCTTTTTAAAGCAAGAACAAAAAGGAAGGAACCATTAAATCAAAACCAAAAAAATTAACCCACACCAAAAGCAGCAGAATCTGCACTTTTCCACCTCCCCTGACTCCCCAACACCTCTTCATCAGTCCTGATGGCGCTGGGCTCAGACACAAAATTAGGAAGTGTGTTGATAAGCCAGGTGCGATCTGTATGAACCAGTCCATCTCCACTCTTGTTTAAATAACTACTTCTTCCCTAAGCTATGCCGTGTGGGTTTAGACATGGGAAGTCAGACGTAAGTAGCTAAGGGGTGCATGTAAGAAGACAGAGCAAGGGTGTGGAGTCTTGCATTCCCTCACTGGACTCTTCCCTTGAGTGCTGCATTTGGTTTTCCTTTCCTTTGACACTTTAGGCTTTATCTTCTTTTCTCCTTCTTTCGGGCTCTGGGGAAAGGATCTTATTTTAAAAATTATCATCATTTATTTTACACCCTCCCCATACCCTCCCCCACCCAGCCCTTCTCTCCCCTCTTCCCTCCCCATCCCCCCCAAGCCCCCTCCTCTTCTGTCTCCGTCCAGGAAAGACTGGGCACCTCCCCATGTATTACAGCTGGGTTGCAGAAGACAGTGAAAGAGTCAGAGACAGTCCCTTCTATGGATCATTGGGATGGGAAAGCATAGCTGCAGAAAAGCAACCCTCACTGATTTTACTCAGTTTCAAGTAAGTGCAGGGTCACTTAAGTCAAGTCATTCCACTCATTATTACTATGTAACTTAAGAGAAACGGTAACGGTACTGATAAAAAAATCAATTATGCTGATTTTGTATTATAATCTGGATATTTCCCATGAATCGCCTCTAAAATTTTGTCATTTTTGTCATACATTTTCAAACCAACCAATTATTAGCCTCCTTTAACAACAATGAAAGCAAAACTAAATGAAGTTAATTCTTTTCAAACTACTTAGGCAATTAATTGATTAAATAATTAATAAGTGGAAAAGCTTGAGTTTTTCCTGAGTCAGAAAGTCAATACTTTGTCACTGAATTGTGTTTTAAGTACAGAACTCATGATCCCTCAAAAAAAAAAAAAAACTGCAGCGTATTACAAGATATAAATGTTTGCTAACTGTAAAAACAATTACATATAATGGTTCCACTTGGAGTGTTAGGATTTCAGTTCTCACTTGAGTTGCTAATCTGCAGTTCAAGTATGCCATTTGTAAGTCAGGGCTCTGTAGCCACAGGAACCAGAAACAGCCTCACTCCTCTGGACCCAGAGGGAGATTAGAGAACTCAGTCACACAGTGGCTAAGCCTCCTAATTTGGGTGAGAAAACGTGAGCAATGCAGATGAGCAGTTGGCTCTTGGCAGTGCCAACCTGTGACTCGCCATGCATATACCATTTCAAATCCCTTACCAAAAATGAAATCTGCTCTGTGAGACTCACAGAAGACAGAAGGCTACTTTACATATTCACTCGATTTTAAAGAGTAACCTGGTATCTATGTCATTACATATATTCCATCTCATGGAAGACTTTAAATCTGCATTTCACAGACACAGACTACAAAATGAATGTTCATCGATAGCACAAGTTAATGAAACAAAATTAAACACTGAAAAAATTGTTCCTGGGGACTCAAGTGGGCGTGACACATGGCTCCTGACTGAAGGGGACAATCCAGACACACATAGGAAAACAAAACAAAACAAAACAACAACAACAACAACAACAAAAGCCCCATTCTAACAAGATGATCAGCTATCCCTGGAGCCAAACCATCCCCCAAAGATAGTTAAATAAGCCCACAGACATCACCAGAAGGAATTAGTAAGGCAGTGCCTGGATTACTGGATTTAGTAATTGAAAAACAGTCAAAGGAGCTATGTGTCTGAAAGAGTTTTAGAAATAGGCAAAGGTCCTGTAAAACAAACCAAAGTATGGGAAGAGAAGAACAAAAATAAGCAACGAGAATGAGAATAAACCAAAACAACAACAAACAAAACAAAAAAAAAAAAAAAAAAAAAAAAAGCTACATAAGACTTTTTTTGGTACAGTAGACCAAACAGTATAAAACACTTTTTTCTTTAAAAAAAAAAAAAAAAAAAATATATATATATATATATATATATATTGTGTAATATATATATATGACTTTTCAAAAAGACATTTAAGAAAAAAATATTGCTGAGATAAAACAAATCCATAATTGTGGCAGGAAAATCACAAATGTCCTAAGCATATCCCACCACATCTAAAGGGGCAGGCTCAGGCAGGCTTGCTTGCTAGCGCTGTAAATGCCTGAAGAGCCCATCAGTTCCATTAGCTTTTTGCAGTCAGTAACACCAAGTACAGAACTGCGTGCACACAGCTCGGTAGGTACCATCAAGATGCTTGGTGTCACAGAGCAGCACCTTAGTATGTGGAGGAGGAGATGATTCCTCTACTGAGACCCAGTAAAAACGCAATAGATTCATATATATGTATGTATGTATGTATGTATGTATGTATAGGTTTGACACAAAGCTGCCAAGTTTTCTATTATTGAAAATTATTCTAAAAGTTCTAGGAAGTAGGCGGGGGGGGGGGCAAACGCAATGGCTATTAGAAAGGAAAAGCAAACACGTAATCTTATGTGATATTATTGTCAGTCTGGAAAGTTGAAACATACTGACTAACAAACCTCAAATAAATCTAATTGAAATTCAATAAACGGGAAAATACTATCACACTATCGGTCACTGGGAAGACCCATGTCACCTCCTCAGGAGCCACAACTGTCAGAGGTAAGATGCAGGCTGTCACCAAGTGCCATGGCTCCACGTGGCATTCTGTGGCATACTCTTCGAGGATGACTAAGTATGGGAATTGCCATTTGTTTTTTCCCTTCACCAATAAGGGCATTCAGAATTAGATTCAGCTGTACACCTGGAGGCACTTGGTACCGCATTCTGCCTGTATTTAAGGGACCCAGGTGTTACCAGCCAACCCAAAACTCAGCCTCAGCATTTAAATCAGAACACACTAATCTTCTTCTCCCTGGGCAAAAAACGACACCTACTCTGATCAAGTATCCACAAAACGAAACCTACTCTGATCAAGTAGATCAAATAAGCATTTAAATTCTGTTATCTTGGAGAGGTGAAATTATGTTGGAAATTCACTATGCACTTACTCCAAGATGAGACTTTAGTAAGAAAAGAACACAAGTGATGGTTTATCGAGAAATTTCAAATGTTAGGGGCTGAAGAGTTAGCTCGTTGGGGGAGAGCACTGGCTGCTCTTCCAGAGGACCCGGGTTCAATTCCCACCATGCACACGGCCCCTCACAACCATCTGAAACTCTAGTCCCAGGGGATATGACGCCCTCTCCCGGGGCATGTGCGGTAACTGCGGGCACATGATGCACAGACAAGCATTCAGGCAAGACATAGATAAAGTTAAATCCTTTCCATTTTGATAGGTTAGGCAAGTGACACGAACTCAGTGGCAGGCAGTTTTGCAGTACCAAAACTGCAAAAAAAAAAAAAAAACTAATGTAAAAATAAATTTGGGGGACGGGGGCGGGGCTGGAGCGATAGCTCGGTGATTAGGAGCCCTGGCTGCTCTTCAGAAATCCTTCCCTCAACCCCCAGCATACAACCATCTGCAGCACGAGCTCCAGGGGATCCAACCGGCACGCGCATGGTGCACACACATTCACACAAGGAAAACACTCATGCACACAAAGTAAAATAAATAAAAGTTATCTTATAAATAAAACAGTACTTAAATCTTCAGACAGAACCAAGTTATATTTTGCAAGCACCACTCCGAGGAGGAGAGGAAGTACTGCCTCTTTGCCACCAGAGGGAGCTGAGCACTGTGGCCGCTTGGTTGGTTTCCCACCCTACACCACCACAAGTGATAAAAAGACTGAACCCAGCTAGCTGAGCTTTCCTATGCAAAATACATACGCGTGGTGGCTATTTGCTTGAGTAATTCATCTACCGGCGTACTCATATGTGCATGGGAGGGCTTTTTTGTTTGTTTCTTTATCGAAACAGGAACTCACTCTGTAGATAGACCAGGCTGGCACCAAACTCACAGACATGCGTTTTCCCCTGCCTCCCGGGTCGTGTGCCATCACACGAGTTCACTTTTTAAACTAAGCAGTTCATAATTTGGCATGAAGAGATTAGCATACATTTCTTCAGAACCTAATTATTTTTCTGTGTGTGTGTGTGTGTCCGTTTGCAGTAAGTACTTAGTATTTTTTTTGTTGTTTTTTTGTTTGTTTGTTTGTTTGTTTTTAACAAAACGGAGTTGCCAAGGGAATCCATGAGAATGCCTTCAACAGGAAACTGCAGTTGATTCTGGGCCAGGTGTTGGAGGGTCTCACAATCAACACGAGTCTCCGTCTGACTTTATGCCTCCTCAGCCAGTGCTTCACGGTTCCGTGCGTGCACACATTTCAAACCTCCAGAGGACCGAAATAGCCAAATGTGCTCAGTAAAATAAAAATATATAAATAAATAAATAAACGAGGGAAACACATTACCTGGATAATCTTCTGAGACGTGCACTGAGTAGGACACACTGGAAAGACACAGAAAAGAGAAAAGGTTTAAGTTACTGCGGAGAGAGCCGCGCTTTCGCACAACAGCATCTATCTTCAATACCACTTCCCCACCAAGTGCTTTTGAAAAGGTGTCATTTCACTTAAAATTAATGGTATGGTGGATGCATGTAACTAAGTTATTCCTCTTAATTCAGCCTTTAAAACCATTATATGGAAAGAAAAAAAAGAAAATAGAACATTTTAGTTCTGAGGACTGCATTGCTACAGAAAAAAAAAATTAGATTGTTTGTCAACAATTCCCCATCTCCTTTCTCAGGGACGATGATGATGTGTCTACAAACTTATTTCAGATGACGGGAGTTGAGACAACCTATTTGTTCATTTTTCTGTCTCTGTCAACAAGACTGCACATCTCTTGAGGTTCAAGCTCTGTGTCCATTTTTACAGCATGGTCAGCTGCTTTAGCGCACGATATACAGGACTTATACAACGTCAGTTATTTGAACGGGTGAGTGGTGTAGCATAATAGAGAAATGACGTGTTACTGTTCAAAAAGGACATTTTGCTGTTCATTTACTAAGTCAAGAAGCCAAGTGTGAAATCATTATTTCAGCAGAACAATCAAAGGAGAAAACATGGATGATGGCTTCAGAAAGATACCATAGCAAGCAGCAAACACGGTAGAAAAGGACCTGGGCAGTGGAAAGCCCGATCAGTTACTTTTTAACTTGTAAACAATAAAGATTCACCTAAGGCTGCAAGGATTGTACAGAGATTCATCTACCTTCCACGAAGCTCTCCCTAATGCTTATATCTTATGCACACATAGCAGAACACAAAATCCAAGAAACAGCAATTAAAGTATGTGCTATTCTATGCCATTTCGTCATGCATGAAACACATACATGCTGCATAACCCAGACCCAGAACTATTCACCCACGACCTCTCAGCAGATGCACTCATCACCCCTTCATCTTAATGCTCCTAGCTCCACACAGCCACCAATCAGTTTTCCAGTAGTTCTCTGATTCCGTCATCTCGGGCGTGTGACACAGACGTGTGTACGTGTGTGTGTGTGTGCTCAACTACAAAAAAAATGTACAGTAAAGAACACTTAAAAATGAATTTTTAAGGCAAAGTTATTATCTCAAAAAAAACCACTCTAGTGGTAGGCAGTACTCAGGATGGAAAGAAGGAAAAGGCAACACAGGGCCCCTTCACAGCGGAAGTCTTAGCGGGATGCGATGTTCGGGGAGGGATGACAAGACCCGAGCAAGTGGCAGGTGCTGAACCCCAGCCAGAACCCCAGCGTAGGGAATCAAAAGCTAAGGAGGTAAAGTATCCACGTCGCTGGTGCCGCAACCTTGGGAGGGGAAAAACACCCTGACCCAGTGTGAGCTTACTCTCTCGTGATCCATTTGCCCATACAGTGGGATTGTGCTGCATAGCAATAGAATTCTCATGGGTCAGTCTACCCTCTCCAATCCAGCGGTTCTATATGACAGAATCCAGGCACCTGGCCAAAAGGTCTACACAATTCCAAGTCAAATCGATTCACAACACCCTATGTTCTCAACCAACAGTGTTTGGCCTCGTTTTTTCACCCAAATCAATGTCGAAATGTCAAATGAAGCCTTAATCTGTTCCCCTGTCTTCATACAGTCAGAGGGCCTGCTACAGACTAGCAGGAGTCATGTAGCTTGGAGACTTACTAGGCAGGTAACAGGGAAAAGGTCACACACACACACACAAACACGCACGCACGCAAGCACGCACGCACGCACAAAATCAGGGCCAGTCTCTTTTCAGAAAAATCTGAGAATCCACATCGACGCCCTCCAGGTCTTGTGTGATCATTGGGTGGATCACATGATACCACCAGTCACACAGCAGTGGTAACCCAGTAATCTTAGCCCAACTCCAACTTTTTCTGTTTGTTTTTTTTTTTGTTGTTGTTGTTGAGACAGGCTTTGGGGGAGCTCAAACTATCCTGAAGATCACCATGCAGCCCCGTCAGACTTTTAACAGAGACCCTGTCCTGGTCCTTGCCCCCATCTCCAGAATCCTGGAATCACATGTGTGCGTCACCACACTGAGCCTCAGGCACTACAATGAACAGGAATTTCCCGTGGACTGATGTGCTCTGGAGAGCTCAGACGCATTTGTAAAAAGATACACGCAGTCCTTTGCATTTACCAGAAGCCAAAGCTAACACTGGCAACTTCACTTTACAGACCCATGTTCACGACCAGACTGGGTTTTTCTAGAATAAAACAGAAAGCAAAAGCCCTGAAAAATGATCCATCAGTTCCCGGACCTAAAGTGTTTGTGGGTGACTACCAGGAGGGAAATCACCAGGCCTGTGGAATCTTAATCAGTTTCACTCTGTAGCTTGCACAACTCTAAGGGACACAATCCAGCACTAGCAAGAGCTGGATGATTAAGCTCAAGGCTCTAAATGTGTAGGGCCAAAGGAAGAAAGAAAGAAAGAAAGAAAGAAAGAAGGAAGGAAGGAAGGAAGGAAGGAAGGAAGGAAGGAAGGAAGAAGAAAGAAAGAAGAAAGAAGAAAAGGAAAGGAAAGGCTGGTGCGGTGGGGTGGGGTGGGGTGGGCAGATAGCAAGGCTTAAGTAGCTTTCAGAGTCGGGTTGTAATATGCTGTGCATAATAAATACTATAAGGCAGGCAAGTGAAATACTGGAGAGCTGAAAATAAAAGAAGGGGACAGGAGAAAAGCCTGAAGCTCTAGATGCCCTCATAAACCTGAACTATGCCCTACTGTGAGCATATTGAAGAGCTTTGTCAGCGAATGTCAAGTAAGTCACACGGGTTTGGTATATTCTATGTGAGGACCACGGTGAGAGATGCTTCTGGTCTGCAGTCCATAAAGTATTTCCATCCCCAGTGTGATTCCTCTGATGTGATCTGGCCCCAGGAAAGATCCAGAAGGCCATCCTAAAGGAGCCGTCAGATGCTCAGCCTGTGCTAGCCTTACAGTAGGGCTTTACCTGGATCACTGGAATCTTTCAAGGGGCCATTCCCGCATCTAAATTCATCATCTGTACCTTACATCGTTTTCCTCCTGAACCATGTAATTGAGAGCCTCCTCATTCCCAAGTTCTCAGCTTTAGGAAAAGTATTTCAGAATGGTAGGAAAACCAGAGGTATGGTGGGCAAAATTAAAGCCAGGTAGGAATACATGGAAAGACCCTGTCTCAAAATAACAATAATAAAAATACTAGTTATAATGGCTTTAAAAAATCGAAAGAATAAAAGGGAGGCACGATGACTTGAACAAGCAATGTCCCCCTCGAGTCTTGGGCATCTAAATACTCGGTGTCCCAATTAGTGGCGCTTCGGGGAGGTTTAGGAGAGGCATCCTTGTTGGAGGATATGTTTCACGGGAGGTGGGCATCGAGTATTTAGAGATTCGAACCACTTCCAGTTCCTAGTTCTCATTTTCTCCTCTTTCTCTCTCTCTCCTCTCTTCTCCTCCTCCCTCCCTCCTTCCTCCTCCCCCTCTCTCTATCTCCCCTCTCTGTCTCCCCTGTTCACGATATGAGCT
The DNA here is from genome assembly GCF_943737965.1 of Phodopus roborovskii. NCBI lineage: Eukaryota > Metazoa > Chordata > Mammalia > Rodentia > Cricetidae > Phodopus > Phodopus roborovskii. The sequence goes on from NW_026126415.1 coordinate 4,170,981, forward strand.
GTCAGCTGGCGCTGCAGACACCACTGTGCGCAGCTGCCTTTTGTGTCTCCTGCCATGATGAACTTTTATCCTGATGGAACCTACTGGGGCCAAATCAGCCCCTCCTTCATAAGCTGCCTTAGTCACAGTGTTTTATCACAGCAACAGAGAAGTGGCTAATACGGGGTAAATGAAGACAGAGTCCTAAACTTGGAGCTTCTGGACCTTTGGTGCTGCAGAGTGGAAAGAAAATTATCCTAGGGCGCCGCCCCGGGGCTCACCTCAGGCGCTTCCAGGGCCATTGGGAGCTCTCTGGTTGCTAGTCTGATCCCATTCATGACCCACCGCGCTCGGCTTGTTTCACTTTCTGCAAACTATGTCCTAATTATCTGGGTCTACCAGCTAGTGTCCCTTCATTCCTCACCAATTATTAGCTGCGCTCGCTGAGTCGCTTCAGGGTTAGGGATTCCTTGTGCACTTTCCAGCTTCACTAAAATCCTTCCCTCACCCCCATCAGGACTGACAAGGTTAAGGTCCTTAATGGTCCAAGGTCTCATTCGCCCCCCCCCCTCCTCCCTAGACCCTGGATCTGGAACTGGGGGGCAGACGCTGCTGCATCTCTTGTAAAACTTCCAGCTTTTGTGTTCCACTCTGAGCTCTGTCGTGCTCCAGTCTTTAAAGGAAATCTTCACTGCTCAGGTCTTCACAGGTTCCTCCAGATTTCAGTCCCCACTCTGCCTGGCTCTAGATAAATGTTCTCTCTACCGGCACCCTTCACTGTGAAGCCCCAACCTTGCCCCGGAGACCCCAAAAGCCCCAAATGGTAGATTCAGTCATGCTTGACGCTGTACCCCGCGACCCTCCGAAAGTTTCTGGGAGGCCAATGATGCCAAGGGATGTAAGCCCCCACACATAGACATGCAGGGCCCTCAACGCCAGCCAGCCATTGAAGACTTGGAACCTATGTCTCAGATTCCTCTTCGTCCTCTTTTCTTTTATAAATCTTGACAGTTTCCCAAAACCTAATAACAACTTGTCCTCCAGTCACCAAATCATTTTATTTCACAGTAAGGTAAAAGAGATTGCCATCTGGCTATTCCCTCACGCACTTAAACTGCGTCTCCCACCAGCCACCCACATGCAGACCTACCGACACCCGTACAAGAGGAGACAAACATCTGTCCTTTTGGCTTGGTCTAATTAATCCACCAGCTCCGTTTGGGACTTTCGTTCTATAAATCCCAGAACGTATAATATCTACGCCACTATGGAAGTGGGAAACCTTACCTGCGGAGGTATTAAGAAGGACACTACTTAAAATGAACAAGTGGGGGCTGACAAAGAATTGAGCAGGTAAAGGCACGTGCCATCAAACAACACAAGCCTGAAAAGCTGAGTGTGATCCCCAGAACCCACATGGAGGAGGAAGGAGAAAGCGACCCTCACAATGCTGTTCTCTGAATTCTACACCCACGCTGTGGTACATATACACGCGTGGGCACTGAGGATGAAATCTTAAATGCAAAGCACCCATTCTCCTAAGTATTTTATTGCAGGTGCATGGTTATTATACTAGACAACTTAAAGATTAGTAGAATAGAAGTTTTTTGTTTTTTTTTTTTTCAAGGCAAACTCTCAAGTAACTCCATGTATGCATAGGACGACCTTGAACTTCTGACCTTCCAGTCTCCGCCTCCCACAGGCTGAGATGACACATACGAACCCACACTCAGTTTTACGGGGTATTAAATATGGAACTTGGGACACGCTAGGTAGACACCCCGCCAACTGAATTACATCCTCACCCCAAGAATATTTTTAAACATATAATCCCAGTACTTGGGAAGTGGGGAGACATGAGGATCTGAGGTTCAAATCACCGTCAGCAAAACGGGGTGCTTAAGGCTGGCCTAGGCTACATGAGACCCTTGTCTCAAAGCATAACAAGAACTTGAGAAAGTAGTAGCAAAAGGGGTTATTTCTGAGACAGTAAGGGAAACCCATTTGGTCTGAGGAGACATATTTCCATCCGTATTGATAAATATATACCAACTGCAAATATATGTATAGATATACTGCTTGAAAGCAGTAGCTCCCTCTCTCACCACCCTAGAGTTCTCATGCAATTAATCTTCATGTATATCTGAATTATTCAGCCACTGTAACTACCCCGTGTACTGAGACAGGGTGCCAATGTTGCTTACACACTCCACGTATGCACTACAGCCGTGCTGGAAGACAGGCATTGCGCCGCCGCGGCAGGGGTAGCTGCAGGGACAACACGGATGTCTCTTATCCCCCCGCAAGAAGCAGGGCCCTTGACTTCACCAGAAGGGAATTCGGGCTGAGGCCTTGTGACACGGGACTGGAGTTTATTAGAAGGGATTGTAACATGAGTTTCGCACGGGGGTTATGAACAGAAGGGTGCTTGATGAACACATAAACAGATGAGACACCCAGGTTGCGAGTGTGGGTTTCTCAAAGTAGGACTAGGCCTTATTGCCTTTACAAGGTCCAAATATGTGGTTGAGATGGGTTTTAATGTCATCTTTACAGAACTGCTATGGAATTAAAAGATCTCAAGTGGTTTACACCGAGTGGGATGACCAGAAACACCCTCTATCACAAGAGTTCTTCGCAGTGTGAAGATAGTTTTGCCGTGGAACAACCTTTTTGTATACTATAAGTATGTATTCCTCTCACTGGCTAATAAAGAGCTGACTGGCCCATAGCAGGGCAGAAAAAGTGTAGGCAGAAAAACCTAGAGGATTCTGGGAAGGAGGGCAGAGTCGGAGGAGTCACCAGCAGAGACAGAAAGAAGTAAGATGGGCACACCATACTGAGGAAAGGTACCAAGCCACGTGGCAAAACATAGATTAAAAAAATACGGGATAATTTCATTGTAAGAGTTAGCTAAAAGCAAGCCTGAGCTACTAGCTGAGCATTTATACCTAATGTTGTCTCCGCGTGGCTGCCAGGACAGGAAAACTCCACCTACCTATTTTCACAGTAAACAAAAGGTCAGAGTCTCATTTGTGCGATTTCTAAAAAACTATGTGAGAAAGGAAGAGCGTCACAGTCAAGACTGCAGATGTTCGGTCCTCACGCATACAGCCATCTTAACGTTACCTGAAAATACTTTCATATGTAAGGAATAGTGTCTCTACATAGGCACTTTTCATAGCAAATATGAATTGTTCTAGAAGTCTCCATCCTCAACTGGGGATAAGCTTTAGCCGGATTCCTGAATGACGGCCTCCTTTCCCTTCCCATGTCCCCATATTTTTCCATCTTTCTACCTTGCCAAACACACTAGCCTTCCAATTTGTATCATTGAGTTGTCTGTCTGTCTCTGTGTCTCTGTCTGTCTCTACCCCCCCACACACACACACCAGATTATATGGATTTGAACTTTAAATGAGACTCTGCCTTTATGAATTATACGATCACTGCTAAGCACTTTTCCTGCTTCAATTTCTTTATCATCTATGATATGAAGATTATATGAGACAATACATGTTTTAAAGAGGAATAAAACCTGATACGCAGATTAATTAATGGCAGTTTCACTCCTACAAAGCATTATTTCCCTAGTGCACGGCATCCACCTTCAAGACTCAATCACAGGCCAAGTTCCTCTCAACCTTTGCCAAACACCAAGACAGAAGAGTAGATTCCTTCCTGTAAGTACCACTTGGCCTTGACACTGAGTCTCTTCCAGACTTCAGGGGAACAACCGGTGCTTTTATTCTCAAATCCTCAGGGCCAAAGACAGGGTGGCATATCCCTCGACACGTAATTTGGAGGGAGATGCATAGATCTTATTTACCAAAATTCCTGAATGCTATAACAATACCCTACCTGAAAAGTATTTAAACTTTTAGGGAAAATAAAAATGAGCAAATGCTGCCTGCAACAGCTCACTCTGCTCATACACCACCGGCACAAACACAGTGACACACAGACCTTTCATGAGTGTTCTTTCATGCACCTCTGTGGTGTGAAAAAGCAGACTGAACTCTGGACGCCGTTATGTAGTCTCTAAGGCTTGCATTTCCAAGTCTACAGAATGAGGGCTGCGGGTGCATTACAGACTCCCACGGAGATGAGCTCCAACTCGATGGCACATTGCACGGGAAGACTTCAGAGATGTTAAAAAAAAAAAAAAAAAAACAAGTGAACAGAAAGATGGAAGCCCTAATTGTTTTCTCTTCAGTTTCTATAGTAGCTCAACGCTGATTAGCAAATCACTTATCAGGAGTAAGCTATGCGGTGGAGTTCTTACGTGAACCGCCCCCATTCTGGAAATATAGTAGAAGGGAGGAAAAAACACCAGTGTCGGGTGGAGGCATTTGATTAGGAAGTTTTATGTATTAGTCAGCACTCGAGGCAAGTCCACCAGTAGCAGCCCTGAGCCAGTGCCTGGCTGGCTGTTCCTCAGCATCAAGACCAGAGACGCACATTCTCAATGTAGAAAACACAACTAACTAGGTAAATAATCAGTCCCTGCAAAAGATTGGCGATGCTCAGTAAACATTAAGGAGGCCAATATTGTGTGTTCCCATTTCCAGAACACTTGGGCAATTTTAAAACCTATTTGAGCAGATGAAATAACATGACCAAATTGGGGGGGGGATGTTTTTCCTATTTGTATTTAAAGCCATGGCCTAGGTTGTTGTATTCAGGGTGGGCTTCCTCTCATAGTACGGGTCTCAAGCTGGACCAGTCATTAGTTGGCCACTCTCATAACTTCTACACCACCTCCTCTGTCTCACCATATCTTGTAGGCAGGGAAAATTGTAGGCCAAAGGTTACATGGCTGTGTTAAGATCCCAATCCCTCCACTGGAATTCTTGCCCGGCTACAGAAGATAGCTAGTTCAAGCTAGGAGTCTTAGCTAGGGTCACCCTCACAGATTCCTGGGATTTGCATTGCACCAGCTCATTCCAGAGGTGCCCCTGATTCCAGCTGCTTTGCCAGAACTGCCAACCAGAGAACTTGCATGGCACTGACCTGGGCCCTCTGCACATATATGTTATAGTTGGGAAGCTTGGTCTCCTTGTAGGACTCCTAACAGCAGGGACTGTCTTCTAGACCCTTTCCTCCTACTGGCTTACCTTGTCTGGCCTTAATGGGAGAACAGAGGCCTAGTCTTATTGCAACTTGATATGCCATGGCTGGCTGATACCCATGGGGGGCCTGCCATTTCTGAAGAGAAGGAGAAGGAGTAGATGGGTGGGAAAGAGGGGAGACTGGAAGTAGAGACTAGGAGGAGAGAAGCGAGGGAGTGAAAATTGTGATTGGGCTGGGGAATAATTGATTAATTAATTGATTTTAAAAGTTAAAAAAAAAAAGAAAAGAAAAGAAAGAAAAAGACACAAACACAATTTCATCAAGATAAATCCCAGCCGGGTCTGGTAACTCAAACCTTTAACTCCAACACTCAGAAGATAGAGGCCTGGACTACATAGTGAGAGAGCCAGGACAGCCAGAGCTTGAGACTCTGTTTGGGAAAACACACACACACACAGAGAGAGAGAGAGAGAGAGAGAGAGAGAGAGGAGAGATCTTCTGTACAGTATGTAATCAAAACTAAGATTCATGTAAGATTCGTGTACTAAACATTTACTCATATTTACAAGTCTTTCCCTTCTCTGTTTCACACCTGAATTTACCAGTGGCTATAAAAGCACAAAAGCTGCTGCCTACACAACATACCAAGACTTAAGTAAAGACTGAATATGAGAGAATGATTTTATCGCTGAAATCAAACTTTTGAGTTGCAGGGAAAATACCATCAACACTCAGGAGAGGCCCACACCACAAGTGTAGTATACGGTCTTAGTTGGGGTTTCTATCGCTGTGAAGAGACACCCTGGCCACCACGGCACATGAAGGCAAACATTTAATTGTGTGGCTTACAGTTCCAGGGGTCAGTCCACGATCATCATGGCGGGACACGGCAGCATGCAGGAAGACACGGTGCTCCTGGAGGAGCTGAGGGTGGAGAAGGAGCTACATCTTGACGCAATGGGCAACAGGAAGTAGACTGTCTCACTGGATGTAGCTTGAACAAAGAAGACCTCAAAGGCCAACCCCACAGTGACTCACTTCCACCAACAAGACCACACATCCTAATAATAGTATCACTCCCTTTGGGGGGGACTATTTTCTTTCAAAGCACCAGGTGAGTAGTCTCTGTCATTTCTAGAGTTTATATACTATCCTTCTGTGGTCTTTGAAGGAGTTGAAGACAGATAGTTATGGTTATAGTTTTCCTTAGTTAGGATTAAAGATAAGTTACATATAGGACTTTAGACTCACAAAGATAGGATAGATGATGGAATATTTTCTTTAAATCTTGCTAAATGCTAATGGACTAAATAGTGTTAACTGTGATTCTTACTTGGTAAGTGTTGTGTTATATATTTTGCTATGTTAAGGTTAAAACCCTTCTTTTTATTTAGACAAAAAAGAGGAGATGATGGGAGATGTCATTCTGTAAATATGTTTCTCACACTGGTTAATGAATAAAGTGCTGTTGGCCAATAGGAAAGCAAGATAGGCGGGACTAGGAGACAAGGAGGAAAGAGGAAGTAGGGAGGAGTCAGCATGGAGAGATTGGAGAGAACAGAGGTCCTGCCCCACTCCCCAGTAAGTTGAGACCACGTGGAAATACTTAGATTAATAGAAATGGGTTAATATTTAAGGCAGAACTAGCCAATAAGAAACTAGTAACTGGCCAACAGCGTTATATCTAATACAGAGTCTCTCTGTGTTATTTGGGGCTCACGCGGCGGCGGGACCGGCGGTGGGGAACAACCTTACTCGTTACGTATACCATCTGAGCAAGTTCCTCAAAGAAATGAGGCACATGAAACGAGTTCTAGCCAAGTTTTCATTTCTTGTAGAGTAGCAAAACAATTCTCAACAGCAAGTTAGAGGCCCTTTAGAACCCTGCATCCTGTGCCACCTGTATCCCACGCCACGCCCTGCAGTCTCCGAATGCCCCTGCCAAACAGACAAAGCACAGGCTGGGGGAGGGCTGCCAAGACGTCTTAGCAGTTAACAGCAAGTACTGTAGACTACAGACCAAGGTTTGGATCCCAGGCCATAATCTTCTGTGACTCCAGTTCCAGAGGCTCCAACGCTCCCTTTGGCCCCTACAGGCACCAGACATACACGCCATAAACATACATATGTGCAGACAAAACATTTATATACATAAAAAAATAAATACACATTATTTAAAAAAAATCCCCTTCAAGTAATTCACAACTGTTAATGTATTATTACTTGGTGTATGTAATGAGGGTGGGGGTGAAGGATGCCGGACACATCCCAAGGCATGAAGTGAAAGCCAAGGACAGCTTTGGAGTGAATTCTCTCCTCCCTTTCATGTGAGTTCCAGGAATCAAACCCAGGTCTCCAGTCAGGCTTTCAGGCGGCAGGAGCTTACCTGCTGAGCCGTCTATCCAGACTTGGGTTGTGTTGAGGTTTTCTTTTTGCTTGCTTCCTTGCTTGTTTCCCTGGGCAAGACCCAGCTCTTGAGCATGCCATGTCCCTGTCTAGAATTCTCTCTGCATTCCGTCTCCTTGACTTCCTCTCATCCCTCGGATCAGCTCCCATGTGCCATTCTCGGAAAGGCTTTCTGATCTCCTCCCAGGCTTGTGGCCCTCAGCCAGAGTAGTCACAGTTTGAAATTACACACCCATCTGCAAGACTCAGTCTCACCTGCTTCCCCCGGAGGTCTAGGAGCGCAAAGGGCCCTGCTTTCTTCCAGGTGATTAATAATACTGTCTTGTATTATTAAATCTATTATTTATTGTATATGATTGTATTATTAAAAATATGGTTGTTAATAATTAACAACTATTAGTCATAAAACTACTGGCTTGTTTTTAAATGGCCAGTCTTTTTTTTGTTTTGTTTTGTTTTTTGATTGTTTTGCTTTACACTGTCTTAGTTCCATGCAAAAGTCAACAGTATATTTAAGTTAAAGAGTGCCATACACTTACCACAGAGAGCATTACGTTTGTAGAATTAGTTGTTTATAATATACAGACCCTTTGATCTTTCCGTGCCAAATAAAAGAGCCAAAATGATTTTATAAAATAATAACCATCATTTAACACGTGAAGAGCACACCGTGCATAGAGACAAAGCAGGGCTTTAGCACTCCCTGAGCTGGAACCCTTCTCAGCTAGACCGCCTGCTGCTGATTTAGTTAGGCAGTGGCTGTCTGGGGCTGGGTGTTGTCAAGAGGGTTCCTTGAAGACATGCAGAAGAAGGGCTGCTGTGGAATGGGATGCGGTCAGCGAAAACCATCTCTCCACTTCTTGCCCACACTCAAAGACTGGGTAGAAGCAAAATTCAACAGCAAGGGACAGTCACAGGGTCTCGTCAAAGTCGCTCCTCTCCTTCCCCTCCCCTGCCTCCCTCTGAATGCTGGATGAGAAAACTCCCCTCCTGGAGAGGAATGCTGACTGAGCAAGCCAATCAGAATAACAGACACCCAGGGATGATGCAGCTCAGGCACCAAGACCCAGGTTTGATCCCCAGGTCACCACATGTCTGGGTATGGTGGCACGTTCTGTAGGTAGGGACAGAAGGGTCATAAGGTCAAGGCCATGATATACTACATAGTGGTTTGAGTCCACCCTGAGCTATATCATTGTCCTTCTCAAAAAATAAAAATAAAATTAAAAAATAAGTAAAGAGGACAGTAAGATGGCTCGGCAGACAAAACCGCTTGCTGTTCACATCAGACAACTCGAGTTAAATCTCTCGAGGCCATGTAAAGGTAAAAGGAGAGACCAACTCCAGAAAGTTGTCCCCTGTGCACACATGTACACACACACACACACACACACACACACACACACACACACACACACACACACTTTAAATTAAAAGCATAAAGGAAAAGCATATTAGACCTCTTTCCTATGACTGAGTTTTCAAAGCATTTATTTGTTTCATGTTTCAGCCTCAATGGTTGGGCCAGGGTGGCTCATGCAGAGTACAGCTCGGACTTTCAGAGAATGGTTGTGAAAAAAATAGCTTGCTCCTCCTGCATGGGAATGAGGAAGCCCTGTGTCTTCTAACAACCTTAGGATACCCACAAGCAAGTTTATCTAAGGACACATTGGCTACATGAGAAAACAAAGGCAGACACAGATCCCTCATCAAATCTCACTCTCAACCTTTATTACATGGACCATGTCTTTCCTTTTACTGTTTTACGCCTGCGTTTTGTGGAACTATAGGATTCTGAACTTTACAGATTTATTACACATAGGCATTATAATTTACACTGAATACTCTTGAATAGTATGGTTTTTTTTTTTTTTTTAACATTTCCTTGTTGGATATGGTGCATAGAGTATGGTAGTGACTGGATTTAGAGTCTCAGTAATATTCTAAACTTATATAGAATTTATCACCTGGAAATGGATGGGGAAAAAAGTAAGTATAAAGGTTACCAGGGGGGGAAAAATGCAGGGCCACAAATGTCACTGCCTTCTCTATGTCAGTCTTCCAGACCCTCCTGTGTGCTGAGTTGGTTTGAGAGAGCCACAGCCTCCTCGACACCTCTCTTGCTTCTTTTTGGACTGCAGTCTTAGGGGAGGACATGCAGCCAACAGGGAGTGTCCCAGCTTTCAGACTCCAGACCAATGATCAGTACCTTACTAAAATCATTATCCTTTTACTGTTCCTTAAGCTTTCGAACAATATTTTATTCTCACAAGATTAAGGCCAAAAAAAAAAAAAAAAAAAAGAATAATTACAGTGACAGATTTTGATCATAAAGTTAATTGATGAGTATTCAATTAGTGAATGCAATCAATCCTTAAGCCAGTGAATATGCAAAACCTCAAAACCATAAACAACCAAAACAGACAGCTGTTTGGTTCCCCGAAGGGAGAGGCAAGTGCTCACGGTACTCAGACTACGACAACATCTGGATATGAATCTCGGTGGAACAGTGCCGTGTAGAGTTCTCACGGTCACAGCGGAAGATAAGCTGTGCATCTCAGAGCCGATGAAATGAGGCTGACACAGAAGAAACCAGACACCCAGTTGTGGCTACGGCTTTAGACGTTACTGCTGCCCTTTGAACATTGCTTTGTAAAGTACAGCTGAGGAGGACCAACAATTTTCCTTTTTTAAGCTGTTTTGTGGACACAGCTTTTGCACCCTACTGTGAAACACTTTAAATAAAACAGCATATCTCACTCCCTGATCACGCCAGAGTTCACCGACTCCTCACGAGATGGTTCTTTCCTTCTCGTGCAACATGGTGAACTTCACTGGCTCGGCAGGAATGAGCCTTCCTTTTCCCTGAGAATATTATAGGATTTGAAGATAATCTTGAATTAGTTGGGAATGGCGAGCAATTATTAAGGAAGAATGACTGGATCTCTTAAAGTCATGCTTTGAAATTCTCCCAAGAAAACCGGCCCAATAACAAGTTACAGGTTCTCGGGCTAAGGGGGAAGGGGACAGCTCAGGAATCCTGAGACATCTTGTGAGCTCCAAAAAGGTGATGTCGATACTGAAGGGGAAATGTGAATGATCAAGTCTTATGAAAGGCCCATGCCAGAATTCAGGAGGCTAAGATAGGAAGACCAGAAGCTCAAAGTCAGCCTGGGGTAAACTGTGAAGTGAGGTGCTATCTGCAAAAAGACAGACAGAAAGAACCAATCCAAGATTTCCTTTTAAAATGCTAAGAACTTAGTTCTGTTGTGTTGTTGCTCAGTTGTAGACCTGCACATGCCCAGACCTTGGCGCTAACATTTACTGTTTCTTTTTGGTTAGTACTTATTTGATTGTTTATTTAGTTGGTTGGTTGTTATGTGACTAAGTAGCTTTGCTGGCCTGGTTGTAGACCAGGCTGGCCCTGAGCTTATGAAGAGCTGCTTGCTTCTACGGTAGGGTTTTGGTCAGTTTTTGTTGTTGTTGACATCGGGCTTTACATATTTGGAAGGAGAGCCTTGCTCTGTAGCCCAGGTTGGCCCTGAACTCAGCCTCCAAAGGGCTGGTCTCACAGATGCCAAGATTGTAACTGTCTGACAGTTACTGGCCGTCGGAGGAAAGGCAATGTAAGAAAAAAAATTTGAAAACTGGCAAAAATCTTTATTTTTCCCATTGGAAAACGGGCCATAATCTGTAAGAAACTAGTAACAATAGTGAATCCTATTAATGGCATTACCAATGAAATCTGTGTGCTGAACTACACATCTCAGTAACTGCCTACAGGTCCAGTTCAAACGTGACCCATGTGAACAATACAAGCAACACGGCTCTGGCATTCAAAAGTCTTCTTATGTCAGATTAACATGGATCCTAAACAAATCAAGTTAGCCACATAAACACAGTAGACGCCACTTAAAACACTTCTGATTCTTTTTTAAACTTTTTTTTGTTTAAAAAGGAGGGGGAGAGAGGGAGAGAGACAGGGAGGGAGGGAGGGAGGGAGAGAGAGAGAGAGAGAGAGAGAGAGAGAGAGAGAGAGAGAGAGAGAGAGAGAGAAACTTGAGGACAACTTGTTAGTTTGGTTCCAGGGATTGAACACAGGTCTTCAACTTGATATCAACCATCTTTCCCAGCTGTTCACCTCCCTGAATCACTTCTATGTTTTGAAAAACAAACATAACTAAAATGTTCACAAGCAGAGCTAGCTAAGGAGTAGTATATCCACTACAGAGGCACGAAAACCTACACAAGCTATGTGACACTAATCTGAATCAGGTTGCAACTCCCGTTCCTGTTCAAAATAAAACATAAAGCAATGTCCTCTTGTCCAAGAGGGTGTTATCCCAAGGCCACCAGTACGGCAGAAGCCACTCTGCCAGGATAGATGCTGCAGTGGAGACCGGGGAGAGATGCTGAAGGATGGGGTCTTGATTAATTGGTTGTTGATACTGATGACAGGGTTTGCCCCCCGCCCCACCCCCGTATTGATTGTGTTAAAAATAACCTCCTAGAGCCTTCATCCGGTAGCTTATGGGAAGCAGAAGCAGACACCCACAGCTAAACACTGAGCCAAACTCTTGCAATCCAGTTGCAGACAGGGAGGAGTGATGAGCAAAGGGGTCAAGACCAGGCTGGAGCTGGAAACACTCATAGAAATTGCTGACAGGGGGAGCTCATGGACCCCCACACTGACAGCTGGGAAACCAGCATAGGACTGACACAGACCCCCTGAATGTGGTGTTAGTTGGGAGGTCTGGGCAGTCTATGAGGCCTCTGGTAATGGATCAGTATTTATCCATAGTATACAAATGGACTTTGGGAGCCCATCCCACATAGAGGGACACTCCCTCAGCCTAGACACATGGGGGAGGGCCTGGGCCCTGCTCCAAGTGATATGACAAACTTTGAAGATTCCCCATGGAAGGCCTCACCCTCCCTAGGGAATTGGTGGGGGGAACAGGGGAGGATGGGAGGGTTCAGGAACTGGGATTGATATGTAAAACAAACTTGTTTCTAATTTAAATAAAAAAGTATATATATATATATAAATTATGCTAATAAAGAGAAAATAACCTTTATTAGTAGCTATTAAATATATTCACAGGGGAAATCACTAAATTTACTGCAAAAATCACATTCCATAGTTCAAATGAGAATGGATGCCCCAATAAAGGATGAGAACATTTATCAGCTGGTTTCATGTGTCTCAACCTTCAGGTACTAATTTATATTCACCTTCTTAAGCATTCAGAGCTCCCACTACACTGACCAATTTGACCCAGGCAACACTAATCTGACTCAATAAACCTTTCCAAAGGCTCACCTCACACCCACCTGAAACGTTCCCTCTCGTCTGTTTATGTGGGGTGTGGGGGAGGGGGGTTGAGTATGCACCATGCGTGTGCAGGTACCCAAGGGAGTCACAGTTACAGGCATTTGTGAGCCACCTCATATGATGCTGGGAAATGAGCTCAAGTACTCTGGGAGAATGGTGTGTGTGTGTACTCTTAACACAGAAACACCTTCCCAGCCCCTCAGAAACTATTACTCTGATTAGTGTTTATTTCCTTGATGATATCTACTTTTTCTCTTTGTCTTGTTGTATTCCAGAAATATATGTATGTATGTATGAGAGAGAGAGAGAGAGAGTGTATGCAGTGTCACATATATTCCTAAGAGTGTTCAAAATATGAAAACGCATATCTCCTTTACCATGGCATTAAATGGTTCTTAAGTCATATTAGAAAACAAAAAACAAAACCAAAAAAAAGGCATTTTATGCCTTGTAAAAGATAAACAACCTAAATCCAATTATGTTGTGTATGTGTATTCTGATTTTAGACAACTTTAGATGCCGTTCACTCATAGGAACAGATGAAGGAATATAATTTGGTCTCTGGTGTACATGAAGGAAATCGCGATAACAGAATTTTATTATACTCTATATAAGTGAAATCAGGACAAAGAGATCACATCATCTGTTTATAAATCTGTCCCTCTATAATTAAACATGCTCATAATCATGAAAACACTACACTGGATGTTTGCAACATTATAAAGTCTAAACACACAGAAAAAGTACTTCAAAGCCATGATGGTCAATATTTGTAGGTCACACAAACATGTTTAAGATAACTTGCAGAGTGTACTTTGTTCTAACAGGAGGCGAGCATCTAATTGGCATCTAATTACAGCACTACCTCAGCAGAGAGGCACCAGCAACTCATGGAGTGTGTGAGAGCATTCTTGCAGCTGGGCATACTGGTGTTCACCTGAAACCCTGGCACTGGAGGGCTAAGCAGAAGGAGCTCAAGTTCATGAGGGACTGGGGTTGCATATGGGGAGGGAAGAGGAGGGGAAGGGAGGGGATTCTCTCAATCATCACATCTGTTTGACCAAGATAAATTTCTATTATAACAATCACCATAGTGACACTTACAACTCTAGAATAATAATAGCATTACTCTAGAATAGATTTATCTGGAAGTTAACTGTGTATATTTTAATTACCTTTGTTGTGATTTGAATTTTAAGGTGAGCAAAAATTCGTCATTGTCTCCGCTTCTGTTTTTACCTACTTCAGGATTAAACAGTGAACCCATGTGTTGGTAGCCTTGACTTTGGAAGCACAAATTCACTAAAATGGAGAGTTCCAAAGCCCATGCAAAGTCATCCTTCATTTCTAAAGACAGCTACCTCTAGGTTCAGAAAATTCAATGGAGAAACTTCTTACAATACAGAATATCAAAGAATCTAAGGATGAGAATGTTAATAACCCTCTCTCCATAGGATGCCTAATATTTACTTTTTCATTTAACCTGAGACAGAAAATACATCCTAGCATCTTGGAGACAGGATTTGAGAACAAACCATGTCATTCTAATGCCATTGAATAGGAAGGGATAATCAATGTATGTAACAATAAGTACACTACTAAAAAAACATAATAATAATAATAGCTGATTTGTTTGAAATGACTGTGGGATCTTCAGCAAACCACCAATAATGGCCTGTTACCACAAGGGCCATCCAATGAGCTCATGACGTAATTATGTTGGAGACAGCCCCAACAACAGCCCCAAAGGAAGAAACTGCCATTTCACGTGTACACCACAGACGTTTTCCCTTCTGGTCTCAGCCGGGCTGTTGAGCCTCAGCGTCAATGGAAGGGAAAGATGAATGTTCCCCATGAGGCTTCCCAGCCTCGGCCCCTATCCCAAAAAAAACATCTATGAGGAAACATTTTGGATTTCACATGGACCAACAGATAAGAAGATAAGCATCCAAATGTGGTCAAAAACAAAACCTTCAATGAAGACTGGAGATGGGGTCTAAAGCCCTTGTGACCACTTTTCACTGTGTTTAGATTAAATATTACTTAAACCACAAACTCAATGCATTAAGACTTATAGGCGCCTGCAAGATCATTCCCATAACTAAGCAAATCGCATTCACCGTCCTCCTTAGCAAAGGCTGTAGTTACCACTGAGACTACAGGAAAGCAAGGAAACATCATATGTGGACAACGCCTTCGAAGGGAAAAGGGCAGGCAGTGTCTGAGAACTCACCAGACGCTGGGAAAGAAACAGACGGAAGGAAACGGTCAACAGGCGTGGGAGCCACATCTGTACGGAATGTGGGGTCTCTGACCCGGTGAGAAAAGAGATCATCATACTGGACGTTAAGAGAAGCCTCATACAGTAAGAGATGGAGCGGAAGGATGACGATATTACAGTGTTAATGTGGTATCACACAGTAACAAATTGCTCTTGTGGATTACGCAAATTGTGAGCACATTCCAATAACCAATGGGCCCTTTTGTAAATGATTCAACAACCACGGCTTCTGTCCCTTAGTGTGGTTAGAAATGTAGTGATGAATGCTGCTTTCTAGATCGGGGCATAATTTTTCAAAATTTGATATCATGCGACAGTATTGTTAAATTCAACCAATCACAGAACACCTTCTGAGCTTTTAAAGGGACAACCTCATCCGGCATTTTAAAGTGAAAGGGATTTGTGGGTTTTGTTTTCTTTAAGCAAAAGAATAAATTTTACAGAGTGCTCATCGTGAGCCAGGGGTGGTGGAAACACATGGAGGCTACAGTAAGATTGAATTTGAGGACAACCAGAGCTACATAGCAAGCTGAAAGCCAGCCTGGAGTACACAGCGAGATCCTTCTCTCAAAAGGAAATTGAAACAAATGTGTTGGTATTAATAATTTGCCCTCCTTTGTCCATCAGAGAGTTGAAGTAATAACATGTCAGAAGCTAGTTTTTCACAGATTTTGGAGTCAGTCGTCTGTGACCACAGACCAGAAATTAAAAGGCACTGTTTTGCAAGAACTATCTACCTTCAATCCCGATAGTTTCGACAAGAAAAAGTATCCAAAATCTGCTGAGTCAGGGCTATTGTCTGTGACTTGCGTTTGTCAATAGGTGTCCAAAGCCAAATAATCCAGCCACATACTTAATGACCCCAGCACTACTTCAATTAATTTTTCATTCAAGCAGCAGGCTGATATCTATTATTTCTATTCAAAAGTAAAAAAAAAAAAAAAAAACTAGTTTCACTGAATGCGTGCAGGAAACATGTTATAAAAATTACAAGGAATGTGCAATGACTTCTGCAAATAAGAATTCAGGGTTCGTGTTCCTCAGCTCACCCTCACATGGGGGGGGGCAGTTATTTTCCTGGAGTCTAATTTCAACCTCCCTTAGGAGCAACCACCAAGTAGTCATTTATTTAATTGTGTGCTATGTTTCCTTTCCACTGCTGGCAATGAATAAGCAGCATGCTACTGAGGAAGTGGGTACTGATAAGGATCGGCTCTGTGAGTCCCGAGAATCTCTATGACGTGAAATCTCAGTAGCCAGATGCACTTGGGGAAAACATCAAATTTTTCATATCTTAGAAAATTAATAGAGTATCTCTGTTGCATCAAAGTCCCAGTGAGTCACGGAGGCTAAAACAATGAACTGCAGTAACACTGTGGGGAGGAGGGTAAGGTAAAAATATCGGGAGCTCAATGCCAGCCTCAAGTACAGACCGAGTCTGGAGACAGTCAGGTCTGCATGGGACAGGTCTACCCTGTCTCACGTGTGTGTGGCCATACACATTCTTCCACGTGGAGATGTATGTCTGCCCTGACTTCTCATTGCCTCCCTCCCTTGAAACAACCTCAGGTTTTCCGCACACCTATTTGTCATTAAACATCTTGGGACAAAATTTGCAAAGTAACCTTGTTTTAATTTTCAGACTGTATCTGATCTTTATTTCAAAACTATGGCTGATGAGGCCTACGGTGTAAGGGTTGTAGTGAGAAAACTATCAATAAGTAAAAACCCGAGTGCTGAGTTTGTCAGCTCAGGCTTTCCAGTACCTACACCCACATCTATGTGGAAAGTCAACGCTTCTCATTACTAGATGACCGCATCTTTGCAGAGGAAATCACCAGGAGCTGCCTCCTGGCCCTTCCATTCATGCTACAACAGAGCATCTCGTCATCCTGCATACACGAAGAGACTACCAGACTTTCCCGGTACACAGGAGTCAGACACTGTACGCTGTATGCTGCTGTAGACTCCTGGCTTACACGCTCTTCAGGCTCCAGCCCACCTGGCATTGTTTTGGACAGAAGAGTAAAAACTAAATCATTGTAAAAACAAGAAATCCATTTCGGAATAATCATCAACAATTAACAGAACGTTAATGTGTATCACAGACTCAATACTAAAATATCTGATGTCTAAGATATGAACAGACAGATAACAGGTAGATGATAGATAGATAGATAGATAGATAGATAGATAGATAGATAGATAGATAGATAGATGATTGATAGATGATAGATGATTGATAGACATGTGTATATATGTATGTCTCTATACACAGATGTATATGTGAGCTCATTTTCAGTAATGTGTACAGGGTGTATACTTGTGTGTGCATGCTGGTGGAAGCCAGAGGACAACTTCAGGTGTCCTTTATGAGCCAGCATCTTCAGGCAGGGTGTCTCATTGACCTGAACTCACCAACTGGATTAAGTAGACTGGCCAGGGCGCCTGTCTCTGCTTCCCCAAAAGCGGGATTGTGAATATATCACTATACACATATATGCTTATATTTTACATGTGTATGTACACATACACACACATACATATACATATGCATACATATACTAACCTTTATATGTGCATGTGCATATACACACATATCGAAACACACACACATACAAGTGTGCATGGTTTTCAGGACCCAGTTCAGGCCCTCAGCATCCACCACCTCACCTGTCTCCCAGCCTTCATATTTAACTACATTTATGAGAAAAACTACTTAGCTTTGGGGCGGTTTGCAGTAAACAGAGCTGTTGAGTTGCCCTGTTCCACACCAATGAGCATCGTGGACATTTCTCACTGTGTTAGTAAGTGTG
This sequence comes from Phodopus roborovskii, assembly GCF_943737965.1. NCBI lineage: Eukaryota > Metazoa > Chordata > Mammalia > Rodentia > Cricetidae > Phodopus > Phodopus roborovskii. The sequence continues at coordinate 4,188,871 of NW_026126415.1, forward strand.
TTTCAAAGTTTACACAAATGCAGGTAATAAAAAAATGAGACAGGAAGAAGGAAAATATTAAATGTAAAACTTAAGAGCAGTGTCAAATCGTGCGTTACAGATGACGCATCTTTTTAAATTCTGACAGAAAAGTTGTCGATCCAAAAATGCTGCTATTAATGTACTAACAATATTAAAATACTAACTTGCTTCATTCTCTCTTTCTCTCTCTCTCTCTTTCCTTGAGATAACTTGGAAGACAGGCTCTGGGCGTGCCCGTGAGGGATTAGATTGGCTGAAGTGGAACAATCCTCCACCTTAACTGGATTCCATGTGCTGGGATCCTGAACTGAACAAGAAAATGAAAGCGAGCTGAGGACCAGCAGCGATTATCCTCTGCTGCTCTACATGGATATGATGAGCGCAGCTCATCCTATCCCTGCCAAGGCCTCCCCACCTCCAGGGACTATGCTTTGGAACCCTGAACTGAAATAAACCCTTTCTCGAGTTACTTTTACCATATTTTGCCACGGCGACAATACAAGTAACTAATCGATGTGGGGTCTCCTGTAGCTGAAATTGGCCTTGTACTTGATACTAGGCAATGGTGACTTGAACTCCAGAAGCTCCTGCCTCCACCTCCCAAAGGCTGGAAGTACACAGTGTGACAACACACAGGGTCCTGATGTTGAAACAGCTGGCCACGCTCACAGCTCTTAGTTTTGCTTTTACATTGGGTGGCTTTGGAAAAGGAAAGGCAACCATTTCCAGAAGAGAACTGAATGCCTCGCTGGGATCCAAAAATTAAAAGAAAAAAAAAGTTTTTATACTTTCCTTAGGAAGTGGGAAAATTACAAAACTTAACTTTGAAATGGGATTCCCAGGCAAACAAGGGTACAAAATAAAAATAGATTAGTAAACCCCAGAGGTGAAACTGTCGCAGAACAGGAAACATGTATGAGCCTGATGCCATGCTATGTCAAACAATATGTGTAACCCAGACTTGGGGATGGAAAGATGCTCAGCAGTCAAGAGCACTGGCTGCTCTCCCAAAGGACACGGGTTCAACTCCCAGCACCCACATGGCAGCTCCCAATCTATTACTGCAATCCCAGGGTATCATATGTCCTCTTCTGACTTCTGGGGCATTGCACATGCATGGTACACAGACACTTATACAGACAAAACACTCAACCCTCCACACACACGCGCGCACGTGGGCACACACACACACAGACAAAGGAAAAGGAAAACAAGACCCTTCCGCTTGAGCGAGTTCTGGGAATATGGGGTTGTGCCACCACATTCAACTCATGAAGTCATTTTTCAAAGCTCGTATGGAAACACCAAAGTGGAATGATAAAATTTCTGAGCCAGATGTGGCAAACAGCTGTGATCCCAGCACTACAGAGGCTGGGGCAAGAGAATCCTGAATCAGGAACCAGCACAGGCCACAAAAAACGAAACACAATATTCAGATCGGTGTAACCACTCCTTTATGAATGGACTCTGGGGCGGAAAATTCCAGTCGTTCTTTTTAAGTCAGCCCAGCTGATTCACCTCCACCTATCCTCACGCTAATGCCTAAACGTGCAACTACCACTGGAGCTTCTACACCAAATACCATCATTTAAGAAAGGAAGGAGAGTAATGGTTCAGAAGGGTTCATTGGGATTACAAGGAAAACACTCCCCTCCTTTCCTCCACCTAGAGGAATGACGCAGAGCTAACTGATGCAGGCGATGCTCCCGTCTTCCAGGCTCTAGGCTCAGACCTTCCTCTTCAAATATGCACCACCCAGCACGTGAACAAGGCTCTGCTCTGCGGAAGCCGTCAAAGCAACTGGCCCACTACTACTAAAAGCAATCCTTTACAAGCGCACTGGGAAGGCCGTGAAAATGTGATAGGAATGGAGCCCTTGGAAGAAATGACAGGGAATGAGGAGTGAAAAGGAGTGACAAAGGAGTAAACTGACTGGTTGGTCTTCACCGGCCATTAATGGCTGGAACCCATAAATTCATCCAGCCAGTTACTGAGGAAATAATTACTGAAGACCAGCTCCGGACTGACAAAGAAGGCGGTAGATTAAAAATAAGCACGGCAAGAGGCTTGGAAAATTTGTAGTACAAGTACGAAAATACAATCAAAATGCCACCCAAATAAATGCGCGGTGTCGCTGTAATAAATATTCTGAAGGGAAACTACCAAGAATCCGTGCAAAATAAGGACGTGAGACTTGTCATGGACACAGTATTTCCCGGAGGCGGTGAGAACAGGAAGCTTCATAGGTGAGCGCAAGAAAAGGGCTGGAGGTGAGGCCTAAATTCAGAACTACTTCTTGTTCTTCAAATGTCCTCTCTTCAGCCTGATTTCCCAAATCACCGCAGAACCTGTCTCCTTGAACAACAGAGCGTGGACTGGAGTGCTCCCACCAGGAGGGTCACGGACCACAGATGGCCTCAACGTATTTTGTTTGAAATGTACTTAAAAGCAAGCCTGGTAGGCACATGACCTGAACTATTCTCTTTCACGAAAGTACAGTTGCTATCTATCCTCGTCAAAGGTCAGATCCAAGCATTTGCCCCAGCTCTACATGGAAAGGGGGTGGCAGCTGGAGTTCAGGAGTACCCCCTCCCCCTCCCCCCCACGAGACCTGAGCCACAGAAAGGCGTGCCTGGCACTGGGGGCTAAGTCTGACTCGTGATGCTAACCATGCCCGCAGTCCCTTGCGCAAGGGAGGGTCTCAAATGCTCTTCTAGAAAAAGGGATGGAGGATCATTGAAAATACCACCCTCCTGACAGGTGGAAGCTAGGAGCAAAGCGATTTTCTGGAAAGTACCAGAGCAGCATGCTCACACCAAATACAACTACAGAGGAGTCACCTGTTTACCTGTTTCCTCACAAGCTCCAAAGGTCCCAAGGACATCAGGTGGTTCTGATCTGGGACTACAACCGCCTTGTTTCCCATAGAGCAATGAGAAAGAGACTTCCAATGACATCCGTTATTTCCACAGAAAGAAACGTTATGGGAACTAGAGAGAGGCATCATTCTAAGATTCAACTCCTTAACCCCACCCCCCCCAGCCCTATACTCTCCCTCCAAATAAAGGATTCCTACTGGGCTCAGCCTACAACAGGGACAGGGGGTGACTTTGAACAACTGGCAATAGCAGTATCTTTGGCGCTAGTGTGCACAGAGCCTGCATAATGTTTGATGGTTCTGCCTACCTCCATAAACTTTCAGGATGCAACAGGCCTATCTAAATGAGACAGCAGTGTGCAAAGTTACTCATTCCTGAACTCTCCTGTGTCACGCTGAAGGAACTTCCCCAAACCACTGCACCCAAGGCAATTTTGTTAACGGAGCTTTGTTCCAGGGGATTTTTAATTGAGATACCATTGGCAATCTACAATACTCTTTACAGGTGGTTAGTGATGCTAATCATTGCGGCTCAACAAGAAAAAGCGGCTTCCCCGATCAATGGGATTAAACATGAAGTTCTGTCCGTAAAAACGTATTTATGAAATGTGCTTGGGTTGGGGAGGGACTTGCAAAGGAGTCAGGGGCACTGATTACACAAAAGTCCTTCAGTGGGTTTTTACTTACCATCTTTTATTTACATGGCATTCAATTACCTCATTCAATAAAAAAACGACATATACTCCGTTACTGGATAACCAAAGATACAGAGGTCCCAGGTTTAGAGAAACTCCCAGTCATCGTACTAAATGAATTACAGAGATGCTTCAGACCCAGCGGGGCCCAACCCACAGCTAACTCCTGTTACGCTGGGAACACAACTTGTAGCAGCCAGGCATAGCCCCAGACGAACCCACAGTTATTATTGGCTTTTGAACCAGAGAAACAAGAGGCAAAACCAAACAGCTCAGGTAAGGGCCTCTTCCCTGTCCTCCACTAAAGGAACTCTAATACAAACTACAGTTGTGGAAGTAACCATGGCTACTGCTTAGGCAGCACAGTTTACTGTGCCAACACAAGCAGTGCCGTTTCGAAGCACAAAAACCAATGCACAAAAGTTCACTGTTTGTAACTTGGAAAAACTAGCAGAAAGCTAGCTGGCTGACCATTGGCAAACTGAACTCCCTTGAAAATGCCTGGGAGGGAGTGTAGCAGGAAAAATTACTTTTCGGGGAGGGGAATTCTTTAAACTAATAATTTTTCGGTGTATCTCTTAATCAACTAATTTTGTCTTAATTGACGTCCACATTAGCAGTGAACACTTGACATCATGCTTGGATTTCAAATACAACCTGGCATGTTAATACGTACCTATGCTAGGGGGAAATATTTGGCCAATACTTTCACAGATTAACAGCGAGAAGTCAAACATAAAACTTTTGCTTCAATTCGGGCAGTTAAATGTATAAACATGAAAACCACTAATCTTGTGCACACACTACTAACCAGTAATAAACTACAGTTGGCACACACACAAACATTACATTTTGACTAACAAGTTACTGTATCAGGTATAACTGTATCATCATCGATGAAGACATTACAGTATGCTTAAAAGTATAGCATAACTAGACTGTATTGAAAATTAAATTTTCTATTAATAAAGAAATGATGTGTAGACAGGTGGGCCGAGGAGGGAAGAGCTGTTTTCCACGTCACCATGTGTCACAAGCAGAGTTTCTGACACTTTGTGATCCTTACTGATCTACACATCAGGTCACAGTGGTGACAAGCTCTCACTTTCCTTTTCAATAAAGGATAAATACACTCACATCCCCCCTTTGCTGTGCTTTGGGAGGAAATAAAGCGACACTTTTGATTGGCCCTAATGTATGCTGAGGGCCTCTCCTGAAAAGCTAGCAATTGGCACTCTTCATGAAGGAGATGAGAGGAAGAATCCATGTTCACACAGACAGTAACGTTTCACTGAATTATATTTTCTCATCCCAAGGCCAGGAAAGAAAGGGATGAAATGTGAACAGACAATCACCATTTCCAGATGCTGGCCCCAAATTTAAAAAAAAAAAAAAATTCCCTGGGATATTTTGAGCCATTGACTTAAGACTTAAAATGGAAACAAGATTCTTCAAAAGAGAATTTTAGAAATTATTAAATGTCTCAAGAATGTAGCTCTAAGGTGGGCCACCTTGCTGATACACACTGGCAATCTCAGTACTCGGAAGGCTAAGGCAGGAGGGCTCTAATGCTCTATGGCAGGCTGGACCACATAGTAAATTCCACACCAGACAGGGTTACATAGGAGAACCTTGACTTAAAAGGAAAGGGAGGCAGGGAGGGAGAAAGAGGCAGGGAGGGAGGGATGGAGGGAGGGAGGGAGGGAGGGAGGGAGGGAGGAGAAAGACAAACAGACGGGCCTCTTCTGGTCTCTGATGCCTAAGCATTCAATAATATTGTTTTGCAATTATATCAGAGTCTTCGATTTAGTTTGTCATTTATTCATTCCTCTACTGGTTGTTGCTTGTTTTCACGGAGCCCAAGTTGGCCATGGATTCACTCTGTAGCAGAGAATGACCCTTCACCCTTGATCTCTTTGCCTTGGCTTCCCAACTCTGGAGCTACAGTTCTGTCGTCCATGCCTGAACCTCTTTCCATTGTTTGCAGACTTTACTCCAGGACCCCAGGAAAGTAAGACTTGTTTTGTTGTTGTTGCTGCTGCTGCTGTTGTATTTTTAACACAGTGTCCACCATATAGACCACGCCAGCCTGGAAGGTATGATCCTTCTGACTCTGCCTATGCTACCACGGTGCTGGGATTACAGGTCTACCCAACCACACCAGTTTGCAAAGTTTATAAAACATCGTACTTTCAAGAACTGACCAATGAAAAATCAATTATTATTAAACACATTTAAGTTGATTTTTCTAAGGAAAGGAATTTCAATCCATACTATACCAACATTTTCATGTAAAGGAACAGCTATTTGCCATATTTAAAAGACAAGAATAGCATCTGAACGTCCATCAAACAGAGTGCCTGGGCAAGAATTAATAACTCACTGCCTATTACCAGTAAATTATTCTAAATGGTGCCTGATTACTTTCCATTGCTGCCAAGCTGCATTACAGATCATTCCAGTGCGCTGGCTGTAAAATGATACAATCACCACAGCCTATCACCTCCTGCAGAAATTGTCCTGATTGGAGTTAACTGAAGTGTTTTCCTGAGGTACGCTGCCCCAAACATTTCTCATGAGTGTACAGCTCATATCACACTGCAGTGTTTGGAAAGTGCTGGGGTAAAGAAAAAAAAATAATAATAAATCAATTGTATGGTGTTTGTACATAAACCTTTGTACTTAAAACTATTGACGAAATCTCTCTGCTGGCATTAACCAAGTCCCATTGCTGCTTCCTACAGAGCACATAGCTGGGTTCCATGGCCCCAGGGGGCCTGGAAAGAACAAGCCTTTAAGTGATACCAGTTCTGTATGAAAGTAAGTAAATACTATGGCAATCCAAATCTCAGGAGCTTCATACGACCAAGGCTGACCATGCGTTCCCGCCACGGCACCCAGAGAACTCAGACTGGTGCTGTTTCCACGGTGACGGAGAGGACCAGGCTTCCTGACTTGTCACCAACCACCTGATAAAGCCTGGCCCTCCTCAGCAAGTAAAGTTGTGCGTGACGGCCTGAACACAAACAATGTAGAGAAGGGAGCCATATCCATCTTCGTTCTAGCGCCTGGAACCTCGGTGCATGACCACACCTACTACGGTGGCTGGGGAACACAGTCAGGCCGTATTTAAAGCAAACAAGCCTGGTGAGGAAGACAGCCCCCTCACCCATGAGGATACGGGCAGCACCAAGTGGACTCTGGCTCCTTTTTGAAGAAGACTACGACGATGAGGTGACCGTGGGAAGAGACGCGGGGAGTGAAGAATGGATCTGGGAGCGTTGGGGAGGAGAAGGAGTGAACAGAACAAAAACAGGTGTGAGATTCTCAGAGCTAGGACAACTTCATTAAAAGCAGCATCTGGGGAGCACACGGACGCCTGCAGCGATGGTCTAGATTGATTTATTGTACAATCTAAACCCTGTGGGAACTCTTCCCTAAACTCTAAAATTCAGTTTCACCGGTAGTGCCATTAATTAGACGTTAACGGGAGAGAGAAACAAACAGAGGTTATTTAAAAGCAGGTTTTATCAATCAAAAAAAAAAAAAGAAAGAAAGAAAGAAAGAAAGAAAGAAAGAAAGAAAGAAAGAAAGAAAACCACCCATGTTCTGAAGAAGAACTACGCCTCGTCATTCCACACTGCAAGACTCGCTCTGTGGAAACCGTGCAGTGTTTCACTCGGCTACAGAAAAAAGGACGCAGCTTCGACGTGAGAAACAGAATGGGGTCTGTGCTCTGTCACACACTTCAGAGCGGCGGCGGGGAGTCGCAGCACGCATGGGACATGTGGGGACCAGAGTGGCAACAGAGCCTACCCCCACCAGGAGAGATTAGATGCCAGAGGTCAGACCCTGCCTTAAGGCAGGGAGGTGCTCGCCAGGTAAAGGTGGGAGGTGAAGAGCTCACTCCCCCAGGTTGTCCTCCTCCATCCGCCGTGTGCCCGTGATATGCACACAGCCAGCCTCCTGAGATGCACACCCTAGCACACGCGTGCAGTAGATGAGGACGTGTGTCTTTGTATTTTAAATGCAGCTTTAGTCATTGTAAGTCGCTGCGTTTTGTGTATTGTGAATGATGACATCTTACCAAATCACGGCTTTCCTTCACTAATGAGTGGTTTTCTATGGACGCACCCATCCTTGTCTTTTGAAACAACACACCTGTGTTAGGAACCCATCTGGAGAGTTCCGAGAGACGAAGACGGTCCCAGCCACACACAGGGTAATCAGTGTCGTATGGGAACAGCTTGTTGTGGTCGTACACAACTCATCTGAGCTGAGCTACTGAGTCACAGGCCAGGAACGGCTCCAGCGGCACAACTGGAAATCACCCTCCCCTGGCCCTCAGGAATGGAAAGCATGGAAAGAATATGAACTTAAATATCCTCTCTCAACTAAGCCAGATGTATGTGCTGTATGAAATTACAGAACACCGGGGCTACAATGAACATCGTAATTAGCTCACTACTTCTTAAATGCCTAGCCAGTTCTCAGGTTCCAGTGAATGACCTATCAGATGGGACATCACGAATGCTTACTCTGTCTCGGGGTGGCGGGGGTCGGGGGAGGTAACACTACTGAATCCTGCACTCCATGGGCATTCGCTTACTTGGGTGTTTTGTTTGGTAGAAGGCTACAGGTACGTTCATGGCCAGCCCTAAGGAAGGAGGACATGGCCAACTGAAACCTCGACCTATTGGTACCCAGAGTCCATGAAGGACATTTATGGGCCACAAAGGGTCACTTGACACCACAGGGGTAAATTTCAGGGGTGCTGAGCAGGCCCTTCCTCCCCTGTGGTCGCCTCCTCTACCTCTCGGAAGTCGGTGTGGATCTCAGACTTCCTAGGGCAATGCTTGCATTTCCTTCCTGGATAAGCACTAGAAGTCTGTCTTACAGGGACCGCCAAGGGAAAAGGACAAATTGTTAATAGAGTGGGGGGCTTGGGGGAGGGGGTGATAAAGGAGCAAAGATGAAAACCAAAACCCTAATACACCACCTCATCTCCCTCGTGTCCAAAATAACCAGCTTCAGAAGCTAGTTGCTCTGATTACTTTTCTGGATTGCCACCATCCTTACAACATGGCTCCCACCTGTTTAGTTACATTCCTACCGCCAATCCTCCATTACATTTCCATGGATGGAGGGTGAAGGATCGGTTCTGGCTTGTACCCTGCAGGGTGGCCTCAAGGCTGGTGATGTCTGACATCGAAGTTCCTGACATAAAAAGGTCAACACACCGATCTGAAAGGTGCCAGACTCATGTTCCTCTGGAGGAAAAAAAAAAAAAAACAATTCGCAATAGACTTTGCCTTTCCAATGCTAGTATCGATTTCACTTCGGGAAAAGGTTCAGGGAGGGGCCACAGGCTGAGGGGGGAAATGGAGTAGCAAAGCATGTTTTCAATTCCCCGTAGTTTTTCTCCTCTCTTCAGCTGGGGGATGCGGTGTCGCTTCATTTCACTGGCTCTCAATTGCTTCACTAGCCCAGTGACTACAGGAAGCGAGGGCATCTGAAAGGAAGAGGCACAGGGAGCAGGAGAGCCCACCTCTGACGCCAGGGAAGAATTAAGACCTTTGCGGACGCACCAGCCTCTGCATTCTGGCTGGGTTTGACTCCCAGGTATTCCCGTGCAAGCGTGGGGCCCTCCTCTCCCTACCACTACTGTGGGTCAGTTCTCTTCTGGGTTTGCATTCAGAGACGTTGGCTCCTGTAGTCTTATTCCTCTCAACCAACTACCAAATGCAGCACCGGGCAGGGTGGGCCATGGCCTTGCTGAACACGCACCTCCTCCACTTGAGTCTCCTTTTCTCAAAACACGAGGATTACATCCGAGTCTCTGGTATCCTCACAAACTCTCTGGTCCCGAGGACAGTGACTTCCGGGAGCCCCAGGGGTCGGGTCTAGAGGGGTCCTGCCCCTTCGACGCCTGCTTCATAGCCTGACCTTACAAGAAAAGGGCCAAAATACTTGTCCATCTTTCTTAGTTTTGACATCGAATCCTTGATGTTCACCAAGCTGGACTGGGAGTGATAGATGTCAACACTGACTTTTGTCAAACAGAAGGGCTATGGCAAGGCTCAAAGGAACTTGTAAGTTTTTGCACCTACTCAAGTCCATCTTTTCCAGAGTGTGGTGGTTATTTTGTCTATCTCAAAGACCTAAATTAAACAGGCTGTCCAGTCTCTTTAACATACTCTTAAATTTGCATGTCTGAAATTAACAACAGTAGATCACGTTTACCCAGTGACAAAATATTAAGAGTCATGAAGAAGTCCCTATTTTTATTTTACTTATAAACATCACAAAGTGACTCTATCTGTCACTGTGCTTGTTGCTATGACAAAGTACCTGACCTGAAGCAATTCAAGGAAGAATGCAGTTATTCTGGCTCATAGTTCAAGGGGAAACATTCCTTCCCAGCAGGCGTGGAAGCTAGCCCGTCACTTTGCATCCATGGTCAGGAACCAGCACTGGAGCCCGGCCAAAATTGTTCTCGAGGCCCACCCTTAGTGACCCACTTTTTCCAGAAGGGTTCTACCACTGAAAATTACACAATGTTCTCTAACAGCCAGGACCTGAGTGTTCAGACACAGGAGCCTGGGGGAACAATTCACATTCAAGCTACAAGATAAGAGCTACATAGTCTAACTGAGTTTTACAGATTAAAAGAGTTTTCCAAAAGGCAGAAAATTAACACCAACCCCCCCCAGGAAGAGGCTTCTTTACCTAAGGGATTCCTCTGCTTGGCTCCCAGAGGGCCTTCCCATCTCATAGATGGTAACCTGCCCAGCTCATGAATGCTAATAAATGCCAATTACATCATTAAGTGTAATTTGTTCAAATTGTGTTCTTTCACAATCAGGACTATCCTCCATCATATAATTACTGTTTCATCTGAAGAGCCTTGTGCCAGCTAACCAAGCCATCTCCCTCTGCAAGCCTGTTTCCTCTGTACTGTAATCTAAAGAACATCCAGACAATTGCTTTCATTGCAGAAGGTGCCAAGATAACAATTCTAGTCTCCATATGGAAACATGGGGGTCTCCTGGTAAACTTTTGAAAGATAGAAAAGTTTTATTTTGATTTTATCGTCACAACCAATTCAGGATTCTTGTAGCAGCAGCATTATATTCATTCAGACGTACTTCTGAGGGCTTGGGATGTTCCTGTTGTCTGGTTTGTTTTTTAGACAGGGTCTCACTATATACCCCTAGCTAGCCGAACTTCACTATTTAGATAGAGTAGGCTACCTTTGAACTCATATAGATCCTGGGACTAAAAGTCTATACCACCATGCCTGACTTGGATGTAATTTTTGCAAATGGGGGGGAAAAGGTGTGAGAAATTGGAATTAGAAAGGTAGAAATTATCTAGGGAAATCATTCCATGGTTAAGAACACTTCCTACTCTTTCACATGATCAGAATTATATTTACAACATCTGTATCAGGTAATTCACAACTCCAGCTCCAGGGTATCCAATTCTCTGTTCTGGAGTCATCAAGCAACTGCACAAAAATGCACACACACACACACACATGCAAATGCACAAATACCCAATCAGGCACCTGCTCATGAAAGTATACACACACACACACACACACACACACACACACACACACACACACACACAGGAACACACACGGAGACACAGACACACACATTGACAAAAATAAATCCTGTCTTGAAAAAAGCTGAAAGCGTTAGGGGTTAAAGCGTTGACTCAGTGGTTAAGAGCATTCATTGACGCTCTTCCAGAGACCCCCAGGATTTGATTCTAAGCACTCACACGGCAGCTCACAACTGCCCAACTCCAGTCCCGAGGCATCCAAACCCCTTCCTGGTCTCCCCGGCACCAAGCACACAGGATATGCAAACATAATGTAGGTGAGGCAGCCACGCACACAAAAATAAAGAAAGTGGTGGGAAAAGCTGAAATAGATTATGTAAGCAAGGGTCCAATGCAGTGCTTAATGTTTAACCCACAATGAATAAGTAAGACCCGAAGAGGGAAAGCTATTCTCTTTGTTTTAAGTATTTCTGTTTTCCAGAGAAGTCTCAATCACAGGACCCCTCCCTCAGTCTCCTGTGTGTCATGATGGCAAATATGTGTTGCCACACACTGCACACTGGGGGAGAATGAGAAACTCTGGGAGCATGTGCCTGTAAAAACACAACAGTTGAGATTTCTAGTTGAATAGGAACTTGCTTACATAATTCAAAAACACACAGTGCACTGTAACCCTAACACTAGTGTTTGTACTCCGTGTGTACTCTCTTGTCATTACTGCAGATAACAGGGCCACCCGAGAAACAGCGTTTTAAAACCACAGCTCTGGGGCCAAGGGCGTGGCTCAGTAGCAGAGGGCTCGCCGAGCCTGTGAGAGGGCCCGGGCTCAATTTCCTGCTGGAGAGGAGAAAAACCAACTCAGGTCTTAAATTCCTGATGATATTAAGCATACCCTTTATATGTAATAAAAATCAAGCTTTTATAAAGGTTCTGGGATTCATATCAGGATACCCAGGCATGTATCCTCACTCTCCAAAAAGTTTGCTTTCATTTTACCAAATATAGGGAAGGGGCTTGTGAGAATATTCGATTCCTGGAAAGTTTAGAGACGTGCACACAAATTCGCAGGAATGTCTCTAAACTATGAGACACATTCACTCAGCCCGTCTTGGCAAAGCACGTAGGAACATTTTGACTCGTGCCTACTGCTCTACCACGAAGGTCTTAAGGGAAGAAGCAGGGAACTATTGAGTCTTTCATAAAGAGCTGGGGAGCGGTGTCCTCCCCAGCAACCCTGGCTGAATTTGTTATGTTTGCAGTCTTTTCGGTGCACTGACATCAGAGTAGGCACTGTCCTGAGTCAAAAATTAGTATGCTGCTGGGGTGGAGAGTGGCAGCTCGGCTGGGAGAGGACACTTTCTCGATGAACTCCTATGAAATGCGAGTAAAGGAGAGAGAAAAGAACACACAAATGCTAGCGATGCAGAAGGTCAGGAACCGCCACAGAAGACTTCTCACTTCCAGGGGAACAGTAGTGGAGAGGACAGAGTCAACGTGTGGGCTTCAGCCCTTGGAGTGGCTCAGCTCGGTAATTACAGGAGGAAGAGCAACACCAGTAGCTGGGGAGAAGTTAGCACAGAGCCAAGAGGCTTGGAATCCCTCCTGGGGTGTGGGGGGGGGGCTGTTCAGTCATGAAGCCGATGAGTGAGTCCAAGCCCCTTCCCCACACTTCTCAGTTTCCAGCAAGCCTGGTTGCTGCCCAGAGCTTATTCCTTCTCTGTGAAATGGGAATAGCTCCTGTTGAGTGTTTGCTTTCTACCGCTGCTATGAGAAGTCAGCATGAACTCAGCAGCAGAATTCCAAAAGGATTTCACTGAAGGCTTCGCTAGGAATATGTTACCCCTGGACACTCTATGCGAAGATCTTTGCTTTTCCCATTTTTAGGGTCCACACATGGCCCTTCCGCCTTCGTAGACGGCAGAACAGCATCCCGAAACCTCCATCTGTTCTCTCCATCAACACCACTCTGACTCACTTGAACCTAGGAGGGTCCTGTAACTCCCTCTGCTCCCCTTGAATCCCCAAGACAATGTTACTGTGGAGAAACCTTCACTCGCGCACAAAGGCAGTCTTATCACACAGTAGCTTTTGTAGGCTTAGGATGTGGCCATCCTTTGGCCCTGCCCCTCAACCTTATCCAATAACAAGTTTAAATGAGATTACCCAAGCATGTTTTCTGAACGCTCAACACGTGTAATTCCCTTTAGGGAATTCAATAATACCGCACTGCATAGCAAGTCCTTGTTGGAAGTGGGTTGAGAAGCCATGCAGTCCAGCTCCCTCCCATCCTCTGTCTTAACAATCGGGTTGGGGCGGAGGACCACAAAACCAGGTCTAGCTGTCATTGTTGTGTCTCTGGATTAGGTTTATTAATCTCCTGACATCAACATCAATAGTTAGGAAAACCAAACAGGATGATGATAGTCAAACCTAATATTAGGAACAGAACTTGGAGGAAAAAAGATGGTCTTAAGTTCCTCCCACTTTGCTATTTTAAATATTCCCTACACCAAAATATCTTTCCTTTCCTTCCCACCAGATCTGAATTTGGTTCCCATCCGATATGCTCTCACACTTCCCTGCTCCCATCTTTACTGGCACTTACAGTATTAGAACATACAAAGTTCGCCTTGCTGCGGCATCCCTGGCCTTGTCTGCAAGCGTAGTCCTGGACTTGGGTGGTCGGTACAGCCTGGTCCTCAATGTGTACTCAACAACCAAGGAAATAGTGAACCACAAAAACATAAAAAACATCATAAAGCCCTGACTGGTTGGTCTGCCAGGACATTTTGAGAAATACGACCACTAAATGTATATTTCTTAAAATAAAATATTGCCCGATATTAACCAAAAAAAAAAAAAAAATCAGTCTGAGGTTGGAAAGACTCTAAAATGTCTCTTGCTTATTTTGGATCTGAAGCCGGGAACACGGTAACCAAAGAGAAAAAGGAGCAACCCAGTATGCTGCTTTCCAAATGCACTTCCCAATGCCCTGGAAAGAATGGAAGACCACTCACAAGTTTGTTCAATTTTTAATACAGTATCATTTTTCCAAATGCATATTTTCCAAAAATGCAACTCTGGAAAGAGCTACACAATGGCAGTCAATATCCAGGAATCACAGTGGTAGAACCCAGAAGAAAGGATTAAAGGAGGCAAAGAAATATTACCAAATACTCAGGGAAATTTTCTGAAAACCAAACCTGATGAATATTTCAAAGTCCATGCAAAGCCATACCATTATGAAATTTCAAAACTGCAGAGGTAAGACAAATCCCTCAAACACTTGGAAGACACACAGACAAGCTCCATAAATAGAAATCGGTCAGGAAGGAAACTGAATAGCACTGGACATTAGATTCTTTGATCAGTGTCTTCAAAATTAGAAATGACAACACACTCAAACCTAGAATTAACTACCTTCTCAATCCGGCAATTAGAATAAAGATCGCGGTGAACATGGCAAGTGCCTGTAATACCAGCACTTGGAAAACTGAGGCAGGATGGCAAAACCATGCTGGCAAGTTTCAGGCCAACACCATCTACACAACAAGACACATCCTCAAATGAAAATTAAACTGAAGAAGAAACAAAGGCATTTTAAACATGGCCGTATGACGGAGGAAAAGTTCTTTGACATTTTTTTTATTGGCAGCACAAGTATATCCTATCAACAAAATACACATAACACAGCACCCAGAAAACATGCTACAACTCAAGGATCAGACCTCCACAGATAAGGCTCAGGCTAGGGGGGGAAGGAGAAGTTCTAGAAACATCTTTAGCGTTGGAGAAGGAGAGAGAATTCGCTCTGTGACGTTACCTTGTGTATCTGGCCACATGGGGAAACTGACAAATGCTTTTAAATTATTCAGAACAAACAAAAACTATTCAGTAAAATTAAAAGCTAATGGGAAATTGAGAGCAATGTCCAACTCTGGGGGGACAATGAGAGCCTCCATGAAGGAAATCCGCATAGTTAGGCTGGGACGTTGATGGCTGATGTAACTGAAAACACTAAGTGTAAGACAGGAAGGAGATGAGGAAGGGATGGAGACCAATAAGACCAGCACTCAACAAAAGCTATCTAGGATGGGTGCCAATGAAAAGCACTGTTTGTCACATTAAAACACAATAAATTCAGTTCTGTACAAGCCTGTCACCGCTGCCTGGTTTTCAAATACATATGTGTACATTTGAATAATTAATGAGAACAAGTGAACACACCAAGTAGAAGCTTTGCTACCAATCAGAGAAACACGGTAGAGTGCTCCTCATGCCTCCCCTCACTCCCACAGGAATGTCCTTCAAAATGCCAATTCTTCAACCCATACACACGATTGGATTTGGATTTTAAAGGACGAGTTCTAATGACCACACAATTCCAAAGTTTCACAATTTGTCATACCGATTCCAAGAGAAGAATCATGCATTCTAGGTGGCTGTCAAGTCTATTGCGTATTTACCTTGAAGTCAGCATTAGGAAATCCAAGTTTAAGATGTCTAAAGAAGCATTAATGCCTTGTGGGAGCAGCATCCAATAGGCATCTACAATTTCTCCATATCAAAACTTCCTTTCCTGTGGGAGCTGGGCCTCGTGAGATAAACTACCGACTGATTATATATTTATGGTAATTGAGTGATGACTTATGTAGTCTGTCTAAAGAGCTACGCTTACATTATACACAGACAACAATTCACACTGATGCACGCCTGACAAGTATGTGATTTATTAAATCAATGAATGTTCTTACAAATGCGTGTGGAAAGATTTTCCATCAGCTTATGAAGAGCATAATGACTCGGTGAACTACATAAATAGATGCAAATCTAACACGGAGACAAGTCTACCAAACAGAAAAAAGTAGCTGTAATGATTGTTGTGTAAATTACAAAGCCCCAGGGTGGCAATTTCATATGCAAAATATGACTATCGGTATGTGGAAATTACAGAAATCAGTCAATGTATTTAAGAGCTACAATGCGCTATTAGAAAAGAAAGAAAGTGCATTAATTAGGTGATGCTTAGATTAACCAAACTTCACTTAACGAGAAGCATGAACATTGGTGGTATTCTCTCTCTCGGTACCGTCTATTCTCATCACGAATGCATTCTGAGCCCTGTCATTCCCTACGTGTGACTGTGCTGGGCTCGATGAGAGCCCAACACCAGCCCCCGCTTCCCAACCCCCCACGGTAAGAAACTACAGCAAGCCTAGATTCAAACAAAAACTTCTGAACTCTTAAAACCTTGGTCTGAACCACCAAAGTTACCAAGGCGGCTTGAGTCTGGCATTGACCACCGCACAAAGTGTACAATCCAAAGGTTCTGCCTGGGTGGCCAGGTTGAGGGAGTCTGGAATGGTAATTCCCAGCCATCAGGAGCCTCCTGCAAGAACACTGCACATTGAGGCCTGCCTGGGCCACAGGGTAAGAACCTGGCTCAGAAGAGAAAAGTGGGGGGTGGGGGTGGGGGGGAACGGATACAGCCCAATGGGACAAGGAGAAAAGTAAGCAATCCTTTATACAAAATAAAATAAAATCAGACCAGGCACCAGCAGTTCTTGCATCAAAAGTAACCACCTACAACTCCTACGATTTACTTCAAGAAGGGTTTAGAAGATGTACAGTTTCCCAGTACCAGTGGGATATGGTAGCATGTAACTCCTACGACTTACTTCAAGAAGGGTTTAGAAGATGTACAGTTTCCCAGTACCAGTGGGATATGGTAGCATGTAACCGCTAACCCCAGCACTCGGGGGAATGGGGCAGAATTATCCTGAACTCAAAAGCTCCAAAGAAACGATGTTCAAAATCAAATAAGCAATGGAGACAAAAACAACTAAAGCATACGATGTTAGTATCACGATGCTGATATAAATTTTGAAATGTGCAATCGATTACTAGGGAGTATAGTGTGTAGCATCAATCTAAAAAGGGTAAAGATATTTCTGCGTGGAGTATGAGTGGGGAGAACAAGTTAGAAAGCACCTGTTGATGGTGACAGCCCACAACTTCCACATTAAAAAAAAAATCTAGAGAGTCTAAAACAATTGAAGAACCCAAGCAAAAATCCTCACTGAAGGGTTATGGGTAATTGTGGCATGGACAGATAAACTCTCGCTCATGCTCACTATTAAACTCAATGCACTAGATATATGAGAAAGTTCTAGACAAGCAGAGTTTGGCGATGCATGTCTGTAATCCTAGCACTCAGGAAACTGAGGCTTGGAGACTTGGTGTGAAGTCTAGGGCGCCCGGGCTAAATAGATAAGCTCCAGGCCAATCTAGGTTAAGACAGAGCTGGCCAATAGGAAACGCCAGTAACAGGCCAACAGCTTTGTATCTAATACAGCATCTCTGTGTGTTATTTTGGGGCTGATGAGGCTCTGGGACCAGGCTGGCGGGAAAACGGCACATAACACACCTCAAATGTGTGGCAGCTCTGGAAGCAGGCGGGACGAACTAAGTAAAAAGGGAATGGGAAAGGAAGATTATCTCACCCTGTGCTCACTTGGCTTTCCCTGTTGCTGCTGAGTTACTTACTCAGTTGCTAGCTGCTGCTGCTGCTTCCTATGCTAATGTTAGAACCAGCTTTTCTACTTCCATCACACACAGAGGACTAGTTGTTTCCTGGGCAATCCTCCAGGACTTTGGGGCCAAACTGGAAGACTGCAAAGCAACAAGGTCTTATGGACCAACCAACCACTAAGGTTCTTGACCTCTCAGGTGTAAGATAGCTGTTTTTAACATATGCACATTAGTCAATCCAGTAAACCAGCTCTGCTGCCATAGGGAACCCTAACATGAATGGGCAATGTTAGCTGCCCTCAGTATACCTTTCTTATACTCCTAAAAATCAAATCCGTTACCTCCCCAGTCAGGCCTCCACTTCTCTCTTTCAAATCCTACTGTAAGATGATGACCTGTCTCCATCCAAACTGGCCTAATCACAGTTAGTGGAAAGATCCAAATCTGTGGCCTACTGTCAAGAAAGACTTCTCACTCTGACGAGAAAGCACTCACAATGCTAGCTGCAAATGGCAACTATCTTGCAAAAGGGCAGGACAAAGCTTTGGGATAAAGCCTGCATAGCCAGACTCTTGATCACAATTCCCGTGTGTACCTTGTCCTTGATGTGGCCTTGTGTTTCTGTTCATTTGAGACACTAAATACGCTCATATTTAAGGTGTCGTATTTAAGGTGATCTGCGTCCTGGCTTTCTGATATGTGTCAAAAGGTCACCAATCAAGCAGTATATATAGCGTTTCTTTATAACATGAGTAACTCCACAGAGACAAGTCTGACTGACATGTCCTCGGGCAGACACACTACCCCAGGGAAAAAGTTTTTGTTTAGCACCCATGTGTTTCCCAGATTACAAATCCCAGAAGCCAGGTGGTACGTCGCTCCCATCATACTTTACTGACATGTAAAGCTGGTGAGCCGTCAGCGCTACCAACAATTGTTGAGAAGCTGTGTTGCACTCAGAGCTGAGAAACCGGAGAACTGTCCTGAATACCTGTCAGTGCAGTTCACATCACTGCTGAAAACATTTTGCCTACCACTGCTTATATCTTGGAGGGAGTGGGGAGGGTGGGGGTGATGGGGGAGGGGGGCTTTGTAATATGACTCAGTTGAGGGTATGAGTTTGATCCCTTCTGGAGACCCACATGGCAGAAGAAGAGAACCAACTCCCACAAAGTTGTCTTCTGACCTCCAAACATGAGCTGTGACATGAATACACCTACCTACACATATGGATGGATAGATGATGGATGGGTGGGTGGGTGGATGGATGGATGGATGGATGGATGGATGGATGGATGGATGGATGATGGGTGGGTGGGTGGATGGATGATGGATGGCATGAATGAAT
Source organism: Phodopus roborovskii (assembly GCF_943737965.1). Taxonomy (NCBI): domain Eukaryota; kingdom Metazoa; phylum Chordata; class Mammalia; order Rodentia; family Cricetidae; genus Phodopus; species Phodopus roborovskii. The sequence goes on from NW_026126415.1 coordinate 4,207,916, forward strand.
TTTTATAATCTGGCTGTGATGACATATGCCTGTAATCCTAGTTACATCCTGAGTTGATCCTACTCAAGAGACAAAGGCAGGAAAATCAACTCCTGTTAATGGCCAGCCTGGTCTACATAGTAAAGTTCCAAGCCAACCAAGGCAACATAATAGGGCCCTATCTCAAAGAAACAAAAAGACAATGTGTAATGATGATATTTTAAGGCTGCCAAAGGCTAGATGACCGTAAGTTAGAGACCAGCCTGGGCTACTTTGTGAGACCTTGCATCAAACAACAAAGCTTTAAAAGGAAAAAAAAATTAGTGAAAGACAGAGTAAAGAAGGAAGAGAGAAAGTGAACATTGCAGAGATCTCACACCTATCTACATTTACAAGAAGGCAAGTGAAGTAGCAACACAGATTTCCAGGTGTCATGTTCAGAAAATCCTATCCAGTTGTTCTGGGGCGGAAATAAGAAAATTACCTTTTGGATACACTTTAATACTTCTGATGTAGACGAAACCCTGAACTGCACATTACAAAACAAGATTCAACCAAACTGAAAGTATTTATCATGTAAACACACAGTAAATGGGGGACTAGAGAGGTATCTCAGCGGTTTAGGACACTTGTTTTTGCGGAGGACCCATGTTCCATTCCCAGCGCCTACATGGTGGATCACAACCATCTGTAACTTCCAGTTCCAGGGGACCCAACACCCTCATCTGACCTCTGCAAACACCAGGTCCTCCTGTAGTGCACATGCATACATGCAGGTAAAACACTCATACACACAAGACAAGATAAATCTAAAATAATAATAAGGCAATACATGATCTGTGCAGTTTTGTATAGGCATACTACCATGCTTAGTTTCTCAGCTGGTTTTGTACCTTGGTATCTTGAAATCACAAACCTCAACCTCATGTCTTACTCAACCACTCTTGTTAATGGCCTGACCTTTATCTGAGCCAGCTATTACTCATAGCAGCTCCCAGAAATCTAATGAGGCATCACCATGTTCATCTTTGACCTTAAAATCACACACTCTTTCTGACCCACCGTGCCTGAGATAAAGCAACTGTCTTAATCAGTCGTGTATTTTTAACAATAACACAAGTGTTGCTTTAAAAGTTTCATTGAATATTTTTCTCCCATACAATTACATTTCACACTTTTAAATCCTTCATTGCAATCTTTGTCAGATATTTTTATCAAATCAGTATTTTTTTTAATTTGTCCCTTATGTATAAAGAAATGGATATGTAAGCAAACAGAAATAAGTTACATGTTACTGTGGCTGGTCTTTAACCAAGTGAGGAAAATACAATTCCCAGGCAGAAAATCTCTTTATTATCTTTGCATAGGTCTATGGAAACTCATCATCCACACAAAGCAAACCTCACTACAAGACCATTTGTAATGGTAATGATTTTTTAAAATAATTTATTTAACTTTATTTTATGTGCATTGGTGTGAAGGAGTCATATCCCCTAGAAGTGGAGTTACAGACAGTTGTGAGCTGACAGGTGGGTGCTGGGAATTGAACTTACATCTTTTGGGAGAGCAGCCACTGACTCTTACCTGCTGAGCCATCTCTCCAACCCCCTAAGTTAATGACTTATTAATGTAAGACAAATGACCATTAAAATGTATTCATTGTTTACATGAGTCTCTTCCAAATGAAGGACACAGATCATCAAGATGGCAATAAGGATGTGGATTTGGCCAGTATAAAGTTTCCCCATCTGAAAACTCTAATCCTTTCTACATGCAATATTAATACCTTCATTGACTCTACAAGGAAGCAAATTATTGATTGTGAAGTAGGTCCAAATTTACACTTTACATTGCTCTCAAGTAATCTCACAGCTCCTCAAATAGATGAAGGAATCTGGGCTTCTAAAACCATTCTGAACATACGGTACATATTTCTATTTTAAAAGTGGTGCTGTCCAAAAGGAGTGTGCAGCAAGCCACATTTATAATTTGAAACTGTCATATTAAAAAGGTAAAATGAAGTTGGGCATGGTGATTCATATCTGTAATCCTAGCACTTGAGAGGGACAGAAGGACCGGCAATCCAAGGTCACCCCCTGCTACATAGCAAATTCTACCAAACTCCATGCTTACCCAAATATATTCCAATAATGTATTTTATTATTTGGTGATGGGAATACATATCTGTAACTCAAGCGTTCAGGAGGGAAGGGTGGAGAGAATCATCATGAGTTGGATGCCAGTCTGGCATTCATGTTGAGTTCAAGGCCTTCCTGAGCATGGCAAGATATCCCATCAAAAAGTCAAGAGACAATAACGATAATTGCATTTATCCCAGTATATACAGAACTTATTCTAACGTCACCAATATGGAGATTGCTGACCAGATCTTACACTGTTTTTCTTGTGCGAAGTCTATGAAATCTGGCGTGGACTTTTATACACATCTCCATTGAACCAACCCCATGTTTCAAGTCTCAATAATCCCCTTGGCTAGCTCGTGGTTGCCATGTGCAAGGGGGCAATTTAAAGGGTTAACTTTACAATGCGGGATGTTGAAATTACTACTTTCAGTCTTTAATGGTAGCTGGGTACAATAGAACTTACCTGTAATGCCAGTATTCAGGAGATCACGGCAGAAGAGAGTCTCTGGTTAAAAGGATAGCCGAGGGAGAGGAGAAATGGCTGGCGCTTAAAAGCACTACCCACTCTTCCGAGGGCTGGCTTCAATTACAAGCACCCACATTATGGCTCAAAAACATCTGCAAGCCATTTCCAGGACAACCAAGGGTACCAGGTATGCATGTGGTGTACGGACAACACACATACAGATGAAGCACCCGTATATACTAAATAAATAAATAGATATTTACAAAATAAAAAGACTGGCTACTCTGAATTACCCAAAAAAGATACTGTCCTGAGAATCCAAGTCCTGGGTTTAATGATAAAATCTTGTCTGCCCCTTACAAGGAACTGGGTTCCATCCCCAAAACCGGAAAACAAATATATTTATTTTTCTGAAAAGTCTTTAGATGTAACCACATAGAGAGCAAACATTCAAATAAAGTAAACGGATATGGACTCAAGCAAGTAATTAATTCTTCAAAGTCCACTTTCAAAATAACAGAAAAATAAGCCAGTCTTCAAGTTGTATATTTTCATCGTGGAGAGTCATCAGGAGATGTGTAACCAGGAGTCAGCCATAAGAGGCCAGTGATGACCAAATCCCAAATACAATAATAAGGACTTTGATGTCCCTCCAGTCTCAAAGGCTAAATAAAATAAAACAGCTTCTTAGGCCTCCAACAGATTTGGCAACCTCTGTACTGTGCTTGACAGCTTCTAACTACCAGAAAGATTTAATGTGATTTAGGAAAACAAACTAAGCCAATGCTAAAAGCAGTTTAAAGGAACAACAAAATCTATCCTTTTAATGTGTAGTAAATTAAACCTAATTTGCTTTATTGTTAGACATGGTAGCACACACCTAATACTTCAGCACCTGGGAGGCTGAGGCAGGAAAATCCCAGGTTTGATCTAAGCCTAGGACATATAACAAAACCCTGCCTCAAATAACAAACGAACAAACTAAACAAACAAACAAACAAACACACAAACAAAAAAATGCTTGCCTTATTCTGTTATATTGCTTTAAATGATACTTTCTCCCTATGATTCTAGTTAAAAACTGGAAAGGAAATGTTCAAAGAGTAAATACTTGAACTTTCACAAGGAAACTGAAAGGAAATGTGAGCAAATGTTCTAACTTCCCTTGCTTTCAGTTATTTACTTTTAGTAGACCTTAAAATTGTCTAATTTGGGGCTGGGGAGGGCTCAGAAGTTATATGCCTCATGATCTGAGAATAACCTCTAGATAGACCTCACAGTGGAAGCAGAGAGTGATTCCCAAAAGTTATCCTCTGACCTCTGACCTTTACACATGCCCATTCTCTCTCTGTCTCTGTCTCTCTCTCTCTCTCTCTCTCTCACACACACACACACACACACACACACACACACACACACACACCACATATATACACAATAACAACAACAATAAAATTTAAAGTCATTATTTTGGAGGTGAGACAGTTAAGCAATGATAACTCCTAAGGTGTGGGTCATAGTAACAGTCACTTTTCAGGGAGAGCACAGGTATCTGACAGGTGGCCTTCTGATGTCAAAGAGCCAAAGCCTACATCATTTCATGACCACATTTCTGACTGTGTGCATCCTATGGGGAAAAAAATACAAAGGCTATTATTTCACCTCCAATCATCTCTCCCTGCTTTAAGTCATCCTGTTTTCCTTATTCCCCAAAACATCCTCAAGTCCCGTCCTTAAAGAAAGAGACTTAAGGTCTGTACTCCAGTATCCACACTTGGCTTCCTTTTCAATAAACTACCTTTTGCAAAACTCAGTGATCGGTGACAGGTATACAATTCAGTCAACAGGAGATACAGAAGTTAAAAATGCAGAGGCAACCATCCGCGGGCATCAACAAGCTTACTGTAGTTATTCCAAATAGTGGCTTGTTTCTTGCTACATTCCAAGTATTGGGGGCAGGAAGCCCGATTTTACAGAAAAGGCTTGCATTCGGAATGAGATCCTTTGGATGTGTATCATCATGGCAAGTGTACCCTGTATCTGGTACCACCCATTCAACCCTAAGACTACAGACCTAGAAATCATAATAAATCACCCACTGCAAGAGAGTGTGCTTCCAGTTTTGGCCCTTAAGATCCAAGGAGCAGGGGACGTTGAATCTTCCCCTCTACATTTTCTGGAATCTCACTTTACATACAATCTGAACTAATTTAAAATGACCTGAACTATGCTGTTCTCAAATGATGGGATTCTTAAAAGGTCTGAATAACGTGAGAAACAAAAAGACTATTATGAAATAACTAAATCTCAATAGAGGCATAAACAAGACAATTAAGCTGGACTCCCTATACAGACAAGTAAACTAAAAAGGACAGGGTTCCCAAGATGATACAACACTTAATAGTAGGTTGGCTTTGATTGCTTAGGGCTCACTAAACACCATTTTGGCCTTAGACATCAGTGGAAACCATCCTGAGCTCAAACTGGTTCAAATAAAATCTAAACAGAAAAGCCACCTCACTAAATAAACATCTCCAAACTAGACCTTTTCTGGAATTCAACAAGCTGTTTTGAACAGGCTTCTGAATTTTCTCCTAGGCTCTGCACCTTCCTGGAACACTAGGGACTGGTCAGGGCCCTACACTACAGAATGGCCATCTTGACAAACCTGTCAGGGCAGCTGTAGATTTTAGCCACTCTCCAGAGAGAAACCTCAAGGCCAAATGAAAGTAAAACGCAGTACATTCCAGCTGAGCAGAAACAGGTATCATGTCTACAGAGAGAGCTTCAGGAGACCTGGAATTTGGTGCAAGCTTCCAAACACGGGCTCTTTACAAAGGGCTTCCTTGTGCCTTTCAGATGTCAATGTACACACTAAGAATTATCCCTGAGTGAAAATTTAGGGTTGCAGTGCTAACAATTGCCTAGGCAAATAGAGTAGGTAATTGAAAGGCCAATAGTCTAGAAAAGAGAGAAAACATTTGGAAATTGTATTAGTCAGACTTTGTGTTTCCATGACAAAACACTACCTGGAGGACAGTTACCTTTGCTGCCTGTGACAGCAGATAGAGTGCAGAGAACAAGAAGCTGACGTCACACTGGCCAGGGGTGGAGGGGTTCCTCTTCATCTTCCTGTATTGTATCGCTGCATCGCATCCTGGCCGCAGCCTACTCAACAGTACCCACAGCCACATAAAGAGCGAGCGGGTCTCCCCCACTCGGTTAAGCCTCTCTAGAAATGCCTCAAAGACACACAGAGATGTGCTTTCCTAGGCTTCCAGGTGGTTCTCACCCTACCAAGCTGCCTTTATCAGGGGGTCCCAATATGCAGCCTAAGAGAGCCTGGAACTCACATCACCCTGTTTTCACACCCTCAGCACCGGGATTTACAGGTGGTCTGTGCTGCTATCGCTGACTTCAAGTGAAAAACATCTCCGTGAGACCTGTGGAATCTGCCTGTCTGTGGACGGCCATTTCTGTTTGATTACTTCTTATGATAATTTCATACCACCAAAAAAGAAAAAAAAATGGTTGCAACACATACAAGAAATCTTTTCAACCGGTTTGTGCGTGTGCAATTAAACCAACTTCACAAATGCTTTCTCATTTTTTGTTACATATCTCTCTCTATCTCTCTCCCCCTCTCTCTCCCCCTCCCTCCCTTCCTCTCTCTCTTCCTCTGAATGTGTATGAGGTGTGTGGTTAACTCACCTAGAAGATACAGCTGTGCAATGAACGCTAATCACTTTTAATGATGACACTGATGTCTTCCATGATGCTTTTCAGATTTGCATCAACCCTTAAAATCCTTATACTGCAGCCAAGACTGTGTGTGCTCTCCCTTCTATGAACCACTTCAATATAAGTGGTCAATAAAGTAGAATTTACATTGTTAAACTTCACAGCCCCTCAATGCAGCTTTCTTAAAAACAGGGTTCACATCTCTGATTAACGCATCACATTTTCTACAACAGTGCTGTAAACATTTCAGTGTTTTTGTTTTTCTTTCTTTTTGCCAAACTGTACACTGAAGCAAATAATATTTACTGTGTTTATCACTATACCCCGAGCGCCTGCCATGGACTAAATGCAGCAGAATCTTATGGCAGGCATCAGTAAGCCAGAAACACAGTTCACTATTCTGTTCTAGAAAACTCTGCCAAATGTCTTTCCCCATCCTTAAACTGTCACTCAAGTAAAAACAAACCACAGTCCAAGTTCTAACCTCTACCTTGTTTTTTTTTTTAAGCTGGAGATTGTTATGCAGTCTACACTGACCATGGTTCACGACCAGCCTAGGCGGTCCTCAAGCTCTTGGTCCTGTTCTAATTAATTTTCTGTTTCTGTTAATAAATACCATAACCAAAAGCAACCTGGGGAGGAAAGGATTTGTTTAATTTTACACTGCCATCTAAGGAAGTCAAAGCAGGAACTCAATTAAGGCAGGAGCTTGAATCGAAAGCCACAGAGGAATCCTGATTGCTGGCACACTCCAAGCCTGTTCCAGGTTCACCTTTGTCTATCTTTCTTACACATCCCACCAGAATGCCTCTGTCAGTTAGCAATAAAGAAACTGTGGCACATACATATCCACAGGCCAATCTGATGGAGACATCCCTTCCACTGAAGTTCCCTGTGTCAGGCATGTCAACATGACAACCAAGATGAGCCAACACACTTCCCAAGTGCTTGGATTATAAGGGTGCACAACTACTCCTAACCCAAGAATATTACAAAAATGGTGTCTTTGAGATAAGGGTTTCTCAAAATTGGTGAAAGGTCAGGTGTGGTGGTGGTGCACACCTTTAAGCCCAGCACATGGAAGGCAGAGGCAAGAGGATCTCTGTGAGTTCAAGGCCAGCTTTGGGATACATAGTGAGTTTCAGGACAGATGGGCTACAAAGAAAGATAGAGAGAGATCCAGTCTGACTAAAAGAAAAAAAAATTAATAGAGCAGGCTGGGTGTGGGACACGCCCATAATCGCAACACCTCCTCTCCTCAAGACAAACTCAATGAACATACACCGATGTCCGCCAGAAGACAGGGTTTCCCAGCCTCCGCTGTGTTCCTCTTCAGACACTTAAGATCAGCATTTAACAACAATGCTTGTTACACTGGACCTGACAGAAGAGTGAAGAACAGCCTTGAACACATTGGCACAGGAGACAACTTCCCGAAAAGAACACCATAGCACAGACACTAGGATCAACAATTAAAAAAAATGGGACCTCGTGTAACTGAAAAGCTTCTGTAAGGCAAAGGACACTGTCAATAGGACAAAGGGGCAGCCTACAGAATGGGAAAAGATCTTCACCAACTCCACATCTGAACAAGAGATTATCTCTAAAATATATAAAGAACTCAAGAAACTAACCATCAAAAAAAAAAAAAATCCAATTAAAGAATGGGGTACTGACCTAAACAGAGGATTCTAAAAAGAGAATCTCAAGTGGCCGAGAAACACTTAAAGAAATGTTCATCATCCTTATCCTTAGTCATCAGGCAGGGAAATGCAAATCAAGACAATTCTGAGATTCCATCTTACACCTGTCAGATTGGCTAAAATCAAAAAACACAAATGACAGCTTATGCTGGAGAGGATGTGAATCAAAGGGAACACTCCTCCATTGCTGGCGAAAGTGCAAACCTGTGCAGCCACTTTGGAAAACAATATAGAGGCTTCTCAGAAAACTGGTTATCAATCTACCTCAAGACAAAGTGGTACCACTCTTGAACCCAAAGGATGTTCAATCACACCACAAGAGCACTTGTTCAACTATGTTCATAGCAGCAGTATTTGTAATAGCCAGAACCTGGGAACAACCTAGATGCCCCTCAACTGAAGAATGGATAAACAAAATGTGGTACATTTACATAATGGAATATTACTCAGCTGTTAAAAATAAGGACAACAGGAAATTTTAAAGCAAATGGATGGAACCAGAAAAACAAACATGGTACGGACTCATTCGTAAGTGGATATTAACTGAAAAATAAGGATAACCACGCTACAATCCACAGACCCAGACAGACTAGGTAACAAGGAGGATCTAAGGGGCGGGGGGAAGCATGGATATCCCTGGGGAGGGGAAATAGAGGAGATTTCCTGGTTGTACGATGGGGTGTGGGCATGGGATCTTGACCGACTGGGTTGGGGGTGGTGGAGAAGGAGAGTGCTGACAGAGATGACTAGAAAGAGGGGCTTTCCTGAGTCAGCTGCAAAGGAAACTTCCACAAGTCTACAAGAACGTCCCCAGCTAAGACCCTTGCAGCAGCAGACACATAGCCTGAACTGACCATTCCCTGTGACTGGATGGGTGACTATCCAGGTTGTCATCAGAGAGCCTTCATCGAGTGGCTGATGCAAGCAGATTCAGAGGCCCATGGCCAAACATTGGGCAGAGGTCAGGGAGTCCTCCTGAGGAGAGAGAGGAGGGACTGATGGAACAAGGGGGTCAGGGACATCAGAGGAAAACACAGAGAAATGGCTAGCCCAGGCTCATGGGAATGCAGAGTCTGAACTAACAACCAGGACTACAGGAGACTGACCTAGACCCTCTACGTATATGTGACAGTTGAGTAGCTTGGTCTACTTGTGCAGTGTCTGGCCGTGAGGGCAGGGGCTGTCCCTGGTGATTCAGCTGACTCTTGGAGACCTATTCTTCAAGTTGGTTTGCCTTGCCCAGTGTGAATACAGGGGGTGGGGGGAAGTGCTTGGTCTTAGGACATGATATCCCTTTCTGATGGGATGCAGAGGAGGGGTGGACTGAGGAGAGAGGGGAGGGAAGGGAGTAGAAGGCAACAAGAGGACGATGACGGGGGGGGGGTGTAATTAATTAATTACTTTGTTTAAAGTACTAGTAGTTATAATAATGAAAAACCTTGTCAGTAATTCACCAAACACTCATTATTTGCCATCATTGTGAGTCATTTATTCCTCCCACTAAGCTAACGTGAAGTTATTACGGCAATCCTTTTATAGTCTAGACATGATATTACCGTGGGGAAAATTAACTGACATGTTAAGATCTGAAAGCTAAGAAAAATATCAGGATAGACTTTAACACAGTTTTAGTCCCCGGTGCTATGGTTTGAACACGCTCCATAAAGTCCCATGTATGGGATTCATAATACCAAATTCATACGGTGATGGTATTTAGATACCGAGCTTCGTGAGGTCAACAGTGTGGGGGGGGGGGGATCCCAAGAGGACATTAGCATGTTAATGTAAGAAAGAGTCTCCTTAAGAAGGGATCCAGGCTAGGACATTTCCTCTGCCTCTCCATGTGATGGAGACCAAGTGCACAGCAGGTTGAGATGCAGTGCTCTGTGGCTTTCCAACCGACCTACAGAATCTTGAGGCCAAAAGCTTCTGTTCCTTACTACTAACCTGTTATAATGAATGAATGAATGAATGAATGAATGAATGAATGACGAAACAATAAAAGTCACTAAGTAAATCCGAAAATCTTAAACTTCAACCAGTTCTTATTTTCATTGTCCCAAACAGTAAACTGTGCCAGTATAAAACTAAGTTCCCACAGAGAGTGGCTCTAAACGTCCCAGCCAAGGGCACCTTCCCCCAGTGACTTTTCTTCTGGGAGGGGGACGACTGGGAGGCACTTGTCCCCAAGGTGGGTTTTCCCAAAGCAACAGACCAGGGTAGTGAACTCAGTTAAGCCCTCAGGATCCAACAGTTACATTCTCAATGACGAAGAGAGCTGGCTATACAGTGAGTGCTCAATGAATACTTGTGGAATGAAGATGAAGACGTCGCCCTGAAAACATAGAGCCTTAAATTTATAAAATACGTATAACAGTATATGAAATGTTTATTTACATAACACATGATATATAAATTCTCAGGAGGTCAAGTCAAAACCCCTTGTCAGCTGCATGAACACAAGTCTGAGCTAGACAGTTCAAGCACGCTAATCTGCTCCAGTTAGAATAGATGAAGACCGAAGCATCGGTCCCTACTGACAGCCACAGCCTGATGATCTGCTTCCCCTCTGCCGCCATCTTCAGCTCCCTCGCCAATCTCGCTCAGACAATGAGCTAGCTCCTTAGAGGAAGGGTCTGCCCACCCCATCATTGACACAGCCATTATCTGATAGGGAAGCCTTCGGGGTACCAATCCATGAAGGAAAGCCACTGCGTTTTACGTTCCTCCTGTATTTGCCTAATCCAGTTGTTGCACTGGACGCTATTTGAGCTAAAGAATCCTGGCACTGTGGTAACTTAAAAATATTCCTGAAAGCAGGGGGGGGAGGAGGGGGAGGTCCACAGTGGAAGGAGAGAACAGAACCCCAGCAAAGAGGCTGCTTTGGGTTTTCGATATTCTCTTGCAGAGTCAAAAGCAGGGACTCACCTTCTAATCTATTTAGTTTCTAACAAACCAGGAGTTTGTTGTTGTTTGATGTCTTGTTTAAAATGTTTTTAAAATATAAAAAAATTCATTTAAAAATCATGCAATCATTTATTACAGGCAAAATATTAAAAACTGTCACTTGGGATTACTTTGAGTTAAAGCTGATGTTCTAGAGAATGTCACTAAACCAGAAGCACATTTATCTAACCAGAAATCATCATTCTATATTGATGCTTTATCAGTGGCAAGTAAGCTGCTTATTGTTGTACAATAAACATGTCTAATTATTGCAACTGTATAAAATATACATGGTGTCACACTTATTTTTAAAAGATCTGTACCTATTGTCCTTTTTACAGGCAAAAAGAAGAAAAAAAAAATTAAACGGGATCCAACCTGGGAAACCAGGTATGGGGCTCTAGTCCTGTAATTCCAAACATCTGGATGCTGATGCAGGAGGATCGTGAGTTCCAGGTCAACACAAACTGCACAGATGAACTGCCATTAAAAAACAATAATAATAAAATGTAAAGATCCAGTATGGGAGGAGTGGGGACTGCATGGCAAGGCATTTCCCTACACTTCCTACCCTCCTGATTTCCCAGGTTCAATCCACGTCACTGCGGTGATAACAATAAAGATGCAATTGATGTTAAATGTTGCCTTTTAGATGGTAAGAGAAGACACATCTTTATTTCTAGAAGGAGCTCATATAGGAAGACATACATGAATTATACAACTAGAGATGAATGTGTTATCACCGTGTTCCAAAGTACCTGTCCCACAAACTGGAACGCAATGCATAAAAACTGCATGCTACTTACGTTAAAAAGGTCAGCTGTCAAAACAAGAAAAGTGCAGTAGCTTTTGTTCCCATAAAGTAATCGCACCTCCAAAATTAAGCCCATTACTTTCATGAGTCAACCCTGTAAGAACAAGGTCCATTCTTGAGCTTTTTAAACAGAATGGTGACGAAATGAGTAAGTTCTAGATGTTCCTCTCTGGCCACATCACTGAGCAACAACAACCTTTCTCTTTGCTGGCTGAGGCCTGGAGAAGAGGGCAATCTGTCAGAAGAATAAACAGCTTATTTTGGAGTCATTAATCAACTTGTTCTTTAATGGTCTTCAAGCTAACTTTATCTCTTTGACAATCTCATAAACCATCTAAATTTAAAAGAACCAGTCATACTGATCAAAGACACTTGGGAAATGATGTTTCAATAACATCAATTTAACTTTAAATATAGCCACACAGTTAGGATGTCGTGCGTACTGCAGCACACTGATGAAATCTAAGCCAACAAGAGCAAATTAAGATTTACGTGAAGACAAATAGGAAGCACGTTGTATTTGCTAGGAGAATTAAATGTGTTTTCCTAGGTAGCAAATCCACTTACCTCCTGAGCTTTTAGTAACTGAGCCTCACTCCATAACCCCTGGGAAACAGCCCCACAAACCCTCCTGGTTCTGCATCCTTCAACCCCTCCACCTGATCCTATGTACCCACAACAATCTCCTATGATTGAAGAGGGTACCCGTTTGCACTTGATCTTTCTTCTTAAAAAAAAAAAAAAAAAAAAAAAAAAAAAAAACAAGATGGAACAATAAAGACATATGCTATTAGATCTACAATCACTATAAGTTCTAAAATTAAAAACCCATAACACGAATTCAGCAGGTATTAAAAATAAATGACGGAAACTCTGCTGAAAATTAGTATTTGACCATGTAAGACTTGAACATCAATTCTTTTTTAATATAAATTCTAATGCAAAAAAAGAAATGTTCCATGGCCTCATCTGGAAGATTTTCACTGACTCCAAGACAGAAAAATTCACAAACTCCAGTAACATCAAAAAGTGTCCCAGTAAGTAAGTGTTCAGATGGATCTGGGGCGCTGCTTCCGGTTTGAGAGTGGGGATTAAGTGTAATGATTATCCAGAAGAGGTTATTGCAAGAAAAATAAGAGCTAGAAATGTATAAGACAGTAGCCAAATGAACATTACCATTGCCACATTAATTTAAGATGGTCTCCATCGGGAGGAAACTTAAGCTTTAACGATGATGACAAATATAACTTAATTCAATCTAAGAAACAGCCAAAAGATCTCAGTTAAAAGGAAGAGGAAAGTAAGCATGAGCTCCAGTTCTTACTCATTTAAATAATTGCCTTAAAGCTTTATTTGGTAAATTTAGAACACGGTTGTTTACTTCCTTGTAGTGGATCCAATTAAGTCTCCAAACTCACTGCATTACAAGGTGGTGGGGGGAGGGGGGACAAACAAAAATCTAGGCTGGGAAGCCATAGAACACTCAAGGAAGATGATTTTCATGTGTAAATGCTTGGTGTTTCCCAGCTGTGACAGTCACCCACAGACTGCCGGCCTCTGGCAATCAGGTTTGACGAGTCTGGTTCTCTTTGTCCCTTACAGACAACAGATCCTAAAGTTGGCTTTTGCCATCCTGGACATGCAGTTTCCTCTCCCAGAAGCCTTTGCCTGGTGCATCTGTGCCCTCCCTCAGCACAGGGAGGGTACATGATGTACTTACTTCTCTCTGCTTAGGTTAACTGGGTACCAGGGGCAGCTATAAACACGAAGTGACTTGGAAAACATACAAAGAAACACTATGAAAACGGTAGAGTCCTAAATAGCCACTGTCGCTGGTGTTCCTGAAGATGTCAATTGTGCCAAGAACCACATTTTTGAGGCAAATGTCTGCCATTCACTCAGCTCCTTCACTCAGACACAACTCCTATGCGCCATGCCGGGGAACAGATAAAAGCCACGCACAGCAACACAGACAGGACTCAGCAGCTACCCTCTTCCCACAGGACACCCAAAATCTAAGGCCATGTGTGGCCTGGTTCCCAAACCAAAACAATGTGGATAACCTTTTGAAGGGCATTCAGAGGAGAAGAGGCTAGAAATGTTTTCCCCCTGCAAAGCCAAGTCAATGTCTGTTATAATTCTTACCCAAGGCAAGGGAGAAAGTCTTGAGGAGATGCACTTGGTCTATTTTAACTCTATAGTTATAAGATAAAATTTATATTGGCTGCAACATCTTACAAAACCTTCCCTCTTGACCCTTTTCTTTCCCAGAACTTCCAAGGAGGCCCTGGCCCCTAGAGATTTCCTTCTGAGATCGTTTTGCTTCTTTTTCCCCCCTTGTCTAACTCAAGAAAAAAAAAATAGAAAGAAAAGTTAATCTTTCATCGGGATAAAATACTCTTTATTCTTACTGGGCATGGTATCACACCACTGTAATCCAAGAACACCAGAGTTGGATGCAAGAGGACCTCAGAGAGTCTGAGACTAATCTTGGGCTATACCATGGGTTGGGACACATAACAAGACCCTGTCTCAAAATAAAGACCAGAGAGGAAGAAAAAAGATTAACAGTTCTTGTGTTCTAAGCCTTTTTCTTTTTCTCCTTGGTGTTTTTCTACTTTCATATAGCTACCTAAACAAGCTAAGCTGACCATGCAGTAACAAACGAGAGATGATTCCTATAGTCTGGTCTCCTAAGTCCTCAGCTCTACTGACATTTTAAGCTTGTTAAATGCAGCTATTTCTCATTGCACAAAATATTTACTCTTCATCATAAGCATTAAGTCTTCTAAGTGCTGCTCCGCTGATTTAACATATAAGATCTGCATAATTCATAACAATTAATAGCATACATCTTTCATCTAAATCATACCTTTGCTTAAAAATATAATTTAGCTGAAATATATCAATATAGTGCCACACTGAAAAATAATTAGGAATCCATCCAGGGGGAACTTTTTGAAATCTGTAAGTCCCAAGGCAACTCTAAGTCACAAAACTTTGCTCAAGCACATTGAAGCTTGAATTTTTCATATCTGGAAGTAAATCAAATTGTGATTCGGGGAATAGCAACATGCATACGGAGTTACTTGTAAAATCATGACTAAAGGAAACACGTTGGGGGGGTGGGGCTGGAGAGATGGCTCAACAGTTAAAGAGCCCTTGTTCCTGCTGAAGGCCTGAGTTCAATTTCCAGCACCTACATGGTAGCTCACAGCTTCCTATAACACGCGCAGGCCAAACACTGGTATACATGAAATAATTTAAAAATTAAAAAAGAAAAACAGAAAGCATGTTTAGAAGCAGGGTGTGATACCTGTGATCTCAGCACTTCAGAGATGAAAGCAGGGTCAGAGGCTTCATGAGGGTCTGTCTCAGAAAAACAAAAGGCTTAGGGCTGGAGAGATGGCTGATAAAGCCCTTGCCAAGAAAGTGGGCTGATCTAGGTTTTAATCCCCAGAATCCACAGGAAGGTGGGAAAAGAGAAGAGACTCCCCAACTGCACACACAACCACCATTGCACACACGCATATAAGCACACACACAAACTTCTTTACACTCGGATTTAGAAATGATGCAGTGGAAACAGACACCAACATCAAAAAAAAAAAAAAAAAAAAAAAAAAAAAGGGCAGCCGCCATATTTATTTGTTTAAAAGAGTCATTAAAAGATTAGCTTTACACAAATTTTTGGCACTCTGGTGGAAAATAGCCATTAATTAATTAGCTAATTAGCGCACATTAAGAGCACTAATCATATACCCACCCGTTTACTTGTATGAAGTGCATCTGAATAGTACTCAGTTTGCTGACCTGCTCCAACTCCAGCAATCATTTACAGCCTGGTTCACGCTGAGTGAGTACTGTGAACTCAGAACTCACTTGGGAGTTTCGCTGTTGTTGCTGTTGTTGTTTTGATAAGTACTGGTGATGTTTCCCTCCCCCCCCCCCCAAGTCCTGTTCACACCACTGATTCTGACCCACCCTCAGCACTTAAAATTTTCTACTGTGGGGATCACGATATGATATCCTATCTCCACTTCTGTATTTGGGAGCTGATTTCTTCATAGATGCTACCTTGTAAATATGGTTCCGGTTTCCAAAATATCTCAAGCTATATTGTCAAGGCATGTTTAAAGCCGAGGTTCCTGAAGCCACCTTAAGGGAGCTCCTTAAAGACACTAAGTTTATAAGAATAGAACAGAAACTCTGCCTTGAAACACCTGGTTAAACACCCCCATACCCCCAAAAAAGAGATTTTCATCAAATTTAGCAACAAGGCAAATATGAAAACTGTTCACATTCACTTTCAATTAATTAAATAGAAATAAAAGCCATTCAACTTTGCTCCCTGGAAGTGGCAGACATTTGAAAGAATTCTACTCTGGGGCATGAGGTGTCCCGAGGACACTGGCAGGAGGCCACACTGATGCCACCTCTAGACAGGCAACTACTGCTGGACTCAGGGTTTTCATCCCAGCTCTACACTGTGAGTCGGGAGACGGGCAGACTAATAAACATAGGGTTCCTCATTTGCTACAAGGCACTGCAAGCAACAAAATCACATTAACAGAAAGGTGTCTTGAACATGTAATGTAGTACACAGAAGATTCTAGACACTTATTTTCTGACATTGTTAAATGAAAGCTCTACTTGCAAAATGCCATTTCAGATGAGTGATAACCCTTAATTATCCATTGCTGTGTCTTTGAGACACAGCCATAGTTGGCCCCGAAACCAAAGTAATCCCCCTGCTTCAGCTTCTCGGGTGCTGCGATTAGAGGCAAGAAACACTTCTCCTTGCACATAAGTGTAAGAATAATATTTTATTCATGACAAGTGAAGTATGAGAGAGGGTTAAGTGTGAATGTGAGGGAGGGGTCTGTGAGAAAATAATGAAGGGATATACATTCAACAGTCCATATATTATCTTTTGGGTGCTAAAATTATAATAAATTTCACTTCCTTCACTTCGTTCTGAATTGCCAAGATTTTTTTGGAACAAGTAGGGATAGCTGTAAAACCACAGGCCACAAAGATATGAATATCATAAACAAGAACTACTCTGTGATAGTTCTCTAGACAATGAAAATGTTCTCTGCCAGCACAGTCATCGGTATATGGATAGACTGGGTTTTCTACTGGATTCAGAGCAAGGCTAAGATTCCAATCAAAGGCTGAGTGCGATCCATCCTGTGCCTGCCTGGAGAGTCTTGGAACTGCAGTGTTAAATTAATAAATAAAAAAAAATGAGAGAGCTGCATGTGGAAACTCAGGATTGCAATCCCAGGACCTGAGAGGTGCAGGGAGAAGGATCCCAGGAAGCCTGAGCTACACGGAAAATCGGGCCAGCATGCTCTACAGAGTGAGACAGTCTTAACCCCCAAAAGGAATAAACGGTGGAGAAAGGCTGGGCCAAACTAGCCTTCCATTCATTCAGATCTTGACATGCCTTCTAAAACGCAATGAAAGGATCTACGGTTACTAGGAATAATTAATATCACAGCAGCAGGGCCAGAGAGACTGCTCAGTGTTTAAGAGCACTGGCTACTCTTTCAGAGGTCCCGCGATCAATTCTCAGCACCCACATGGTGGCTCACAACTATCTGTAACCCCTCTTCTGGGCTATCTGACACCTTCGCACAGACACATGTGCAGGCAAAACACCCATGTACATAAAATACAATTAAATAAATAAATTAAAAGCAAGATTATGCATGCCATTTCTTTAAAAGGAAAAAAGGTCATGAGAATGAAGAGGCATTTAAAATACAGCTCAGTGTGGCGTGGCATCACAGGCCTGTGATCCCAGCACTGGGCTGACACAGCAAGCCACTGTCACAAGAAATCAAAGTGCACGTAAATATCCCTTTCAAGGCAAGTATGACACACACCTGCAATCCCCACACTTGTGAGGCAGAAGCAAAATGACGTCAAGGGAAAGGTCAGCCCGGTCTGCACAGAGCCAGACTTCCCTGTCTCAACAATGGCGGACAGAGCCCTACCTACCTCTTGGCACTTTAATCTGATAAATATCTTTAGGAACACTGATGTCTAGATTATATGTAGAGTCCCTAAGGGAGGTCCCAAACACTTTTAAACTTAAAATCTTTGGAGTTCCTGATTCTTTCTGTGCTAGTGATTTAACAGCACAGATGAGGGAATACACAACCTTGTGTCAGGCAAGCTAAAGTCAACATGAACACAATGGGAAAACAACAACAATTACAAATAACTGTTTTAAGTGCTGTGGTGTGGTGAACAGGCGCCCAAGAGGGTGCCCAGTTGGCGCCTTTAAGCTGGTGAAACAACTGGCCAAAATACTCTGAGTTTTGAAAGACAGTGAGATTTGGGTCAATGGATCACAGAGCTAGAGGCAGTATTAATTTGTGTCCATCTGTCCTATTTAGGGTCACTATTGCTGTGATGAAACACCATGGTCAAAAGCAAGTTGGTGAGGAAAGGATTTATTCTTGCACATGGCTGTACATTGCGGGAGGAAGTCAGGACAGGAACTCAGAGAGGACAGGAACCTGGAGGCAGGAGCTGATGCAGAGGCCATGGAGGGGGCTGCTTAATAGCTTGCTCCTCATGGCTTGCTCAACCTGCTTTCTTACAGAGCCCAGAACCACCAGCCCAGGGGTGTCCCCACCCACAATGGACTGGGCGCTTCTACAACAACGACTCATTAAGAAAATGCTCTACAGGCTTGCCCACAGCTACACCTCATAGAAACATTGTCTTCATTGAGACTCCCCTCCTCTCAGACGACTTTAGCTTGTGTCACGTTGACAGGAAACTACCCAACACACCTTCAGTGAAAGAAAAGCCACCACGACGACAAAGAGGATAGTTCCCAGGTAGCCTTGTCTACTAAAGTACAAAAGAACGCCCATGCCTTCAATCAAAAGCTTTGATGAGCTAACCGCGGGGTTTGGTTTCCATTTCCCTGATGTGTGTTGTTCTTCGCTGCACCTTCCAGTGATGAAACACGATCCATCAAACTCAACAAACCCACGTGGAGTTTATTGGGAAAGGAAGCGAAGGGAGAGGGGGGTGTTAACTGATCCGGAGCAGAAATGGAAAGAGAGAGGACAGGAAGGAGGTGCTTGGTTATAAAGGGAAAGGGGGCGGTTTACAAGGAGGCTGAGCACTTGGGGCCATTGGAACTGGAGTCATAGAGCCGCTGTCAGCTCAGCTCCTTGAGGCCTCAGCTCCACATGCAGAGTCCTAACAGTCACCTAACACGTGCACTATGCAGCCATGCAACCTTTGACAGCGTTTGAACTGTCAGCGAGGAGCAATCACCTGTCGAAGAAAGATCCCAGGGCAAGGGAAGGTCGACAGGAGAGGAGCAATTCTGGGGCGGGAAGAGATCCCCTAGGGATAGAGAGGTCTGCTGCCAGGAAGAACTCCCTAAGGAAAAGGCCCAGGCCCAGGAGAGGGCTGGCACAGAGTGACGGGAAGATGCTGAGGCAGCAGGAGAGGACTGGGGAGCAGGAACAGGGCCAGGTTGCCCAGGTCCCGGGGAGAGGGAGAAGCCAGGATATAAACACTATGTGTAGGTGTTTGACCTGCTTGTGGATCTGTGTACCTTGAGTTTGCCTGTTGCCCATGGAGGCCACAAGTAGGTGTGAGATCCCTGGGAACTGGAGTTTTGGTGGTTGTGAACTATGGCATAGGTGTTGGGAACTGCGCACATTTCCTCTGGAAGAGCAGGCAGTGCTCTTAACCATTTATAAGAGGACACTGCTGAGTAAAAAGTGACTTCTGCCCTTCCCAGGTTGACTCTGTCAGCTCTGTGTTACCGGTACAGAGCACGTGAGACTGTTTTGTGGTCCTAGAGACTGGTAAACCCAAGGTACAGCAGGCATCTAGTGAGGGCATTCGTGACACGTCTCCATGTGTCAGGAGACGGAGAGCGAGTCTATAGAAAAAGCTCACCTACACTTGAGCGATTCTGTTCTCAGTAGTAGCCCATGCCCACAGTGATGCCAGTCCATTCACGGGGGCGAAGGCCTGACTTAACTACCCCCCCCCAGCCCTAGTCCGCCATCACCATCACTGCGGAACTTGGGACACAGCACACATTAGAACTACAGAGGTGATATCAGACACCTGGAGTATTCTCATCAAAGCGTCAGCCCCAGAACCGACGTAGTGAAAGAGGCTGGAGGATTCTCTTGGCTTGGCCTTCACGTGTGCATCATGGAGAAGGACCACGCACATCGAAGGGGGAGGGGGGTGGACAGGCCAGATCACAGAGGCTCATCTGTGCAGCATACTGAAGAGTTTGGATTTGATTCTTCAGTCAGAGGCAACTGGGAAGAGCCTAAGGAAGTAAGGTGTTTGTGTGCACCTGGGAAAGACCATCTCGCTATGGTTTGACCTGTGACGGGAAGGGCTGGTTGGTTACACCACTTTTGATGAAACTGTTATGGAGGTCCTTTTTATGCAAAGCTCTACACACCACAGGCTTCTTAGAGGCCGGTAGTCCAAGTCACTCGTTCAAATACTCATTTAATAAAAGCCAAAGCCAGGTGCAATGGCTCACACCTCTAGGCCCAGCTCCTTGGGAGGCTGGGGGAGTGGGGAGAGGAATGTCCAGCCCAGGAGTTCAAATCAGGCTGGGCTATACTCAGAGCACGTCGTTATACCAAATAAACCACTGGGCAAACAAATAGAGACTATTAAACTAACAACAGTCAAATTCTAACTGAAAAGTTACCCCTGCTTCCCTGGGCAATAGGATACATTCTTCTAAAATAGTTTATAAATGCTTACTGAAGTGAAACCTTAGACAATCAACATGTTTTAATTGCTTATAGATCAGTATATGTCTACTTTAATGCTAAAGTGGAGAATTAGAGACTTCCTTTGTTTTTTCAGATTCGGCCTGGTGATTTTCACAAACCCAGCAATGTAACACCTGGGACTAGGGAGAGGCCTCAGCGGTTACAAACACATGAGCTTTCGCAGAGGACTGAGTTTGGTCCCTGTACCCACTTTACAGCCTTTCTCCACTGCCTGGAACTTCAGCTCCAGAGAATCCAACACCACCTTCTGAGAAGCAGTCACCTGCACTGACACACACACATATGCCCACACACAGAAACATGCTTGTACACTAATGATTGAAAATAAAATCTTTTCTAAAACAACAACAACAAAAAAAAAAAATTGTAGGACCTTAGTAGCCAAGCTTGGCGGTACACACCTGTAACCCCAGCATTAGCGATACGGAGGCGGAAGGGTTAGTTCAGTGGCATCGTCAGATACACAGCAAATTCAAAGCTAGCCTGGGCAATGTGGAGGCTCTGCCTCGAAAAATGAAACCTAAGCGTGCCAGGTAAAATAAGAAAGACTAGATGTGTTTTCATTGTTTTTGGCAAGAAAAGGTTCATACGGCACTGATTACAACACAGGAAAAAAAGGCATGAGTTTACTCTGTGCATATTTTATGGCAGAACTGAAAGAACTTTTAAGTTTCAAAAGAAAGCATAAACATACAAAGTGTAAACATGCTACCATGAAAGACCCACGCCTGCTGATGCAAGCAGTACGTAATTACTCATGCTGTAGGGGTTTTTAAAACCTAATTAGGAGGGGCCAGCAAGATGGCTGGCTCACTTGGTAAAGGCCCTTGCCACCACGCCGGAAGACTGAAGCCTGATAGCAACAATTCACACAACCGTGGAAGAAGAGAGGTGCGCAAAGTTGTCCTCGAACCTCCACGTATGTGCGTGCATGCCCCCTCCCTGCTCTCTCGCTCTCTCTCTCTCTCTCTCTCTCTCTCTCTCTCTCTCACACACACACACACACACACAATAATAATAATAAAGTCAAAGTTTAAAATAAGACAAGAACCCATAAAGAGAGCAGAGGTCACCCTACGGATTCATCTTTGTATCCGCAATCAGGGCACCCGGTGCCCTTCCTTCTGTATAATTTCTGAACTCAACAAACATTTGCAAACTGGATGACTAAGGAAAGGATGATAAGAAAATGATAAACATCCCTGCTGTCTCCTGGGAGATCACTCCCTGCACTAGTTTCTTTTAAATGTAATTAATCCTCGATGGTGAAGTAATGTATTTACGGTACTCTGAGATTGATGGGCGGCCTGAGAAGGGTTAAACCACTTCCTCAGAGTGAGTGAGTGTTCACAGCCCAGGGCCACCTGGTATAAGACACAGCCTGAGTGGATGGGTGGGGGGGGGGCTTCAGTCTGGGTCCCCAGCCTCTTGGTGAGGGATTTCTGCCTTCTGCAGCCAACCCACACTCCGTGCCTTCCACGGGCTTCTGGAATGCCCATGCAGCCCTTCCCCCTCCTGATCCACAAAAACCAGGACCAAGGTTTTTCAGGTCAGTCCTGACTTGAAGCCTTCTGCCCTCCCCAATGTACACAGGCTCATCAGACCATATGTTCCAATATTCGCTCCGGAAGGGGGAGAAACAGGGCTGTCAATTAAGATGTAGGAAAACAGTTTCCCAACATCAAAATGCTGTTATCACGCCAATGTTCACCTCTGGTCCCCTAAGCAATTAGTGGAACACAAATCTATCTCCGCACTCACTATTCTTGAGGAAGCTTCTTATGAATTACAAGTCCGACAAAATATTTACATGACCTAATTTGTAATTTTTAAATAGTATACGGCCTCCAGGCTTAATTTTGTAACAGGAAGCACACAGCATCTCTGTGCTTTGAAAGGCGTGTGTGTGTGTGTATGTGCATGTGTGCGTGCATGTGTGTGTATGTGTGTGCGTGTGTGTGTGTGCGTGTGCATGTGTGTGTGTCTGTGTGTGCGTGTGTGTGTCTGTGTGTGCGTGTGCATGTGTGTGTATGTGCGTGTGTGCGTGCATGTGTGTGTATGTGTGTGTGTCTGTGTGTGCGTGTGCATGTGTGTGTGTATGTGTGTGTATGTGTGTGTGTGCGTGTGCATGTGTGTGTGTATCTGTGTGTGCGTGCGCGTGTGTGATGGGAGATGTCATTCTGTGTATGTTTCTCACACTGGTTAATAATAAAGCACTGTTGGCCAATAGGAAAGGAAGATAGGAGGGACTAGGAGACAAGGAGGAAATAGGAAGGAGGAAGGAGGAGTCAAGATGGAGAGTCTGGAGAGAGCTGGACACCAGCCGCCTCCCCGGTAAGAGAAGGCCATGTGAAAATACATAGATCAGCAGAAATGGGTTAATAATTAAAGGCAGAGCTAGCCAATAAGAAACAAGTAACCGGGCCAACAGTATTGTACCAAATACAGAGTCTCTGTGTATTATTTGGAGCTGGTGCGGCGGCATACTGTTTTCTCCAGACTCTCCATCTTGACTCCTCCTTCCTCCTTCCTCTTTCCTCCTTGTTTCCTAGTCCCTCCTATCTTCCTTTCCTATTGGCCAACAGTGCTTTATTATTAACCAGTATGAGAAACATATACAGAATGACATCTCCCATCACGTGTGTGTGTGTGTGTGTGCGTGTGTGTGTGCATGTGTGTGTGTGTGTGTATGTGTGTGTGTGTGTATACATGTGTAAGGAAGGGGGGAGTGCCCATGCGTGGGCATGTGGACACAATAGTTTGCACATGCCTGTGGAAGCCAAAGGTTGACAATGGGTGTCTTTCCTCAGTTGCTTCCCACCTTATTTTTATTTTTAACTTTGTGTGTATGTGTGTAGGGGGTTGGTGGGACATGTCAGTGCAGTGTGTATGGTGGACAAAGGAGGGTGTCAGATCCCCTGAAGCTGGAGCTAGGCAGTTGTGAGCACTAGACATGTGTTCTGGGAACCAAATTCAGGTCTTCAGGATTAGCAGATGCCCTTACCCCGCCAGCCCTATGGCCCTCCACCTTCTGTTGTAAGGCAGGGTTTCCCACGCTGGTTTGCCTCTGCCTCCTCTCCCCTCTCTCTCTGGGGTTAAATGTATGTGCTCCTGTAGCTGGGTTTTTATGTGACTACTGGGATCTGACCTAAGCTCCTCAGTAATTTACCAGTTAAGCCATCTCCCCAGCCCCTCAAAGAATTTTTAATGACAAAATACATGCTATTTAAAATGATGGGCTGAGGCTGCAGAGATGGCTCAGTGGTTAAGAGCAGGGGACCCGGGTTCAGTTCCCAGACTCCACATGACAGTTAACTACTGTCTGTAACACACTCACTCAGACAGGAAGAAATGCCATGAATTCGGGACAAGCGCAGGCTATACACTGAGAAAGTCCCAGGGTGGCCTCGGGTATTAAATAAAGCCCTCTCTCCAAAAGCCATAAAACTGAATAATGTGCCCAAAGTATGGCATAACCTTGATCACACAGCAAACTCTAGCCACCTAAGCATGCTCGTCTGCCAAGATGACAGATGGTACTATGTATGACACTTAAGCTTGGTCAGGACAGAGCCATAACTATAAATTAGGGCCAGGAGAAAAAAAAATGAAGGTTTGAAGCTACCAAATATGTATGTGTATCACAAGGCCCAGCAAGATGGTTCAGCCAAAGGTAAAGGCACTTGCCTTCAAGCCTGACGACCTCAGGAGGAGAGAGCTGATTCCCAAAAGTTGTCCTCTGACCTCTATACACTTGATGCGGCAGACACACACACACACACACACACACACACACACACACACACACGATGGATGGGTGGATGGATGGATGGTCATATAGATGATGGATGGATGGACAGACAGATAGATGTTACATAGACAGACAATAAATAATTTTTAAAACAATATCACAAAGCCAAATCCTGTTTATTCAGAGCTATCAAGAAAAATATACTCTGGGCTGCAGGGGTAAACCACACGGAAAAGTGCTGCCACAGATACAGGAAGGAAGAGTTAGGTCTGGGCTCACCATCTCAGCCCTGGGGAGGCGGAGGCAGGACTGCCCTCAGATCCTTCATGCCCGGAACACATAGTGAGCTCTCAGTGGGTCGTGGTCAAACGGTATTTTGCTTACAGGTGAGTCGACATTGAACATTCGGGAGCGGATAACGCAGAACTCAATTGATTTTAAGCCAGAAGAAAGAAAGACGTGAGCAGGGAGAGATTGCAAGTGTTCAATTATGTTTTGTTTTCAGGGTCATTAAGTTATGACTACTAAAAACTATTAAGGAAAGGTATTTTATTCATAATGGGATCAGATACTCATGACTCATTTCTTCTTAAAGCCGTAATACACAGTTGTTGTTTTTTGTTTTGTTTTTTAAGCTGGAAGTAGAACCCACTTCCAGCTTCTGTTCTACGGTGGGAAATTACCTATATGGTTAGTTTGCAATTTAAGTCGTCTACCCGTTTATTCTCTGGGTGCTTTATTTCAGCCAACGGTGACATTCCTAGCTCTTGAGATATCTGCATGCCTTTAAGCGGGCTACAAAAGTAACTCCTGCTTGTTGTATTTTCACAGCAATGCATAGATCTTAGGAAACCTGGCAGAGATCAGTGCCAGCAGTGTTCAAGGCTGACTGGATGTGTGCCACAACACATTTTACTTCTTTACTCAGATCCAATTCTACAGCTCCGTCTTGTTTTGTTGAGATATGGTCTTACTGCATAGCCCAGGCTGGCCTCAAACTCATCATCGTCCAGCATCCAAGGTGTAAACAGCCAAGCAGACTAATTCTGATCTATTCCCTACCATGTGGATTCCGTCGTGGGAGGGACTACATGGGAGAGAGAGAGGGACCTGGGATTGATATGTAAAATAAGATTATATTGGGTAATGAAAAAAATATTTTATAAAGGGGGTGCTGGGCCCTGCTCCAAATGATGTGACAGACGAAGACTCCCCATGGAAGGCCTCACCCTCCCTGGGAGGAGAAAGGGGGTGGGGTGGGGGGTGGTGGAGGGGAACAGGGGGAGGATGGGAGGGTGCAGGAACTGGGACTGACATGTAAAACAAGCTTGTTTCAAATTTAAATTTTAAAAAAATTGTCAAGAAAGAAAGAAACAAACACAAACTACCCCTAAAAGGCAAGCTCTGAGGCTGGGGAATAGCAGTGGACAAAACTCGCACTGTGAAGCAACAATGAGACCATGATTCAAACAGGGCAGAAGGGGAGGCCCAGCACCCAAGACTGTCCCCTGAACCCAACACACGCACCCTTATTCACATGCACGAACGGTGGCTGGGGGTATCTAAGTAACTACAACATGAAAAGCTAATGAAAGTGAAGTGTGTACATCACAAGCCCATGCTTTCCTTCCTTCCTTTCTTTTTGTTGTTTTATGGAAGGACATGGTCTCCTGTAGTTCAGGCTGGCCTTGAACTGGCTTTCTAGCGGAGGATGTCTCTGAACTCCTGCTCCCTCTGCCTCCCCCTCCTAAGTGCTGGGATTACAGAGCTAGAGCACATGCCTGGTTCCTCTTCACGAAGTGTCTGGAATCACTACAACTAAGCAAGCTCTCGGGGAGGAAAATTAATTCATAAACCAGGCGTGTGGATGACACTGGACCCCAACGCTTACTCAGTAGGAGGAACACAAACAATCTGAGGCTGGACTTCAAAGTTCAGAAACGCAACTGAATGGAAGTATTGCTGCTGCTTTAAGTCGTGTACACAAAGGTTTACTCAATCATGTGTTGCTACTCAATGATAGCCCATCCTTACATGTTAACATATTTCCTAGTCATGGTGGGCGCCCCACAGAAGGGTACAGACTTTTTACACAGATTGTTAATACTTATAAAATACTAACTAATACTTACTGCTTAGATTATAGTCGTATATCAATACAACCGGTGGTGGATTTCCATTAATATAAAACTGTGATTTATTTCCATGAACTTAATACAGATTATTCATCTTAGTTTTATGTCAAGGTACTTTTGCTTCAGAAAAAGTAATTTATTTTATAGTTACCTGCCTCAAATATCTATACTTGGGTAATATTAAAAAATTCGTGGTGCTGGGGAGGTGGTCCAGCAGTTGTGAGCTCTTGTCACTGCTGTAGAGGACCCAGGTTCAGTTCCCAGCACCCACATGGCAAATCATGCCCAGCTGCAACTGCAGTTTTCAGGGATCTAACACTCTCTTCTGACCTCTCCAGGCACCAGACACATTCACACACACACACACACACACACACACACACGGTGCACATACATACGGGCACCCACATATGTATAAATAAATCTCTGTAAATTTGTCTGTGCATTGGATCATACAGATGCAATTAAAGTGTGGCATTATTATCCGAAGTGTACTCATTACTCAAAGTGCAAATCATTTCCTTGTTTCAAAAAAACAAAACCTTTATAAAAGCCCTTGCCACAACTCCGTTGTTTGCTTGTTTGTTTGTTTCTTCCTGGCAGTTGCCCGTAGTTGGAGAGGGTGCTGCGTGCATTAGCCGTCAAGAGCGGAGGGTCCAGGAAGTCAACACAAGAAGCACATTTTAAATTAAACTAGCACAACTTCGAAAAAAAATTAAGTTTAAAGCATTTCTTGGCCCAAGTTCCAGCAGTCTGGAGCCAAATCCAACAAGAATAGCAATCTCACTGAAATCACCTAATTAAGTCACACTGAAATCACCGAGACACTAGGCTGCTTCTGTCCCTACAAGAATTTGGCTCAGACGATTAGTCAACCTTTTTCCTCAATTACCTAAAAATAAGTCCGACCACTCATTACAGAAACCATTTCAAATTGTATGCGGTAATAAAATAATAGCTGCTTCTTCACAGAGGATTTTTTTTTTTTTTTTATTCTCCTCCTGTATCTAGTTGTGTTACATTTTGGTGAGAAATGACCACTATGTCTGCTTTATCTACCTGGCAGACTTTAGCATTAAATCTAGGTAGAAGGTCAATGCCTTAAGACTGCTCTTAAGGTCGATAGTAAGCTATGAAGGTCAGTCTTAGCTTTGAAGTGGTTAACGAATGATCTAGATTAGAAGGTTCCCAACCTTCCTAATGCTGCGGCCCTGACCCTTCAATATGGATTCCTCATGTTGTGGTGACACCACTACTTCATAGCTGTAGTTTTGCTACAATCATGAATGGTAATGTAAATATTTGATATCTCAACCCCTCAAGGAGGTTGAGACCTACAGGGTTAAGACGCACTAATCTAGAATAGCCTGGAATGGTTTTGATAAGGGACTGACTAGATCAGAGTCGTGTGGGGACACATCAGTTGGTGGCAGGGTGGAGGGGGGGGTCTTGATTAACTAAGGTTCTAAGACCTGCCCATTGTGGGCCTCCTTGTCCCCCGGGTTTGGGTCTGGGCTGTGTAAGAGCGGAGAAAGTGAATGCCAGTATGCCCACATCTATTCGCTCCGCTCTTGGCTGTGATGCAGCCAGCTGCTTCCGGTTACTACGGTCTTGACCTCCCCTCAACAATGAACTATAACCTGGAACTGTGAGACAAATCTTTTCTTCCTTCCCTAAGCTTTTGGTTGGGGTATTTTATTACAGCAATAGAAAACAAAATTAAAGTGTGTGTGTGTGTGTGTGTGTGTGTGTGTGTCAGAGAGAGACTGAATATATGTGTATGTGTACGGGTGTAACTGACTCATGAGTTGTCATAACAATTCATTAAGATTTTGCATATTTAAATAAGAAGCCTTAGAGTGTTTGATGAACTATGTGTTATTGGAACATGCCTGTGGTTTCCCTGAATCATAAAAGCCATGGGACATTCTTATATGATGACACTGATAACCATCAACATCTATCCCAGAGGCCTGTGAATCCCTGTGCCTACCCCAGTGCACCTGAAATGAAATTACCATAGCAGTACACAGAGTCCTAAGGTTAAATAACAGGGGCTACCTTTTAAGGGGACACATGACACACTTTACACTTGCACTCCCAGCTTGTGAGAGGCTGAGGTAACCACACCGGGAATTCTGGGCCAACCTGACCTATGTGAAGAGATCCTGCTTCAAAACCACCATCAATCTGTACCTCTAAAACACGGCAATCTTCTTCCTCGATGCTGAAAGGGCTTCAGAGAGGTTTTTACATTCTCCATTTCTCATTCGGTGGCTCGGAGGGAAACGATTTTAACCAAACAGATATTTTCCCTCATGGCTCGATTGCTGTTGTTTTCTCTCAATGTAATTCATCAACTAAAAAAAAAAATCAAAAAACTATCTGGACAAATTCCAAAGTGCCCCATCATGAACATCTATCTCTAAAGGTGCCTCGCCAGACTGTCCCTAAGACATCCTACTGTTGCCACATCAACAGAATTCAAAGGACGTAACCAGCGCTTCTGCCACCAACATTTCCCTAAACCAGACTTCTAATCCTGCAAGAAAGATGCCTCTAGCAAGCTCAGGGCTCTGATAAGTAAGAAGAGAAGAGAGCCCCTATCATAATGGATTCGGCACAACTGGAAAGGAAGGAAGACTACGGAAGCAAATCCATGGAGTGCCAGATGCCTTTTAATCAGTACTTTCCTTGTCATACAGCAAATCTGTTTATAAGGACGCTTAAAATTTTTCTTTAGTGTTCACTAAGAATCTGTAATTTCCATGCACAGCACGCTGTTGTTTACCCAAAAACTAATTTCAGCGAATACGACTCAGAGGTTGCCAAAGCATTTCCCACAAAACAACTCTCCTGAGACAGTCTAGATCCATAACCAAGTAAGTCTAAAGAAGCCTGAATATTTCATTCACCTCACGGACATATGTAATATGTACCATTATATAAGACTCTGAGAGTCCAACCGCTGGAATGGTTTTTCAAAGCCACCAAGTGAGCATTTCCCTCACAGTTTGGGACGTGCTTTCATATAATATAAGAAATAATGCTGCTCTGGCAGGAAGAAACATTAGAAGACATACACTCCCTCTAGGCACACTAACTGAAACTAGAATGGTGGTGTCAAACAAAATACTGATGTGTTTCTCAGGAACCATCTTGACTTATTCTGGTTTTCACTTATAATTAAGACTTTTGGAGACCATGTGCCTCCAAATAATATCTGATCTGGTTTTGCTTTTGTTTCCAGTATTTTTTTCATAATATAATATATACATACACATATACATATATATGCATATATGTATGTATGTATGTAAATTTCAAATACAGTTATATTATTTCTGTGCCATATTCCAATGGGTCCAATATTCCAACTCCAATTATTTTAATAGCTGATCTTAAAAAGAGCTTCTACAGGTTGAATAAAGATAAAGCAATGACAAATGTGGGTGTTTGTTGTTGTTTGGTTGCTTGCTTTAATTTTATTTATTTATTATTTATTTATTTATTTGTTTGTTTGTTTATTTATTTATTGAGGAAGGGTCTCAATATGCAGCCTAGCTAGGCTATCCATCAATTTGTTACACACCCCAGGCAGGCTGGGTTAGAAGTTGGCACCTCAGAGCCTGCTGAAAATTGTCTTTGGAGCTACGTTTTAGAGGGTTAGGAGACAATCCTTGAGTGAAGCCCTGCTAATTCCGTGCAGAGAGCACTGACCTGTCTGTCTGTCTACCACAGGTTTCAGCAGATGCCCCCACCCACTCACCCTGTTAAACTGAGTATGGGACCCCTTGTCCTCCTCCGTTCAAGTGTTTCGTGTATGGAGCTGGGATGGGAGGAACATGCTCTACTACTGAGCCATCTTGTAAGGCTCGGCCATCAATATCTAAGCCAAACCCATTCTCACTGTTACGGAAATAATAAGACGCTACAGGTTTTCGGTGTTGAGGATTGCAGGAAGGCAGCAACAGGTAGAGATAGCTAATCTACACGCTTGCTTATCCTATCAGACTTTATTCTGTCTTCTCATGCTTACTCTCTTCAACTCATCTCCAAGCACATCGCACATCTGAATGAGTGGATATGCCCCTCCTGGGCAAGGGAAACCAAATGAGTTTACCTTTATGACACTGAAATCCATAATCTTGATATCCAAACCAACTACATTATGCGAGTGGAATTTTCGCTATCAATAAGCTTTGAACAGCTGTCTGCTAAGTTAATCAAACTGCTGCTCAGTGTAGAGAGATGGGGGTCAATAAGCAGACAAAGGGAAATAGGTATTTAGAAGCCAGAGACATTCCTAGGGCTGGAAATGATACAGAAAGTGGTTCTTGAAAGCCAAAGTAGGAATTTATGGTTGATGTGGGGGGGGGGGGGAACCTACGGTCATATTTGAAAGTTGCTGAACAGACATGTACGATCAAGTTTATGCTTATGGAAACATTTAAAAAAGCTGGTTGTATGGCTGTAATTCCAATACTGTAAAGGAAACAGTAGAAAGACAGCCCCAAGAGCCTGTGTTATATAGCAAGCTCCAGGCCAGAGTTGCGCAGCAAGATTCTATCTTTAGAAATAATAATAATAATAATAATAATAATAGATAAATATTAATTTAAATCAACTGGTGAGGAAACCAAATGGATTAGAATATGGTGATCAGGACTTTTAAAGGCCACTCTACTAAAGCACTAGTGGTCTAGACTCTGGTCAAGGGGCCAACGGGCCATTGCGTACATGCTGGGGTGTACTGGTGTACTGGGGTGTACTGGCAGCTCCTCAGCAGCGGTGGGCAGGGCTTCAAGGATGTCTGGGTGTGTGAAGTCAGACACTGTGACTCCTGTTCCTGGCTCAGACGGGATTTTGTTCAGGAAAAGGCCAGAGGAAAACAAGCTTGTTCTAAAGAGGAAACGGTTTGTTCTGAGATGAAGATGGCAAACGCTTGGTCAGGTGGAAGTGCCAAGCATTCACGGTGGCAAGTCTAAGAGAAAACCTAAATTACAGAACACACACACACACACACACACACACACACACACACACACACACGGGGACAGGAAGTCTTAACAAAAAGACATTAATGCATTTCTTGGCCAGGACACGTGCCTCTGGGTAGATCCCGGTGACCTGAATGTAGATAGATCTCTGGAACCCAGGAAAAGCCTAACGTGGTGTCACATGTCTGTAATCCCAATACTCCTCTGGAGAAATGGGAGGTGGAGAAAGGACAACCCCCTGGAAGCCCTCGGGAAGCCATCCTGGTACACACACTGGAAAAGCAAGGGGAAAGCTTGAGACAGTCCTCTGACGTCCACGTGTGCGCTGTGGCGCACGAGCACCTTCACGAAAGAACTCAGACATGACACACACTGAAAGCACACATGCAAAAACAGCATTTCAAAAAAAAAAAAAAAAATATATATATATATATATATATATATATATATATATTTGCCAGTTGTGGTGACATACACCTCTAATCCGGACACTTGGAAGGGTAAAGTCAGGAAGATTCCTATTTAAAGACCCAGGCTGTGCCTTTGGGTGATACCTCATCTCAAATACTAAAATAGGCATCATTATCATAGCTCTCACCAGTGTTCACAAAGGTACAGGAAAAAATGGATTCCAGAAATGCATTAAAAGTACCCCATGTCAATACTTGCCTAAAATAAACTGACTAAATCGGTGGCCGTTATCTTAAAGCAAGATTCACCTACCGAGGCACAAACCACAGAAAGGAAAATCCAGGTACAGAGTTACAAAATATTTTCAGGATTGATGAAATTTAACTTAGATTTTTTTTTTAATGCTGCACAGTATGACAGGGAATTTTAAATGGATTAGCCAAATATTTGCCTAAGGATTCCAGAGCCAAGGTACATAATTTTCCAACTATTAAGCTCTGCACTGGGCCCTGGCACACCTCTTGCCAACCAGTAGATTTTCTTTATTCAGTACTGACCCTGGAAAACATCCCGTTAGCAATCCCTCCCTGTCCCCAAATATTCCCAACAACTCTGGTCAGGCCAGCTGAACCAATGCCCCTAAACCTTACATAAACATTGACTTGCACTGGACTATAGACCTACTGTCTTGTGCAAACGCTAACCAGTTTTAAACTGCCCTATGCTCCATCCCTTTAGCTGTAAAATGTAAGGTAAGCAACAAAATGCCTCATTCTCTTCAGTGGAAACCCGGGGAGGGGTGGGGGGGAAGGAGGGAGGCTGTGTTCAGCAAAATAAGTATCATGAACAGGGCTGCCTTAATCCACAGAAATAAAGGTTAAATGTCTTAAATATGTGTGCTTCAACAGAGCCCCATTCACGCTGAACTGCGGGTTATGTGAGGCCACTGGCTTGAAATTTCATTTGATAATGAACACTTTACTAAAACAACTACACAAGACCGAGCAGCTGGCGGGGGGAGGGACCATCCCTTAGGGCTGCTGCTCTCTTTTCTAAGTCAAAGTTCACTACTTGGCAGCCCCGCCTGGGACTTGCAGAGAAGTCTGTGCCTCTGCTTCCCAAATGCTATGGTTACAAATGTGCACCAGCATGCCCAGCTGAGCAGCTATGATTTAAGAGCTATGGCTCCAGGCGGTAGAGCACTTGCCCTAAGCAGAGTACCCAGTGGGAGTGGGGGGGGGGGTGGCCAGGTCCTCACTCACTTATTAGCTTCCTCCCCACTCACACCCCCAGCCACTGGAGCATCTGAGGTAGCCTTCGCCCCTTTAAGGAAGACACTTTCAAGACAGTCTTTTGGATAATGACTAATCTAACGTTAAATGATGATGGTAAGCAAGGCCCAGCTCCCAAAGGAAATGTGCTAACTGTCTGTATGAAAGGAGTTATTTCTGTGTGAAAGAGTTCAAATCTCTGGCCTGTCAAGCAACAGTAGTGCCATCCTAAACAACGGCATTATGCGTGTGTCTGCCCCCTAAGAGCAACTTGAATGCAGAAACAGAAAACAGGGACTGTAATTTGGCCAGGCAACTCTTGTTCATATGAAATTCTGTTGTGAGTGGCATCATCGGAGTGAGGGCTCTCTCGAGTGTTCAACTATTGCCATATTTGGTCATTGAAGTTAGAAAATTCCTTCTTTCTTACCATTCGTATCATAATTCATAAAACATCTACTTATAGAGAAAGAAAATAGTGGACTAGGCAGTGCTGGGGGAGGGGGCAAGAGAAACCACAGGGAACAGGACAAAGTTCCTTCTCCAAAAATGATTACAAAGAGACGTAAACAAGCAACTAATTACAAAACAGACAGTCGCTAATGTATAAAGTTTGAACCTAAACTTTCCCACTTTATAATAATGCAAAAGCGGCATGCACTCGGCAGAAAACTTCCTTAGGTTTTGGAACTGTTATCTTTTCCCAGATTAGCCCTAAGATATGAAATACACTCCTGTGATGCTCAGCCCTTCCAACATGAGGGGAAACCCAATCTTAGCAGTGAGCTGTGTTGCTAAAACAGGGTGTTGGGTAGGTTAGGCATTACCAATTGATATCAACCTTCTATAACATCATCTTCCTGTGGATGGATGAAGACATAACCCCTTCATATATAGGAAAGCATCTATGTCATCAAAATCCTACAGGGAAGTGTTCCAGGAAAAGATTTCCGAGATGAGAATTTTGTCTTAGCAAGCATCTCAACAATGAGTTGTGCCCAGGGATTCGATGGTAAATGGAGGGCAGAGGATAGACAGAAAGGTTCAGAGGGAACCTTCAGAGAGACAGGAGGTAGCATATGCACCAAGGAGAGCTACTACTACTCCCCAGTGTACCGCAGCATTTCCCTGGACAAGGACATATGCTCCAAAAGACGTCGATCCACCCTGACGTCATGAAAGAGGGTTGCCCACAAACTAAGGCTGTGCATGGGCAAGCAGGTGCACAACTTCTGCCCATGCACTTCAAATTTCACAATTTTTAATATAAATACTGGAATTTTTTTTTTAAAGCAGGGCTTCAATACATGGCCAGACTGGCATGGAATTCTTACTTCAGATACCAAGGCGCTCTTATTTTAGGTATATAGTATACTCAGTTTAAATATTATGCTTCTTAAGATGCAGTCATGCTCTTTGACAGGGAATACCTCCATCTAATGAACACTTTGTTATTCTCATATCCTTTCAAAAGGAAAACCATTACCCTTATGTTGTAAAATGTGACTTCTCAGCCAGCACCAGTGACTCGAGGTTGTAATCTCAGTTCCTCTGGAAACTGAGGCAGGGACATCACAAGGGCAAGATTGGTTGGGGCTATAGAGTGAGTTCAAGTCTAGCCTGGGCCATAAAACATCAGAAGTTAGAAGAATTCTGTGGTGTTTTTAATTTTTTGTTCCTTTTGGGATGCCTAGTTTTCTAAATATTTTTAACTTATTTTGTCTGCACTTGTGAACACATACACATGTGCACGCGGGTGCGCGCGCGCGCGCGCGCACACACACACGCACACGCACACCTGCACAGACACAAGCCATGGACACGGGTCTAGATAAGAGGTCACTTTCTCTTTCCTCAGGCTGTGTGGGTACCAGAGAATGAACTCGGGCCATCGAGCTTGTGGAGGGTGCCTTACCACCTCAGCCATTTCACCAGACCATTCGAAACTTCTGACAATCAAAACTCAGATTCTTACGTTTTAAACATGTGTTTTATTTTCATAATCTTTCTAGGATCTCAGAGGATCCTAGAGCAATCTGTCCTCAGGACAACTGGGTTGTTGGTTCTGGCCTAAACTTTAATAACCTCAACCCCAGAGACTTAGCCATCCAATCTCTGTTTTATCTGGTACCACACATTTTATCTGCTTCTTCCGGCCCTAATTCCATGTCTGACCGCAGGCAAGATGCAAAATCAGAGCCTCAATCCTTTGAGGTTTTAAGGAATGTCCTGCTAATTCATATAGGAAAAGGGAAATGCCAGAAGGTCACAAGCATGACAAACTGTAAGAGAAAAAAAAATGATTTCTTTCTTTTCATAAATTGTGGACAGTTAAGCACTGGCATTCGGGGTGGGACTGGGGTGCCGTGCAAGGACCACTCCTAGAACGAATGAGTGAAAGAAACAGTATTGTATATTGCCAAAGTCAAACGGGTAAATGACAGGAAAAACCAGTGTTCACGATACTCAACACATTTTCCCAATCAACAGCTTTAAACATTGCAAGTGTCTGTAAATTTCTCTTGTGTTTGTTAATGTGAACCTGTCTGCATTGTGACTCAGAGGAGTGTGACAGAGCAGGGGTTCACACCTTGGCTCCCTCAGTTAACTGAGTAAACGTGACCATGGGAACTGAACTGTCTGGGACCCTCACCTGAGTCCACCAAGGCAGGCAGGATACAAAATATTAACAAATACTTTGCCCCTATGAGGACCGTTTAATGAAAGGCTACAAGGCTGCTACTCAGGCCTAAACAATCAAATCACCTTTTTGCATTTCCTCTTATCTACAGGAGAAACACATCCTTACTTTTAAAGATGCCATGAACGATCAGCTTTTACAACGTTCAGAACAGGTAATTCATTCTTAGGAAGTGTCAGATATTAAATGGTATGCCCAATCTTATCTACAACTCGAACTGAAAGTCATTTCTAAAGGTTTAAATGAAATAGCAGTTGAAAACAATTCGAAATAACCACGTACTGTTCTCTGTAGAAGACTCCCTTCAACGGTGAAGTGTAATTTAATTGCAATGACAACATTAATCCAATACTATAAATAAGTTGGCAACACACATCAAATCAAGACAGAGCTGATATAGCTGATCATGCCTATAACTCTAGCAGCATCCGGGAGGCAGAGGCAGGGCAAACACACAGCCAAGGCCAGAGTAGTCACCATAGCCAGTCCCGTGCCAGCCTGAGTTACAGTGAGACTATCTCTAAAACAATTCTAAAGGCACAAACATAAATCAAGATCTAGCAAGGGTATTTTAATTTTGAATACCTGAGAGATAATTCAGGTTGGGAAGTGGATAATAACTGTATAGAATGCAATGTGAGTTGAATGAAAGATATATATATATATAGATAGATAGATAGATAGATATAGATATTCTGTTCTCAAATACAAACATAAGAGTATTTCCTACTGTCCTGTATTAAACAATTTGTATTTGTTACACTGTAAGAACATGCCTTAGGAAAACAAAGCAACAATCACACAGCTCAACTCTTTTTTTTTTTTTTTCTTTCTGCTTTATACATACAAGCCCCAGATATTTAAATAGGCACAAAGGAAAACATTATCTCTTAATAGAATGACTTAGGGATGGAAATATTTCTTACTTTAAAAGCAGTCAAGGTGCTTGTTTCTACAGTGAAATCTGATGTAATCTTAAATTAGCTAATTATTCATCCCAAC
Source organism: Phodopus roborovskii (assembly GCF_943737965.1). Classification (NCBI taxonomy): domain Eukaryota; kingdom Metazoa; phylum Chordata; class Mammalia; order Rodentia; family Cricetidae; genus Phodopus; species Phodopus roborovskii. The sequence goes on from NW_026126415.1 coordinate 4,244,796, forward strand.
ACCCTTAGACTTCATCCTGGAGACATTCATAACTTCTCCACCTCCAGCTACTGAACCAGAGCTCAGTAATTGCTGATAAGGAATCTTAACCACATATGTAGGAGATATAAGAGATTAAAGTCATGGGTACCCCTCTGGGTACAGAACACGGGACCACAAGTGTCTTACCATAAATCAGAGCACCTGGGAGGCTGAGGCAGGAGGATGACCTTTAGTTCTAGGCCAGCCTGGGCTACAGAGGAAACACACACGCTCACACACACACACACACACACACACACACATGCATACAACTCAAAGAAAGACCCACTTAGGCTGTATCTGCCTCCTCACTCCACTAAAGGGAGGTGAAAACTGACTCCAACTGATGGAGAATGTTTTCCATGGCTACACAGCATGTTTTAGCCCTTAAAACAATCCAAGAGGGCATTTGTCATATACTAATGTCCTTTGGATATTAAGTGTCAGAGCAGCATTAATTTAATCAAACATCCTCTAATTTAATTTGAGCCATAATTTCAAAAATGATGGCAGGTACTCATAGAAACTAAAAATAATATAATTTACTCTCTCCCCCCAAAGACAATGAAGCTTGATAATTCACTGATAACATTCTCAACTACTCAACCAATGTTATGCCAATCCTGGGACTTAGTGTGACTGTGTTTGGGTACAGGATAACCATTCTAACTAAGATTTCTTACTTTCTTTTTTTTTTTAAGAGGAAAGATGCAACATAAATTCTAAGTATTTTAAAGGTACACATTAATATCGAGTTCTTAAAAATATTTACAGATGAAAGCTTTTTGCAATTTCTATATTCATAAATATTTCCATTAGCTAAGAGATATTTTGGAATGTGGTCAAGCTATTTTGAATGCCGACTCCTAACAGCTGGGCTAGGCTAAGGCGTCTGTCTCTCCATTGAGTAAGTCTCTTTCATTAGCCAAAGCCCTTTTAAATAGGTTGTCCCTAAAAAGGATAAAGGAAAAAAACCCTAACTATGAAAACGTGTGTCTTTGTGGAAACTTCTGATGCTGATTCTTCTTCCTGAATACAAAAATTGGATTTGGGCGGCATCAGAGCTTTGGGAATTTGCTACTAAAATATGCATTTCTCATTCTTCCCCGGAAGAAAAAAGCCATCCACTCCAGCTACATATAACGCTCCAAAATACGTCCGACAACTCATGTGAAAACCAAAATATAACCACTCCTTGCAGGATAGGGGTATGTATGGAGAACTGGCAGACGGTGTGTTTATGCCAACCTTCAGGGAAATGGAAACACACAGCCCCAAGTCATTGGGGCGGGCAGGAGGGGGGGTGAGTCTCCAATGGCGATCAAACTACTTGTGTGACATTTTATGTCTATCACGTATTTCACTCCAAGCTCAACAGTCCAGTTCTGCACTGGCTGGCTGGCCCGTGTCAAATCTAGAACGCCTAAGGAGCAACCTACTATTGGAGCAGAACAGAGGTTCCTTAAGGTGAGAGTTGTGCTCCTCGCATGTAGCGTAGCTTTAGAAAAAAAAAAAAAAAAAGAAAAGAAAAGAAAGAGGAAAAAAAAAGAAAACTTTAAACATATCCGTTCTCCTGCTGCTACATAAAATCGGGAGACGTCGGGACAGGAATGCAGCAGCCCCAAGAATTGAAACAAACAAGCAAAGACTGGATACCCAAACACGGAACACGCTCGGGAACAAAGGAAACACGGGCGTGTGAACAGGAAATGAAGCAAACTCCAGACACATAAATAAATACCTTTTGGGGCCGCCGACGTAGGTGAAAGTAAAGGTGGAGTCTGAGTATCTGAAATCTGAAACGGAAAGTCGTGTTAAAAAAAAAAAAAAAAAAAAAGCCGCCCGGGGTGGGTTTGGTTTTTAACCCCAGCTCTGCCCTGAACCTGGCTATCTCACCCGAGCCCAGCGAGGCCCGATCGGGGGGCTGGAGGGCTCGCAGGGCCAGGGCGGGACGCGGCTGCGGTGCGGGAGGGGATGCTCAGCACCCCGCGGGGTGCAGCGGGAGTCTGCCCCCCGCAACAAGTGCCGGGTGCCATGGCAACGGCGGGAATTTCCCCGCCGGAAGCAGCCCCTGCCGGGCTCCGGGCTCTGCTCTGGGCCTCGGGGGAGCAAAGATGGGGATGCAGGGCGACCCCCCCCCCCCGGCTGGGCCTGCGTAGCTCGGGAGCCCCGGGAACGCATCCCTTCCCCCGGGGCGGTGTGTGTGCGCGCCCGCCCGCGCGGAGCGGCTGCAGCCAGCCCAGCCGAGGGGGGCGGGAGCTCGGCCCGGCCGGCGCTGCCTTCCCTTCCTTCTCTCGGGGCCTCGGAGGCGCCGAGCCGAGCGGAGCCGAGCAGCGCAGCGCAGCCCGTCCCTTCCCGGCCGCCGCCGCTCGGCCGATGGCGCAAACCCGCGGCTGCCGGAGCCAGGACGAGGCTCGCTCGGGGGCTGCAGCGAAGCGCCCGGCCCCTCCGCTCCGATCCGCGCGGGTGCTGCTGCCCCCCCCCCGGAGCCCGAGGCTACCCTGGCCTGGCGGAGCCCCCACCCCCCTTGGGTCTCCAGCTCACGCCGCTGCAGCTGTTTCCAAATGCACCGGGAACGGGGACTTGCAGACCCACAGCCCCAGCCACACGCGTCGCGGTCAGAAATCTGGGCAGGGGGTTGGGGGGGGGGTGTTGGCCGCCGGAGGGGAGGCTGGCTAGCTCCGGGTCCCAGGATCCCGGAGGCAAACTCACCTGCAAACAGGCAGTCTTTCTCGGCTCTGGACTTCTGGATCACGACGTCGATATCCTTCTGAATTCTCTCTTGCCTTGAACACATCCCCATTAAATAAATCCCTGGAAAAGAAGCAGCCGCTATTTCCACCCCACCCCACCCCCCTCGCACGCTTCCAGCTTTCGTAAATATTCAGTTTAAAAAAAAAAAAAAAATGGAACCTCTAGCCGAGGCAGGGGCTGAAGGCGAAGTGGTTTCGGAAGTGATCCCGGGTGAGAGAGGAGGAGGTGGCGGCGGTGGAGGAGGAGGAGGGGGAGGTCGGCTTTGCATTCCCAGATGTGACCGCCCAGCTGCTGCTGCTGCTGCTCGCCGCGCGCCGCTGCTGGATTCCAGTTTCCTCCCCTTCTGACAATGGATGGTGATGACACCGAGTCTCACTTTCTCCCTCCCCCGCCCGGACTGACGGCCGGCCGTGGGGAGCCGAGGGGCCCGAGGGGGGCCGGGGACCGCTGGAGAGCGATCGGCAGCCGTGGAGCGGCGGGCGCCGGCGAGGGGCGAGCCCCGCTCCGACTCACGCGCGCACACCCCTCGCGGCCTTCCCACACCCGCGCACACTCGCGCCCGCGGGCGGCGGCCGAGCTCAAGCTGCTGCTGCTGCAGCGCCGCCCGCCCGCCTGCCCGCCCGCCCGCCGCAGACCCTCCCGCACCCGCCGCGGATCACCGGGCCCGGCTGCGCGCCGCTGGGGCTTTAATAGTATCCGCCATCCGCGCAGTCTGGATTTCCCCACCCCCGACTGCCACTAGCGCCGGGAGCTGAGTGACAGTGTAGGTAGTGAAGGCTCCCTGGGGCTCCCAGCCTCTCCCTCCCTCCCTCTCTCCCTCTCTCCCTCCCTCCCTGTCTCTCCCTCTCTCTCTCTCTCTCTCTCTCTCTCTCTCTCTCTCTCTCACACACACACACACACACACACACACACACACACACAACCCTCCCCCTTTCCACCACTTTTATGAATTCGACTCCACTTTCAGAAGGAATTATGAGTCATATGGAAACCCAAGCCGGAGTGGCTGGGAGGGAGAAAGGGGGAAAAGAAAAATCTTCACGAATTACAAATAAATAAAGTGAACACATCTTTCCTTGTAATCAATCACACCAGGCAAGAAGGGGAAAGCTTAGAGATTACTCCAGAATCCCTCTCCCATCTCCTTAATGCCTTAGTTTTTTGGTGGTGGTGGTGGTGGTAGGTTTTTGTTTGGTTTTGTTTTGTTTGTTTTGTTCTGCCAGGTATAAGTTCAACCCTTTGAGGAGCTCTTTAGAAATGAAACCCTTTCTAGGAGACTTCAAAGATTCACCAGTTTTTCTGTCTTAGCTCTCTTTAGTAAGAAAACTCACAGGTGAAGCTGAAACGGGCCAGGGTCTCCCTGGGAGAGAGGGTTTGGTGTGGGTCCCATCCAAAAGCCACCCTTCTGCAGGCTAGTCAAGGGAAAAGCTTCTCCAGCCCTGTTACCTTGGACAGGAAGGTGACATTGCTGAACTCCTTGCTTCTGCCCAGCCTCAAGCTTATGGCAGATGGACCACCCTTATTGCTCACCACCTTTGCTCAGCATCTTTCCCCTGGCAGACCATGCTTATTTTGTTTTGCATTCCAAAACCAGGCTGTGTCTGGAATATAGGAGGTGTTATCAATCAGCTAGCTAGTCGGGAGCCTTTTAATCTTCTGGATAGGAATAGTGAGTAGGCGAGAAGTTCTTCCTGTACTGGCAGGCCTGGGTGAGTGCCTCAGGCCTAGGGGCTGAACAGGCAAACCCAGAGGAGTAGCATATCTCAAACCCTTTAGAATCCAGACGATTCCACACGGAGCTCGACAGTCAGGTTGGAGGCTTACCCATCTCCAGCCTTTTAGCGTCTGTTGTATTCCCATTCTTGTCCTCTTTTGTAATCCTCAGTTTCTGACAGCCGTGGGTGACAGCAGAAGACTGCATCCTCCAGCAATTAGGTGGGGGCTTTCAAGTGTTAAAGTTCTCCTACAGCCTTGGACATGGGGATTCCTAGACCTGCCCTGACAAGTGATAGGAGCCCCAGGCCTGTGGTTGCTCAGTTCTGTAGCCTTTGAGGCTTGACCAACACTCAGGAACTCTTTCAGAGATCAACCAAGGCCTTCAGTTTCTCTTCACTACCTTACTTGAGAAGACTTCTCTAAAGATTAATGTTGCAATATGGGATGGGGGGGGAGGCGGGGTAGGGGAGTGTCTTCTGGGCTAAAGTGAGCCAAAGAACCTGTTTAAATAGCCAGAAAGGGGGGGGGGAGTGTTTGAACCAACCCTCGCAGTTCCTCTTATAGACCAAGAACTACATAGGCACCAATCACAGGCCTTCCGATGGATTACAAGGGAAAGTCTCCATCTCACAGGGGTAGAGAAGGCTTCAAGGTCACCTAGAGTTTACCAAGGCATTCGGAAAGAAGATACCCAGTGCTAGGAGTTGGTATGGCACTTCATTAGCTGGATTGCTTCTTCTGTCTTGGAGGGGAAAAACCATGGTGATTGTAGTGTAGCTTCGCCAAGGCTCCTGTGGAATGTTCATAGTGGCCAGTGGCTAGGGTGACAGTTTTTGGGCTGGCTACTTGGCTGATAATGCTGTGCTTAAGGAAGCCAGGACATCAAGAAAGGGTATTGAAGTTAAGGCATCAAGTTACCATGGTCCCAATATAACATCAAAAAGGACACTTTTAACAAAGCCCCATTGCCAATAACATTTATTTCACGGTGTTTAACCATGTTCAACTCCTGTCAGCAATACCTTTAGAGAGGCAGGTCCCTTTAAACCGATCCTAGACTCCAGTGCTGGCTGAATACATGAAGAAGAGATGTTCCTCGAAGCCTTTCTTTATGAGGTATCCCCCACCCCAGTTTCAGTCAGCACCTCCATCAGCCTAAGTTCCTAATAGTAATTGAAGTAACTCAGATCTTTCCTCTCTCTGATTCTGATCCTGACAGCAGTGGCATGATGTGTAAGAGAGGTAGACCAGTAGTCCTTCCTGACAGATTCAATCCTGCCACATCAAAAGATTTCACCCTGACTCCTCTACCTTGCAGAAGAGAAACACGGCGTGTATGGCATGTTCTGCCATCCCTATTGAAGTTAAAAAAAAAAAAAAAAAAAAAAAAAAACTTCTGTACATTCTCTAGATCCACTGCAACTACAGCCACAGTAGCAAATTCTCTGCCCCTGGATGAGTCCTGATCAGGACCTACTAGGTTTGAGCCACCCCCACCCCACCCCCAGCTGCTTTGCTGTGGACACCTCAGACAACAAAAGCACTTTCCTCTTCCCATTCTCACCCACTCCTAAATTCAGAAATAAAATTATCTAGTAAAAAAAGTAAATAAATAAAATGTATTCTCTCCTATATACAACTGACTGATTCCTCATTGTTCTGCCACTGGGTGTAGTAGTTTTCTACCATGTTGACTGGATGGATTTGCTACAAGTAACTTATAATCCCAGGAATAGAGATACCCTCCAGTTCATTGCAGCATTCATGTGTGCCTGGCGCTATCTAGAGATCCTGAAAGTAAACTGAGGGAACTGCGAGGCAAGTGCCTCTCTCTAGGTGTGTCGTTTTCTTCCTGTCAATCACAATCTAGCCTTGCCTTTTGGAAGTCTCCTCCTGAGTCACTGTATTTGGCAAACTGAAGCAGGAAAAGGCTACATGGGATTTGCTAGGTCATGAAGCTGGGAAGCATCCATGGTTGGCTTACCATATCAAAGAAGAACAAGAGGAACCAGAGCCGTCAGGAGCTTGAACTAGAAGCTCAGTTTGATGAGAACTCACTTTCTTCCTCTTTCTGTTGCTCAGCACTGATATTCTTTTAAACAATGGGGAAATTGTCCTTTGGTAATCTCATGTATGAACCATTTGAATACAGCGGAGAAGGACTGTCTGCCCACTTCACATCAAGGACCCATTTCCTTCACAGCCAGTAGGACCATGATAATTTATGCTAAATCTAGAGTCTAGTATCCACTCTCATGTATAGGGAACCTGTGCATATGAGGAGATTATAACACGGCACTTACTGATGTTTTCTTAGTCTTAAAAAAAAAATATTCATTCCATGCAAGTGTGGCATTGCTCGTTTGTGTTCCTAGCACATGGAAGGGAGGTTGAGGCAGGAGACACAAAAGTTTGAGGCAAGACTGGGCTGCACAGTGAGTTCTAAACCAGCCTGGGCTAGAGAGTGAGAACCTGTTTCAAAGCAAATTGCAACAACAAAACTACGAAAAGACAAAATCAAAATTATCCGATAACCCAACTTAGTCCACTTCTCAAGACTTATCTTCTGTGGAGAGTGAATCCTATGGAGGGAGTCATGTCTTCAATCTGCATGGTTTGGTCACAGTTTGATCCTTACAGGGACGGGCTGTCCTCCTAACTAGTGTAAGCCCTCTGGGCTTGCTCCAACAGCAGTACCTATTGCATTTAGTATTTGTCTTCCTTTCTTAAGTTGCTCTGAGTCTGAATAATTTGCTCTGTTCATGAGCCCTTCTCTCTTATTTTAGCTCGTGTGTGAAACACAGACCGCACTCAAGAAATACTTGCTAAAAGACAGGAGGTTGTAGACTTCCATGCAGCAAAATGGAAACAACAAAGAGAGCATAGAGTTTAGAGATGCAGAGGTCCTGGAGTAGGAGGCTGGAGGGCTGGGGGATACTGAAGAAAGTAGGGATTGGTGTTTCAGGGAGTGGGAAGACGTAGACACGGCGGGTTGATGCATTTGGCACAGATAAACCGCCAACCTCCCCCACTCACCCAGTGTACTTCTTTGTCCAGCCCCACATTCAGTGATTTTATATTGGTATCATCAAATTAGCTACAATCAGACTATTAAACCATGGAAGTTAGAATTACCACTTAGCTGCTCTTCCCCCTCCTCCCCCCCCCCATTCGGAAGTTGAATATTATTAATCACTTGTCATACCACTACATGGGAATATGGAAAGAACAGGGATAAGGCTATAAATGAACCCTTGAAGGTTAACACCAGTAATAAAGGGACTTAAAAAGTTAAAGACACAGCTGGGTACAACACAGTATACCTGTAATCTCAGCACTCAGGAGGCAGAGGTAGGAGGACAGCCACAAGTTCAAGGCCAGCCTAGTCCACATAGGAGAGCTCCGGGCCAGCCAAAACTACAAGGCAAGATTGTACACACCTGTTTCTCTGCCACAGAAAGGTTGTGAACGAGAAAACACATGATGAAACTTGTTCGTTTTCTACCCTCTTCAACAGAGTCACGCACGGCAAAATTGGTAGATGGTTACATAAGGCATTGCCCTATACTAGAGGCTTGCAGTTGTAAGGAAGTTACTGTCTGTCCAAGTAGATCAGTCTTGTCCAAGTAGATCGGTCTTGGCCTACGTCATAGGCTGGATCCATGCCAGGCCCAATAGCAGCTGCATTCTAACAGGACCAGGTGTGCTCATGACAGCAGCTCTGCTGTAAATCTGAGCCAGTAGCTCGTATATCCCACATGGTCCAAGTCTACTTCCTCATGCCTCTTGGCACACCAGCCTCCCAAAATGTTGACATTAGCAAACTTCCAACAAAAAGGTTGCCAACCCTAGCATATTTTTCTTTACTGTCTAGGTTATTTTAAATGTCAGCCTGCCTAAGAGAAGTATGAACTAAGTGGGATTGTATAGTCTCCTAATCTCGCTCACACACACACACACACACATTCTCTCCCCTATCTTCATCTTGCAATTGCTCACATTCATTCTTCTCTCTCAAGTTTAAGTTTACTGATGAAAGAAAGGAGAGAGGCCAGGCTGAGATGGATCAGTAGGTACAGGTGCTTGCTACCAGCCATGACCATCTGAATTTTATATCCAGAACCCTCGTGGCTGATGGAGAGAATTGACTCCTGCAAGTTGTCCTCAGACCTTCGCATGCTTTACACACACACACACACACACACACACACACACACACCACAGAATAAAAAGAAAGAAGGAAGGAAGGAATTAAGGAAGGAATGAGAAATGAGGATGTGCATCAGTAGATAGACACCCACCTATACTGTATGTAACCCTAGTGTGTGGATGCAAAAGCATATGACTCTGTATTTCAGGGCTATCCTCAGCTACATACAAGTTTGAGGCCAGCCTGAGGTACATGGAATCCTGCCTCAAAGACAGAAATAGAGGGAGAGAGGGAAAGAGGAAGGGACTATGTATACAGCTTAGTGGTTATGATAAGGTTAAAAACTGGGTTATAAAGAATGGTAGGGTTAAAATGTTGAGGTTGGGAATGCTGGCGATGAGAAATGAAAGGGCCTGCAGCTGGGTATGAGAAAACCAAGCTGACCAGGTAAGAGGAATAGCAAGGCTCCGAGCCTTCGCAGGCTGACTGGTTTCCCCTCATTGAAAGGCATCTGCCAGACACCATTGCCCTTCCTTATAATCATGCTTCTAATAATGCCAGCTGCAACAGACCAACATGGGTGACTTCTGAAAAGTCTCTACCTGTTTCAAGAAACCACCCCATAGACCAGGGGTAAAGTAGGAAACAAACAATAACAACAGCAGGTACGTCTTGGGATCTGCTGTAGGAGTTACCTCCATGGTAAACTCCACGCTGATCGCGTAAAGACCAGAACAGAGATTATAGGGTAATTAACAATTGGCAGAACCCGACATGGGTTAAGTAAGAGCTGTGACATCTGCAAGGTCAACATGACCAGCTGTACAGCCTAGGTTAATGGCCCCCAGGTAGTCAGGATCAACAGCCAGGAAGGACAAGTCCAAGATGGAGAAAAAGGGTCTTCAAGGTATGACCGCTCCACTAATGGAATGTGACAAATACCTGATCCTCTATGTGGCTGGGCTAAGGGGTCATACACATACAGCATGTGGGCCTTCCATTAGCTCAACTAGTGAAATGCTGGGAGAACTAACCAGTATCAACAGAAATTACCCAGGCTTCATCCACTTTCTGCCATATGTCCTTAAAAAGCCCTTAGATAAACAGCTTGGGTCCCTCCTCCCTTTGAGCCTGCTCCAGAGCATCGCTAGCTTGCGGGTTCTCCTTTCTGAACAGATCCTCCAGTTTTCTCCTTCATGTTTGCACTCTGTAATAAAAACTCCCCTTTAAACTCCTGCTTCCAGCCGCCCATCAATTTAGTTTTCTAATTCTCAGGACAAGGACCCAGAGGCGAAGTTGAAGTTTACCCACACCTGAGATGAGACCCTTCTGCCTCAAGGATGACAGGCACACACACACACACACACACACACACACACACACACACACACCCCTGGTTTCAGTAGACAGCTACACATGTAAGAAGGTCTACAAGGAAGACAAGGCTTTTGAGCAGGAAGAAACCACTCTCAAAAGTAGGTAGGGTTCTTCCCAGGTTGCTCAGGTGCTAACTAAAGAAATGGCAGCAGTGACTGCACACTCTCTTTGGATGAGGAAGACACAGGAGAACTATTTTCTAGAGCAAGTTTGTTGTGAAAGTTTCATATTTATGAAAGCATAAGGGTCTCCTAGCACGGGCTCACACAAAACTGTTCGGCATGAGAGAGATAGGCCCAAGCTCCTGCTTCCTCTTTCCCAAGGTTCAGATACTTAACAGCAGCTTGCGGGCCTGGCACTGCCCTAAGCCTGACTGTCTTAGTATCTTTGGCCTTTCCACCACCCTGTGTAGAGAATACTTCACATTTAAAATTATCCCTCCATATGGTTTTCCCTGAGGAGGGCCTTAAACTCACTATGTACACTTAACCAAAGATGACCTTGAATTCCTTATCCCCTAGTCTTCATCGCCAATTCAATAGAATCCCAGGAATGCCCTGCCATGCCCAGTGTGTTGAAACTTCTTCCAGTTTATGAAGGAAGTTAGTAATGAAATGAGGAATTAGAACTAATGCTGCCACCACCATGGCTGACAGAAAAAATTAGTTACAGAACAACCTGTTGAAGTGCAAAGCTATTGAAAGCTTTTCTTCCCCTGCCTTCTTTGTTTTTCATGGGAAGGGAACTGAAACCGGATGTCACGCCGTAGTCCAGGATGACCCAGCACTCACTATGTTAGAGAGACTCGCCTTAAAATAACGGCAATCAGGCCTGGAGAGATGGCTCAGTGGTTAAGAGTACATACTGCCTTTACAGAGGATCAGAGTTTGGTTCCCAGGACCCACACTGGAGGCTCCCAACTCTAAGGGATCTATCTAATGGCCTTTTCTGGTAATCCCCCAGCCTTAGCATCCTTGGAGCTGGGATTAGAGTCATGAGCCATCATACTTATTCTTTTCTGCTCATCTTATAGAAGTAAGTCACTCATGAAAAAAGTCATACAGGAAGTATCTGTGAATAAAATATAAATTATGTTACATCAATAGACCATAATTGCTTCAAAAATTTATAAAACAAACAATGCTCAATTAAAAAAAAAAAAAAGGAATCGAGTAGATTGTTGCACTATTCTTCAAAATTCTTCCGGCCATCAGTCTGTGTGAGAGAAATATGCTGCTCATTTTTCACTGCATGTGGGATTTCCTTTAGCCTCCTACCCAATGAAGTAGGCATTACTGCCTCCTGATTTTGGGCATGCCCCATGGCTTATGTTCAACAATATGTTGTGCGAAGGTATATGAGAAGTAGCAGTTCGAAGTGTGCATTTGTGACCTAATTTTGTGTCTTGTACTTCTGCCAGCACAAGGAGAAAACCACGACTTAAAGGATCTATCGGACCCCAAAAGAAAGAGGGATGCACGGGGCAAACTGGATCCAAATTACAGTTGGTTCTGAGACCACTCTAGCCCCTCTCAGATTATGTGCTGACAGACTAGAGAAGACTGTGTGAAGCCGCTGAGTTTGGAGGGGCCTTGCTAGTCAGCACTAGTGTAGTAACAAGTAACTTTCCTGACGCAAACAGTAAAGGCAAAAGAAATGAAATCAAATGCTGCAGAAAGTCCACAAGACCACCACAGGTACGAACCAGTAAAGGTAAGGTTTCTTGAAGAGAAACTACACTTAATAAGCATCTGCAACAACGCCTCCACGCCTTCATGTAGGGTCCCATTTCGTCATGCTCAGTTCATGTTTAAAGCTGAAGGGAAACTATGAAAGCAAATCTTTATAAAGCCAGATTCTTAATATCTGAAGAGTTGTCTTTCACAGCGTGGCAATCCTAGCAAAAACATTGACAGTGACAATATCTGGGTGTGGATGTTTCTGGGTGTTTGTATTTCCTTCTTTTTTTCTTTATTTGTAATTATACTGGAATAACATAGATTATTGGCATATTTCCTAAGATGAGACATACATCGTGTTTTACTGACCAGTTCTGTTTTTCTTCTCCTAGGGAGGTTTGAGGATTGAACCCACAACCTTTTGTATACTAGTCATACCACTGAGCTACAGCCCCAACACCACCTGGCAGAATGTTAGATCATTTTAGTATACTGTAAAAGAAACTGACCACTTGATTTCCAAAATAACAGATTCTTTTTCTAAATGATTGCTTCTCCTAGTGAGAATTTTCTAACACAACAAAAGATGAAAAATTAACATTGTTGCAATTCGCTAACTACAATGTTTATTTTAAAGTTACCGTATCTTCTCCAACTTAAAATAACTGAGGGTTCCTATTTCTTGATACCCATTTGGAGCCTGGTACCAGGCTCGTTGAAACCCTGGAGTCAGCTCTATAGGGGGCAAGGACCAACAGCAGGTAGCTCTTCTTCCACAAGAACTACTTTCACCCAGTTGCACTTTAGGGAAATCACTGTGTACTGGCAAACACGGTCACACTTCAACCTTCTGCTAACTAGTGATATGCAGGAGGGCTGGAGGGGAAGTTCACCCTAAGGAGCAGTTGGGCAACATCCTCTGCAATAGACAGGAAGACAGCGAGCACTGACTCAAGCTCGGCTCGCTAGGGTCCTTGATACTGCTTCCCTGACCCAAGCCTTTTCTGCAGCCCATTTTATTCCTGAAGATCCACGAGCTAAACAAGCTTCTGTTGTTTTTCATGGCAGGTGTGGGAGCTATCGGGATGCCCAGCCTGCACTCAGTCTCCAGCCGCTTGTGTGTCTGCTGAGTGAAGGAATTGTGGCTCGAGGAGTGGTTTTCTCTTTCTAGATTTAACTCTTCATTTTTATAATCTACCCCCCCCCACCTGCCCACACACGCTCCGCCTTTGCTTTCTAACTTAAAGGATTCTAGATTTGTTTTTGTCTTGTGTGGTTTTATGTTTAGAACGGGGAGGGAGGAACTGGGCCAACTGGCCACACTTGTAATCCAAGTTCTCAGAGAGCCAAGACAGAAGGGTTGCTCAAACTTGGGAATTCAAAGGGTTGTGTTAACGTATTCCTGGAGAAACATGGACAAATGTTTATTCGTCCTAGCTGGAGACCCAGTGACAGACAACAGCAACAGTGTCATCCAACGCGGTAAATAAATGTGTCCTAGTTTCATTTCTGATCCTGTGAATGAATATATACATATGTGTGTGTGTGTGTGTGTGTGTGTGTGTGTGTGTGTGTATCCTGATAAACAACAGGTGAAGAAAAGGTTTATTTAGTTTACAATTCAAGGATGCAGTCTTTTACTGTGGGGGAAATCAAGGCAGTAAGTCATCATATCCCACAATCAAGAGCAAAAGAAGAATAAATGCATGGATCCTTGCCTGCTAGCTGCTCTTAGCACTCAGCCCAGCTTTCGTTAGCTCCATGTGGAATTCAGGGTTTGAGTGTCACCAGTAATGAGCTGGGTCCTCCTACATCAACTAACAATCGAGACAATCCCCCACAGGCCAACTTAATCTGGATAACGCCTCAAGATTCTCTTTCTAGGTGACTCTTGGTTGTATCAAGTTAATAGTTTAAAGCTAGCTATCACACAATGAGTTTATTTTATTTAGGTTAATTATTTGAGTACAGTGAGGAGTTACTTCCAGAAGCACAGACTCCTTCAAAGGCAGTTAGTTGTGTCACCAAAACCCAACCATAGCAAGGGTTGATGACTCACAAAACTAGCTTGGGTCTCTCTGCAACTACTCGATATGGTGTTGAGGTCTTAGCTAGAGCAGTAAAATAAGAGAAAGAAATAAAGGGGATACTTATAAAAGAAGTAGTCAATGTAACCCTACCTTCAGATGAAATGACTCTTTGTATAAGAAACATTAAACATTACATCAATAAATCTTAGAACTTATAAACACATTCAGTGCAGCAAAGTAGTGGGATACAAAATCAACTAACCTTTCTTTTTGTTTGTTTGTTTTTTGAGACAAGTTTTCTCTGTATTGCTTTGGCCCTGTTCTAGAACTAGCTCTGTAGGCCTGGCTGGCCTCAAACTCAACAGAGATCCATCTGCCTCTGCCTCCCGAGTGCTGGGACCAAAGGTATGTGCCACCAACACCCAACTCAACTAGTCTTTCTATTACCAATCGCAACAGACTGAAAAGGAAATCAGGGGACAATCCCATTCACAATAGCCCAGATAAAAATTAAATAAGTAGCTAGAGAGTTAAACTAATCAAAGATCTCTACAATGAAAATTTTAAGACACTGAAAAAAAGAAAAAACAACACATATGCTAGAAGATGGAAAAACATCCTATGCTCATGAATGGGAAACATTATTTTTATGGAAATGACCATGTTACCATATTAAAAAACAACAACAACAACAACAAAAATACAGATTCAATTTAATCCCAATCAAAATCCAATGCTCCTCTTTGGACGTAGAAAACTCAGTTCCAAAAATGTATAGATAGGGTGGCACAAAAGCCCAAGGACAACCAAAGCAATCTCAAACAAAGAGAGCAGTGAGGGAGGTAACACCACACCCTGATCTTAAATTACGCTGTAGAGCCATAGTAAATAAAAACCACATGAGATCAGCACAAATATAAACACATAAGTTCACGGAACTGAATCGAGGACTCAACATGAGTCCATGTAACTAACATCGCCAATTTAAAAAAAACAGGACAACAACAACAAAAAGAAAAATGAAACTAGATCATTATCCCTCACCCTGCACAAACTCAACACCAAAAGGCTCAAGAGCCTCAACAAAAGTCCTATACTGTAGAACAAAAAGTATGGAGAACATTTCAACGGATGGGCACAGAATCTTCGTTATTCACTATCTGGATATGACTCTGATCATGCTGAAAGTAAGACCAGCAACTGACAAATGGGACCTTGTGAAACCAAAAGGTTTCTTCCGCACAGCAAAGAAACAGAGGTGAATGAATAGGAAGCCCACAGAATGGGAGAAGATCTTTGCCACCTATACATCCCACAGAGGATTAGTGTCTAGCATAACCAAAGAGCTCCAAACTAAACATTAAGAAAATGATTAGCTCAATTAAAAAGTGGCTATGGAACTGAGCAGAAATTTGTCAAGGGATAACAAATAGTCTTTTAAAACGTGTGCAAAATCATTAACCATTAGGACAATACAAATTAGAAGTATTTTAAGATCCCATCTCACTCAGCAGAGTGGTCGTCATCAGGAATACAAACGCCTCTGTGGAAATAGTAGAAAGGGAGCTCTTAAATATTGTTGGTAGGAGTGTAGAACAGTGCAGCCATCTTAGAAAGCAGTCCGGAGAGTTCTACAAAGGAACTAGAAAGATGGCTCATCAAATAAAGGCACTAACTGTTAACCTTAGTAACCTAGGTTGGATCCCCAGGCCCCACATGATAGGAAGAGAGCATTGTCTCCTCCCAAAACTGTCTTCAGACACTATTAACCTCCACCAACCACATACATACACACCTTCACATATATAAATAAAAGAATTTAAAGCCAATAAGCTAGAAATAGAAGTGTGATATGACCAGCCACAACACTCCTGGCCATGCACACAACAGAGTTCACATCAACCTGCAGATAACTGCATGTCTGTGTTTATTACTACTCAGTTCACAATAGTTTAAAAAGAATCAAACTAAATGTCCATCAACAGATGAATGGCTAAGAGAAAATGAGGTATGTATACAGGATGGAATAGTACTCATCTGTAAAGAACAGAAATCCTGAAGTTTACAGCCAAATAGACAGAACTGAGAAAAAAAATATATACCAAGAGGGAAAACTCAGGCTTGAGAGATAAATGACTATTTTCTCTCATATGGGAATCTATCCTTTGGGTTGTGTGTTTAACTTAGAGCAGACATGGGAACCAGGAAACTCAAATGAGACATTTGGGGCATGGACACGTCAATGAATGGAGGATAGAAAATTATAGGTATAAGGACAGTGGCAAGGTAGAAAATTGGGGGCAGAAAGGCTAAATTAAACAGGGAGGGGTTTGAGAGTGTGGGGAAATTAGGGGCGACTACTAGGGGCGACGACTAGACTAGGAAGGTCTACTAACTTACAACCGGGCTTATTGTGGGTTTTTGTTTTGGTTTGGTTTTGAGGCAAGATATCAATTTGTCACCCTGGCTGGCCTGACTCTCTTATGTAGACATAATGGCCTCAGACTCACAGGAAGCCACCTGCCTCTGCCTCCCAAGCACTGGGATTGAGGGCCTGCACCACCAAACCCAGCTATGCAACCCGACTTTGATAAGAAGTTGAGGGAAAATAGAACGTGTTTAAGGAAAGACGCGGTGAGAGTTAAAGAACTAAGGATGGGAATAGGAGGACATGGGGATGAAGAGGAGGGGATAGTAGGTTAGCTGATCGAACTAAGGACCAGCAACAACAAAAACATTATGAAAACACATTAGTCTGTAAGCTAACTTCAAAATACAACTTTAACAACAACAAAAAGAGTTTGAGCAGAATCGCTACGCATTGTTTATTAAATGAATGTTTCGGTGAAAGCCCCTATTTGCTATCTATCAGGAAGGCCCAGGGGTGTCCAAATCAGCACAGACTATGGCCATTGCCCTTTGTCAGCCACCATAACTACACAGTAAGACCCTAGCTGAGGACACCATGTGCGTTGGCTGACGTACCAGTCTCAACCCAGCTGGGGAAGTTTCCCCTTGTTGACTGGCTCACATGGTGCCGAGTTGAGACGCAGAGGGTATGTTGTTTCTTCTGGAACTCAGAGAAACTTGAACAGCCTTCTTCCCTGGTTTCAAGAGCTTTTGCTCATCCCCTTCATGACTGCTTACAGAGGTCCTGTGGCTAAACAAAGCGACAGACGCCTGCCAGATTTGCTGTGTATAACAACGCATGCTCCTTGGTAATGACTATTATTATTATTTTTATTATTCTTATTCTTCTTATTATTATTATTACTCCTTCAGAGATGACTCAAACTAGTTGAAGCCACTGACCCCCTCTCTAGCACCACTTACACAACTCTCAGACAGGTGACCTTTTGGGTATCAGACGGTTACAAACTCCACCCGAAGCTCACTGTGGCAGCATCTGAACACGGATCTATATAGAGACAGGAAATTTGAGGCTGCCCATGCGGTCATCAATTTCTCCACTTTCTTCTGCCTCCAGCTACCCTTCCCTTTCTGTTTCTTTACCCCTTAAATACCCTAAACCTTAGAGCTTTTTTTTTCTTTTTAAATCTTATCTAAGTGCACAGCATGTTGAATATGCTATGCATGTATGGGTACCTGCAGAGGACAGAAGATAGTGTCAGATCACCCTGGACTGAAATTAAGATCATTGTGAGCTGTCCGACATAGTCCTGAACTGATGTCAGATCTTTTGTAAGAGCAGCAAGAACTCTTATTCTAGCTTTGGGGAGCTGGAGTTGAACTTGAAAACCTCTGTGCTAGTGTTTGGCTATCTTCTAAATAATCTCTTTTGCAAAAGCCATTACTTAAACACCTAGCATACTGCAAGGGCTGCAAATCAGGCCCGTTTGTGTGGCATACTCCCTTTATGAACTTACACATAGGAGAATTTAGTCAAATTCCCTTTCTCTTTAATTACATTTATTTTTATTGTCTTTAATTATGAGTAGGTGCATGGATCTACATGTACACATGAGTTCAGGTGCCCGAAGAAGCAAGAGGTCTATGTAGTTGTGAACTACCCAACTCAGGTCCTCTGGGAGAGCAGCTACCACTGCTGAGCCATCTCTGCAGCCCTTAGTCAAACTCCTTGATTGCAAATGATTAAAGAGATGTGTGTAAGGATGGGGAAACTCCTTCAGTATCCCTTATCCAGTGTTCAGGTTAAGTTTTCCTTCTGTTTGACACAATGTGGGGGCTAGACTCCAGGAAAAGAAGGGAAGGGTTGTCTGTAACCCTGAGGAATTGTGAGAGTCTTATACTGTTTGCTTTTGTGTGTGTGTGTGTGTGTGTGTGTGTGTGTTTTACCAGGACTGGCTTTGTACTTTCGGTCCTAATGCCCGACTCAGCTTCCCAAGTACAGGCATCATATGAACACACCACCACACACAGGCTGATTTGGGAAATTCTATTTCCAGGGGTGTTTATTAAGCAGGAAATACAGGTGGCATAACCCAGGGGACTAGTCCTAAAGAAGGGAAGCCTAGAGCAGCTGCTCTAAGGTAAGATGCAAATAAGGTCGCTGGTGCCTGAGTATATACAGCTGGAGACAGACAGCAGAAGCCAGGCTGCCATTTGCCTGCCAGTCCCCATATTAGCATTTCCTCCATAGTCTCTTTTTAGAGAAATGCCTCTGAAGAGCTTTACTGTGGGAGGCGGGGAGTCTGCAAGTTCACACACTCAGATGTATTAATGACCAAGTATAAATTCGTCTATAGGACGTTTGGCTTTTGTTTGTTTGCTTTTGAAAGAGAGTTTTGCAGTGTGACCCAGGATGTTTCCAAACTCACCTCCCTCAGTTTTCACCTCCCAATTGCTGGGCCATGAAGCAAATTTTAAAAATCTAAAATCAGAGCTTGAGCGAAGGTTCAGTGCAGAGGACCAAAGTTTTGCTCACAGTGTCCACCTGGCAGCTGACGACCAACTTCAGTTCCAGTGATCTGACACTTTTTTGTTTTTGTTTTTCGAGACAGGGTTCCTCTGCGGCTTTGGAGCCTGTCCTGGAACCAGCTCTTGTAGACCAGGCTGGCCTCGAACTCACAGAGATCCGCCTGCCTCTGCCTCCCCAGTGCTGGGATCAAAGGCCTACGCCACCAGCACCTGGTTGGATCTGACACTTTTTACACATACATGCTTCACACATACTCAGATACATGCAAGTGCACATACAATAGGTTAATAAACGTTATCTTACAAGAATTTTAAAATCTAAATATCAGGTGTAACCATTACTATCAAGAAATGAAGCTGAGAAAAAAATCATTAAACTTACCACAGCAGACTAGAATATCAGGTTAAAAAGGATGCTCCATCCTACCACGAGGACACCTACTAGCTTTATTCTTAATATCCATGCACTGGAAACATGTGCACTAGAAATCCCTCCACAGACAAATGGATGATGAAAATGTTGTTCATTTATACAATGGAGTATTACCCAGCTGTTTAAAAAAAACAAACAAACAAACCAGCATGAAATTTGCAGACAAATGGATAGAACTAGAAAAAAATATATCTTGAGTGATGTAATCCAGACCCAGAAAGACACTTAACTGTAAAATAAAGAATAATCACTCTACAATCCACAGACCCAGAGAGACTAAAAAAGAGAGTTCAAGGAGGAATACATGAATCTCCGTAGGAAGTGGAGAATAGATCTCCCATGGGTACTAGGGGAGGTTGAGGATGGGAACAGGAGGGATCTGACTGGGGGACGGAGGGAGAGGGTACCAGGAGAGACAACTGGAATTGGGGAGCATTTCAAGGGTGATGTGGCAAACTAGTGCAATGGAAACTCCCAGGAATTTATGAGGGTGACCCTAGGGAAGACACCCAGTAATTGGGGGACACAGAACCTGAATCAGCCATCCTCAGTAACCAGACCAGGCAAGACTTCCAGTGGGATTGGGACACCCACCCAGCCACGAACCCTTTGACCTACAATTTACCAGAGTTATGGCATAGAACTGGATAGCCCAGAGATCTAGGATAGAACCAAACACATCTCGACAAACATAAGAAAATAAAAAGGCAATGAGATGATTCCTGGGTAATGATATTCTGCTATACTCATAGACCCGGGCCTACCAATTACCATCATCAGAAGGCTTCATCCAGCAACTGATAGGAGCAGATGCAGAGCCCCACAGTCAAACATGCAGGACTCAGAGACTCTACAGAAGACGGAGAAGGAGGATTGTAGGAGCCAAAGAAGTCCATTACTTCACAAGAGCACAGCCCATAAAACGAGCTAACCAGGTCTCATAGGGGCTCACGGAGGCGACAGTCAGAGAGCCTGTATGGCTCTGAGCTAGGTCCTCTGCATATGTCATGACTGTGTAGCTTGGTGTTGAAGGGACCAGACCCTCACCCAGCCCCCTGCTTTGGCAGCCATGACAGGCTGCAGAAAAGACCCAGCAAGATGTAGGCCTCTGACTCAGCAGCATGCTCTGAGCTTCCTGACCTTGCCCCACCTCCTAGTTGCTAGGAAGCCAGATACCCTATAGGCTATAGCAACCAGTTGACCAATCAACACAGGCCAGGTCTCCCAAGCCCAGAAGTGCACCAATCCTGAGACTGTTGCAGACCCCTAGACACTTCCCTTGCTCTGCATCAATAAAATCCCTGCCCCTTGGTCCCTCCAGCTCCTTCTCACTGTGTCAGACAAATGGAGGAACTGAGTTAATACAGTCAACTCATTAAATTTAAAGACTCTTTGCTTTTGCATTGGAACGGGTCTCTTGGTGATTTGGGGGTTCAGAATCTGGACACAAAAGTGTTCCTGTGGGACTCTTTATCAGTGGGGGAGCATGGGACGTCTCTGATGCTTTTTGCCTGTTTGTGGGGGGCATTTTTCCTCCTATTGGATTGCTTAGTCCAACCTTGATATGAGGGTTTGTACCCGGTCTTATTATCATTTGTTATGCCATCCCTAGGACGCCTGGTCAGGATGTGATAGGATGTGAGAAGAATAAATAAGATAGAAAAGAGGTCAGGTTAAAATTATTTTTCATGTTTTCCTTTTACAGAAAATATTTTTCCTCACACAACATATCCTAATTAGTTTCCCCGTCCTCTACTCCACCTCCCTCCCCCAGTTCCTCTCCACCTTACCTCCCATCCAGATCCACCCCTTTTCTGTCTCTCAACAGAAACAAACAAGTTTCTAGTTATATTTAATAAAACAAAATACAATGACATTAAAACAAAACCTAACACATCAGAACTGGAGAAAACAAACTAAAGGAAAAAAAAAAAAAAAAAAAACCCAAGAGAAAAAGAAACAAAGATCCACTCAGGAATTACATAAGAACACTAGACTGGAGGGTAGAATATATATACACAAGGGATCTACGGGGTAGAAAGAGAATAAGATTTAAAAAAAAAGAAAGAAAAAAAGGAAAGCCCCAGCATGATATTATGAGACATGGAACCTCCAAAGAGGCTGTTAGACTCATTTCTTTTGGCTGTCTACTGGCTGGTGTGTGGCCTACTCCTAAGAGTAATTTGTTTCCCCAGTGAGACCAACTCCCTTGTAGGAAACTAAATTTTCATTTGCAGGTGATTATCAATTGGAGATGGCTAATGGGTTAGGGGTGATTGCTTGTACCCCTGACTTTCAGCTCCAGGACCCCTTCCGGGGCAAACCAATGTAGGTCCTGAGCGTGGTGCTTCAGTCTCTGTGAGTTCATATGCACATTGGTCCTGCTGTGTTTGGAAGGCCATGTTTCCTTTGTGTCCCCTATCCCACACCCACACCCTCCCACCCCCCACCCCTGCTCTTACAGTTGGGAGTGTGGTCCCTGAACCCCGGTGGGAATTTGATGGAGACATACCATTTAAAGTGTAAGATCTTCCACTCTCTGCATGGTCTGGCTGTGTGGTTCTCGGTATTTGTTCTCATCAGTTGCAGGAGGAAACTTCTCTGTTGATGACTGAGCAAAGTATTGTGGGTATAAGAGAATGTCATGATGTATATATAATTGGTTAAAAAAATCGTTTCCCATTCTGTAGGGAGAAGATCTTTGCCAAATGATGGTGTCCTTTGTTGCACTGACGTTTTCCAGCTGTATGAGGTCCCAAACCTTCTCCTGTGCCAAGGAGTTCAAGGCTATCACTTCTCTATCATGTTCAGTGTTTCTGGTTTTGTGTTGAAGAATTTGGTCCATTTGGAGTTGAGTTTTGCACACGGTGGTAAGTACAGATAGATTTGGATTCTTCTACATGAAACCATCCAGTTTGGCCAGTACCATTTGTTGAAGATGTGTCTTTTTTCCAATGTGCATTTCTGGCTTAATGGAAATTGGGTCTCCATAGGTGTGTGGACTTATGTTTGGTCCTTTAATTTAATGTCAAAATGCCTGTTTTTGTGCCAGTACCATGTTGTTTTTATTGCTGTATCTCTGTGTGAAGATCAGAGTACAACTTGTAGGACTGGACTCATCACAGGGATCAAACTCGAGTTTTCAGGCAGTGTGAACCTTTACCCAATGAATCTTCTCACAGGCCCAGGTCAGGTCTTGTTAAGTAATTAAATGTATTTATTTATTTTGTGTATACATGGGTATGAGGGGATATGTGTGTCCTGATTTGCATACGGAGGTGGGGGGGGATCGATTTGGTTGTCTCTTCCCACTGTTCTACACATCCTGAAGATCAAACTCAGGTGGGAAGGTCTGGCAGCAAGCATCTTTATTCTGTGGGCTTGACTACCTCGATGGCCCTCAAAAACATCCCTTAAAGCAATTTTATTCTTGGTGTATTTTATAGAATATTGTTGTTTCCTGGTTACTCTTTATCTTTTCAGAGTGGTCAGTTCCAATAGACCTTCAAGTTTAGTCTTCAAAACTGTCTTCAACGGTTGGATTTTGGTTTATAATTAAAGAGCATATTCTGATTTCCCATTCTCTCTCTCTCTCTCTCTCTCTCTCTCTCTCTCTCTCTCTCTGTGTGTGTGTGTGTGTGTGTGTGTTTAAGATGGAGTCTTAAAGTGTAGCTGGTCCATCACACCAAATTTTGATTTGTTTTATCCAAGAAAACCTCAATAGAATTACTGCAAGTTGAGTAAGATATTAATTAAAAATAAAAACCTTATAAAAATCTCAAGGTAGAGACTTTAACCCCGACATTTCCAATAGTTGAGATGGCCATGCATTCTTTAACACCAGCTATTTTTCTTTTGATTCACATTACCTTTAATTCTGTAAATTGGATGTCATACAGTACCAGGCAAACTGCTGTGAGTAATTATAATGCTCATTCTGAGTAATGTGACTTCATTTTCAAAGCTAGGCCACGGCTTAGGAAAATTGTGCAACTGGGTCCCTAGGCAGTACCACTTCTCCGGGGAATCACTGCAACCCTCCTGAGAGCTAATGCATCTTTAATTATTTACAGGTTCACACGAGATCCGTCGGAGGCATAAGCACATTAGCTCATCAGCTAAGGGAACCCTTAATGACAGCAGCAGGAGACATGTCAGACAGAAGGTGGAGAGCCATGTGGGAGCTAATGCAAACTCAGGCACTGCTAGCTCTCTCCTTGGTCCTGAGCAATTGTAAACCATAGTGCATTTCCAATCCCACATTAGGCCAATTGCAAAATCTAGGGGCCTTTGGAATTTCAGAGTAGGAGTCTGATGAGCAGCTTACATTCAGGACATACTTTGATACCTTGAAGCATTAATCTAATTAATCTTAATCAATTAAAAAAATCAGGAGTCAGACATCGGGGTAAAATCCTGGAAGATCAGAGAATGGAGAGCAGTCACCAGTTACCTCAGACCAAAAGGACAGAGATCCTGTCTCTACCTCCGCAGTGCCGGGATTAAAGGTGTGAGTCATCTTTAATCCCAACTTTTCTTTTTTTCCTTTCAGTTTTTGAGTCAGGGTTTCTCTGTGACTTTGGAGCCCATCCTGGAACTAGTTCTTGTAGCCTAGGCTGGCCTCAAACTCACAGAGATCCTCCGGTCTCTGCTGAGATTAAAGGTGTGTGCCACCACAGCCCAGCCCACCTCCCAACTTGTATGGTTAACTAGTTGCTAGACCACTCTCTGATCACCAGGCAAACTTTGTCAAAACACAAACAACTCTCACAAAACAATACCTTTTGGATGACAGCCATGTTATTTTTCAATTTTTATTTGTTACTGGTTTACTTGTTTCTTGGGGATTATTTGTTTTATTTCTTCTTTTATTTTTTGAAATAGGGTCTTGCTACATTGATTATGTTGGCCTTGAACTTGCAGCAATCCTCCTGCCTCTACCTCTCAACTGCCAGACTTATAGACATACACTTTCATGTCCTACCTCCACATTTGCTTAATATAAACCATCTCCTTGTTTTGAAAACTACAGCAATGTTAATAGATCTGTAATATGAAATGATGCAAACACTTACAATTTAAATATTTTCTTTCCTCTTATGTCCTAGTGGGAAACTGAGTCATGTGACAATCTCTCAGCTACATACAGAGATTTGTGTTGGGTTGTGCTAAATATTTATGCATGTTGTGTCATATGTATAATATACAAAGGTGTAGATTAAATACAGAATATCCTAAAAATATAAATCTAAAATTTACTTAAAATATGCTTGAGCTTGTGCATACAGGTATATGTTTTGAAGTTGAGGAAACTTTATTTTGTCAGTGAAGAAACATCGAGGCTCTGCATTCTGCTCCTCTGGTCTCACTTAAGCTCACTGAAATGGAAATATACATGGTAAGCATTATGGTGGCCTCCAAAGCCTCAGATCCCCATTCACACACATCCCTCAACAAACCTAATTATTCATCCTCACATTCCAGTGGGACCATCTTCCGGTCCTGGTTTTAGCCTGGCCATCAGTGTAGGAACAACCATATGCCTGTAACTAATCAAAACTTTCTACCCAGTTCTGAGTGAGTGTGTGTGTGTGTGTGTGTGTGTGTGTGTGTGTGTGTGTGTGTGTGTGGGGGGGGGTGAGAGGGAGGGAGAGAGAGAGGGAGATCTTTAGCTCAATTACTCTATGTATTCTACCTTTCCGGGCATACATTACATCTTAAGAGATGAGAAAGTGACTCAGTGGGTAAAAGGCTTTGCTATGTAAACACGAGAACCTGAGCTCAGTCCCCAGTGCCCACATAAAAGGCAGAAACGGTGCTACACATACCCATTACCCCAGCACAGCTTTGTAGACACAGGTAGACCTGGGGCCCCTTCGGCCAGCTAGTCTAGCAAAAAATAATGAGCTCCATATCCACTGAAGAGCCTTGCCTCAAAAATAAGGTAGAGAGCACTAGAGGAACATACCTGGACTCAACCTTGGCTCCCACTCTGCACGCACACGTGAGCACATTGGCATGCATGCTCACACGGAGACAGATAAGTGTTGTGTGTCTGTTATACCTACGTGCCTTATCCTGGATTGCTTGTTACATTTATTTGTGCGGGGCATGCTGTGACGTGTGTGTGGAGGGGAGACCACAGCTTGTAGGTGTCATTTTCCTCAAGCTCAGGTCATCAGGCTTGGCTGCAGGTGATTTACCCACCGAGCCGCTTTGCTGGTCCTATCTTGACTTTTTAAACGCAGTCAGCACAGAAGCCTACACGTCTGGCTCTGAGAGTAAAATGCATTTATCACAGAAATATGCAGTAGTTGGTGGATCTATGCAAATGGTTAGGAAGCCAGGCTCAAAGCTCAGTAGCCAGGAGACACACCCCAAACCTGGTGAGGAAGCCTCTCCACCACTGGTGAGAAGTAAAGCAGCCTGCAGAACAGCAACTGTGAGGTTTGCTCAATCCTAAGCCAACTGCTAAACCACCCTTACCACTCCCCCTTGTTCTGGAGACAACAGACACTTCAGCAGCTGCTCTGCTGCTTGCACAAGAAACAGAGAAAGCATAACCGGGTCTGTTTAGTTTTTATTAATTCCCAAGTCAAAATTCAGCACAGGCAAACAGATTGACAAAAAATGAAATCATATGTTTGTACCCTAGCTGCAAAGGAGGCCGGGGGAAGCAAGCATTTGGCATTTGAGCTTCTAAAGCAGGCCGTGCTTTCTAAACTGGTACACTGGGGAATTCCTCAGAGAGGAAGAAGCCTCAGATGAAAACAGATCTTCATGCTTTGGTTTGCTCAATGTCGACGCAGACTTTCCCTTTTGAAATTAAATCTAAGAGGCCCCAATCTTCTCCTAACGGAATGGAACCATTTTTTTCTAGCAACTGAGCATCAGATACAAATTCAAGAACTCTGAGTGACTTGGCAAAGTATGTCAACACATGCAAGGAATCCTGGCAGCTGAGGAGGTAGGAGCTGGAGGAATCGGAGTCCAAAGTCATCCTCAACTGTGTGGGGACTCAAAAAGCCAAAACCAAACAAACTGAACTCCTGCAAGATGCCCATTCCTCCAAGTTCACTGCTGTACTACCTTGATATTCTATCATACATACTAAAGATTATCCATTCCTAATGTGCCCTATATATAAAAAAAGAGAGGCAATCAGAGAGGATAAAATAGGAGAAATGTTGATTTCTTTTCTTCTTCTTTCTTTCTTTCTTTCTTTCTTTCTTCTTCTTTCTTCTTCTTCTTCTTCTTCTTCTTCTTCTTCTTCTTCTTCTTCTTCTTCTTCTTCTTCTTTCTTCTTTCTTCTTTCTCAAGACAGGATTTCTCTGTGTAACAGTGTTGGCTGTCCTGGAACTCATTCAGTAGGCCAGGCTGACCTCAAACTGACAGAGATCCACCTGACTCTGCCTCCTGAGTGCTGGGATTAAGACAACAGAAAAACACAAATGTCAATCTTTCCTTCTCACTGACTTACGCGGTAAAGACACCAGATTGCCAAGTATGATGACCTGAGCTCAGGCCCCAGAACCCATAAGGCGGAATGAGAGAGCCGAGCCCTGAAAGTTGTCCTCTGACCTCTACACTCACACCATGGCAGGTGCATACCGGTAGGCAGATACACATATAGACACATGCATGCACAAGTAGATAATACAATAAAAATAAACCATTTTTAAAAATTATCGAGGCAGGCTCTCAGGTATTTCAAGATGACCTTGAGCTCCTCATTCTTCTGTCCCCACTCCCAAGCGCTTTTATAGGCTGTGCCGCAACACCCAGTGTCTCTTTCTCACACACACACACACACACACACACACACTTGCACATGCACACACACTCACACATGCACACACACCCATGCATGCACATATTGTGGTATGTATTGGAAACATACACCAGAGGTTCATGTGTTCAAAAACCTTATTCCTTTGGACGCAGAGGCTACAAAACAATTGATATCAAGGAGGACTTGAAGGTGGAAATGAATAAAGGGTGAGGGAATCCAGGGAGCAATTGGAGAGGGAGTTGGGGCTGAATATGATCAAAACACATAGTTGCATGTATGGCGTTCCCAAGGAATAAATAAAACACGTTCTGACTTTTTAGTCTTTAAATTGCCTCGGTTCCCTCCTCCCCTTGCCCCTCGACTCCTGCAGCAGGTGGCCCCTGATGCAGCAATCTCTCTGGGACCTGCTCCTCCCCTGGGCAGCGGACAGACATGGTGAGCTGACCTTGCTGGTGGGAGAACGGGAGAGCTGGACACCCTCCTCCACCCGTCTGCTAGGTAGTGGTGAGGGCAAGGGAAAGATGCCCATTGCCCCTTCCCCTGCCAGCTGTGGTGTGTGAGGGAGCTGACCCTCCCTCTCACCAGCTGCAGCACTCGGGAAAGTGGGCCCTGCACCTTGCCTAGGCAGCGCAGTAGGTGCTGATGAGCGGGCCTGAGAACAGGAGCATCGGAGATCTGCCCCGCCACCCACCCCTCCACCCCACTCCACCCCATCTGCCATATGGCGGTGTGGGCAGAGGAGAGATGCCCCTGCCCTGCGGCTTACTTGTGGCAGGTGGGAGAGCGGACCCTGAGGTAGTAAGATCGGGAGAGCTGCCCCTGCCCCTCACCAGCTGCAGCACTCAGAGCTGACTCTGAAGGTGTGGGTGTGGGAGAGCTGACCCCCCCCCCCCCGTGTGAAAGCAGAACTAGGCTAGCCAGCCCCTTGCTCATCTCTGCTAAGGGCAAGCTAGCTGGGGGGGGGGGGCAGTGCTGGAGAGCTCCCCCTGGTGGGAAGACAGAGGGGAGCTGGTGGGAGGCCCAGACCCAGTGTTTGAGTTAGCCCACCCCAGCACGTGAAGGTGCTGAGTCTGTAGGACCTCCGCAACAGCAACCGGATGTCCACGAGGAATCCCAGCGAGGGCCCAGCACCTACAGTGCAGGAGAAACCGAGGTCTTACACCAGACCAATGACTCTTTGCTTTTGGGGGGCTTGCAAGAGCAGAGGGTCAGAGGGCAGATATGAAGGGACGGGAAATGAATGGGTATCAAGATGCATGATGCGAAAGACACAAGATAAATAAAAGGAAAGTCTAAAATTAAAAAAAAATGTCTTGGTTCCTATATGGTAGGAACGAGGTGGAAATCTCAGGCGATTCAGTCTGGATGGAGGGAGCAAGTCAATGGGGGGGGGGCGGAGCTTTGTAGGTTAAATCTAGATCCTTCCTCACTCTGCTCCCTGTGTCCCATGAGGTGAGCTGCTTTGTTCCACCATTATTGGTCACCACTGCCCACAAAAACATGTAGGTAGCCAAAGGTAAATGTTTACAATTATTTGGCTCCATACTTCCTCTGTGATAGAGGAGTTCTAGAATGATCAATAAATCTGATGAAAGGAGAGTGACTCATTCATCTAAGACACGTGTGTCTGTGAGCTCAGTCTCTGCTGCTTGCGTGTTGAACACCTAATCTTTTTTGTCCATCCATCTTCTGATCAGACAACACGATACCCGACGGAGGAGGATGACTCACACCGCTAAGGCTGATCGATAGTTTTGTTGGTGCATGGTGAGCATTCACTTGAGACATGAATGCTTAACTAGGTGTGGTACTCAGGACTATTACCACAGTAGTTAGGAGGCTGAGGAGGAGAGTATAAGTCTGAGGCCGGCCTGTGCTAAGTATCAGACCCTACCTCAGAGAGAGAGAGAGAGAGAGAGAGAGAGAGCATGTACTCTGATTCATTCTCAGCAGTTCAACAACTGAGTTATTCCCTGAAGCTATTTTATTCCTTTCTATTCCTTAACCTTCCAGCCAAATTATCACTACCTTCTATAAGTTGCCCGTGGGAAACGTCCTTGGAGGACACTGGTCTGGACGGTTTCGTTCCCACTTTCTGAAGGAGTCGGAGAGTTGATTTGCTAGGACTCCTTTGTTATTAGTGACTTCTGCTGCTCTGTTTTGTTCTTTTGCTAGGACTTGAGATTCTGCGGTGGCTAGGATCAAACCAAGAGGTACATCTTTAAAGAATTTAATTTTGCTCAAAAGACAGATAATTTCTTTTTACAAATCCTAAGAAGTATAGTAGTTGCTTGTCAGTGATTGTAATGTACCAAGACTAGTAACCAAGGCGGCATGCCAATCAGGACCACTTACAAATATTATTCTCTTGATCTTGGTACCAACAAGTGTGGGACAGCATTACAAACTACAAAGGAGAGGACTGGGCCAAAGAAACAAATTCTCGAAAATCTAGAGGCATCAAAGCTCACATGCATGTGTCAGAGTGAAATAATTTGGCCACCACTTTGATGAACAGAGTTTGTGTGTCCCAGTGCCGTCAGTATAAAACGTGTCTATTGAACTGAGGCTGGGGACATGGTTCAGTGGACAAAGTAACTGCCATGCAAGTGTGAAGACACCACGTGTTTAGGTGCCTAGAATCCACAGGAATGTCAGGTAGTATGGTGATACACCTGTGACCCCAGCCAGCCCTTGGCTTTCACTGAGCAAGCTGGGTCACTCGACAGCAGAATCGGCAGCCTCTGATTCACAAGAGAGATCTCGCCTCGATACATAAGGTGGAGATTGCAGAAGTAGATTGAAAAAGGCACTGACGTTGACCTCTGGCCTCCTCATGACCACATTCATGACAACACCAATGCACATGGACACATGTACGTGCCTGCAAAAAAAAAAAAAATACAATATTTTAAATAAGTTGTGTTGAAAGATACACTATACAAGAAAAGGCAACTGTGGAGTTATTAAATAGTGGGGCTATCGACAGAAACACCGTGGTAGGAATGAACGTGATGCAATTATAATGCAAATGAAAGACGACTCAGATTGAAGTTATTATAACAAGGACGGAACTAAACTATCGGAAAACAGAGATCCAGATTTGATGGCTCATTCCTGTAACCCTGCTACTTGGGAAGGTGAAGCAGGAAGAGAACCGTGGATCTGGGGAGAACCTGAGGTACAGGATACTAGAATCTCTGTCAACTAAATGACAAATAAAATCGCCTGCACTAAAAAGAAATGCATTTGGATGAAACCTTACTTTTGGGCTGGGGTGGAGGTCAGTACTGGTGTCTTGATGAGCCTGGGCTCTACTCCACACCACTGTAGGCGAGGAAGAGGAGTAAAAAGGGGAGAAGGAAATAGGAGACTGATAGGAGATGTCATTCTGTAAATATGTTTCTCATACTGGTTAATGAATGAAGCACTGTTGGCCAATAGGAAAGCAAGATAGGTGGGACTAGGAGACAAGGAGGAAAGAGGAAGTAGTAGGGAGGAGTCAGCATGGGGAGTCTGGGGAGACCAGACTCAGGCCTCTCTCCAGTAAGATAAGACCATGTAGAAATACATAGAAATGGGTTAATAATTAAGACAGAGCTAGCCGATAAGAAACTAGTAACTGGCCAACAGCTTTATATCTAATACAGAGTCTCTGTGTGTTAATTGGGGCTGGCGAGGAGGCGGGACAAGACCAGCGGCGGGAGGAAAAACTTACTCCTTGCAGGAGACCACCTTACTAATGCCATGGTGTTTGATATTTTGGTGTCTGGCATTGCCTTTAAACCCCAGGGTCTTTCTTCCTTTGCTCTGCCTATCCTCATGAGCTTGTTTCATCACGAAGCTCCTCCCTTCATGGCGAAGAGGCCGCAACAGTTAAGATTTCCCATGTCTACTTGCAAGTAAGAAAGGAGGTGCGACAGGTAGGCAATGAAGCTTCTTTCATTTTTGTACGGAGCGAGACTGTTGCCCAGAAGTTCTCTCCGCCTACTTTGTCTTCTGTCTCTGAGGTCAGAAATAGACCTGCTTCTCGAGCAATCATACGCAAAGGGGAAATGATAAGCGGTTGGTGCAGACCCTTCCATGGCTCATTAACTGCAACCAGCTCCTACATAGCAACAAGCCATCCTAAAATATAAATGAGAAATAGCTGTTCGGCAGACAAAAAAAAAAAAAGATTCTGCCTCAATCGTAATTGTCTTTGAGGGTAAAACTTTGCTGGCAAGCCATCTAAAACTGGAAGAGTTGATTCTGTCCTCTATCTCTAACCTGCAATCTGTAATTATTGCCTCTAGTGTCATTTCTGGAAATTGAGATGGTTGAAGATAAATCAGTATTTCAAGATGCCCATTATATGTTATTCCGCCAGGTGTCCTGAAATCTTGCAAACATCGGTACAGGCCAGTCATTAACTGGTCAGGAAATGAAGCATTGTAGGAAAAGATAAAAGGTCTTAATAAACAGCTCTGCTTGCTTATGACCTTCCAACAGCAACCACACATGCAAAGCAGGAAACAGTACACTAAGGATGTGGTTTAAAAACTAACACTGGTATTATTAATCCTTAGTACCAGGTTACTCTTCCAAAAAACAAAACAAAAAAACCAGTTCCTTGAAGACTTTGGGATAAGCAGAGTAGCTGCATGGAAGATTGCTAAGTACCTACACATTCCTTTTGTTTTTCTTCCTTCTATGTTACAGAGTGTCTTGTGAAAAGAACAAAGTTAAAGCCAATTCCTTGCCAGTTCTCTATGTATATTTTCTGTGAATACAAACAAGGAGAGCAGAGTGGCACAGGCCAGGTAGGAAGGCCACAGTGTTGGAGGATGAGGCCACAGAACTGTTGTGAGTTTGAAGCCAGTTTTGACTGCACAGCAACGTAGAAAGACCTTGTCTCAAAATACCGGTAAGGACAATGACAATAATATGAAAATTAAGGTTCTGAGATCAAGAATCAGAATGGTTCGCATGGTAGAAGGAAAAGACTGGCCTGGAAAGCTGTCCTCTGACTTCCAAATGTAGGTTGTTGCACACATGCACTTGCACACACACGGAGTAAACAAATAAGAAAATAAATTTGTTTCTTTAAATACACGTATATTATTCAGCTAATGGTTCAGGCAGCTTTAACTTCTAGACCCTTCTCTTTCAAACTATATGCATATATTTTCTCTATGATGATAATTATGTGTCGATGGCCATATTTCTTTTTATAAGATTTATTTATTTACCTCATGTGTTCTGTCTGCATGGGCTGTCTATCGTATGAATGCCTGGTGCCTGAGGAGGTCAGAAAAAAACATCAGATCCCCCAAAATTGGAGTTGCAGATGGTTGTGAATTGCCGTGTGGTGCTGGGAATCAAACCCAGGTCTTCTGGAAGAACAGCAAGTACTCTTAGCTGCTAAGCCATCTCTCTAGCCTTTGCTTTTTCGTAGTAGTTGGTTTTAAAGTAGGAATTGCTTCCTCTTAATTCCTGGCTTTACACAATAATGTCAAGAGTGCAATACTGTGAAGTGAAGGAAGAAAGATTGCACATTTTGCTAGCTGTCACCTACTTCCTCCAGCTCTGAGAGCCTACTGTTTGCCGTTCACCTCAAAAAGAACAAAGAAAAGAATGTACTCCAGTTGTCCAAATGGCTTCACCCAGCCAAAGTCGCTGTGCCCCAAGAAAACAAAAACAAAAACCTTGATATCTATCTGCTTCACCTCCGTTCTTAACTGGGGCAGAATAACCTGTTTTGCCGCCCAAAATAACAGCCGGTGTCTCTTCCTTATCACTTAGAAACAAGAGCTTTTTGCTTCATTAACCAAGTAAGTCACTGGCAGCAAAGGGCAGCCAGGCCGTGGTTACAGTACTTTGGAAGTGCGTGGTGTATTCATATGACCTGGGAATCCTGGAAAATCATATCTGCCTCCGATTCCTGATGCAATGGGTCTGGGTGGGGCCTAATACCCCGCCTTCATAACAAGGCCCGGTGTGAAACAGAAGCTGTGGGTTTCAAGGTCTGCATCCGAACAGCAGATTACAGATTCTTAAAAACAGAAAAGGAGAAAACTTGATGTTTCAAATGGTGATTACATATTTCTTGTTGAAAACAAAACCCCAGAGGGTCCCAGGAACCACTGGCTCTGCTCTGCTCGTGGGCACAGAGACAAGATCCCTGTTTTGTCTTCAGAGCCTCAATTTGGAGAAGCCAGACAAACTTACATTACTGAAAAACACGTTGAACGGGAGGGAATAAGCAAGATCAAATTGTGCTAAAGAATGAGTCAGTGGGGTATAGAGAATTAAGCCTTGGGTGAGATTTCTCGGGTATTGATGTGCTGGTAACTTGAAATAAGAAGAAAAGGAAAGGTCAAGTTGAATCTTGAAGCCGTTGAAGGAAGCTGGGAGGAAGGAAGACTGCACCAGAGTCTGTTTCTAGAAATCTTGTGTCACAGGAAAAACAGCAACAGAGCAGAAATAACGGGAATGAGGGTTTATCTGTCATGATTAATGCCAAGGGCCACTTACAAAGAGAAATATCAGACCAGGGCAGTATGTAAGATCAGCTGTTCACAATTAGCACGTGACTCTGACCTATTTTCCAAGAAAGTAAACGAAAGAGGCGATCTGATATAAATATATATATGAACTACATGATATATACTTTTGCTTTGGAAACTGTTTTAGATGAGCAAAACCGTAACAGTTGCTTTAATAAAAAGCATAATAAAATTTTTTTTTTTTTTGGTCTGAAAAGGATGATAGCACATTGAATAATTCAGTGTTTTGGTAAACAAAGAACCACATGATGGAATGAGATGCATTCCAAAATCTTTGCCAGGTATAAAATATAATTGAGATACAGCTTGCACTAACGGCAGTGCAGTAAAATGATACTTTGTATCAAAATAAACTATCACCCTTAATATGGGGACACACTATAGGCACATTTGTGCTTTCTGTCTCCAAAATGATCATGTCAATGATTCCACAATTACTTTCTAGGAAATTGTCTTTAATGAATGTATAGTATAGATTGGAGTATATATACTGTGGTATTGCTTTTAAAAAGAGTCGAGTACAGCAATACTTGTAAAAGCCTCCAGGTGGGTTTGTTAATATATGGTAACAATGCTCTGCAACTGCTTAAAAGCACATTATGAAAAATATTGAAGTTAATAAAACATAATTGGCTGGATGCTCGTGAGCAAGCTAGCCTGGAGTACGCTGAATAGCAGAAATAACAAGAGAGACTCTGTTCTCAACAAGGTGGATGCTGAACTAAAGCTGTCCTTGCAGACTTTTAAAAGAAACCTGTAGATATGGGAAATATAAAAGATACATTCTTAACATAAAAGTGCATTTATTTGTGTGTGTGTGTGTGTGTGTGTGTGTGTGTGTGTGTGTGTGTATAGCATGAATAATAAAAACCCAGAGACAGATTTTGGGGTTCAAGCTGAAGATCAGAAAAGCAAAGCAGCCAACCACTATGGAGTTCTTACCTCTATGAAATCTTCAGACTGAAGAGAGAGAAGGAGAGAGAGAGAGACACAGAGAGACAGAGAGAGACAGAGAGAGTTGTCGTCTAAAACCCACACAGGGGATTGTGCAGCGGAAACAAATGTGGCAGTGCATCCTAAATGCATAGCCCAGTGGTCTGGGTGGTCTGGGAAGGCTAAGTGCTGTGGCTTCTGGAGTCCAGGAGCCTCTGGAATTTGGGTGTCAGCTGAAGACTGTTGAGACAGGCTACAACAGGAAAATTGTAAACTGAGGCCTGGGGAAACAAACAAACAAACAAACAAAACCAAAAGGAAACCCAGCCAGCTGGGCAGGGACTCTGGTGGAGAGTTCTGTACTGGCTGGCTGCTTTGCAACTCTGATCTTCAGCTTGAACCTCAATATCTGTCTCTGGGTTTTTATTATTTGTGCTACAAATGTGTGTGCATATAAACATGTGTGTGTGAGAGAGAGAAAGAGAGAGAGAGAGAGAGTCAGAGGACAACTTTAGGGATTCATGTCTCTCTGTTGTGGGTTCCAGGGATTGAACTCACAGGGATTATACTTACAAGGCAAGGGCTTTTACTCAATGAACTTTCTCCCTGCCCCCCCCCACCAAAATATAATAGTTTTTTTAGTATATCTAGACATTTAAAAAATGGATAGGTTAAAGAGAAAGTAAGCAAGTTCTCTTTCTAAGGTTTAAAAAGCTTACTTTTTTTTTTTTTTTTTTTTTTTTTCTTCATTGCTTTGTGAATGGGCTGGGCCAAGAGTACTATCATACCCATAAGGATCAGAGGGCAGTTCTGTGGAGCTGTCTGTCTTTCCACCTGTAGGTGGGTGTGTTTGGGCGCCCCCCCATACACATGTGTCTCTGAATGTTGGTTCCCAGTTGGTGGAGTGTTTAGGAAGGAGCAGGGGGAGGTGTGTTGCTAGGGATGGTGTTCAGGATACAAAAGCCCACACCAGACAGGCCCAATCTTGATCTCTCTGCCTCTTGCCTGTGGATCACATGTAGCTCTCAGCTACTAGTCCAACTCCATGCCTGCCTGCCAGCCACCACACACCCTGCCAGGATAATCACGAACTAACCCTCTCAAACTGTAAGCAAGGCCCCGTGCCCACTAAATGCTTTCTTTGATAAGCTGTTTTGGTCATGACGTCTCTTCACAGCAATTAAAGAG
The DNA here is from genome assembly GCF_943737965.1 of Phodopus roborovskii. Classification (NCBI taxonomy): domain Eukaryota; kingdom Metazoa; phylum Chordata; class Mammalia; order Rodentia; family Cricetidae; genus Phodopus; species Phodopus roborovskii. The sequence continues at coordinate 4,280,316 of NW_026126415.1, forward strand.
TAACTAATATACAAATCCCATCGTCAGCTCTGGTTGCTAGGCTTATACAACTAGACCTTTTATCCTCCAACCCAAGACATTCTGAATACAGAAGATGGACACATGAAATTCTGAGACCTAAATAATAGTGTCTATCTAAACAGATTTACAAAAGAGAAACAGAATCTGGGAAAGGTCACACTCAAGAGAACAGGTAATAGCTTAAATGTACAATGTGTGGAATGAATAGAAAACATGCAGAGTTCCTTACAAAGTACAGAGCTTTAAGAAAACTTGTTTATCTCAGGAGAAAAAAAAAAAGACAGAGTCAAATATTAGCTGATGTTTTTTTAAAAAAAAAGGTATTATTTCCAATTTAAAAAGAAAAAAACTATCTCAAGACAGAAAAGGAAGGAATGCTTGTTGAAAAACAAATGCAGTTTTCACAATAATGATATATGCTACAAGATATACAGGAAAAAAAAACCAACCAAAATCATAAGACAATGTCATGAACTTATAGGTAGCATTCTAAAGTAAAAGTTAACACACTAGGTATACCAATCTATAAAAATCATAGCATAATAGAAAATGGGGAATGAAATGTATTTATCCCATGAATATAACATTTTTGACAGGAAGAAAAATGTACGGGTTTATAAATATAGTTTATCAAATTAAGAAGTTGGAGGAGGAAAAGCAAATCATATGGGGAGGTGTACAATGGGGAACTCAATAAAATTGAAGCATGATAAATGTTCTTAGTATGCTAGAGATAAAAGAGCTTTTAGTGTTCATTTATAAATCAGAAACTATTCCTGCTCTTCAAAGCAGAAATGATTTAATACAGATGATTGTCTACACTGGTGACAGAAGCCAAACCAGGCATGATGAGTCAGCTCCCCAAGAAGAGACAGTATGCCCTGAGGACCAGAAGGATAATATGAGAAGCTATGGGAGCCAGCAGGCTAGACACCAGTGGGAGGTAAGATCAGCATTGCTTGGGGGGAGCTGGTCCACGAAGGGGGGGACCCTCTGGCAGAAGTTGAACCCACAGAGAAGGGATAGGAATTGCTGGTAATACCAGAAGAAGAAGGGATAATCTGTCGTCCTGGCATCTCCTGCTGCCTCCGAGTAGCTATGCCACTGTGAAGCTGGAGGGCAAAGAAGACTTGAAGTAGTATTTCACTGAAACACAGAACTCAGTAAGAGAGAGAGACAGAGAGATGAGGGCAAACTCACTGGAATTCAATCTATGAATGAGACAGAGATGGAGAGAGTTTCTGGTTAAGACCCATGAGCTTCTTCAGAAGGATTTCAATGACCTCGTTTTAAAAGTTGGGGGTTGATCCGTTATTATTTCAGTACTCATCTGATATGCATATTTTATAGACATTCTTCCACACGTACTAAATATTTTATTACCCTTCAAAACAATAGGATGCAGATTTATCAATACATTCCAATCTCTTTATTGTGTCCCATATGATCACCCACAGTGTGCAAACACAGAAATACACATGAACTGTAAGCATTTAAATATCAGGTTAAAAAAACACCCCCAAATTATAAGTAAATTATTAGAACTACAGTTGATGAAGAAGCCAGTCCGAGGATGCAGCTGAATGACAGGACATTTGCCTAGAGTGCGTGAAGGTTTGGCATCAATCCTCAGCGCCACCTAAGTAAACAAATATGTAAACAGAACCACAAATTGTAAGCCATGAAGTCAGCTTTCCTTAGTGATAATCACTTAAAATCCAAATGCTTCCCATTCAGCATCTTATGGAATGGGTTGCAATATCAATGAGAGCTCTCGATACCAGGATCCACATTTAACACTATGTGAAGAAATGATTTCTTTTGCAAAAGTGATTTTATGTAAATATCGTGTGCCTACATGCATTTCAGTGTAGCCTGTGCTTGCAGGTGTCCTTGGAGCTGGAGTTGCAGGAGGATGTAAGCATCAGGTGATGTGGGTACTCGGTACACAATCCGGATCTTCTTCCGAAAGATCAGTAATCGATCTTAACTACAGAGCCATTTCTCCAGCGCCCCCCTCCCACCCACCCGCTAGAGATTTCTGAGTAGAAGACTACACAGAGTCTATAAAAGAGAAATGGAGTAGACAAATACTGTCAAGAGACAAAGCATTTCTACTTCACAGGAATAAATATCTGATACGTTTCTTTCTTGTTAGTAAGTATCAACACAAACCAGAGAAAGGTAATGGAAAGGGAATACCAATTGAAAACTGGGACAAGGAACTAAGCAGAGTTCTTAAAAGAAGACATACACATGGCTGAGAAGTATTTGTTTTACTGTTTAACATCCTTAGAAATCCCAGAAATGCAAATTAAAACTACTCTGAGTTTCCATCATATCCCAGCCAGAATAGCTAAGTTTGATAACAGAAGACAAATGGTTGTGTGGATGTGGAGAAAGAGTGATGGGAAATGTCATTCTGTAAATATGTTTCTCATACTGGTTAAAGAATAAAGCACTGTTGGCCAATAGGAAAGCAAGATAGGCGGGACTAGGAGACAAGGAAGAGAGAGGAAGGAGGAGTCAACACGGAGAGAATGGAGAGAGCAGAACTGCCAGCCGCCTCTCCCTGGTAAGACGAAACCACGTGGAAATACATAGATTAACAGAAATGGGTTAATACTTAAGACAGAGCTAGCCAATAAGAAACTAGTACCTGGCCAACAGCATTATATCAAATACAGAATCTCAGTGTGTTAATTGGGGAGCGGAAAAACCTACTCGTTACACTTATTCAATACTGTTAGGGGAGCAAACTGGTACAGCCACTGTGGAGACAAGTATAGAGGGTTTTTCTGTTTTGTTTTGTTTTGTTTTGAGGAAGCTAGAAATAGATCTACCATGTGACCTGGGTACACAACTTGAGCATATACTCAAAGGACTCTATATCCCACTGGAGAGACACTTGTAACTGCGAATTTCTCTCTAGGTCCAGAAGCATCACAGTTCTGACAAGGAACGGTTTGATGCGATGCTGCTGGAAAGATGCCTGATCTCTCCATTCCCTCCTCTGTTGCACGTAGATACTTTCATGTGTTCTGAGAGAGTGTTTCTCACCTTTGAAAGCTAGTTAGCTCAGTGGGGAGCTCCCTACGCCTGTGATGAGATCTCAGGATATCAGTGAAGAAAAAGCTAACAGAGAAAAGGTAAGAGGAAATACAGAGAGTGGAGCTACAGCCCTTTTGGTGGAATGCCTACTCAGCATGCACAACACCCTGAATTAGATTCTTCTCACCTCATACCCTGGGTGTGGCGTTGCATGCCTGCCTATAGTAATATCTGTGTGTGTGTGTGTGTGTGTGTGTGTGTGTGTGCGCGCGCACGCGCACCCGCACACACGCACGTGAGTTGGGAGGAATAAAAGCAACCTGTGAGACATTTCCTAGTGTATATTTCTTAATAGAGCTAGCATCATATTGAAGAGTGAAATACCTTCCCCAGAGTTAGACATTTAGAAATGACCACTGGATACTTTCCAAACTGAAGCTGGGAAACGGAGGATGTGCGCATACATTGATACTTGTAGTCTATGCCCTTCTCTGTCACTGAGTTGTGGTTCTATGCCCTCTGGAGTCTCTGACAAAGCCGGGTACTCACTTGACAGGGCGAGAGATGAGGTTTAAGCAGCATGGCCCTTCAGAGACATTCTTAACCTTGACTGTACATCAGTACCACCTGGAAAGTTTTTAAAAATATCTCAATCCCCGGCTCACATGCCAGATGCCAGGAGAGGACCGAAAACCATTGATCTTGAGGCCCTGCAGCTCCTGTAAGGAATACACGTTGTTGAGTCTATCAGCACAGCCATGCATTGACGTGGGGAGGCTCCCTTGAGGAGTGTACACATTCCGAACCCATTGTTACCACTCTGTGACCTCTCAGGGCAGGTTACTCTAAGTGTGGTGGAAAGGATGCTGGAAGCGTTTTAAATTCTTAGGCACCACTCTGTGTGGACTAAATCAGAATCTCTGCTGTGTATGCGTGACACCTCAGTAAAGAGATGACGAGCCTGGGCCTGGCAATACAGTATGGCTAGGAAGGGAACTCAGCCCAAAGTCCATCCCCGGGAACCACCCAGTGGAAGGAGAGAAATGACTCACACAAATCCACGTACGTACGTACACAGTGTGGTACCACCACATCAAATAAGTAAATGTTTTCCCTAAGATAAACTATGATTCTAACGTGTGCATGGTTACACACTCTTGTAATTTTACCGTTTGGGAGGCTGAGGCAGGACCACTTTGACTTGGGGGCCGTCGTGGTCAACCTAGTCCATTTTGGGCCCCACCAGAAAGCAAACCAAAGCGGAGCTGGCGTTGTGGTGCGCATAAGTGGAATGCTTCCTAGCATGCAGGGAGTCCTGGAGGCAAACTGGGTGTGGTGATGCACACTTCTAACCCCAGCATTTGGGAGGAGAGGGAGGACGAGCTGAACCTGAAGGTCATTCTGGACTATTTGATGTGCTTAAGTTCTTCACCTGGGATACATGGGATCCTGTCTCAAAAGCAAACCAAAGAAAGGATAACTATAAATTTAAAAAATTACAACTAATAAAAATAAGAGGACCTAAAGTTTCAAAGAAAAGGCATAAGCAAACCACGAGATCGAATGTGTTTCTGATGGCTCAGAAGCCGTGTCTGGAGGAGTCGTTTATGCGAAACAGCTGTTCCTTCAGCCACAGTGTCCATACTTACTGAAAGACGAGACCAGGCAAAAACAACAGGACCATCCGTCAATCCAAGGGCAGAAGCTGTGGGAGAGAGTTGGCACCGACTGAAGCTAGTTCAGTCATCCAGAGAACACAACCAACCCTACTTAAACCAACCCCGGTTAGGCAAAGAGACTGTGATGACTGGCGGCCCCTTTGTAGATGCCACGTTGTAATTTTCAGTAATTTGGGAGAGAACTAGAGTCAGAGATGAAGTACGTCTATTTTGCTCAACGGACGAAGGTTTTGCTTTACTTTATTTATGCAATGTGGAATGTTTGGCCACCTGGAGTAGCGCCTGGGAGTGGATGTAAAATGGAAAACACAGTCAGAGAGACTGATTAATAACCACAGGCAGAAAAATAGGCCAAGTGGAAAAACTTATTCATGTAATTGCCTCATTTTGCTGACTGCAAAAGGATTTGCTTTGGAAGGGATTTCAGCTGTTTAACTTGGTGAATTGATAGAGCTGGGAGAGATCTAGAAATGACATCATACTATTTTGTTCAGGATGTGAAGTCTGAGCCAAAAATATATGCCCCCTTTTGTATCCACCTCCCAAGAAAGACACTGTCTTGTGAAAATAATGATTGCACAATAGCAACAATGGGGGGGGAGATAAAGCAGAAGAACAGCACAGGGCTTTCCTAAAGATCATGGACTCAGAATTATTCAAATTGAAAAAAGTAAGCCTCAGTTTTCTTTATCTAGACACAAAAATAAATGAGAGACTACAGAAATAGCCCAGAATTTCACTTACCTGGTAACTCACGCTGACATAAAAAACACAATTCATGTATGTGGTGGGAAAATTCAAGAATTAAAGAGAAAAATGAACTTTTCTCTGCTCTGGTCTCCCACCACCAGACAGTTGGAATTTCCCCAAAGACACTCACATCAGTACATTTCCTTCTAAGAGCAACTTTAAAACCTATCCCTCAGTGTGGAATATTTATCTTAAACACTTTTTTTTTCAAGCATTCTTCTCTCTTATCCTTATTTTGAACACACCTTGTTATGCAGCCCAGGATGGCCTTGGACTGGCTACTATGAGACCATCTCCTGCTTCAGCCTTCAAAGTTCTGACAAGTATAATTTCCTTAGTCATGCATGTGACTTAGAGCCTGTATTCTCAGCTACATAGCTTCAGGCAGGCTGGGCTGCATCAGGACCTGTCTGGAAACATCCAAAATAAAATATTAACATGTCTTAATTAGAGCTTGTAGAAAGGATACAGAAATGCAACTGTACATGCTGTGTTCATATATGTAGTCACTGGGCTTTGCTCATATCCAGCCCCGCATTATCCCTCCTTAAAATAAGGTTTTTATCTTTAATATTGCATAAAATGTTCAGGATCTAGGTTATATTTTTGATCCTGTTTAATCATTTATTCCCCCCTGTCTCTTTCTCTCTCTCTAAAAGATATTACTGTGTAGCCCCATAGCCCCAGCTGGCCTAGAAGTCATTATGCAGATAACATGCAGGCCTCCAAGACCTGCCTGCCTCTGCCTTCCCTGTCCGGGGATTAATGGTGTGAGCCACCTCAATGGACTAATCATTTATTTTCAAGATTCTTTTGTTTGCATTGTATGAATGTATCACACTTATTTTAATAATCTTCCATACATAATATTAATAATAATGCATCATGGTTTATGTACTTGTTGAAAATCATCTGTATAATAAATTCCTTCCAGTGGGATTGCTGCCAGGATATGAATACAGTATTTTTTTATTGCAGTGACTTAAATGCTCTCCAAACATGGTCCCAGCTCATACTCCAATGTCATGTTAGGTGGTTTAAAGCATACGATCTTGCTAACATTATTGCATTTTAAAACATTAACTAATTTGATTAGATTAATGTCTTGAGTACCTCTATTAGTCCCAATCAGCAGTAAAAATGGAGGAAACGAAACTCAAGTACACTATGATGCAATATTTTGAACTTTCAGTCAGTGTTATGCCTTGAAATTTAATCTTTCTCTCTCCTCCTTTGGTTTTTTTTGTTTGTTTGGTTGGTTGGTTGGTTTTTTTCAAGACAGTGTTTCTTTCTATTGCTTTGGAGGCTGTCCTGGAACTCTCTCTGTAGACCAGGTTGGCTTCAAACTCACAGAGATCCACCTGCCTCTGTCTCCCGAGTGCTGGGATCAAAGGCATGTGCCACCAACGCCAGGCTTGCTTTTTCTTTTTTGAAATGGGGTCTTTTATTTCCCAGGTTGTCCTTGAACTCTCAAAGTAACTAGGGATGACCTTGAATATCCTTTTTAAAAGAGGTTTTAGTGTGTGTGTGTGTGTGTGTGCGCGCGCGCACATACACATGCACATGTCATGATGTATGTATGTATGTATATATGGAGGCCACAGAACGATAGGATCTCATTCTCCATTGTATGTAGCAGGGTAGCTGGCCCGTGATCATCCCGTGACCATCCAGGGCCACTTTTCTATCTCCATCTCCCATTTTGCCATAGGAGTACGGGGATTACAGACACACACTACTGTGTCCAGGTTTCCGTAGTGTCTCACTTTTTGATTGCTGTGACTAAATGCCATGACTAAGGCATTTGGAGGCTTTCATTTAATTTGCAGGCTCACAGTTCCAGTCCGTTATGACCATGGAGGGGAACATGGCAGCATTCAGGCAGACACGGTGCTGGAGCAGTAGCGGAGAGCCCGTATCTTGATCCACAAGCACAAGACAGAGAGCTAACGGCAGTGGTGTGTGCTTTTGAAATCTCAAAGCCTGCCCTCAGTAGCATGTGTCCTCCAACAAGGTGACAGTTCCAATAACTGGAGACCGAGCACTCCCATGCATGTGCCTGTGAGAGGTGGGGCATTCTCCTTCAACCACGTGGGTTCTGGGGATCTGAATTCAGGTCCTCGTGCTTATACAGCCAAGACTACTTTATCTACTAAACCATCTTCTCAGCTCTCTCTCTCTCCCTCTGTGTGTGTGTGTGTGTGTGTGCGTGTGCGAATATGTGTGTCAAGTTCAGAGGTCAACCTCTGTTTTGTTCCTCAGTCATTGTCCACAATTAGTTAGTTTGAGAAGGGGTTCCTGTGTAGCCCTGGCTGGCCTCAAACTCACAGAAATCCTCCTGCCTCGGCCTCCCAAGCGCAGCTGGGATTAAAGGCGCATGCCACCACTGCCTGGCTACCTTACAAGTTCTAAAGCAGAAGCTTGGTGCACAAGAAACATTCCATGCAAGTAAGGAGTACAACCTGCCTACTGGACTGTGCCTTCCATTTTATATTATACTTACCAGCCTAGGACTTAACGGAAATAGAAATAAGTACCCTGAAGAATGAACAGAGGGATCCAGGAAAGGAAGTAGCAAGGAAACTTTACTCAGCTGACTCTCTGGCCTGTCGGCAGCTTTCATGAAAGATCTGTTTGTTGAAGTCGCTGAACCTATTAGCTTAAACAGGGATTAACTCTGCTGGCTCTGCCAGGGCGCTGACAATTAAGAGTTTATTGGGAATTAAATGGAAATAACGTGGTCTGTGAGATGGGAGGGAGAGAGTTGAGAGGGGGCTTCCTGAGTGCCTTGAAGCAGGCAAGGATAGATAAGCGCAAGTCATCCTTTGATGAAAGTTACTGTTATCGGACAGGAAGACGCGGACCCTGAGAACCAGAACTGGGAAGATGAATGAATCCACACGGACAAGCAAAGCACATGCAAAATGAGGTGCTTTAAACAGAGTTCTACTCCGTTTGGGCAACTACAACAGAAAAACCTGGGCAGAGTTGCTTTTAAACTACAGGAATGTGTTTTTCATATTACTGAGGCTGTGAAGTCCAAGTTCAGGGGGTATTTCAAGTGTGGTGAGAATCCTTTCTCTCTTCTTCCACATAGTATCTTCTTGCTGTATCTTCACCCAACAGGATGGGGCAATGAGCTCTATGAGTCTTTCTTTGTCCTTGTCTTTTGTTTGTTTGTTTGTTTTGTTTTCAATCATCTATTTATATCTTTTATCCTCTTTTTAAGGTTTGTTTGGAGAGAGACCACCCGGTGTATACTGCTCCCACAAAGGCCAAATTTGCTTCCCAGCACCCATGTCTAGACAGCTCATAATGGTCCATAACTCCAGCTCCTGGGGACCTGCTGCCTTCTCTAGACTCTATAAGCACTTGCACTTACATGTGCTCCTACCCATGCACACACCTACACACAATTACAGATGCAGAGCTACAGATTGTTGTGAGCCTCCTGACGTGGGTGCTGAGAACCCAACTTGCACCCTCTTCTAAAGCACTTGATACTCTGCGCCTTCCGCCATGCCTTTCTACGAAAGGCATGCCTCTCTCCCACTCTTTGGCTTCTGTTCTCATAACCTAACTACCTTTCAGGCTCTTCTTAATCTCAGCAACTTGGGATTTTGATTTCCATTTATAAACTTGAGGGAACATAAAAGCTCAGACCCCTGCACTATTTCACCAGTAAGAATTTCACTGAACTCCCTATAAAGGTTTTTTTTTTAATTTATTCATCCCCTTATTTAATTTCATTTTTCTTTTTGGATTTTTTTTTAAATCAGGATTTCTCTGTGTAGTTTTATAGACCAGGCTTGCCTTGAACTCATAGAGATCCACCTGCCTCTGCCTCCTGAGTGCTGGGATTAAAGGCCTGTGCCACCACCGATGGGCTTAATTTGTTTTTTTTTTTTTTTTTTTTTTTTTTTGAGATAAAAGTCATGTGGTCCAAGCTGGCCTTGAACTTACTTACATGTCAAGGGTGTCTTTGAACATCTAGTCCGCATGCTTCCACCTCCCAAAGTCTGATTACAGACGTGCATCCCTAGGTAGTTTCTCGAATAACTGTGGTGTTGGTGTTTGCCTATGTAGATTAAACAGTCAGTGGCCAATTAAAGAAGGAGGAATATTTTCTGGCCAGCAAACACATTGAAGTAATTTCTCGTGGGAGGCCATGTTGAAGTTGTTGAGAGGACAACATTTTGCTTCTGCTCCACTTGTAAACAATTTGCCCGAGGTCCTGGACAGACATTTGTGAAGGTGTAGAGGAGGTGGCCGGTCCATGTGATTCAAGCCCGTGGTGACTGCTACTCACTACAGGCTGAAGCTGTGTCAAGTTCTTTAACAGATGCTACCCCTCTGTCATCATCAGAACACCCAAAAATGAAAGGAATTACTATGTCCAGTTTAGACTATAGGAACTGAAACAGAAAAATTAAGCAATTTGCCCACATTTGAAATACTGCTGACAGGTAACCCTGATACTTATATAGGTAATTTCTAGGTTCACAGCCAAAGATGCTATCCACAGGATGAGCATTCGCTTGATGACTCTGGTGCTACGTCTTGTGCGACTTCATAAGCAACCAAATCCTCTACCCTATGCTGGATCACTAAGCCCCAGCATGCAGCATCTGACCTGGTATGCAAACTAGCATTCTGCTACTTAGCTCTATTTAAGTTCATTGGATGAGATGGATAGATTTCTTGGCATGTTTTTAATCCCCCCAAAGTGAATATTTGAATTGCTTAGCTATTGGACCTTTAACCTTTAAGCCAGATAGTATGTAAATGCAACAGTTGCAGAAAATGTAACCAAAACAGCAAAATTTAGCTCATCGGGTTCTGTGTGGTTCAGAACGGGGAAGAAAGATAAGGCAGGAGGTGAGACTCTTATTTCACAGGCTTGCACACGGACAGGCAGAATTCAGCAGGGAGCACACAGATCCAGTCAGCTGTTCCTCCACTTGAAGGATTAGGAACTCAGTGTTGTGCTGTGTTTGAAACACCGTGCAGATGCAATGACTGGAGATACCCTGTCCAGGAGCTTACTGGAAACACTTGGGAATTTGAGTATTAAAGGGAAAATGACCTTTTAACTAATGTGTGTCCACCTCAATTGTTCTGGTACTAATAAAAACTTGGGATTCATAAATTGAAATAAAAGCCTGATAACTCCAAAAATACCAGAAGAACTGATCCACTAGTCTCCATGTTTCCCAAATTGAAAACCATTCTGAGTCCCTCCAGATTCCTCCCTATATCTCTCTATCCTAATCTGAGTCCTCCAAGAACTCTATGGTTTATTGTGGCCACATGACCATGGGCTCTGCTCTCTGACTCAAAGTTTAACTTTATTGGTGCTCTCAGAATGACAGTGTGAACAAACCTCCTGCAACATTAAACCTCATTAGTGATCAGGAGATTTTGAATTGGAGAAGAATTATATTTAAATTTTTTCCCCACTGGTGTGTGATTGCTCCCATTTGTAATGCCAGCATTTGGGAGGCAGAGGCAGATTAGACAGCTGCAAATTTGAAGCCAACCTGCGCTACATAGAAAGTTCCAAGCCAGCCAGAGGTGTACAATTTGATCCTATCTCAAAACATCAAAAAGGAAAGGAAAAAAAGAAACCTCAAGTGCTGATGAAGATACAGGAAAATTGTGTTGCACATCTTCAGTATGAATGTTAATCATATTTTATTTATAGTGTAACAATAACCATTTGAAGAAAAAGAACCAGCAAGATGGCTCAACAGATAAAGACACTTGCCACAAAGCCTGATGATCTGAATGTGAGTATGCCATGAGATTGTCTTTAAATTGCTCAATCACTAAGGAAGAAATAATTGCTACCATACACTTGATTATCAATACTGCTAAATTAATCCAATTTATATATTTTTAAATGCTTTGACTTTCAAATTTAAGTCTAAGGACAGGTTACTGGGGAAAAGGATTTCAATTTTTGTCTCCACAGAAAATGAGATGCTATGGATTCCTTCTAGACTAACATGGTTTGATCAAGCAAGACCCCCTGAAGCAGTGTCCCAGGTGATCCAACATTCAAAACATCTGGGACAAGGCAGCCTTGCAGACTACAGCCAGGATTTCTGTGTCTTCTTAGAATGTACATGACAGCGCCCCCTACCAGCAGGAAGCAGTTTGAAGAGAACAACACCTAAATTCCCAAATATTGTTATAAATGTTTGTTTTCATTTAAATGGGTTTGGTTATAAATGGTTAATAACCACAACCAATATCTTTAAAGGTAAAAAGAGGATTATGGTATTGATATGAACACTTTGCTTTGGAATGGATTTTCATTTATTGATACAGTTTAAGGTCAATTTGTGATATGTATATTTCTCCTCTTGTTTAAGTATTGTGTTTATATAGCTCATTTATAAATGTAATGTACAATTTAGTATGAATTATAGATAGTTACCTATGGTAGTCAAGACTTATAGTTAGGTGAGTTAGCTTTTCTAGATATATTGAGATGTATTTGAGATGAATAGGCATTCTTGACAGTGAGACATAAATGCTCCTGGCAACACCACCTGAGTCAGAAATAAAGATGGACATTGAAGAAACTTATTATGGAGTTGGCTTCCAATATAGCAAGACTAGCCATTTGGGCAAGATACTCTCATGTCTGGACTGTTTGACTTTATGCTGTATAAACTGGACATGCAGGACCCACAGGAAAGTGACTGCTGATACAAGATGGACATTGCTACAGGGTTCCTGCTTCATGGAAGAGTCTGCCAGACAATCTGCAGGACACAGAGAAAAGTGACTGGCAAAATGCCAATACAAGAAGACAGTTTAATGTTTCCTGCTTTGCTGAGGAGTCTGCCAGACACACTATGGCCTATGGGCTGAAGATGTATGATTACAGAAGAACTTCAGGTGACTGACCAAGGCAAGATGTCTCTGTCATTTCTAGAGTTTATATACTATCCTTCTGTGGTCTTTGAAGGAGTTGAAGACAGATAGTTATGGTTATAGTTTCCCTTAGTTAGGATTAAAGATAAGTTACATATAGGACTTTAGACTCACAAAGATAGGACAGATGATGGAATATTATCTTTAAATCTTGCTAAATATTAATGGGTTAAATACTGTTAACTGTTGTTATTTGATAATTGTTTTGTTATATATTTTGCTATGTTAAGGTTAAAACCCTTCTTTTTATTTTAGACAGAAAAGAGGAGATGATGGGAGATGTCATTCTGTAAGTATGTTTCTCATATTGGTTAATGAATAAAGCACTGTTGGCCAACAGGAAAGCAAGATAGGCGGGACTAGGAGACGAGGAGGTTTCAGGAAGAGGTTCAAAATGTAGGACCAAGAGAACAGATGTCCTGATCCTCTCTCCGATAAGATAAGACAACGTGGAAATACAAATAGAAATGGGTTAATATTTAAGACAGAGCTAGCCAATATGAAATGCTAGTAATAGGCCAACATCTTTATATCTAATATCTCTGTGTGCTATTTGGGGCTGGCACAGCTGTGGGACCAGGCTGGCAGGAAAACATGCTTGTAACATGTGGTAGTAGAGAACCAACCCCCAAAAGATGTTCTCTGACATCCACACATGAACTGTGGAATGCATGTACCTGTACACAGCAAACACATAATCTATACACATACAAAACATATAAACACACCTAAAATTTGCCTTTGATGTTGCATTTTCATTTTTGAGACAAATTTATGGAAATTAAATAACTGATGAAAAATAATATTCTATGGAATATTAGACCATTTCCATTAGCAACAAACTGTGTAAACAATAGTAGAGTATTTATGAAGCATGTGCAAAGCCCTATGTTTAATCTTGAACACAGAATCTGTAAGATTAGTCATTTGTATGTCCCCATATGTATAGCTATATTTAGTAATTAGCTCTACTTAGAAACTATTTTTAAATATTTATTTTTATTGTAGTGTGTGTGTGTGTGTGTGTGTGTGTGTGTGTGTACATGAGTGCAGGCACTTGTGGAGGCCAAAGGTGTCATAACTCCCTGGAGCTGGAATTACAGGTGGTTATGAGCTGTCTGATAATGTGGGTGCTGGGAAAAACAAAACTAAAACTCAAGTCCTTCACAAGAGGAGTATATGTTCTTATGCCTAGAGCCATCTTCCCAGACTCTATCTAAAGCAATTTTAAAAGGCTTACTTAATGACTCGGAGGAATATTCACGCTGTGTTGATGAGGAAATCAATTTGTTTTTAGAAGGTAGAACAGGAAAATTACATTCATTCATTTTTTGCATTGCAAGAACTGAAGCCAGAGCAGTAGACATGTCAAGTTAGGCAAGTGATCTGTCACTGAGCAATGCTTCCTAGCTCTAAAAACTCTCAGGGGAGAACGGTGAACCACTTCATGTCACTGACTTTTGGTGGTTCTAGGGATACTGGAACCAGTATATCTTCTGTGATATTAATAAAATGATCAATCTTGGATAAACCAATCCATCTTTGATTTTGTGCTCCTGGGAAGGAAAGTGTGAGAAATCCTTCAGCCAGATATTCTGAACTGAATTTTTCAAAGAAATGGTGAAAAAAAAAAAAAAAAGTTCAATGGGCACCAGACTTATTTCTTAAAGTAAATGGAAAATTTAAACTTTTAGAATTAAAAAAAATGGAGAAAACAACAAAATACCAATGATGTCAGTATGTCCTGCAGCTGATGGGGTAGGCTGTGGAAGCCCACACTTGATATTATTTGAATGTGAATAATTGTACGTTCCCAAGATTTGGCTTCTGGATCCAAGATCCGCTTTCTTATACATTTGTTGTCAATTTACAATTCCTTAGAAGAATTTTCTCAGAAGGTAAAAATCCGTGACAAAGATTAATATGGGGATATTTATAAGAGATCTGAGGAAGTCGGTTTTATGCTAGAGTTGGGAAAATCAAAACGTCTTGCTTTATTTGTCATCACAAACCAGTTTACCCAAGCTTGTGGAGTGATACCTATAACTTTGCTAGTTCTAGGGGGAAAATGACCAAATGGGACAGACCATCTTGTGATAAGATAAAGCCAGAAGAGGACTCTGTAGGATTTTAGATAGGGCTATCCCTGAGAATTAAGTTACTACAAGTGTTTCTTTGAATTGCATTTTTTGTTTTATCCTTCAGGAATTTCAGGTGGTCTTATTAAATAAGTACCATGTTTAAATCCATTCTGTGTAGAATTGGGAGGAAAAGGCCATCTAACACTATTAGATGGAAAACTGAGATCTTAGGCCCCTAAGTAACAACTATGGCATCCAAAAGGCTAGATAAGCCAACAGGACTTACCCAGATTGCTAGGCTCACCTGAGACTGAACACTGGCCTCTTTCTGTGTCTGCCTGAAGCTGGATCCTGATGTTAATTTTCAAAAATGCAAGGTAGAATAATAAGATATTGTAATTCGAGACACATGGGTATCATTAGCAGGTGAATCGGATAAACGGGAGGAACGAAGGTAAGAGTTGGGGCGAAGTTCACCCTCAAAGTCACAGAGCCGACTATTGAGTGATGTACAAGTATCCTGGCACCTGCTGTTTGCTTGTTCCCCATGATGCCTGCCATTTATTTACTCCTTTGTGTGATCTAAAAGTCCTTCTTTGCAACTTTCAAGCTTTCCTCACATCTGCTATCAAGTAATAACTCTCACACATATTGTTGAGATTTATAATGGCATAAGAGTGAGTTATGATAAAGATATAAGTGAAGGAGAGATTGGAAAAGCCATATTTTATCTAGAGAGGGAGCATGAAGTTTTGGAGGCTTGGAAAAGCAATGCTAAGAATTAGTTCCTCATGGCATCCCTCTGAGAACTCCTTACATAGCAAAGGAGTTATAAAGATGAAGTTTATAGAGAAAATAAAGTAGTTTAGTGCATACTGCAAGTTGCAAGGACATATAAGTGTAACACAGGCAGAATGACAAGTCGGGCTAATGAGTAAATGTAGGGGAGGCTTGCAGAGAAAGAAAAATAAAACGTTGGATTTAATAAAACTTAGATGCCAAGTCATAGTATTAAGAAACTTTAAATGAGATTATCCTGGAAATACCTTCAAGTGCTATTCAAAGTGTACCAAGTCACCTGCATTCTATTACTCATAGGAAAATATCTTAATGTTAATACAATACACACACACACACACAGAGAGAGAGAGAGAGAGAGAGAGAGAGAGAGAGAGAGAGAGAGCTTGACAAGTTTTCCCCTTTCCTTTACTACATACTGCTTTATAAAACAAAAACAATTCTATTTAGATAAATCTAGATGCACACCTGCACCACGGGTGGGTGGCTGAATGGTATTTTCGTGCATGAATGCAGTCTCCTGAGAGAATACATCTAGAAGAACATGTTTTGGTTTCTGTAGACATAACCACTCAACTGACCCATGCTGAAAACTCTGACCAAGTATCCTGTCACCAAAAGGGCGTGAAAGAGTTTGCAGTGCTACATCTCTGTTAACAACAGATTCCATTTGTTGTCTAACTATCAAGGGTATTGTCTGTACTGATATGTTTGTGCTTTATTTTGAAACAGGTCCTCCTGCAGCCGAGACTGGCTTCAAACTGTGTGGGGTGAAGGCTGGCCTTAAACTACTGATCCTCCTGCCTCTACCTCCCAAGTGCAGGAGGGCACCACCACGCTCAGTTTGTGCATTTCTTGAGATCAAACTCAAGCATGCTAGGTAAGCATTCTACTGACCAAAAACTACATCCACAGCCCAACAAGTTCAAAGTTTGAGTCTAACTGCTGTGCTTACAAACCCGAAAAGAGAAGAAGATACAACAGGCTAAGGAGCGGACATAGGCAAAAGTATTTTGCACTAATTGTTTTTGTTTATTACGTAGTATTCTAGCTACATCGTGACGGTGGCGGACATTTGCAACTTTACTGAATCCTCTAAACAACATAGAAATTGGAAAGAATTCCATCAGCACATGTAAATTCTAGAGTATTTGAAGGTGAATGCTTGATAGACAGACAACGGAATGAAAACCCATGCGCCATTTCCTTCACTGGGGACCACTGTAGAGACATCTACCTGCTCTGTGGGGCCAGAGCAACTCCAGGCTCAGAACTGTCGGTGTGAGCAAGTGCAATAAGAAGGCAAAGACCTGTCAATAGGATGAGTCATTTCTCCCTTCTGTATGTGCAGGGTGGCTGATTAGCAGTCCCAGAGAAAGCAAACAAATGACAAGTGAGGAGTAGATCCCTGGGTGCTTAATCAGTTGAGTATCTCCAGGCTCTTGTGTTTGGAGATGTCAAGCTCAGTCTAAAATACAAGTCTTTGCTTCCATGCCTCTGGTTTGATTTAATAAGTCTTTGCTTCCATGCATCTGGTTTAATTTATGTCCAGATTCATACTGTGGAGAACTTTTTGTTGTTATTTTCATGGCAGAACCCCAGTAGGAAAACAGGCCGGACATTTCTGATTCAGATCTCTGTGTGCCTATTTACTTCCCGGTGGGTAGCAGCATAAAGAGAGTTTGGCAATGGTTTTCAAGGGTGATGCATATCAAGGAACATATTCTTTGGGTGAAAGTGATGGAGACACTATTAGACACTTCATTTTTATGTTGCTTGCTGGGCATGGAGCCTAGATCTTCACACATTCTACCCAAGCCTATGCTACTGTCTTAGAGTTCAAGATCCACCCCCCCCCCAGGAAAAGACCACAGACTCAATCTGGATTAAAATGAGTTAAATTTATTGAAGCTGCTATGAGAGCAGCAATCTGTGAGTCAAATTAGAGACTGCTACCTGAAGAGGGCTCAGGGAAGGATTTTTAAAAGTAAAAACCCACAAGAAGACCTTGAGTATCTGCACAAGCAAGCCAAGAGCTGTTTTGTTCTGCCAAGGGTAGGTAATCAAGGCGACCTCAAAATAGTTCTTGAATGTCTGCACAAGCAGGTTATAGAAGCCAAAAAACAATCTTCACAAGTCATGCCTGTAATTTTTTTTTTTTTTTTTTTTGATAAGAGTCGAGGAGTAGAAAGTCCAGAAACCTGAGTGAGAGACAAACAGCTAGCTATTAGGTTCCAAGATGGATGCACATTATTAAATAAAGTTTCTTTGGCTATCACACTACCAAGGAGCTGCATCTTTGCTTGCACAGCTTTTAAACTGTCTGTAATGAGTATTTTGATGCCTCCTGGTACCCACTTTAGCCTTTTTCTTTTCCCTTTACACAACAATGCGAACTCAAGAATTTTGTGCTCTCTGGAATGTGGAGACACTCTTGAGACTTGAAGATCTGTGCTTCCTTCTGTCAAATGAAAACAACTGTGAAGGCTTCTGCGGGTGTGAAGTGAAATACAAGTCCTTATTCCTAAAGAAAAAAAATGTTAATTAACCTTTATAATAGTGTGTTGTCAAGTTCTGTGTCCTAGCTGATTCCCTCATCTTATCTTTTACTTGTGTTTTAGGGGGACTAGATGAATTAGATACAAAAAAAAAAAAAAAGATCATTTTATGCATATTCTAGAAGAGTGGTTGTTAAAGCCTCCTGGGAACTTGTTAGAAAAGCTGTCTTTGGCCCTGACCTTACTTACTGACTCAAATGCTGCCAAGTGAGGCCCTAGGGATGTGTTTGCTTTTTCTGCCTTCCGGGTGACCGAGATGTAACTTTTAAGAAAGTTTTGCTTGATTTCTTAAAAGGAAGCATATTTATACAAAAACACACACACACACACACATACACACATATACATATATAATCTTCCTTTTATTAAAAAAAGAAGCAGTAAAATCTAATAGAAACTACAAAAAAATAAACTTAAATAAGATGTAATTATCAACAAAATGTATTGATCTCAAACACGATGACCATAATTTAGTCTATCATTGAATTAAATGGATGCTATAAACAGGCCTATCTTTATGGCACAGGCTCTGTAAATCCCAGGCTTGAGACAGACAGCTGGAATAATTTAGATTTCAAGGTCATTGTTGACTCCTTTGTGAGATTCTAAGACCAACTCGGTGTGCATGAGACTCTGGACAAGTAGTTCTCAAGCTGTGGTTGAGACCAGCCCAAAATGTATTCTCCCAGTGGTCTTAGGAACCCCCAACCAGAAGGTTATTTTCATTGCTGCTTCATAACTGTAATTTTGCTCCCGAGAATCACCTCAGTTTCTAAGATCATCAGAAACATTTTTCCTGGTGGTCCTGACTACAGGTTGAGAAACACTGCTCTATGTCAACCCCAGCAGCCCTCTATTAAAACAAATAAATAAATAAATAAATACAAAAAACAAACAAAACAAAACCAAGGTGGTACATGCCTTAATCCCAACACTCAGAAGGCAGAGGCAAGTGTATCTCTGTGTATTCTAGACTAGGCTGGTCTACATAGTGAGTTCTAGAGAGACCCTGTCTCAACATGTAAACCAAAAATACAAAGTATATAATTCCAACATTTGAGAGGTGGAGGTAGGACCTATCAAGAGTTCAAGGCTGGCATGCAGCATATGAAACCCTGTCTTATAAAACAGCAAAAAGAAAAAGAAAAAAGTAAGAAACAAAAATTCATATATAATAGAATCAGAAGAGGAATCCTCATTGGCCAAGAATTTGATGATGACTTTCTATTATGTGTGTGCAAAAAAATTTTTTCCTGTCTCTGGAGAAAATAGTGAATTGTGTTAAATGATCACCTAAATGTCAAAGAATTCTTGTTCTCATTGGTTTTGTGTGTGTGTGTGTGTGTGTGTGTGTGTGTGTGTAGCCAAATTGCTGTCCATCAGGGAAAGACACATGCAGAGTTAGTTCTGGACTGAATTAATTTTGGACTGTGTTATGTCTGAATGTAAGAAGGAAAGAAAGACAGACAGGTAAAAGAGATGCATAACACTGAGGATGGTACCAACTTTCAGTAGAATTTCAATGATCTGATACATGAAAACAAAGCCTAGAGTAGTTTCCCTGATTGTGGAAGAATCCTTGGATAAATACTAAAGTTTGGTATTTGGGGGCTTAAATAAACTCTGTATGTTCTTCCAGAATATACCACATCATTAGAGGTTTGGTTGTCTTTTTCTCCACTGGTTATAAAGTAGTTTTCGTGATCAGAGCTTGCTGGATGCCCCTCATTGATTTTATGTCTCAACTAAATTGAATTATGAAGATAGAAATTTTAAAAGTTTGATCTTGTAACCTGAGACAAAAGAAAATTACATTGCCTTTGTTAGAATCACATTTCCTCTCAGGAAAGAAAATGTTCAAAATCTCATATCAAACAAAATTTTAACAGTTTGTGAATTGATTTTTCTGTAGCATCTCAGTTTAAAATGCATTTTATATACTTGTTAACTTTAAGAACTTTCTAATGTCTCACTGCAATAATTAGAAGATTCTTTGAACTCTAATGTGAAAATTTTAATTTTTATGTGTCCATATTTTATCTGTTAGGCTGAACAAGAGGAATAGTGTGCACAAATACTTTTGTTCCTGCCAATGCCACACTCACTAATTTGAGATAATAAATACCTATAAGGCAAATTCCATGCAGAACAATTAACACACTTTTAATTATCAAGAAGAAGAAGGAGGAGAAGGAGAAGAAGAATTTCTCTTAAAAATTAATATATCTCTCCCAGAACTAAATAGATTTTAGAATGCAAAGCGTTGGACCTTGCCCGCTCAATCATATACCAAAAGTGTGCCACAATGTATTTGCTTTGGTCTTCTGGATGACTAAGCTCTAACTTTGGGGAGCATTTGCATATAAGTTCTTATGTTTTTAAAATACAATTCTTGCAAAATTAGAAGAGAGTTGCAGAGTAATCCTATTCACTATAGGTTAGGACACAATGAAATCAGGAGCTGACATGGAAATGGAAATGTTTGCAGCTTGTTTCTATGTTGACTCAATGTTACTGAGTTAAAATGAAAGAGGGCTGGAGGGTTTCAACCAAGTTTGAGGTCTAAGAACACAATGTTGACATTTGGGTTTATACTTGTCTATGCTCCACAAACATAGTGGAGAGTTATTTCTCAATGGTGGGAGTTTTCACCTCTTGGGAATCCTGGATTTTGTTTAAAGAAAGGAATTGTAGTAACAGTGGATACCATGGGTCCTCTAAGATCTCATTTTCAGCCACCATTGGTCTGTTTCACCCAATCACCATAGTCCTGCCTGTCACTTGGTGCTGTGCTGACCTCCTGCGTTCCACTAAGGATGGTCATGTGCTCAGATTTATAGAGACTGGTTTGCTTATTTGAGGTATTTTTGCTTTCCTTTCTTTAGAAAGATTCACTCTATTACCTAGAATGGCCTGGAACTCATTTTGTAGTCCAGGATGTCTATGAACTCAGGGCAATCCTCCTGCCCCAGCCTCCCAAGTACTAGGGTTATAGGTATCTACCACCATGCCTAATTTTGGGTTTTTGTTTGTGTTGGTTTTTTGTTTTGTGGTTTTGTAGGGGTTTTGTTTGTTTGTTTGTTTGTTTGTTTCTAGACAGGGTTTCTCTGTATAGCTTTCCAGCCTCTCCTGGAACTCGATCTGTAGACCAGGCTGGCCTCAAGCTCATAGAGGTGGGCCTGCCTCTGCCTCATGTGTGCTGGGATTAAAGGCGTTGCCATCAACGCCTGGTGATCAAACTCTGGTACTTTTAAAAGTATGTTTTCTTACTCCTGGCTTGACACCTTGGAGAAGAGCCATGATAAGATCAATTTCTTATTTCATTAAAAGTCTAGTTTTTTTTTTTTTTTTGGTTTTTTTAGGAATCTAAGACAGTTACAGAGGAGTTTGTGGCTATCACGTATAGTTACAATGTAACACCTCTTTTGGCTTCTCGTGTTCTGTATAGTCTTGTCTGAAAACAGGGATAAATTTGGATTGATTTCTTTCATACCCACTAATTTGTTGCCATCTGGGAAAGAAGATTAAAAGTAATTTCCCAAGCGCTATTAGAAACCTTTTAAAGATGTATGTAAAAATGAAAACATATCCTGGTGTATTTATCAGCCTAGCACATGGGAGGCTGAGGAAGGAGGAAGGTAGTGAGTTCAAGACAACCCTGGAGTACATAAAGGCTTCTAGGCCAGCAAGAGCCTTATTGTGAGACACCATGTCAAACGATAGTAAATAATAAACAAAAATGGATACACAAATATTTCATGATAGATATTTATCTTTATAATAAAACTTTGAGGTTTCTATCTAAGTTAAGTTTACCAAATTGGGGGGGGGTGAATAATGTCCAAAACAGCCCAATCATTTTGTAGCATTGTTGACCATTTTAAGACCCAGTTCTAGTTGGGAAGAATTAAGCAAAGAATGTAGTGTTGCATTTAACATGGACGTAGACAATTCTTTTGTATTGCCCTGGACTAGAAAATAATACATTCCAAAAGTTAAAAAAAAATATATTTCCTAGGCTCTGAAGCTCAACAAAGAGTATTGTTGTGTTGAGTAGGATTGTTGATTGGAAAATACACCCAGGCTTTGACAGTTCAGCCTGATATTTATGCAATGTAATTTGCCACATATTAAAAATTCATTCTTGTAATAAGTAGTTTTCCAGAATGTCTTTCTTTCTTTCATGCCTGCAGCAAGCAGCTCCATTTCCTGGTTTCAATGAGGATTTGGGTGTAACATAATTCTTACACACAGAGGAGAGGATGAGTCACCAAGAAGCTGACACCAAATCTTTGAACAGCGTCTCTCTTCTCAATGTAAGATTTTCTGATCCTTTTTCTATGGTAAAGAACATTGGCCGTTATAGTTGGACAGCCTGCCATCTCCATGGGGACCAAAGGGAGAGGCTGTGGATCTCCTTAGATGCTGGGATAATTGGCTTTTATCCTCACTTGATGGCCACAGTTGTCTGGCTGCATTTTGTTCTCTGTCATATGTCCCTTCTCCTGCTGCTTGTCCCTAGGAACAGATATCAGAATAGATACTGTACATCAAGACGCATTTACTTGCAATTTTCAACTAACTGGTGATAGAACAACCCAGAAACTTAAACCCCAGAGAGTCCAGATAGTCTTGGCCATGAATGCTACTATTCCTGTTGAAAACTAACTGGAGGCAGCATCTGAACCAAAAAGAAACTGAAGACTTGGGAGGAAGATGCATTCATTTAATTCTGCATTTCACAGAAAGCTTTCGGTTTTCACCTGCGATCATGAGCTCCCAAATCAGATTCATGGGCCCAAATTCAAGAGAAAATCGGGTATAAGGGCTGCATTAGCTGCTTTTCTGATGCTGTGATCGAATACCTTGACAAAAGGCAAGGTAGGAAAGAAAGGGGGCTTTATTTAGACTTATAGTCCCAGAGAGACAGAATCCATAAGGTCAGAGAAGGCAAAGCAGCTCGAACTCAAGTTTGGCCTGTCAGTCTGCAAGTAGGGAGATCAATCACATTTCTTCCACACGCAGGAAACAAGGGGACAGAACAGGAAGTGAGGCTAGGCTCTACAACCTCAAAGCCTACCTCCAGATAGGCAGGCTTCCAGCAAGGCTGAGCATGCCTTCTAAAGGATCTCCAGCCTTCCCACACAGAGCCACCAGCTTGTACCAAGTGTTCAGATACATGAGCACAGGTGTAGGGGTCCACTGCTCATTCAAATCACCACAGTCGTACAATGAAAGGCTGGGACTGGGCACAGGGGTAAGCTGTCTTGGTTCCAGATTCATGTCCTTGAGGAAGATGTGCTTTCTCAGAAAGGTATTCCCTGATGGGAGATGTCATTCTGTATGTTTCTCATACTGGGTAATAATAAAGACTGTTGGCCAATAGGAAAGGAAGATAGGAGGGACTAGGAGACAAGGAGGAAAGAGGAAGTAGTAAGGAGGAGTCAAGATGGAGAGCCCGGAGAGAGCAGTATGCGGCAGCCGGCTCCCGGTAAGAAGACCACATGGAAATACATAGATTAACACAAATGGGTTAATACTTAAGGCAGAGCTAGCCGATAAGAAAGTAGTAACTGGCCAACAGTATAATATCTAATACAGAGTCTCTGTGTGTTAATTGGGGCTGGTGCGGCAGTGGGACAAGGCAGGACAAGACCAGGCGGCAGGTGGAAAAACCGTACTTCTTACAATTCCCTACGGCTGGGACAGAGGGAGCTAAAAACACATCACCTGGAATCACGTATGCTTCATACCTATAGCCCATACCTCTGATACTGTGATTGTTTGACACTTTCCTTCTCAAGATTTAACACAAAACTCAACATGAACGAAGCTATCAAGATGCCTGCTACAACGTTTTTTCTAAAATCTCTTCGGTGACCATTAGGCCACAACAACAAAATTCACCTGCCAGACATTAACAAGTCATGT
Organism: Phodopus roborovskii; assembly: GCF_943737965.1. Taxonomy (NCBI): domain Eukaryota; kingdom Metazoa; phylum Chordata; class Mammalia; order Rodentia; family Cricetidae; genus Phodopus; species Phodopus roborovskii. The sequence goes on from NW_026126415.1 coordinate 4,304,130, forward strand.
TAAAAATACAAGTCAAGGTTTCGCTTTCTACAGAAATTCAATGAGCTCAGTATTAGAGTTGGAACTTCTGTGTTTTCATGTCCATAATGTGAGAAATACCAATGAGTTAAAATGGTCCTAGGCTAATTGAATCTAATAATTATGTGTGGCTAAAGTGTCTATGTGAGACTATTTATGTACTTTGGCGATCAGATATAGTTAAGTTTGTTATTTACAAACAATGACTGGTTTACAATAAGTGCCAGTCAATTAAAACGTCTACCAAGTGGGTGGCAACAATCATATCTTGTGGGATAAATATTTTTAAAGCACCAGAGATGTACTGGAATGCTTTCATTTTCCCTGAGATATTTTTTCCCTTGTGGTAATCACTGAGTGAAGTTTTATTAAAGCAATATGTACTAACTGTCAGCAGAGAATTCTACTGACCTTTATGGTGCTTGCTATGAAAAACAATAGTTAGTCCTTCCTTTCAGCCTCGTACTGAACAATACTCGCCACCCCCCTTCCTTTTACCTAAACATTTTACAACTAAGAAAAGTTGAATCATCTGGAAGAAATATCAAAAGAGCTTTGGTCATAACTGCACTAGACCCTGTTGATAACATTGGTCCCACAGGAAATTAACTTATAGATACACACTTCCTAAATGAGATGAACTTGTACTCCAGACAATAGTCCCATTATGCTAAGGGCATGAGTCAAGATTTCCAAGGCACTCATAGTGACGAAGTCAACACATTCTGAAAAGTAGGTTGCTCAACCAGTGACCTGCACAAGAGCTAATTACATAAGATTGCATGCTCTAGCTAAAGATGTTTAATAGGGGTTAGTTCCAGTTTCTATTTTGATGAACATAAGAAAATAATTCTCTTTCTCCCTGTCTCCATCCTTTCTCTGTGATGCTAGGGATTAAAGCTAGGGCCTCAAGATTGCTAGTTAAGCATTCTATCACTGAGATAAAGCTCCATCTTCCAGCTTATTCTCTCTGTAAACTCTCAATTTTACCATTTGTAAATAATGGATGAAATACTGTGAAACTGACTCTCACTAGTAATAAAAAGTACTGTGGAAACTCTCCTATTTTTTATTTATTTTGAGAGAGAATCCTACTTGCAGATCAGGTTGGCCTGGAAATCACCATGTAGCCCAGGCTAACTTTAAACTCATCGCAGTCCTCCTGCCTCAGTCTCCTATCTGCTAGGAATATGGTATGAGCCAGTAGACCTGGTCTAGAAATTCTTAATATAAAATCATGAGTAATAATCTTTCCTCCTCCCTGAAAATTATACTAATATTGATCTCACAAAATAATACGGGATTTAATACTTTGCCTCATTATTATAACTCTAACAAATTGATTATATTTATCAAATACTATATGAGATTACTTTTAATAAATAAAAACCTTTGTTTTTTAACTAGCACATGCACTTGTATTCATTTAGTAAGTCTATCATTCCCTTTTACATGAATATAGTTGGAAAATAAAGTTTCTGACATTGCTATGTCAGAAACTCCATCTAATTAGACAAGGAAAGTCTAGTTTGGCATGTACAAGGGATGTCTTCAACACTCTTTGTAGGGTGTGGAGCTGAGCAATCTGAGCATCTTTTCACAATGAGACAGTCTTTACAGAACAGTAGGTGAAACCAGGTAGAGCTGAATTGAATTCTTTGGTATGAGCTTAGATGAGTTGATAAAAACTTTTAAATTAAACAGGACTGCAGGGCTGTACAAAGCCAGATATGAAAACAAAGTCAGCCTTTGGATCAGATTATTCAGCCTAAAAGAACAAATACATGGAAGTAACTTATTCAGTTTAAGAGAATAAAAAATACATGAACCCTACATCGATCAATACTTCCTGTTACATTGACACACATAAAAATGGTATCAAATCAATAGTGCTGATGGAGGAAAGTGCTCAGCTAGTACAGGTGGACAACATATTCTATAAGAAAGAAATGTAACTTTAAGGACTCTAAAGACAGACGGGTCACCGTCACCTGGAGCTGACATCTTAAAGCCCGGACATTAAGTCTCATTGCTGAGGAATAAATAGGGGTAACAGTCGGGGTGAGGGTGGGGTGGGAAGGACTTATTTTCCACTTACAGATATTTAAGAAGTCTAAGCTGGGCAGGGTGGCTTGCTCTTTTAATCCCAGCAAGTGAGAGACGGAGGCAGGTGGATCTTTGCGTTGGAAGCCAATCTGGCCTCCAGAACAGCCAGGACTTCATAAACTTTGTAACTTTGCTATATATATTAAATTTTGTTGGACCTTTATTTTGAAATTTGACTTCCCTACCTCTCACTGCAAGTGAATCTCATCTTCCGTCTTTTCTATGGGCTTTTGTTTCTGAGCCTTCTTTTCATCCCCTCTACACACAAATCAGCAGGAGATGGGACCTGCAGCTATATTTAGAGTTTAGTGCTTCACTGTTCATTTTCAGTGGAAAATATTATTTTTTTTTTTTGTTCTAGCTTTGCTAACCAAGACCTGAAATTCACCCTGAACCAGCAAATTGTCCTCTGCCTTTGTCATAGACTAGAAGGATTTAATACTTCTCTAGCTCCAGATTTCAAGGCTTGAGCTCATACTGAGCTATCCTGGTCTTTTTCTTCTGTCTGGATTAATGTGGTACGGTTGGTCCAATGAATCAGTAACAGAGGCTCTTAATTTATGATTGTGGTGCTGGTGCTGGAGAGAAACACTGAACCTCATAGGTGCTAGTCAAGCACTTTCCTACTGGCCTACAACTTCAACCAAATTATTTTTAAAATATTATTATTATTTACATTTACCTATTGATTTATTTAGGCCAGGGATGAACACCCAATGACAGTCACGAAGGAGGCAGAGGGTACATGGGTCAACAGATTTGGTTCTAAGAGCCTTTACCTGCTGAGCCATCCATCGTTCGTGCCCTGAGATTAATTTCTTAACATTTCTTAGCATGTGTTAGTTACTCTTGCAATTTCTTACACAGTTTTTCCACAGTATTATTGTCTGTCCGCCCTTTCTCTTGTTGGAAGATGCTCCTTCTATTTACTAACGCAATCCCCCGTATTTATTCACCTACATCTAGGGTTTTAGGCTCTTCCCTGGCAGCTACCTGGAGTCCCATGTGTTCTAACTGCAGCAGTTGGGTTTTAAATAACTCATGGAGGTACCTAAAGGAACAAACTTAAAATCCCATGCACGTGTCTTTTATTCCACCGCATGACAGACAAGTCATGCAGTTGTGTGTGACAGGGTCAACCTAGCAGAGAAACATGTCCTTTTAGATAAGTTCAGGGAAGGCTTCAGCTAAGGAGGCAGTTCCGCTAAGATCTGCCCCAGGACAGAGAGACTATAGAGCATATGGATGATGGAATAATGAAGTGGATATGTATGGATATTCTAGTTGGTAACAGTAGGACACCAACACAAAGAACAAGGAAGATGGTATTGACAAGGCTGGGTAAGTAAGTTGGGTTTACTTGAGATACCACTGTTGGGGGGAATTGGTCTTCATGACAGATGAGAGTATGAGCCCTGTTGAGAAATGTGATGTGGGCTGGGTGGCTCATGTGAAGGTAATTCACAAAAGGAGTGGCTGGTTTCTTGGTTACAAATGTATCAGAAGTCACTCCCTATCATGGAAATCCTCTAATAAACCTTATGTAATTAAATGACCCATGATGAACTCAAGGGAACTCCAGTAAGGTGGTCTGGTGATAAACGAAATGCGAGAAGTCTTGGGGTAAATCCATGTGAATCCCTGATATGCCATCTAAGGTTTTAGTAGACCAGCCTAACTCCATCTTAAGATTAATGGCCTCTACTCTTATTCAGTGGGATTAACAGTTTCAGTAAGAGCTGATGATTTGTATGTTCTGACTATAATTAAACTTTGGGAACAGCCCTATTGAATGATGAAGCCAATCATAACAAATGGCAGAGGGCACTCAAGAAGAAACAGAAGCAAACTACTACACAAGTATAAGGATGAATGATAGGAGGTCTTGCCCTTCTACATCTCTACTGCTTTCATGACACAGCCACACCCGACTTCCCTCTATCTGGGTGGGCGGCTTCTCTATTCTCTACCCTGAGCCTGTTCTCTGTCAGTGAACACCTGATGGCTTCTTCTCAAGATAATGCATCCTGTCTTTTTCTTTTTTGTGCCATTTTAGATGCTCATAATGCATAAAATTAAGAAATGGGAGTTTTATCAAATGGATGATCTAAGTCAAGGAATAGAATAGTGTTAGAAAAATTATACAGACTTTTATGTAGATCTGAAGAAATCGTATCTGTATTAGAAAAGAATATATAAATAGTGGAGTCTAGGGATCAGGTTTATCAAGTAGGCATTTTAGTCAAGGCTCTCTAGGGGACAGACTGATAGAATGAATATATTTTCAGAGAGGATTTATCAGATTAGTTTACACAATATGGTCCTGGTAGTTCAATGGCTGTCACATGGCAGCAGCTGAGAATATGGTAATTTCTTAGCCCACAAAGCTGAATGTCTCAGCAGTGCCAATACAGTGCTGAAGCTCTGGAACAATGGTCCTCAACATATGAGTGGTGACCCCTTTGGAGGTCAAATAACACTTTCACAGGGTGGCATATCAGATATTTACATTACTACTCAGAACAGTGGGAAAATTAAAGTTAAGAAGTAACAACGAAATAATTTTTTGGCCACGAAACTAACCTTTAGCAGCTGAGACATCTCTCCAGCCCAACAACAAAATAATTTTATGGTTGGGGGTCACCACCACATGGGGAGCTGTGTTAAAGGGTCACAGCGTTAGGAAGGTTGAGAACCAGTGTTCTAGTGTTAGGAAGGTTGAGAACCAGTGTTCTATCTAGAGGATTCCTGGAGAGCTACTGGGCTTTAGTCTGTGTTGGAACCCTGGAGAAGTAGGTTTTGTGTCAGTGATGCGGTGCCGTGGCAACAAGATAGACGGACTTGCCAGCAAGAGTGAGAGCAAGCAGGCACAAAGTGGCTCCCTCTTCCACACCCTCTATGAAGATGCCACCAGCAAGTCTTCCTCTCGCCTGGGTTCCAGGTCCAGGTCCAGCTAATCCAGCCAAGACTCAAATTCCTTCCTCCCTCACTTGAGTAGCAAGTCGTTTTTTAAAAGGTTTTTGAATTCTTGTCATAAAGAGAGAAGAGCGAAGCCCATTTTAGGGAAAGCTGATGTTAATGTTTTCTCGCCTCCGCTTCTATTTTCTGTAAATTAAATGCGATTTCAGTAAACTACTTTCAGTGTCATTGTAAAAGCACTTTTTTTTATTGAATCAAATAAATAGGCATTTCCTTCAGGAAGTGGGAATATTAGCGGCTCATAAGTGATAATCAATATTTCATTGGATAATGGCTAAAATCTATCCCAAATGTCAAAGTAAGGGAAAGGTGAACGTCACGGTAATGACCTAAAAGATGAGGCGGCGCAGAAGAGTGAGCCAAGGTAAACTGACTAAACACATTCAGCAGCATAAAACCGGCCCGAGTTTATCCTGACAGTAGTGCAACCTCCCGCTGCTGCCCACGAAATCATATAAACACAACCCACAAGGCCCCTGGTTTCTGAAACGTTGAAGTCCTACTGGCAGGGTGCAATTGTAAACAGAAGCGAGTCCCTTTCTGGAGGGGGAAAAGAAACGTAGTGTAGGGGTCTACGCAGTTATCCAAAGGGCTGGCAGGCAAACGTAGTGTCAGAGCAGCATTTCCCAAATCTGCGGCTGATTGAGGGCGAGGATGACGTAAACTATCGATAGACACGTGCGTTAGAATACGGATGTGAAAGCCCGCTGGAAACGCAAGAGGGCTAAGCAAATACAAAGCACCGACTTTTAAAGTGTTTGCTAGAGTCAAGTGCAGCGGTGGTGCGTTTGCAAATTTGTGATCCCAGCCCTCAGAAGGCAGTGCTGGAGGCCAGCTTGGTCTGTACAACTGGATGGACCCAAGCCAACTGGCAGTACACAACAAGATTCTTTCTCTGAAAACAAGATCAAACCATAAAGGGTAACGAGTGCTGGGTATACATCCTTGGTGGAGAGTGGTTTGCCCAGCACGCATAAAGACCAGAATTCAACACCCAGCATTGCAAAATGGATGAATGAATAAAATATACGTGGTTGTATATGGGATAGACAGGTTTTATATATACAAAAACAAAGAAAGAAACTATTTGATGATTGGCATCTAGCTCCGTGGTGGGGCTTGCCTGGTGTGTCCATGGTCCTAGGTTCAATTCCCAAAGCTGGAGGGGGAAAGAGTATAATGGATTATAGTGTTAGTAAAAAAGCGTTCCAGAAATATAGAAACATGAGCTTCTGCAGAGAAAAGAGGCTCCGTAAATTAAACAGAAAACAAGGAAAGGGGATTTCTGGTGAACAGAGGTGCTGTAAGGACACAGTGCTCCCAGTAAGCCAAATCGTGCAAGGGAGCAAGCCACAGAGCCTGCCTGCTGGTAGAGAGGCAGAAAGATGAAAGCAAGCACAAAGATAAATCAACAGCAAAATCCTATCAAAGAAACAAGGTTAACAGATGCGATGAAATAGACCACCAGGCTTGGACCAGAGCGTAGGAGCAAGCAGTAACAGCCGGACTTGATACCAGAGGGAAGAGCAGAAAGTGAAATTGAAGGGAATGGAGAGGAAGAAATTTTATTATCGTGATTATCCTCATAATCACCCAATGTTTCCAGTGTGCCAGAATTTTCAGTCAGTCTTTAAGAAGGGTGCTTTCCCCTAAAGAGCAGAACAGTGAGAATTCCTAAGGGCTGGCTGCACAGGAGAGGTCTGAAGAGTTTACCTGGAAATCATTTCTCTCCACAGCAGAACTCCAAGGCAGGCATCTGGAGACTGGACCTGGAGAGCGCTGATGCTTCATTTGGGCTTAGGGAGAAAAGGCAGAAGGAAAGGCTGGCATCTCTGCCTTCACTTTTTCTGGGTTGACCTGCTTACTTCTTTCTGCACACAGGATAGGTATGCTTACCTATCTCAAACCCTTAAGGCCAAAGACACACAGGTGAGTCATTGCCCTAAACCAGCCACTGCTTTGGAGGTCAGGAATCTGAACTAAAACCCTGTGTATCCAGCCTCTGTCACCCACTACTTCCTGGAGACCTGATCGTCTTCTGGAACCCTGCCCTTCCCTTCCCACCGGTGATGCCTGCTGGAAAGAATGCTTCCGTTCACCATGAAGGCCAGAGCTGCGACAATGAGCAGGGTTATGCATTGACCAGGACTGCTCAGTTATGTGTGTCTCCAGCCCTCTGCATGATTTCTTTCTCTGTGGAAGCCTAAAGTTCATGCCAGTGGCCCAAAGACCGACTTTGGATCAGCGGATCCCTTAGTCTGTTCTTGCTCCAATGTGGCTGCATTGACTGCCTCTCTTCTCCACGCCTTTGAGCATTTACTGTTACTCGTGTCTTTAACTGGTGATACAGGACAAGTGACCGGGCCTAGCCTGTTGTGGCTGCCAGAGCCTGGCATTTATACCCATAAAACCTGTAGTAGCAGTTATTTGGAGGAGATTTTAAGCTGAGTGCGGTAGAGGTCATGACTCTAATTTCAGTGCTTGGGAGGCTGAATCCAGAGGATCTCTGTAAATTGGAGATGAACTTGGGCTACAGAGTGAAGCCTTGTCTCAAAAAAGAGAGAGTTAAACATACATGAGAGAGGGAGAGAGAGAGACAGAGAGAGAGAGAGAGAGAGAGAGAGAGAGAGAGAGAGGAATAAAAGAAAAAGCAAGAGACAAGTCAACGATAAAGCACAACACAGTGGGTAAGGCTATAACTGTGCTTTCTGAAGTAGTCTCAATGGAGCATCAGAACTGCCTTGTGATGGAACACGGTGCCTTTTCCAACAATGTCGAAATTCCCATCTCACCAAACTTGGAAGCTGGTAGCAGCGTATGCACGGGGCAACAGTGCCGTTAAAGATGGGAAAGCATTCAAAGCATTTAAAACATTACTTGTGGCACAACTAATGTTTATCTGTTGTAATAAGACATCAGAAAATCACCTATAAAGTCACCGCTCTCACTATAGAGTTCTTCAAACACTCAGAACCTGCTGCAAACTCACCTTTCCGCTCACAGGGACTCTAGCCATCAGCTGCAGGCTGGAGGGCACAGGAACCCCTGCACAGGAAGCTGCACTGTCTCCTTCCCTCTGTCTCTCCCCTTTCCCTATCCCCAATCCTTCCTCCCTTCTCCCTCTCTTCATCCGTCTTTAATTCTCTATCTCAGATTTGATACTAATTTTTAAATATTTTTACATTTACCACACGACGAGTAAATACACACAATGGTTAACATTCTAAAGATGAGTTTGTTTGCTTGCTTGTTTCTTGCGACAGGGTCCCATGTAGTCCAAGCTGGCCTCAAACTCCCTACACAGCCAAGGATGACTTCTTGGTCCTTCTGCCTCTGCTTCCCAAGGGTTGCAAATGCATCTGCTTATTGGAGAAACTTTAAGATCCAAATTTCTAACAAAACCACTAGCCGAAGAAAATTCCAAAACCAAAAACCACGTTTCAAAAAACTAGAGTGGCTTATAAGCAGGAAACTGAAAATGGGATGGCTGCTGCTGGAGGGTGTGGAAGAGGCATGAAGGGCGTAGAGACAAGTTCCAGGGCTGGGTGTTGTTTTGACAGCAAGATTAGGAGAAGCAGCCAGATGTACTTACACTTGTCACCTCAGCCCTGAGGAAGTAGGGGGCAGGAGCACCAGATGTTCAAGGTTAGCCATGGCTATGTATAGAGTACCAGGCCTTCTTGGCTACAGGAGACACTACCTCAAAAACCAAACAAGCAAAAACTAAAAGGTAAACCAATTACCACCAGCACCAAAACAAAAACAAAAAGCACCAAGATGATGAGGAGTGGGCATTAACCACAGATTTTGTGACATGAGTTGGAGTGGCTGCTTTGGCGTCTATGGCTGCTACAAGACTTTGGAAATACATTTCCTATCCCTGACCCTTCCAGACTAACATCAAGGCAAGGGCTTCCCATTTCAGACTTTGAAAGCATGGTTTATATCAGGAGAACCTTCTCAAGTTTGGTTGTGTTTATTAGTGTTCTAAAAGACAGCTGGACCCACTGATAACCACCTTTGCTTTTGACAATCCAATGCAAGTGTGAATATATGTTGTTATTCAGAATGAAGCTGTGGCAGTTTTCAGATTGTCTTGGTTAGGGTCACTATGGCTGTGATGAAACACCATGACCAAAAAAGCAAGGTTGGGAGGACAAGGTTCATTTGGCCGACACTTCCACACCACTGCCCATCATTGGAGGAAGTCAGGACAGGAACTGGAGCCGGGCAGGAACCTGGAGGCAGGAGCTGATGCAGAGGCCATGGAGGGGAGCTGTTTACTGGCTTGCTCAGCCTGTTTTCTTATAGAACCCAGGTCTACCAGACCAATTACCCACGAGGTTTGGGCCCTCCAACATAAATCACTAATTAAGAAAATACCATACAGCTGGATCTTTTTGTTTGTTTGCTTGTTTTCAGGACAGGGTTACACTGTATGTCCTTGGCTGTCCTGGAACTCACTCTGTAGACCAGGCTGGCCTTGAAATCACAGAGATCCTCCTGCCTCTGCCTCCCAAGTGCTGTGTGCCACTATCACCTGGATCTTATGAGGGCATTCTCCCCACTGAGGGCCCCTCCTTTCAAACAACTCTAGCTTGTGTCAAGTTGACATAAAACTAGACAACAACATACAGGCCAACTCAGCATAAGAATGCTCTAGAGTTGAGAGTTTCGATCTGAAGAACAGACAGTGCTGATACAGAAGACGGACATTATGCTTGATGAGCTCTGAGAACAGGATATTGCAGGAGGAAGGAAAGGAAGAAAAATAAGCCCATCATATCCTGCCTTTTTGGTTGTTGTTTGCTCTGTTTTTTGTTACTTTCCCTGCAAAGCTCATCTTCAGCCAGTTCCCTGCAAAGCTCATCTTCAGCCAGAGCGATGCTTCAGTCATTAGTTTCACAACATCCCTTCTAAGTAAGAGACTAAACTTACCTTCTCTCAGTCTTTGGACCACTTGGAAATGGAGCATTCCTAGTAATAGGCTCAGAAGAAGCAAAATTCCCCAACTTTGTAAAGATCTCCTGCCTCCAGCCCTCCAGCAGTGATTTCTTCCTCTCCTGGCTCCCTGCTACGAACTACAATTCCATTCCTACATCTCCCGCTCCCCAGGGAGTCGGGTGGAATTAAAAAATAAATACAAGCGGATCCTAGAAATGATCCTGCTACTTAGGAAAGGTTTGGGGAGATGGTGGAGAGCCCCTTTGAGAGGTTGCTGAGGTTAGAGGTGGAACAATGCAGAATCGGCAGATGCAAGCATTTACATAACCTCTGAAGTCAATGCGAAATTCTTAGGTAAGGGGAAAAGATTTGCCCAAGAGAAGGCTGTATATAGACTAAGCAAAACTGTCTGCGAAACTCAGGAACAGGACTTCGGAGTGTGAGAGGAATGAGATAGACAACGAACCTTAGTAGACACAAAAGAAAGATGTGCAATTTTGTCATTTAGAAAATATAGGTATAAGATGGAGAGAAGGCTCAGTCATTAAAGGCTCACAGTCAGAGAGTCTAGAAAGCACAGCCACAATCCAGGGCTTGGGCGTCAGCTGACCCTCACTGTGAGCTACCTTGGGGAAAGGAGAGGGAAAAGTCAGCAAAGGGCTGAGAGGATTTCAGTGTCTTTATGCTTTATATTTGTGTTGATTTGGGGATGGGAAGAAGAACATGAAACTCGAGTTAAATCAGTGATTAAAGGCACATAGTTACTTGGCTGTCTTACTTTCCACGTTTGTGGTTTCCATTAGTACCGTAGAGGAAGCCTATATTTCATATTACAGAGAAAACATGTTGAATTTTTTTTTCTTTTGCTGTTATTCAGAGGGGAAGGGAGGAATCGGATACAGAAAAATGTTCTGGAAATGGATGAAAAACACTAGTGTTTTCCTGGTGCAATGGAACAAAGGGAACCGGCCGTTTAGAAACTGGAAAAACACAATCAGAAAACGGTGTTGGATAACCGTGCCGAGAGCTAGGTTGCAATTTGTATGTATATAGAAGCAATTTAGGTCTAAGAAAAAGTAAACTTGAAAAATTCTGGTCTGACTTTCCAATCCACAAGGGATGTTCCTGTAATCTCAGAGGAATACAGTGGAAGTCAATAAAGCATGGTGATGTGTGTTAAGATCCATGAAAGGATAATTATTTTTAGATGATTCAAACTTTCATAGCACCAAGCACTGAGTACAGAGAAACAGCTGGCTTCTGTGGAACGAGAGGTAAACTTGAAGAATTTAAAGATATTCACAGATTAGAGCCTGAAGCCGAATCATCTGCCATTTTAAAAGTGAGAGTCAAGAAGCAGTTACGAAGCCAGGCAGAGTGGCACAGGCTGCCATTCCGGGACTCAGGAGGCAGGGGCCGCAGGACTGAAAACTGAAGTTTAGTATGGGTTACATAGTGAGTGAGACTCTGCATCAGAAACTAAATACAAATAAAGACAAAAGCAGAAACCACCACCGCCACCAAGAATTAGACGTGAGATGGGATCTCAATCACTTTCCGTGCGTGAAAACAGAAGCCTCGTGTCATTCCAATTAATATATAACTTCTAAATAGTCAATACTCACATACCCATGATGGGCAATTTTGTATATAAGGAGTAATATTTCTCATGTATTCTTTCTATAACCACCCATCCAAAATATCCTAAAAATAAAACAATACAGCTTGACTGGTTTCATAAACGTTGTGGGGAGATGCGTGAGTAACTATTAGGAGAACTGAGTGGAGCACAATTCTTCCTGATGGCTCTAAACTCATTTTCCTCCAATGAGCATCACTCAGAGTCTTCAGGGGATTCCTTGGGGACTCACAAAAGGGACTGACAACCTTCATGATTCCACATCAGGTGTTCTAGCTTCATTTCTGTTGCTGTGACAAGATATCCTCACTGATCAAAAACAACTTAGGGGAAGGGATCATTTATTCACTTGTCACAGTCCATCACTGAGGGATATTGTAGTGAGGTATCCACCCCACCCACACCCGTTGTACTGACCACGCCCGTTGGAGGCATGGGAACAGGTGTGGGCATGATAGGTGGAGTCTAGGTCTGGGTCTCCACCCGGATGCACTCACTTAGTTCCGGGTTGGAGACAGAGGATCTGAGGACATCCTTGGAGCCAGAACCTGTGGCGGTCGTCTGTTTCTTGTGTAAGTGAATTCTTCCCAAATAAACCTCAATTAGCCTGTATTGTGTCCCACAATCTCAATGCCCGCATTAGGATATCAAGGCAGAAGCTTGGAGACAGGTCTGCTTGATATTTTACACAGCATTCTCTCCAACCAAGGAATGCACATCACAGCCAAGTGTAAAGCAGGGGACGTGGAGGATGATGCTTGCTGGCTGGGAGACACGCTCAAGCTCAGCTAGATTTATTATTCAGTTCAGGACCACCTAACTAGGGAGTGGTGCTTCCCACAGTGGACTGCACCCTTTAGTATTAATTAAAATAAGGACACGCCTCTACAAGATATGGAACAGACTGCTCTGATGTAGACAATGCATCTGAACCTCACCTAGGATTCTCTTCCCAGAAAATTCTAGGCTGTGGTTAACAGGTAAGGCTAACTAGGACATCAGGTAACCTACTTTGTTTGTTCGTTTGTTGCTGTTTCTCTTCTTGGTGGTGCTGGGTATTTAACCCAGAATCTCACACATGCTAGACAAGTGCTGTACTAGTGAGCTACACCCCTGACCCTGCAATGGGTAACTTCTGATATGAAGTTTTAATGCTTCTATTCCATTTGGAAACCAGTTGTCTGACGAGGCGTTTTGAGAAGGAAACTCTCTGTGCATGCATGTGTGGAGTGAGCAGTTGTTGTGAAATCTCTGGGGAAGGGTAGGGCCTGTTTGTGCAGAGCAGGTCCTGGGGCGGTGGGGCCAGCCGAGGAGCTGCAGTTTCTGTGGGGAAGATAATAAGAACAAAGACTGAATTTTTACTTTGCCTTAGGATGTGACAATGATTCCCTTTGGAGTGCAGAAGCTTAAACATATTAAAAGCAGCCATTCTGCCTTAAACGGCCTGGGCTGTAAGGGAGACTGAGTTTCTGTGATTAACGTTAAGTGTCCAGCATCTTTAATCAACTTTCCCTTGTCTTCACTGGGTGCATATTAAATACGTGATAACAAAAATTTCGTTCCCCTTTTCGTTTTGTACACTATTTGGTTGGAAATTTTGTATAGTCAATAGAAGAACCTGGGTCAAATTTATCATTCATAAATGATCAGCGTGAAAATTTTTGTTTGGATAATGATAATGTTTTTCATAGGTGTCCACCTGCATGTTTTCTTGCTAAGCAAAATCTTTCGAGGCAACGTAGGCACTTAGTCCTCCATCCTTTAGGCGAATGAGGGGAAATGAGGCACAAATTGGTTAGAAAGGGGGGCGCAAAGGAAAGAGAAATATCCAGTAAGCAAGTGTCCCGGCTCCTCGCCTCAGGTTCAGACCCTGGGATGGTTCCATGATGCTCTTCTGACGCCTCTTCTGGCAGACATCCTGAAAAGGTCACCTAGCCTGAGTTGAATGTGAAATTAAACAATTACATGGAGACCTAGAAACTGCAGGAGCTGGGTCAGTGGCAGGATGGGAAGCTGCAACCGAGATGTTTGAGGGCTCTTCTCCCGCAGCCCTTGGGGCAGACCAAAGGGACACAAGTCTGACGCTGAGCTGTCATCGACTTTAAAAACTCATTTGGGTAAGAGCGCCCCCTAGGTGCCTTAGGAGACTTACCCTGGGTGCTGAGTCAATACTCCCGAGCAAGTGGGGTCATGCAATTCATGAGACTCCCGCATTTGTCTTCAAGGAGCCCTCCAGCTGCTTCTGTCTAAACCAATACCTTATTGCTTCAGATTCCTCGTTTTTTTTTTTTTTTTTTTTAACCATCCCATAGGAAAAATGATAGGGGTGTTTTACTCTAAATCTCGAAAAGGGTATGATTATCAAAGTAGTAGCTTTCAATATTGGCATATTCAAATATCCCCCATCTACGGATCCCAACCCAGAGACTCCGATTTAATTGGTCCCAAGCATCTATGCTCCTTAACTCCTTCTAGTGAGGTTGGTGTGCAGCCATGGCTGAGAATCATTACTCCTAGGAAACCGTAGTCAATAGAGGTACTGTCAAAAGATGATCAGAGGTACCACAAGAGGACATGCCTTTTAAAACCTCAAATAACATACATTTAGAAGACATTAATACCAGGCAAACCCCATTTTGAAAAGTTTCAGAACTGTGATATATACACACACACAGACACACACATGTATCTACACACACACACATATATGTATATATATACACACACATATATATACACACACATATACATATATATCACATATATATACACATGTAAACATGTGTATATATCCGTATATATGGGTTATTAATGTTATCAAGACTTTTTAGTTGGACGAGCTCAGCTTTTCGTTTTGTTTGCAGGCAGAAGGCAACATGTGTTTTGATAAAGATGGATCCACTCAAAAATTGGCTAAAGGCATAAGGAATCTTTTGAAAATCTGAAGCTAGTAGAGATGAAGGTATTCCTTCCATCGCCCCGCCATAATTCTTAGTAGCTTGTCTCTGTATTTCAGGGTACAGCTCTTGTAAGACGCAACAATGGCTTTACTAAGTTGGACACTGAAGACCAACAGCGTTATTCATCCCATTGTTTTTTCCTAACTAGCTTTCGATACTTGGCAGTGGGGTGGAGTAGGGATAGCAAGCTCTTGGGACTCAGTTGGAACCAAACTCATAGTTTGACTCAGGACATTTGTTGGTGTGAGAAAAACAAAGCATTTTTTTTACATATATAAATTTTATTTAAATTAGAAACAATCTTATTTTACATGTTAATCCCAGTTCCCCCTCCCTCCCATGCCCCCGTCTGACCCTCCCCATCCACAGGGAAAGTGATGCCTTCCATGAGGGATCATCAAAATCTGTCAAGTCATTTGGAGTAGGGTCTAAGCCCTTCCCCATGTACCTAAGCTAAAGGCATATCCCTCCAAGGGAAATGGGCTCCCAAAGTCCGTTCATGCACCAGGGATACATCCTGGTTCCACTGCCAGGGGCCCCATTGACTGCCCAGTCCTCCAAGCTGACACCTATGTTCAGGGTGGTCTGGTTTGGTCCTATGTTGGTTCCCCAGCTGTCAGACTGGGGTCCATGAGCTCCCCCTTGTTCAGGTCAGCAGTGTATGTGGGTTTTCCCAGCCTAGTCTTGACCCCTTTGCTCATCACTCCTCCCTCTCTGAAACTGGATTCCAGGAGTTCGGCTCAGTGTTTAGCTGTGAGTGTCTGCTTCTGTTTCCATCAGCTACCAGATGAAGGCTCTAGGATGGCATATAAGGTAGTCATCAATCTCATTATAGAGGAATGGCGTTTAAGGTAGCCTCTCCACTATTACTAGTTGGGGTCATCCTTGTGGGTCTCTGTACATTTCCCTAGAGTCAGATTTCTCTTTAACCCTACAATGTCTCCCTCTATTGATGTGCCTCTTTCCTTGCTCTCCTCTGTTCATCTCCCCCTTCAATCTTCCTGATGCATCATGTTCTCCGCCCCCTCCTCTTCTCCCTGCCTCTGAGAAAAACAAATCTTGAAACGTGGGCATTGTGACTCTTCCCTGTGTGTGTCTCCTGCCCACGGCTTTAGTGAGCAGACGCAGAGACACACCTTAGAAGAATGAGGTGGGACCCGGAGGCAAGGAGACACCGGCTTAGTAAATAACACTCTGTTTTTAATGGACTTTTCAGAATAAGAAAGCACTGTCAGCAGAGCTGTTAGGGCGTCATTTATCCGCCCCTGGGGGATAATCCGGAAGGTCTGTGGGTACGAGAGAATCGGGGACAGAAATGAATGGGGTCCCCTTATGAGGTCCTGGGGTTGAGAAATTGCTACAGTGTGCCATCTGCCCCCTGCAGAGCTTTGGGAAGATTGGGGAGACCCTCTGCACAGGGACTTGGCTGTGCAGGGACATGCACGGGGCAGTGTGGGTGCACCCATGCACTTCCTGGCGTTTTGACAGCGTAAGGTCAAGCAGAGTGAGTGGTTTCCTTTGGCTTGTTTCAGCCATTGTTCTCACACCTTCATGAGATCAAAGTCAAGTTACTGCAACTCAGGCCTTAATCATCTTGGGTAAAAATGTTGCCTCTGCTTTCTCATCAACGTCACTGAAAGCTGCTGGCGACTTTACCCTCGCCTCTGAAATAAAGTATGTTCCTAACGTGGAAAGTATACGGTGAACTCATATGTCCATGCCTTTCCTATCCTAACTGAGCCCCTTAAAATCTCTGCCTTGGGTCAGTTTTGTGTTAGAAGATTACTTTAAGAGGTGTGACTGTTGTTTATGCTGTATTTGTTTAACTCTGTGAAGCTGTGATTCTTTGCCCGTCTAAAACACCTGGTGGTCCCAATAAAGAGCTGAGTGGCCAATAGCGAGGCAGGGGCAAGGACAGGTGGGGCTGGCGGGCAGAGAGGATAAATAGGAGAACCCAGGAAGAAGGAGAGCATGAGAACGAGGAGAGGAGGAGGTTTAGCCACTCAGCTACACAGCAATCCACAGCGTAGGAGTAAGATTTACAGAAATAAGAAAACAATAAAAGCCCAGAGGCAAAAAGTTGATGGGTTAAAGCTAAGAAAAGCTAGCCAGAAACAAGACAAGCTCAGACCCAGCACTCGTAACTAGGAATAAGCCTCCCTATGTGGTTGGTTTGGGAGCTGGGTGGTGCCCCACCCCCAAAAAAGAGAAAAACATCTTACTACATAATTTAGCAACGTAATATTATCTCTTATTTATTCCATTAGTAGACCTTAATGTTTTTAGAACTATCATGTGCCAAATGGATTATTATGTATGTTGTATCATCTATCCTCAAGAATTCCCCCAGGTAACTGGGTAGTAATGTTACTTATCAACCTATGCCTTGTAAATGTTTAAAGAAACCTGTACCTTTGAAGACTCATTCCTCCAATCCCAGTCTGGGCCAACCACATAACTGTGCCAAATTCGGGATTTTATGTCTTGTGTCCCCAGTGGATGTGAAATTCAGTAAGGGCAGCTTAATATTATATCCTCAGGTGTGTGTGTGTGTGTGTGTTACCTATATAGGGGTGAAATATAGTTTTCTGATTGAAAGAAAGGGCTAGAGAGTGCTGCCATTGGACTACAGAACTTAAAGCAGGAATGAAAGCCTTTGGCATTCTCTGTATATATTATCTTCCTGTCAAACGCTACCTCATTCACTGACTCATTCTGTATAAGTAATGCTAGAGATTCATTTGATGAAATCAGAGGCATTTCCAAGTGGACCATTACCACAGTGGAATTGTTTCCAGGATTGTCACCGAAAACAAGCAGTGTAGCCTTGTAACAAAACCTCAGGGTTACCCTGGAGAGAAGGCTCAGCAGTTAAGAATACTTGCTGCTCTTGCAGAGGACCTAGGTTTGTTCCCAGTACCTACAAGCAGCTCACAACCATCTGTAATTCCAGAGAGGCCTCTGCCTGCACCAGGCAAGCATGTGGTACACATACATACATGCAAGAAAACACCCACATAAGGGTAAATAAATCAAAAAGAAAGAAGGAATTCAAGGGGAAATTTTAACAACAGAGCCTCATTCTTCCTTGAAGGTTGGGAAATGATTTGGGCCTGTAAATTTTGTTTTGTTCTGCCTCTCTGTTGATGGCAATCTCTCAAGCCAAGTGTTGGTGCAGTTTTTAATCTGACCTTAAGATACACATGTTTGATGTCAGTGAGACCGGAGTTAGTGGCCAGGTTAGGGCCCAGGGTCAGTCTTGAGCTAGTCATTCTGCATTTGTAACTATAAGTAGAACAGGGTTACATGCGTGTAGTAACTTCAATTGGAGATCTCTTACTTTTAGAAAATGTATTGACTCTAAGTTGTCTTCAGAACATGTAAGAAGCTTCTCAGAGTCTGTGTGCATGGCCAGGTCCTTTTTGGGGACCTATTCCAATCTTACTCCTTGAACATATCATTTTTTGTTAACAAGTTGCTTATTTTATCTTACCTCCCTTGGGCTTTATGAGAGATCAAAAAGCAAACATATACGTAACATTATAAATGTAGTAAATTTATATACCTTAAATGACCCAGCATTTGGCAGAATGTTATTATAGGAAGGAGATACATAAAAATCTAGCGTATAGCCTATTACAAAAACTCTGAAGTGTAGGGCTCATGCTCTCTATTGTAGCAAAGGTTGGATGTGTGTGTGTAAAACATGGTTAGCCTATGTAGAATTGATGTCTACAGAATGAATGATGCAACAAAAACTGTTGTCTCTTGAGGTTCTACACCTAAATTATATGGAAATTTACTGATATGTGAACAGAGGTCAAGACCTTAGGCCTTGACTGTTGTGTTTCTAAAGGAAGACTTCCTTCTGGAATGCCAATAATGAACAGTTGTTTCATCCAGGTACCTACACTGTGATTTCTTTGTTGTTTTCCTTTCCTTTATCCGGGACACACGGTGCAAATGCCCGTATAAAAATCTACTGTTCCTTCTGTGAAGTTCTGTAACCAGCTAATGCTTTCCCCAGTGGCAAACACAATCGTCTGTTCCTTTCTTTATTCTTCCCTAACTGCTATTAAATGCAAGCAAAATTTAATTTCATTCGATTCATTATTGTTTGGAGGATGTTGCCCTAAAAAAGCAGGTGTCCTTTCTTTATTAGGTAAATTTGTTGTAATTAGAATAATTTGCATCCCACAGATGAAACACTGTCCAAATTCAATGATCCAGAAATCTTTGAACATTAAAGTAAAAATGTGTATTGTTCTTTATTACTCCCTGATGAAATTGAACTTGGCAGGAAGAGAGTCTGGGGCAATGCCAAGTTTTTCCCCAGAGTTTTGCAAGCAGCAAGCAGGCTGCACCAGAGACCAAAGAGGTAGCAGAGTGCACCAGCATTGAGCCAGCATTGGTCATTACCGGGGACAGGGCACAAAAAGGGACTAGTTATTAAAAATAATCACTACAATGTATCATAGAGTGGTTATGGATCCTAACTCAAAATTCCTGAGAGAGTTTAGAAAATAGCTTTCTTGAGAACCACTACTTTGGAGGAATTACCTCAGTTTCTGTGAGGAACATTTGCTTAAAAAATAACATTTCAGAGACCTCTTAGGAAACTACCGTTCTGTAACTCCCAAGAAGACTGAAAACAACTGCCTTGATCATTACTCAGTCTCTTTGCTGAATGACGGTATCACGGCATCAAAGGCATTGTTAGTGTGTTTTGACACAGAGGAAGTGAAGGTTTTATGAATTTCTTGTCTTCTTCCATGTTCTATTTGTTTTGTCTTTTGTATGGAGCTGATGGTCAGTCCTGAGGTGCCACACATACAAGGCAAGAACGCTCCAGGGATCAATGAGATTGTGAAGTAGTGTTGAATTGCGATCACAGATGCCAACTTAAAAGAGCCTGAGGCCTTGCTTCTTCTCAACTTGCAAAGAATTTAAGATGCTTTTAGGATTCCTGAATCTCAGCTTTCATTAAGGATGGTTGATCTGATGTGTACCTACTATTTTTTTTGCTCCCACATCTTGTGCCCCACAAAGATTTTTGTGCCATGAGCAATGTTCAGTATCTGTCTGTAGCTGTTCTTGTTTGATTTTGTTATTTATGACTTTTTGTTTTGTTTTGTTTTTGCTGTAATCAATAGCAATGGTGTTTTCTTGGAACTGTGTGTGTGTGTGTGTGTGTGTGTGTGTGTGTGTGTACTCTTGTAAGTGCAATGTCTGTGGAAGCCAGAAGAAGGTATTGGGTCCCCTAATATTAGAGTTAAAGCCCCCTCTTTTTTTCTTTCTAAAATGTTCTGAAACTGATTTGGTGACAGTTGTATGATTCTATAAATACAACAGTGAAGACAGTAAGACTGCTTGGCTTCTGAAAACATAAGACTTTAAAACAAGAGATTGTAGGGTACTATGGGCTGCTTGGTTTTTCAAGCCCCACACCAATGCTTGATGACTCCATGAAAATATTTATGCAGAGCCTATCACTGGGGACCGAAAATATCCATGTTGGGGAATTCTTCATATTTAAATCTCCGAATCCAGCTGGAAGTTTTTAAGCTTGTCAGTTTCTCTGGAAGGTGCTCCACACATTCCCATCTAACTTCAGCAGTGGCGCTAGGGGGATTGAGGTGGGGATATGTATTCCCAGCTTGCTCTCTTACCAGGATTTTATCTTTCCACATGATTTTTTTCTCCATGGAGGAGGATTTTTACCACATTGCAAGTTTAAGTTGCTCTGTTTAGTGGGGATAAAAGCCTATCTTCCTCTGCATGATCTATGCTGCCCCCAGAGGCCACGTTGGTACCAGCGGTCCGTCCATACTGCCACCCCCTAGGCCTGAGGTCCTTGTGGATGTTGGTGACCCATGTTACCACCAGAGGCCAGGTGGATGACCATGGCCTGTGCCGCCACCTGAAGCCATTTTGATGCCTGTGGGCCATGATGTCACAGGGGAACATGTTGCCACCACGGGCTGTGTTAATGTCCATGGTCTGTTCTGCCGATGGAGATCATGTTGAGGTCCAGGGTCCAGCAAGGACTTGATGCCAGAGGCCATTTGGATGTGTGTGGTGTATGCTGCCACCAGAGACCGGGTGGAAGTTCAAGGCCCACGCTGCTGCTGAATGTAAGGGGCAAGGAAGCTTCCTTTGCAGTAATATCAGTGGCCGCTGACTCACATGGGAGCGTCTGTGACTTCTCCCTGAAACATCAAACCCCCCCCCCCCCGGTAAGTAGACAGGATGTTTAGGGAAGGTGCCTTCCTTGACTGATCTCCACTTCATGTATGAAGATGGAGTCATCTGCTTGAGCCCATGGCTCACTGATTTGGTTAGTCCAGCTAGCAGCTTTCTCCAGAGATCCCGTTTGAGTGTCTTCTGTACTGGTGGTATTGGTGGTACTGGTGGACCCCATGTTCACGATACATACACAGGTGCTGCTCGTTTTAACTCTGGTTCTCACTCAGGTGCCCTCCTTTGATTTTACTGCATTTTATTTCAATAAAATATTCACATGGTGATTCAAAACTAATGTGTGTTACGTACTCTCCATCTACACCCCAGTTATTCAACATTCACTTACTCTAAGAACAATGACCTTACCCATTTTTTTTTCTTCCTGAAAAAAGGAAATAAAGAAAAATAATTGCTAATAGGCATAACGGTTCTAAGTATCCTGAAGTCCATGTTGCTGGTGGCTTCACAACTCTGTGACTAGCGGGAAAGAAAAAGTCATTGAATACTTTAGATATTGTACCTGGATGCTAGAACAATGAGGCTGTTGTTTGAAAATAAAATAAAAATGAGTGCTGGTGTCTTTGCTAGGGTTTCTATCGCTATGATAATCACCAGGACCAGAAGCAACTTGGGAAGGAAAAGGTTAATTTCAGTTTTCATCAGAGTCCCATCATCCAGAGATGTCAGGACAGAAACTCAAGCCAGGAACCTGGAGGCTGGAGCTGGTACAGAGGCCACGGAGTTTGGACGATACTGCTTACGGGCTTGCTTCTCGTGGCTTGCTTAGCCTGTTTCCTTACAGCACCCAGAACCCCCATCCCACATTGCCCATAGTGAGTTGGGCCTTCTTCTCACATTAATCATCAATCAATACAGTACCCCACAGGGCAGTCTGATGGGGAATTTTCTCCATTTCCTGCTTCACAAATGACTCTAACTCTTGCCAGGTTGACGTAAAACTAGCCCGTTCAGTCAATAAAATGTTTATGATCTGTCTCCAACAATCGCGTCATTATTTAGCTAAAAACCAAAATCAATTTCATGGTACAATTTCTGTGCACACTGAAAAGGGAAGATAGATATCTGATTGACAAAATCGTTAAAACTGTACTGAGTTTCTACTTGACGTCAGACATTGTGCTAAATATTCTCTTTCATTCCATTTCATCCGTAAAAGCAGGAGCGAGGCCACTCATTGTCTGGCTGTATTTGCTGTCAGCGTAAGGAAACGTTGAGTAACTGGGCAATAGATGAAGGCGGGGTTTGTGATATTGCATGGCCTCTTATGACAGTGATTATAACGAGCACAAGTGTTAACAAGGGGTGTGGGACAACTGGAACTCTCAAATACTGCACCTGGAATGCAAACCAGTGTGAACAGGGAAGCCCTCTGTAACCTAGCAATTTTACTTTTAAGTATTTACTCAAGAGAAATGGAAATTTGTGTCCACAGGAAGGTATGTACAAAAATGTAAACAGTAGCTTTATTCATCCCCCATATCCGTAAATAAGAAACAACCTAAAATTCCTTCAACCCACAAATGAATACACAGTCCTATGAATATGCAGTGCACTGTGACTCAGCGCTAAAGAGATACAAACTAACCATCAGGAGAAGTCTAAGAAAAGAGTTGTGCCAAAAGCCAAAGAAGCCAGACACCAAGGTAAATACTGTTCATTTCATTCCTGTGGGTTCCTTAGTTATTTTTCCATTGCTATGATAAAATGCCATGACCAAAAACAACTTACGAAAGAATTCGTTTTGACTTATTGGTTCAGAATTCATTTTGACTTATTGGTTCTGGATGGTGTGTTTATAATGTGAGCAGGGCATTGAAGTAGGCAGCCAGAGCAGGAAGCTGGCTAACCACAATTTATCACACAGGAAGCAAGGAGAGGGAGAAGGAGAGAGAGAGAGAGAGAGAGAGAGAGAGAGAGAGAGAGAGAGAGAGAGAGAGAGAGAGAGAGGAGAGAGAGAGAGAGAGGAGAGAGAGAGGAGGGAGAGAGAGGAGGGAGAGAGAGAGAGAGGAGGGAGAGAGAGAGGAGGGAGAGAAGGAGGGAGGGGAGGGAGGGGAGATGGAAATAAAGCAAGCCTATGAACTCTGAAAGCATGCCTCAACCCCCAGTGATGTACTTCCTCCAGCAAGCTCCACAATATCTCCAGACAGCACCACCAGCTGAGGACCGAATGTTGAGCCAGCCGCTGAGGGACATTTCTTATTCAGACCTCCACAGAGGAGAAGAAAGCAGCATTAAGAACAAAATGTGCAATGGAACTTTTTGAAATGATGGGGGAAAAGAAAATCTCAGTATTTGTGCTGCTGACTAAATGGAAATAAACACTTGATAATAAATTATTGACTTGCACAATTAAAGTCCGTGCATGATGTTAAATATGCACTGTATTCCAGAAAACCTGTTTTTAAAAAGAGGTATGAAGAAAGTCAAGTAAATCCCCTAAAGTTGTCTGCTGTAAACTATTAATTTGATTGTTCCTTTACACAGGAAAGCAAATCAATAAAGAAACGGAAACAATATATAATTGGCAGCCAGACAATAGTATACTCAAGTTATGGTGCCTCTATGCTGAGCAACGTTATTCGGGGCAGATACATTTCTAAATATCAAGACCACATGGCGGCATGAAAAATGCTTCGTATAAGAAAACATAAACATTTAACTAGGAACCCTTAACTGCAAAGCTGACCTCTTATGGATTGCTGACACTGAGGTTAAGAAGATTCATAAATTTAAGCTCTACAGTCTTAAAAAAAATAGCTGATTCTCCACCTTCCTGATAATGTGCAATCAGAGTAACCACCATAATTAGAAAGGATATTTTAAGCAAGCTCAGGTAGAGTAGAGCGAACACATCTGTTGTAAGGAAGACTGTGTGTGCGCAAAACCCCTCACCATCCTTTCTCAGTCAGAGCAATAAAAGGCCCTGTAGAAATCTGGCATGCTGACAATACAATGGTCGTTGTTAGCCTTATAATAAATATTAATGCTGGTTAAATATTTCCCAAATCCACTGTGTTACTAAGTAAAGCATATGCCTTTGATATCATTATATATGATTTTTGTTTAAATGAAAATGCTAATAGGGTTTAAAAATCTCTTAAGGACCATATAATAATATATCGATTTATTTTATTTTCTACTTTATCACAAATTAATACTTAATACAAATTAAGCTCTTTATGTACTTTTGTGTTTGATCAAGTTCTGTTTATATCTAATGTCTTAGTTAGGCTTGTAATTGCTGTGATGAAACACCATGACCAAAACCAATGTAGAGAGGAGTTTATTTCACTCACAATTCCATATAACAGTTCATCATCAAAAGCAGTGAGAACAAGAACCTGGAGGCAGGAGCTGATGCAGAGGCCATGGAGGGGCGCTGCTTACTGACTTGCTTCGCCTGGCTTGCTCAGCCTGCTTTCTTATAGAACCCAGGACCAGCTGCCCAGAAATGGCACCACTCACAATGGGCTGGGCCCTCCCCCATCAATCACTAATTAAGAAAATACCCTACAGTCTTACCTACAGCCTGATCTTTTAGAGGCATTGTCTTTTGGAGACATTGAGGTTCCCTCCTCTCAGATAACTTGAGCTTGCATCAGGTTGACATAAACAATCCAGTACACCTAATATAATAAAACTTTAGTGGGACTGAAAAGGGTCCTGTGACTTGGAATAAGATCCTGTTTTGATCTGGGGCTAGATCTAGGGATAAAATAACAAGACCCTCAAAACATTTCAAATGAAAACTTAGAAATGAATGTCTACTAGATTTAGGTTCCTAGAGACAATAGTACTAATAACTAATGACGCACTAGTTTGTAAAATAGATCTGGGAATATGCATCCCAAGCCTTTTTGGTATGGAATATTTGCCTTGAGTTTAGTGTGGGTCATGCTCACAACACTATTTCACGTGTCCAGTGCCGTTAACTCCATCACAAGAACCCACAATGAGTCAGTTACGTTTGTACCTGCAAGCTGTCATGGTCCCCCATACCATGCTTGGAAATCAGCCATAGGTGAAGCAATTGAATAATGTGCATAATTTTAGTTTTACACTATGGCATTCCAAGATCCAAGAAGAAG
This sequence comes from Phodopus roborovskii, assembly GCF_943737965.1. Lineage (NCBI taxonomy): Eukaryota > Metazoa > Chordata > Mammalia > Rodentia > Cricetidae > Phodopus > Phodopus roborovskii. The sequence goes on from NW_026126415.1 coordinate 4,329,128, forward strand.
AACTTGGATTTGAGCTGTTGGGAGGAGTCTTCAAAAGTTGGAGTTACAAGTGAGGCTTGGGACTGTTCTTCTGAGGATGTTGAAGATGCAGTATGATTGCATCATAGTGGGAGCACTTTATAAGCAAAGGAGATTGTTTAGGGAACTGTCAGACAGTAGAGTGGCCCATTATGACCTCTGGAGTGTTAACTAATTTAGAGTTAAGGGATACAATTCTGTGGCAGCTAAGTAGAGTCACCCAGAAGAAGAAAGGGCATGCTGGTTAAAGGTAAAACAGTATCTGCACTGATGGTATGAATTTGCGAGTCAATGCATGCAATGACAGAGGACTTCCCATTATCAGACTACAGAGAGAAAGCTGATGGGAGATGTCATTCTGTAAATATGTTTCTCTTATTGGTTAATGAATAAAACACTGTTGGCCAATAGGAAAGCAAGATAAGCAGGACTAGGAGACTAGGAGGAGAGAGGAAGTAGTAGGGAGGTGATTCAAGATGGAGGGCCTACAGGGTAGAATGCCAGCCTCTCTCCGGTAAGATAAGACCACGTGGAAGTACTTAGATTAATAGAAATGGGTTAATCATTAAGACAGAGCCAGACAATAAGAGAAAGCATGTAAAGAAGAAAAAAAAATGACTTCACCACGAAGTATTAAATGTGTACAGAAAGGAGTATAAACTCAACAGAGTAATTGCTGGTCGAATATAAGAAGAAACCAAGAATAATAAATATTTTCAAAGAAAGCAAGAAAAGTGTGGCTAATAGCCACAGAGCTTAAAGAGTTAAGTTCAGTCGTAATGAAAGGCTGTGGGGTTTGTGTCCTATGAAGAGAGTGAATGAGAACTGAACAGACGAGTCAGACCTTGAGACCATGAGTTTGAACAACTCATTCAAGGTGTCTATGTAGCTGTGGAGCAGAAGCAGGGGGCAAGGGGATTCGAGGTAAGCTCTCTTGGGGTCTCATTGTTTGTGTGTGTGTGTGTGTGTGTGTGTGTGTGTGTGTGTGTGTGTGTGTGTGTTATTTGGTTGCTTTCAAACACAGAAAAGACATGGCTGTCTAAAAGCTGACATGTTTGTGACAAACAAGAAGGTAGTTGAGAATATTAAGTTCCCAGGATGGTAACAGCCAGAACTCACTCAGGAGAGACTGCCTTCATCAGGAAGTGGGTCCATTTCTGTATTCCAATAGAGGGAGGAGATGAATGCAGGAAACTAAACTAGATTTATGCCTAGGAAATTGCAGTGGGTTCAGTCTAATGCTTTGTTTGGCTTCGAGGGAAGGAGACAAAGTTTTCAGCAGACATTCAGCCACAGACAGTTTCCTACACTGAAAACAGAATGCTTTAAGGTTTATTTGCAGCAATGAACATGAGAGGACTTGGGGTTGGAAGCTATCATTCATAATAATTGGTTTCATATGGATGTAGTCCTGGGTATCTGGATATTTTTACATTGCTTCTGGTTTGGAGGTCATGGGCCTCGTCTTGAATAGCTGAGACATCTCTTCAGCCCTCCTTGCATGCTTTTTAAGAACTGAAAGGTTATCTCCTTTACACTTTATAGTTCCATTTCTAAATCCTCCATCAGATGGTCGACAATGTCTATTACCTGAGGATAATATGATAATGACAAGCATTTGTAAGATAGTCTACTTTGCTGGAAACCATAGCATAAATTCAATAGATTGATTTTGTGAACCAAACAGTAGTTCTCAATGATCAGTAGGAAGTCAACCTTTTCTTAGCATGGAAAGCTAATGATGATATATATATATATATATATATATATATATATATATCACATACACACACATATATCACACACACACACACACACACACACACACACACATGCCCAAGAGTGTGATTCCAATGCAGCAGTTCTCAGATCTTTAAAACTCTCATCGTCTATATGACAGCTCAGGGTGACCAATAGGTTTATTCTGCTATCCTCCACTTCATCACTTCATACCCCTTTCTCTCTCTAGAATCAGTATGCTTGTGGTTTGTCTTGTTACTGCCTTTTCCATTCGCTTTCATCTGGAGAACGTATTCAGCTAATTTCTTTTTTTATTTATACTTTTAAAATTTTCTCTTTTGTCCTCTCCAACCTTTCTGTCTTCCCCCATCCTTAAATTAATGTCATATTTTAAATTACTGTTATGAGAGAGAGAGAGAGAGAGAGAGAGAGAGAGAGAGAGAGAGAGAATTCATTTAGCGTTACTTCATATGTATAGGTCCAGATAACTTCACTATGTGAGGTACCAAAGAAACTGTCTACTTTTATCATCTTGATTTTCCTTTTTCAAGACAGGGTTTCTCTGTGTATCCTGGCTGTCCTGGAACTTCCTCTGTAGGCCAGGCTGGCCTCAAACTCAGAGATCCGCCTGCCTCTGCCTCTGCCTCTGCCTCTGGGTCACTGGGATTAAAGGCATGTACCACCACTACCACCCATCACCAGATTGCTTTTCAAAACATTTTTAAAGGCTATGTGTTTCTGGATAGATTTAGCATCGCTGGCCATTGTTCTAACTTAGCAGGGAACTGGAGTACAATATTAATCGTATTATTATATATAAAATTTCTAAAAGAACTTAAAAATCTTGAATTATAGAGCACATTTGGGGGACAATATATTTCTATTTTCATAAAAGAGTAATCTTAAGTCCATTTTGAACATGATAGGACCCTTAGAAATATCTTAAATTACATATATAAAATAAGGAAAGCAGGGTGGTAGTGGCTCATGCCTTTAATCCTAGCACTTGGGAGGCAGGGGCAGGTTGATCGCTCTGAGTTCAAGGCCAGCCTGGTCTATTGGGTGAGTTCCAGGAGAGCCAGAGCCAGGACTGTTACACAGGGAAACCCTGTCTCAAAAATCAAAAAATAATAATAAATAATAATAGCAGTAAAGTTACTTTTATTATGATGTGACTTTGTTCGAAACTAGGGCCATCATGCCGTGTTATCTCCTTAATTTACCAAGTTTTATTTAATTTTTTTTCTTGAGCACTAACCAGATACTAAATGCTAGTACTAGACAGTGGAGGGAAATGTGGTCAACAGTATTAAATATGGCTTACAGTTGTCCTTCATAGCATCATGTGTAAGGGTGACACCGTGGTTGATAATCCAGATTCACTCAGTGCTGGGGCAGGTGGTATAAAAGGGACGGCATTCCTGAGCACATGGCAGAAGATGTCGGTGTCATCTGGGCATCCGGAATAGTCTTTTCGTAAGGGTTCCACTCCGAAGTAGTGGTGGAGACGTCGGCAGGGAGCACAAATGGACTGAGATCCGGGTACCGGGGGACCGTGGTGAAACTGGAGGGTCACCGAGCCCTGAACAAACGTCGCAGAACCCTGTGCCTTCCCTGCCACCTCTGCTAAGGAAAGCCTCCCTTAAAAAGTTAGCCAGGAGGGTCTCAGGTAGGAAGAAGACAAAGGGATTTATTTACCCTTTAAAGCAAGCTCCGGGGATAGTGAGGCCAACAGCATCCCAGGGATCTCTGTTAAGTTGTTAAGTCTAAAGCTAAGGCCCAAACGCTTGGCAATGTCAAAGTATTTTGAAAGATGTTGCTTCCACCTGACTAATAATATGAGATTGCAGAGTTCCCGAAGAGCTTGCTAGAGAAAGCAGTCGGGCAGAGGCAGGGAAATTTGTCTCAGTCAGTTACCCTCGTCTCCATTCACAGCATGTATGTGGTTTTTCAGAGCACTAGCTAGAAACTTCGCTATCAAAGGAAGCTGAAACGAACAAGACCCAGTGGCATATATACACCGAGAGCACAATGATTTCCACATCTGCCAGTCACTGCAGAACTAATCCTTCCAAAAAACAATTTGGACCGTTTAGGGTGTGGCTCAGGTGCAGTGTGGGTGTCTGGCTTACTCCCGGGCCTCAAATTTAATCCACAACACAAACCAAAACCGACCAAAAAAAAAAAAAAAGAAAGAAAGAAAAAAAGACAGTTGAGGAATGATGCCCTTGCCGCTGTTCACAAACCATAAAGCAACAATTCCATCAAAGCAAAGACAGGAGGTTTAGCTAAGAAGAGAAATCTCTGTAGTGCAATTAAAACCTTGCTATGAAAGCACCACTGATGCCCCCAACCCCAGTTCTCTGCTGCTTCTTGTCTCCTTTTCCTCCATGTTCCTCCTTGAGCCAAGTATATACACACATAGCTATATATGCGTGCCTGAGCTAAGTATACACACAATACCTGCTACCCATACATGTAGCTATCTATACCATCTACAGATCATGTACATATCAATGTATTATCTATCTATCTATTGGGGTTTGGCACCTCAAGAGTCATTGAAATCTTCAATATATGATGATCATTAATACACCTTAAAATCATGCTTCATCTCTTACAAAGCCTTCTTCAAACATAATGCCCAGAACTCAATGGACCTATTTCTTATCAAGCACAATAACATTATCAATTATGGAAAGCGTGCTGTACAAGCCTCGCTCTCTGAATTCAGTCCCTGTAATCCACAGCGGGCGAAGAAGAATGACCCACGAAGTTTTCTTCTGAACTCTGCTATGCACTCAAAAGCACACATTGTGAACACACATGCATGCACATATGTGTGCACACACACAATAATAGATAGTTTAAAATAAAACGTCTTTGTGATTTATAATAATTGGTAATGAATTGTTGTTAACAGGATGTTTTGTGTTTGTTCTTTGCTTCTATGTGAATCATTTGTTTTATCTTTGATTGGTAACAATTTTTATAAAGAGATTAATTTAAATGAATTTGCATCAGGAGTTCTTTAGGTGGCATGGTCACTCTGGTATTGCATTAGATGCCCTGTTTTATTATTTCATTTTATTTTGTTCTATCAGTTTCCCAATCTACAGTGCTGAAAGTTTTGGCACTGTACACAGACATAGGCGTGTGTTAGAAGAAATACAGTTGGACAGATTCCTAAAGGTTTCCAAATGATTCATGTATGACAGTATTAGGAAGCTGGATTATGATAATGAACGTATATCAATGAGTGTGGGATTGTTACCTAGAAAAACTATGGGGATTATAGCCCTAAAACTGACTATAATATTTAACTGCTGTGAAATGAAACCATAAATTATAATCTAAGTGGTGAAAAAAGAAAAGCTGTCAAAACACATGCAAAATTGTTAAAAAAAAAAAATAAGTGGATGTGTCTGACTTAGCTCGATTTAATCCTCTTAAGACTGTCTTTACTTTTAAAAAGGAAACAGAGCTTGAATTTTAAAGTCTAAATAGAATGAAAGAAAAATAAATTAGGCATTAACTTAACCAGTCTCTCAGCCATCAACTTTGGCAATCTGTCTGCCTTAGTTATTTTGATTATTCATCCAAAACCCTTAATTAAATTGTGCATAATTTGACAGGAAGAAAGAAAGTTTTGCAGGAAGAATAAATTTTGTAAGTAGAGGAAAGTAAACCGATGGAGGCTCAATAAATAAATACTTTTATTAGAAAACTGTAATTAACAGTGATAATAGCAGGACTTAAATCAAATGATGAGAATAAAGTGATTTCTTTCTACAAGGCTATATAAAATGTTTTTAAGGGCACATTAATCCCTTCTTCCTCTTAATGCAACTTTGGGCACCAGCCCAGGTGCCATTTCTAAGTGCAGTAAGCACTTAACAGGCCCTCCTGAAGAAATACATCAGGAGTTTGCTGGAGGGGAGCTGGGCATTCCAGTGGAAGCAACGAGCAGTCGTCACCAGCAGCTTGTAACCTTTAAGGCTACTTCTACATCGGAGCAAGAAGGGTATTCGGGAAAATTAATTCCATGTCAAAGAATCACATTTGCAATTCAAGCATTGGAATTGAAATAGCAGTTAATCAAGGTCTGGTACTAGATAGACGTCACAGTCAAAATGGCAGAGGAGTGCGTGTTGAAACACCCGCTGTGTGCGTTTTCCATCTCTTTCGTGTATGGGGCACTGCAGGTAATTACCACGGCTCTGTGTGTGTCGGGGACGCGGTGTTACCCCTCAGCCACCTTCTTTGTCTGTGCTTACCTGCTCCTCCATCTAGAGCCTTAAAGGTCAGGACAACAAAGGGCAGTGTCTAGATATGGAGTTGCCTGACATAAAGAATGAACATGTATCAATGATCCTGGGATTGTTACCTAGAAAAACATGCGGATGCCTTGGCATCCGCATGGAGTGGGAACCAAGTCTCCAAGGCTCCCGTGATGTGAGCATTGGCCCCTGAAGTGAAGACAGAAGGTAGGATACTTAGAAGTCGGGAAAGAAAACAGTAATGAAAAAGTGAATAGTTAACAAAAATAGAACAAGAGCAGCACATGCCTGTTGAAGCAGAACTGCACAACCGAGAAAGCAAAATTACAGACTGGCAGAGTTCCAGGGGCAAACATTTCCCCAGTCCTATCATCTCACTGGAGAAGTTCAACCAACTAATTAAGAAAGTGATAGATTAACTAGACCAGTAAAACGATCAAACTTTATTAACAGCTTTTTTTTTTTTTTTTTTTTTTTTTTTTTGGCCAAAACATATTTTAGAGGATGATTTACCCAACAAACAGAAAACATATAGCTTCCTAGAATTTTAGGCATTCATACAAATGAAGGGGTAGTTTGGCTGAAATTTCTAAGCAGTATGCGGTTCTCTCAGAGCTCGGCTGGTAAGGTGCCTGCTTCTCAACCATGTGAGAATGCGGGGCGTGGCAGTTCCTGCTTATAATCCCAGGAGGAGGACAGTGGAGCCAGGAAGACCTGTGCTCCCTTGCAGCCTATCTTGACTGATGGCCTTCTGGTCAGTGAGAGACCCTGTCTCAAAGAATGTCAGCAGCATTCCTAAGGATGACACCTGATGCTGCCCTCTGACCACCATATATATGAATCTACACCTTCACACAGGACTGCTATCCTTACTTATGAATCCATGAACACGTGTGTAGACTACAGCAAACACACACACATAGTCTGTAAGTCTCTAATCAGAAAAGTCAGTAACTAAAGATACACAGTCATACCCAGTAATTTTGGAAATGAAATATTATCTTGCCAAGTAATATTCTACTAAATAAATTACAGTGGAGGCTTTAAAAATATTAGAGATCATAACAAAAAGGGTGTTTAATGCTCTAATTGGCAGTTCTAAGTCATCATTTGAATAGAACCAAATAGTTTCATATCCATTAATTAAAAGATAAAACGAGCAGGATAAAAAAATAATCTAGCATTCATCTTTAACATTCACAGGTGGTGGAAGACTGCTCATGAGTTCAAGGCTGGCCAGAGCTACCTAGTGAGTTCTAGGCCAACTGAGGTACAAAAGAGGCTGGATTTTATTTACAAACAAGCAAACAAACAAACAAAAACCCCACAGACATAGCAAGCGAAAGAGGAAGAAATTACAAAAGTGAAAAAGAAATGAGTGAAATAGAAAATGTAAGACTAATAGAAACAATTGAAAATAAAAGTCAGAAGTGAGAGCTACAAAAACTATGAGTTAATTCACTGAAGGAAAAAAAAATGCATTCTTATAAGAATGGGACCCTCAAGAACAGGACAAAAAGTGTTTGGAATGATATAATGACATGGGTCATTTAAGACATTGGACGAGAGCACAATGCATAAATATGGGCTGATAAACCTCGAGACCATACATGAAATAATTTTCTTTTAAAAGTTAAACAAACCATGAAAAGGTGTGTGTTCATAAACCTCCCTCAGAAGTCCCTAAGCCAAATGTTTGAATGGTAGTAGTTGGGGGGGAGGGGTAGCCTTCTATAGCAGTGATGAAGGTTCTCAGAGAAGGGCTGAAGAAGGTGTGAACAGGACACAGGACCACGCCCTGGAGGTTAGCACTGGTACTTGGGTTTCAACCCTAGTGCAAACATTTGGTGTAACATTCTAATGTGCGATCCCTATGCAGCCCAAGGAGAGTGAGGCATCTGTGTGCAAATTATCATCTCTTGTGGGCTGACTTGATCGTCTCTTGGAGATGATAGCTTTCTACACGGGAGTGGGAAGCGCTTACCCGCTCCTGCACAGTGCATATGAGTCTAAGTCGTGGTTAGGTGAGGAGCATTAACAGCTCTCAAGAGTAAGCAGAAGGATCACAACAATTGGAAGCCGAACGGCAAGGGGTGCCCTCTCCTCTCGAGGCTTCTCTGTCTCTCGGGGCCTGAGAGTACCTTCTCTTATTAGACACTAGACTCACTTTGCTCACTTAGAGGAAGGGATTCGTGAGCGAAGTAAAATTTCCTGGGCGATCAAGAAAGGCAGTGGGCATGGCATACAGAGAGGGTTCTGGTCGAAAACTGGGCAAGAGAAGACATCAGGAAGCATATTGTGTAAGTGGCTGTGCATGGCGAGAAACTTCAGTGGAAGCTTCCATGGAAGGTTCTGGTGACATTTCAGAAAGCTAAACCCTTCGCTGATGTCAAAGATAGATTTTAGAGCCACGTGCTAAGGTGACTATGGAATAACAGAAGCATCTAGAAAAATCTAGAAAGCGAGTACCTCTGCTTAGACGGGTTGCACCTGGGAACTGAGAGGAAAGTGTAACTATGGGAAGACAGTCATGAGAAATTGCAGAACTGAAAGGTGTTTTGGAATATCACCCACCTCAGCCACGCTCAGGAGCCTGAAATGGAAAGAGCTAGCTAGTCGCTCTGACGGGAATAGATTTTGATAACTGGGCTCTAGGCAAGGGCTATTTTTAAATTTAGAAGTGCCTCCTTCCTTCCACGATAAGCAAATGATTGAATTGTCGTTACACTTAGGATTCTCTTCCCCTTTTGGGTTGCAAGCTGAAGAAAGCAAGTAAGAAGTAACTGCCAAACTTTTTTTCTCACCTCATCATTAAAAAACAACTTGAGAACAGGCTAGACGTGATATTGGAAATCAAATCAGGACTAAAAGATAAATGTCTCCTTTCCAGTCTTACCGATGGAGGAAATGAAACAGGTTCTGACTGAGGAAAAACTGAAGTGCTTTTCGACAGATAACTGGGTTGACACTGAGTATTCTGGATTCCAAGTGACAGCATGGTTTAGACGTAAGCTTGGCCAGCACGGAGCTTGGGAGCCAAGGGGCAGGAGGACTTGATTTTCTGCTGCTTATGTGTACACAAGTTAGACACATCTCCATTTATTTTGAATGTAATTTGTGATGTTACTTTATTTAGCCAGATCTCTTATCTTACTTCAAAGTATATGCTTAACAGTTAGGACTCAGGCTGCAGAGACAGCTCAGTGGTTAAGAGCACTGGCTGCTCTTCCAGGAGATCTGGGGTCCAATTCTCAGCAACCACATGGCAGCTCACAACTGTCTGTAACTACAGTCCCAGGGGATCCAACAACTTCACACAGATATGCATGTAGGCAAAACACTAATGCACATAAAATAAAATAAATTAATTAAAAAACAGAAGACAGGACTCAATAAAAACTTCCTAGGTGCTTAACTTTGGACAGTTTGATTAATTTCTGAGATGCAATTGCTATATAACACCTGCACCATATTTATAATCTTAGAGTCATGAAAAGTTATTTTTAAAAGGCCCTTCACAGGGTATTATTTGAATGTCTGGAAAATATGCATAGATCCAGTTACCTGTTTCCACAAATAAATGAGGAACAGCCATTGTCTTTGTAAATTAAGCATAAATTATACAACCTTGTTCCTCAGAGAAGATTAAATACCTTAGAATGCTCATTTTCAAGTTTTCCTGGATGGATACCTGTTCTTAGTTATTATGGAGTGGTATTTTCCTGAATTACTATGTATTTCATTTTTCCCTTTCTCATTTTCTTTATTTTTAATGATTAGAGCTCATTTCATATGTTACTGCTGGATATGTTATATAATTGCTGCTTATTTGCTCTGGGGCACATTAATTTTTATTGCCATAAGTAAACGGTTCATAAGCACATACCTTGAGGCTAGAGAACAAGAGAGTACATAGCAAGTTTAACAATCTGTGTAAACTGAGGTGAATTAACATGTGGGACAAACAAGACAGAGCTGCTCACCCATCCCAGGCACTCATAAAGCAGGGCTGGACTACTGCTATCTATTTGTATTTGAAAGGGAAAGGTGTCCTCTAACCTCAAGAGCCTCATACAAACAGGCCAGTAAGAAGACAAAGCCCACTTGTAGGTTAGCGATATTGATACAGTGTTTCAAAAAGAATTACACCGAATGATACTCTTGAAGGCATTTCACCTCCAAATAACTGAAAGACAACTGAGGCTAATCCGTTTAACAGTGGTATCTGTCCAACCTTGCTGGAGGTCGCCCTGCAAAGGGGCAGGGTGTGGTCTCCGTCCGCTCTCAGGGAGCACCCGTGTTAAACGTAAGTAAATAAAAGGACTGCCACAGTGTGAGGCCTGATGGACTTGGTGCTGTGAGAGGGATGGACAGGCATGGTTTCAATTTAAGTGGTCAGAGAGTAGCACGGTGGAGGTCTGATAAAGACAGTGTCACACAAGGTGGCTGCAAAGCAGGATGTCAAGACAGCTGGTTGCAGGAGTAATGTGAAGTGAGAGAATGGAGGGGCCTGCTCTCGGAGTGGGTAGACTGCTCTGTGCAGCTGAAGCCCTGGTAGGAAAGATGCCAGCCAGAGGCAGAAAATGGAGTAGCTAATTGCTGCTAGCAGGTTATTTCGTAAATTTAATTCAAAATATTCCTGTCGTCTCTGCAATGGCACTTAGAGTCTGCAGACTGCCATGGTTCCAAGCAAATGAGAAGACAAGCATGCCATAAGGAAAAAAAAAAAAAAAGACCAAAGATCGAAGAGATACTTACGGGAAAAACACACAAATTCCAATAAAGAACAAGACACTTGAAGTCCCTTCTCAGCGGGGAAATGCAAATTAAAACTGGAAGAGATGACAGGCTCACAAACGTGGCTGTAATTAGGGACACTAACAATATTGCATCGTTTGGATCTGGAATGGTCCCCCAAAGGCCTTCGTGTTAAGAAATTGGGCTCCAGGGTGCCACTGTTGGGAGACTGTGCAAGCTCCAAGAGGTATGTCCTGTGGGAGGTCTTCCCATCAGTTGGAAAATGCCCTTGAAGGGGTTGTGAAGAGGGAGCCATCACCTCTGCTCTTTCATTTTTTGGCCAAGGAGTGAATGGTTTTGATCTACTATGTACTGACATGCTTTGTCACCACTGGACCCCAAACAACAGGACAGAGCCAACACAAACTGAAACCTCCAAAACCGAGCACCAGAATAAACCTTCCCTCTGTGTTAAAGTTAGTTGTCTCTCTCAGATATGTGTTGCCTCGGGTGTATGTTACAGCGGCGTGACTCTAATTAAAGGACACGGGGCAGCTAGAACTTGCTTGTTGCTTCCGGTACAATTATTTTAGAAAATAATTTGTTGATTCCTTTTTTTTTTTTCTCTTTTGTTGTTGATAGATCTGGTTTATTCCCTCCCCAGAAGACCATACAATGGGGTTATACCATCGTGATTTACTTACTGTCTTCATAGCAAAATCAGCTGAGAGCTGGATCCCTTAGCCCAGCCGTCTCCCAGTTCAAAGTGCTCTCATGTCTTTACAGCCAGCATCCTCTTCATCTGCCCTTGGGCTCCCCATACTCAAGCCTCAGTACAAGCTTCATAGCTTTAGCCATTGGTGGATTACTGTCTCTGCACTTCTCTTCCCCAGGCAAACAGAGAACATTTTTTCCTTTGATGAGATGTCATACTGTGAAGTTTGGTGCTAATCACATTTCTTGTTGTTTTTAGGAATGACCCCCATTCCTGGAAGTGCTATCAGCGCAGAAAACTATTTATTTTTAACAAGGTCTAGCCATGTAGTTGTAAATAGCATAGGACATGCATGTAGTCCAGGCTAGCCTCTAACTTATAGAAACCTGTGGGCCTCTGCCTCCTGAGTACTGGGATCATAGATGTGAGCCACCACTCCTGGCAATTTATTTGCTTCTTATAAGGTTAATCATACACTTAAAATAGGACACAGCAAATCCACTTGTAGAAACAACCTAAAACAAATGAACACACATGTTCACAGAAAGACCCGCACACCAATGTTCATAACAGCTTTGATGGTAATATATCATCAGTACGCAGTACTGTAATGCAATGGTATATCACACAGTCATGGACAGAAACAAGCTACTTACATGTCCTATTGCAATGAATGAAGCCCAGCACTATGTCTAAAGAAACTAAGCATGAACAGGTGTGTGGTGTGTGGTTTCTATACTGCTTATATGGGCATCTACAATGGAGAAAATGGCTTCCCAGTAACACGAAGAGGGAGCTGGCGAGGTCAGTGACTACCTGGGGTTAAGGGCAGGAGAGCTCACTGTCTGGAGTAAGATGCAAACAGGCCCAACAGCCTCAACCACGTTGGGGGTCCTGGGAGTGTAGACACAGTTCAGGACTCACGGAACTGCATACGTACAAGGAGCACATGCTGCTGCGTGTAAGATATGCTTCAATAAAAGCCACACCGGTGAAGAACTACTGTACATATTTGATATTATTTTTGTTTGCCTAATGTGTGCCATTAATATTTTCCAGAGTAAATTACATGAAATAACATTCTTCCGATACCTGTGTCTTAAAATGCAGGCTTTTGATATTTCACTATCTTTTATTTATTTTTTAACCAGTTCTCACTGTGGGTAACGTTTGTAGTTTTCTTTTGTTATTATTGCTGTTGTTTGCTTGTTTTATTTTTTAGTTTATTTTTATACATTTATTTACTTTAAGTGGATGAATGTTCTGCTTACATGTAAGCTCATCTCGTGTGTGCCCTGGTCCATGTGGAAGTCAGAAGACGGTATCAGATCTCCTAGAAGAGGAGTTCCAGGCAGCTGTGAGCCACTGTGTGGGTTCTGGGAATTGAACCCGGGTCCTCTGCAAGAGCAGCCAGTGCTCTTACCCGCTGAGCCAACTCTCCAGTCAGTCCCCTGTTTATTTGTTAAACAGGGTATTTCATGTATCCCGGACTGGGTTGACACTCAGTCTGTAGCTGAGGATGGCACCCACCACTGACCTGTTTGTGTGGTGCTGAGGTTTGAACACAGGGCTTCAAGCACACTAGGCAAGCATTCTGCCCTCCGAGTGATGGGTCACAGTTATGAGAAAATAGACTTTTGACCTCATATTTAAGAATAAATTAATTTGAAGCTTTACTGTGGTGGTTTGTGTGTACGTATGTGTGTGCACACGGGTTTGCGGAGGCCAGAAGTTAACCTCCAACATCATTCTTCAGGGGTAGGCCTGGCATGTGGGCTAATGCTTCCCTGTGGACAGTGAATGAGGGCTGTGTTGGAGCCCAGCTGGCACCTGGCTGTAAGGGCTGAGGAAGCCAGCTAGTGAGTGGGACAGTCCAAGAGCGTGCTCGGAAGCGTGAACATGGGACATTGGGCAGGTGCACGGCACCCACACACTGGAAACAGATGAGTGCCTGTCACCGTGGATGACTTGCTTGTTCAAGTTTGGGGAAAATATGGTGATAGCAGACAAGAAAGAAAAATTTCCACTGGTGAACTATTTTGGGAAGGCAGTTAACTCTTTTGAGCTGTATGTGGTAGTAATTGTATATTTATCCTGAATGAAATAGACTGGTGTTCCTCATAAAAGCAGGGATCCAGCTTCTTTTACGTGCACAGTTGAACTTCTTTCTTTGTTTTGTTTTGTTTTTTGGTCGGGGGGAGGGTTGAAAGAGGGTTGCTCTGTGCAGCAGCCTTGCCTGTCCTGCAATTCTTTACTCTACAGACCAGGCTGAGACCAAGCGGGTCCCAAACTCACAGAGATCCATTTGTCTCTGCCTCCTAAGTGCTGGGATTAAAGGTGCACACGACCACCGTCCAACACTGTACATTTTTCATGATGAACCTATTGGTAATACTTTGTCAAGCTATAAGACAGTACAGTTCAGAATACATATCAACATGAGGGGCCCTGCTTGGATACATTTGTAACTCAACCCTTAACAGAAAGTGAAAAGCAACAGTAATTACAATGTAGCACCATTTTTATTATGTCAGAGGTTAATTTAATAAAATATGGAAATAAAGCCATATACCAGCTTAAGCAATAAAATTTACCTTCAAGTTTAATTTGAAATGAAATCTTCACAAATTTAATAATAATGTTTCAATGTTAATGTTTAAAAGTGCGGTAGCTTGTCTCTCACTTAACTCTCTCCAAAAAACAACATACAAAAAAAGAGAGAGAGAAAAGAAATAAATGAAGATTGAACAAACAAGCAAACAAAACCAACATGACCAAAAGACACCAAAGCAAAATGAAACAAAAAGCCTACAAATAAAACACATGGGTCCATTTTTGTTAACCAGCTACTTCCTGCTGAGCATGGTCCCTGGCCAGGAGTGTGGTTGACACACCCAGTGATACATGAAGTTAGGTGGGTAGGAGGGATCTAGGAGGAGTTAGGAGATGAGGGAAACATGATTGAAATTTATGGTAGGGAAAAAACTTTTAAATAAAAAATAAATCACAAAGCCTGAGCAGGAAAAAAAATAGAGAAAGGGAAGAAAGTGTAGTAGTCCAAGAGAGAGTAACTAACATAGAAAGCAAATTAATCTTCCTTAACTTTCAACTTTGTATGTGCCAAATTTTTTCAATGTAGAGCTTTACATCTTGAATATAAAATTATTGCTGGTATTCAATAAAGCCACACTTACTATGCAATTTTAAGAAAAAAAAATGCTTGCATGGTTCAGCCAACTGTGGTGGAACATACCTGTAGTCCAAGAGCTTGGAATGTGGAATAAGGAGTTCACAATTATTCTCAAATACATAACAGAGTTCAAAGGAAACATTGGCTATGTGAGTTTCTGCCTCAAAAAAAAAAATGCTCAGGCATAACTAAAACCTTAAATGTCATTTATCCATTTTATTTCTGAAAATAAACTAGAGAAAATAGATTCATCCACCAAAGAAAATCTTAAATCCAGCAAACCCTTAACACAAAATATCCGGGAAATATGGGACACAGTGAAAAGACCAAACCTAAGAATGACAGGTGTAGAAGGCAAAGAAACCCAACTCAAAAGTGCATAAAACATATTCAACAAAATCATAGAAGAAAAATCTTTCCCAACCTGAAGAAGGACATCATGCCTATGAAAGTACAAGCAGCTTACCGAACACCAAATAGATTAAGCCAAAAGAAGAAGAAGCCTCCATGCCGCATAATTATCAAAACACCTAACATACAGAACAAAGCAAGAATATTAAGAGCAGTGAAGGAAAAAGGCCAGACCTATCAGAATTGCACCTGACTTCTCCATGGAAACTCTGAAAGCCAGAAGGTCCTGGATAGATGTCCTCTTTTTTTTTTTTTTTTTTTTTTTTTAGGAATTTAAAATACTTATTTTGATTTTTGAGATAGGGTCTCAAGCAGACCCATGCTACATGACCCTTTAGTTCTGCTTGTTTAACCCTGAATACTTGTACAAGCCAGGGAACTAGAAAGGGGCATTGGGGACGGGTTGTCTTAATAATAGAATACAAGTGAAATGAAAGCAGAGTAGGGAAACACTGGGGTGGAAATGGTTAAACAGAGGGGTGGCTAGAAAGGATTGTGGAGGGTTAATTAAGACAAAGCAAAGGGGTGTGGAAAAGCTGTATGAAAACCTACTGTCTTGTAACCCAAAAAAGAAATACCAAAGAGATACACTGAATATCTAGATAACGCCGTCCATAGAAGCGGGTTACTAAATAAACCCCAACCCCAGTTATGGGATACGTCTGTTAGAGTGGGTCAGGGAGGCCTCAGAGACCCCAACAAAAAGCAGGCTCTTGTCAGCTTTCTTGGTTGTCCACCCGAACTGGAGGATAAGAGCTGCTGTAGACACCACATACTTTGGTTTTGATATACATGCAGTAATTCTCAGGCTCATGTAATTCATAGGTTGCCTTGGGGAAGCAGATTCTACCAATTATTTAAATAATGTTGGTTATAAGTACACACACAATGCTATTTTACGTAACTGGGGGAAAATGAGGCATTGAAAAGAAAGACCAGAGAGGCAAGGATACAAAACTGTGGACAGACAGAAGGAGGAGTCTACAAGCTGGAAAATCTTTAACTGGCATGCTCCCTTTTCTACTCCAAAGCCCATTTTATTGCAAAGCAATTTTTTTCTGTATTTGACCTAAAGACCAGTAAAGGGAGAATAAAAATATTATTCCTCAGCCCATTTAGGGTTATCTCAATCGTCTTTATATCCAATAAATAATTTCAGTTTTGAAGTCCGCCAGTTGGGGTTTCTAGGGTAGAGGATCGGTACCTTTGAGGCTCTTTATTCAGTGGTGTGGTTAGTCTCGGAGAATACTAGTGTCCTTGCTGGATGACAGTTGTGTCCTGGGTATCAGCTCCATGGCTGTAATTGAGTGTTACTGTATGGGCATTCCTCTTCGCCTGGCTTTCCTGGGCATACGATTGCCAGCACACATCCACATCATGGGTTGTGAAAACCCTGGAAGGCTTCCTGGGACAAAACCTGTATCATGAATAACAGAGAAATTAAATGTGTGTCATTAGCATATTTACTATAGATGAGATTATATCGTCTCTTGTCCTTAATCATGAATTCTGGGTGTTTTGTACATTAACTACACCACAAGTTATCATTTGAAATTGGGTAGAAACATCCTTAATGACTTTTGTGACATATCGGTAATTAAATATTGAGAAAAATAACTCCTGGACTTGAAAGCGAAATCACAAATGAAGGGGTTTTTTTTATGCACAAAATAATATCCTGCTGACTTGTTCTTAGATAACACAATACCTAGAGCACTGCAAATGCTTATTTGATATATTAAAAAGTTTTTAATTATTTAAGCATATCGAATATCCCGGGCATTTCGAAAAAACAAAACCGTTAAAATCTTGTTCATTAACCGGGTGGGAAATGGAATAATTGGAATATAGTTATGATGATTATGCTATCGCTTTCATTTGCTTTTCTATTTGTTTATTGTGGGGGGGGCATTTATGTGCCCATGTACAATGGTCAGAGGATAGCTTCTTCAAGACAGTTCTCTTCTCTGTCCTGAGGATTGAATTCATAGCCTCAGACTTGGCAGGAACGCTGCCCACTGAGGCATCTCACCAGCCCCTAATTACACCACCACCCTTTCATGATCCCGTACTTCTTTCATGTGCTGAGGTGACAAGCTTTATGAATTAGGTGCTCACTGTCGCCATGAATGCCGGCTTACACACTTACACGTCGGTGTGCGCATGTGTAAAGGTCTTATATTATTTTATTTTTTCAGTATAAGATCTAGAGCTGACCAATGGCGCATGAGTTGCTTACCAGTGGCCACGTCCCTGAGGAAGACTTGATCTTCCTCTCCCAGCACCTGTCAACTGCGTATGGCTTTTCGACAACTAGTGTGAGCCCTCTGTCTATCCGTGGTGGGATGGCTTTGATCTTGCTCTCTTGTACAGATCTTATGCAAACACAATTTCTGAGCCCTTCACGGGCCTCTCCCTACGCCCACCCTCCATTCTCAAACTGATTCCAGAAATCAGAGATAAGAAAAAGAGAGGATGCCGGTGAGATGTGGGCAGGTACGACACAATTAAAAGTGTTGGGGAGGTGGATGGTGGTGCAGCCAGGCCTTACCACGACGCTTACCGAAGCCTGTCTCTCCATGCTGAAGTGGACACCTGGCATCTTTTCAGCCTCACTTCTCATATTCACCAAATCCAGACAGGGCTTTAATAAGTCTTAATCCTTCAAACTATTTCTCCCATGAAGATCGTGCTCACTTTATCACCTTGCCTTTGATCCTACATTCCTTGTCTGGGTAGTCCATCCTTGTCTTCTCCATAGCCTCTGGGTAATTAGTTACCTGTCAGTGTGACATATTTACACTCTGTGCAGTTAAAAAGATGTTCACACTGATTGTGTGTGTGTGTGTGTGTGTTTTACATTCCCCCCTGTTGATTGTAGCTCTGTATTTCATACAGCAGAGTCTCTAATTTTCCAAGCATTTGTGTTTAATCTCATTCGTGAGAGGTTATTTCTGTTTCCTTTGTCTTGCTATGTTTTTCTTGTTTGTTTGTTTGTTATTTATCTATTTTATATCTTGGCTGCAGCCTTCCCCCCTCATCCTTCCCTCCCAGCCCCAACTCCCCTATCCCTCCCTCTCGTCTCCATCCAGAAGAGGGCAGGTCTCATGAGTATCAATAAAATATGACATATCAAGTTGCAATAAGACTGAGCAGCAACCCAGTACAAGAAATAGGGCCCCAGAACACAGTAAAGGAGTTGGAGAGCACATGTTCCCGCTGGGAGGAGCCCCACAAAAGGACCAAGATACACAACGGTAACATGCATGCCTAGGTCAGTCTCATGCAGGCTCCCTGACTGTTCAGTCTCTGCGAGCCCCCGTGAGCCCAGGTGAGTTAATTGTGTGAGCAGTCCTGTGGTGGCCTTGACCTCTCTGGTTGCTATACTCCTTTCTCCTCCTCCACATGATTCTGGAACTCTGCCTAATGTTTGGCTGTGAGTCTCCACATCTGCCTCCATCCGTTGCTGGATGGCACCAGCCTGGTCACAGGAGATGGCCAGTTCAGGCTACTTATCCACTATCTAGCAGTCTAAGCTGGGGTCCTCCCCATAGACTCCTGAGAGACACCCCTCCCCCATGCCAGGCTTCCAACTGACCTCAAAATACCCCCAGCAGTTACCCTCAGCCCTCCCTTCCTTCATTCCCCACACCTGATCGCTCACCTTCCTACCCCGCCCACCCACAGTGCACTCACAAAATCTCTTCATTTCCAGTTCCCAGGGAGATCTGGGTGTTCCCCCATGAACTCTCCTTGTTACCCAGTCTCTTTGGGTCTGTGGATTACAGTATAGTAATCCTTCATTTTACAGCTAATATCCCTTAGGAGTGAGTACATACCATGTTTGTCTTTCTCCATCTGGGTTACCTCGCTCAGGCTGACTTTTTTTTTTTTTTTTTTTTTTTTCTAGTTCTATCCATTTACCTTCAGATTTCCTGGTGTCCTTGTTTTTAACAACTGAGTGATACTCTGTTGTGTAATTGTCCCACATTTTCTTTATCCATTCCTCAGTTTGGGGACAACTAGGTTGTTTCCAGGTTCTGGCTATTACGAATAAAACTGCTGTTAACGTAGTTGAGCAAGTGTCCTTGTGGTGTGATTAAGCATCCTTTGGGTGTATGCCCAACAGTGGTGCAGCTGGGTTGATTACCAGTTTTCTGAGAAACCACCACATTGACTTCCTAAGTGGCTGTACAAGCTCACACTCTCACCAGCAATGGAGGAGTGTACCCCTTGCCCCACATCCTGCCCAGCACAAGCTGCTGCTTGTGTTTTTGATCTTAGCCATTCTGACAGGTGTAAGATGGAATCTCAGAGTCATTTTGGTTTGCATTTCCTTGATTTCTAATGAAGTTGAACATCTCCTTAAGAGTTTCTTGGCCATTTGAGATTCTTCTGTTGAAAATTTCCCCTTCAGATCTTTACCCCATTTTTAATTGGATTATTTGGTATTTTGATGTCTAGTTTCTTGACCTCTTTATATATTTTGGAAATCAGCCCTCTGTCAGTCATGGTGTTGGTGAAGATCTTTTCCCATTCTGTAGGCTGCTGTTTTGTTCTGTTGACAGTGTTCTTTGCCTTACAGAAACTTTCCAGTTTCATAAGGTCCCACATACTAATTGTCAATCTTAGGGCCTGTGATATTGGTGTTCCATTCCTGTACCAATGGGTTTGAGATTATTTTCCACTTTCTCTTCTCTCAGGCTCAGTGTATCTGGATTTATGTTGAGGTCTTTGATCTACTTGAGTTTGAGTTTTATGCTGGGTGACAAATATGAATCAGTTTGCATTCTCTTACATGCTGATATACAGTCAAAGCCGGAACCATTTGGTCTTGCTGTGTTTTAAATGATAGTGTTGTTTGGTGAGTCTTTCCCCTGCCATTTATTTTTGGAGAATACTTGTGATACTGCTTTCATAATCAGCTTTGGGTTCAGGTGTCCTAAGAGTCATCGATACCTCAGGGACCATCAGAGGCACATTGTTAATTGTGTCTATTTTCACCTCAAAGCAGTAGAGTCTCATTTTATTTGGGGGTGTATTTTTCCACAGAGAGCCTTGGCAGACATAAAGGTCTTGGCTGTCTCCTTTTGACCTTGGGTAATTTTCAAAAGTATACCACGCATCAGAGGTGTTGGCACTTGAGCATCTCTGCTGTGTAGATTATCTGCTCTCAGCTATGATTCTCTGCAATGTGAAGCTCACAGCACATTCCCTGTCTCCTACAGGAAACACAACCTGAGTTTCTAAATCACCAACAGGAAAACTGCATCATGGGAGAATCACAGATCCCTCTCACACACCTCAGCTTTGTTCTCTAGTTTCTGTTTTACTTCAACACTTATGATATCTCTTTTCTTTGTTGAAAACTTAGCTATACATCTTAAAATATTTTATTCACCCTATCTAGTGTCCGCTGCTGCTAAAACTTCAGCTGTCTTCGTGGAATTAGGAGCTGTATTGTATACCTCTTTATAATCAATCACGAACAATTATTTGAGAAATAGTTTCTTCCTCTGATGGTAATAACAACGTGTAGTGGAGTTGTTTTGGCAGAACTGGACACTGTTTTTCCATACTCCTGATGCAGTTTAAAAATGGGGCACTACCTGAAATTTGATACACTATGCATTAGGTTTTAATTTGTAGACATCCTTCTAAATTTAATATTAAATGTTCATTTAAAGATAAATATTCCAAGGACGTCACCAGAATGTTAAAGAGCAATAAAATATACCTAGAGAAAATGCTAGCACACACCTGGAATGGGCAGGGGGGGCAGGAGAATCAGGAGGTCAAGGTCATCTTCAGCCACTAGACACTTTGAAGCTAGCCTGAGCTATACAATCCTCTGTCTCTGAAAACACACACACACACACACACACACACACACACACACACACACTTATGCTTTAGGTAAAAATATGAAAACAATTTTCAAAATATATGAGCTAATTCATATCTCAGCTAAAAAGTCAAGCTTTAAAGATGAGGAATAAAGAGAAAGGTGTACTGTCCCCATACTGACACATAATAGCTACATTTAAGTCTAACTTTATAAACACGGGTCAGACATAGTAGTGCTCATCTGGTAACTCCAGCATTGAGAAGAGGGAAGGGAAGGATAAAAAGTGTAAGGGTAGCCAGGGCTACATAACAAACAGAAGTTCATAAGCATTTGGGATATGTCTAATGCACTATGGAACACCGATCTTCAGATACTGACACATTAAATACTGAGACATCGCAACTACTTTCAATGATACTGCTTACTTGAGGAAAGAGTACTGAGATGGTCTACCAAAAGAAAGAGGAAAGCCCAGTGTAGTACAGGACTAACAGAATGTAAAGTGATACTTGGTTGATCTGCACTGAAGAAAGCATGTTGATACCAGTTCACAAAATTACAAGTAGAGGATATTGCGATATGAATACTTATCACGGTTAAATAAGGATCAGGATAAACAAATAGGCCGAATAGATGTTTATTCAGGGAGAAATAACTTACAACCTAGACAGATGAACACCAGGAAATTCAACCCGATCCTCTCCTGTCCGAGTCACGCCAGCAAGAGAGCTTTTCCAGGCTCTCCCTCCGACCTCCTTCCACAGGTCACTTCCGCCCATGGCTCCACCCCCCAATGGGCGTGGTCAGTGCCACAGAAGGACTATCTCACTACAAATACTCACAGGTGGCTTTGATTCTTGTATCCATAAATAAAAGAATCGACGAGAAAGCTGAAGCAGATTTCCCAGGAAATAAGACCGGCACATTATAAAATAAAAATGTTAATACCGAAGCTTGGGTGTACTCATCAGGAAGTTTGAAGGATCCACGTGTTAATCAGAAAGACACTTGTTCTGTGTCAATGCAGGCAGATGTCACTCAGTAGCCATCTGCTGGGTATTCAGATTTAATCCTCCCCCCCCCCTCTTTTTTGTCTATTTTGTCTACGGTGTGGTGGTTTCTTGTGTGAGCTCTGGAGTCCTACTCCACAAGTACAAATTCTAGATTCACCACTTACAAGTCCTGTGGCCCCTAGAGAAATGTATTCATCTTTAAATGCCCCCATGTTATTCGCCTGGGCAATAAGAGATACTGTGGTGCACGCGTTTAAGCCCAGCACTTGAACTAGGGTAAGGCAGCCTGGTCTACATAGTCAGTTGCAGGACAGTCAAAACTACGTAGAGACCCTGCCTCAAAAGAATGACTTTTTTAATTAAAAAGCGGTAATGATAGCACCTGATTGTGGTCTGTATAAAGATTGTGTCAGGCCCTGACTTTAGCCCCCGTTTTCTGATGGGAGATGTCATTCTGTAAATATGTTTCTCATACTGGTTAATGAATAAAGCACTGTTGGCCAATAGGAAAGCAAGAGAAGAGGGTTCTTTCTTAATTACTGAGTTACTACTGCATACAGACATTGCTTCTGGTTATTGAGACGGCACATGTCACATTGGCATATGGATAAAATAAGTAAAATTGTGGCATAGCCACATTTGAAGCATCTCAACAGGAAATCGGTGTTTTGGAGAAACATGAGGTAATGCCCCTCGGGTAAGTGCAGAGAAAGGTAGAGTTCTGAAGCAGTGCTACCTGGGCTATTTTAAATTTATCTTGCAAAGGAGCAATGCTTTTTCATGCTTTGACGTAGGTTCCCCCAAAGCAAAAAATAAATAAATAAATAAATGAAACATTTAAATATATAATCAAGTATGAAGGTCAAACTGCAGAGTGCTTCTGGAGTATACTGGAAAAAAGTCAAAACAAATGTGTACACTGGCCTCCTCATGAAGCCCAGTTAGGAAACAAATAAGATACTTGAAGGCTGAAGAACCTTGTAACAAAGTATTTGCCTTAATGGTGAAATGCCCTTTTTCCCCCCTTTCTCTTTCCCCTGCCCCCTCCCTCTCTAAACATTCCATCTATAGAAGTCTCTGTTTCTGTAGGAAAATCTGGCATTTGAGCCAGCTCCCTTTGCAAAGGTATTGATTTCGCAGAAGTCTTGTGATACGCTCTCAGGCTGTTTCATCTAATAATCTTTAGTAATCAGTTAAAGCAGTGGTTCTCAACCTTCTTGACTCTGCCACCCTTTAATACAGTTCCTCATGTTGTGGTGATCCCCCCACCACGACTATAAAATTATTTTCATTGTTACATCACAACTGTGATTTTGCTACTGTTGTGAATCAGTGCTTTCCAGTGGTCTTAGACGGTCCTTATGAAACATGGGTGGTTTGAACCTCCAGAGGGTTTTGGTTCTGGCCCCCATTGCACTCCCCAATTCTTGAGCTGTTTCTCCCACTCACCGGACTTGTGAACTAACCCCCATAGCACTGGGGTATGTACCCCAGATGTGGAGTCATGTTCTTTCTGCCCGTGCTTCATGGAGGCTGTGCCTCTGTGTCGAGATCATCTGTGCTCTCAGATCCTCAACATGGAATAGTGCCGGCTTGTGCTTCCTTATTCACATGACGCTGAGTGAAGTAACAACTCCTTTGCCTCCTCTCCACCTCTCGCCCCTCCCCTCCGCCGGCCTCTGCCTCTTTTCCTCCCTTCTCCTTCATGGTGCCTGATATGTGTCAGGCACATTCTCTACCCCCTCTCTAGCCTCTCACCCATATCTCTAGCTTACAAAACCCTTCTATGTTATTATTACATTTATGTGTGTGTGTGTGTGTGTGTGTGTGCATGCACAATACATGTGCTCTGTGAGTGAGTGCGTGTACGGGGTTATTGGAATGCCACTCTACAAATGTGGGAGTCAGAGGACAACTTGAAGGAGTCAGTTCTCTTTATCCACCATTCAGGTCCTGGTATCAAACTCAGATCATATGACTTGGTACAAGTGCATTTATCCACTGACCCATCCATCCTACAGGCTCCGAACCTCTCTTATTTTTTTAGGTGTATTTCAAATTCTTGAAGAGTAGAAGCAACAGTCTGTTTATTTTGTGTTTCCTCTACTATTTCTTTAAATCGTTCAGAAGCAATGAATGAGTGTTTTGCCTCTCTGAACTCCGATAGGTCTAGAATAAATGCTTATGTTTGTAAAGGGCAAAGCAAAACAAAACAGAGAATTAACCAGTGCAAATTTACCACTGTCTCTATGATGTCTATGCCTGCTAGATGATTTGAACTTTTTTTTTTTTTTTAATGAATATGAGTGGAGTTGGGGGAGAAAGCTCGATGGGTAAGAGCACCAACTGTGACAGTCTGATGACCAGAGTCTACGAGAACAGCCTTTTACATGTTTCACCAGCATTCTGCGCCAGGAGATGAGAGGCAGAGACGGCGAAGAGAGAAGCAACCAGAAGTTTGCAGGCCAGCTCGAGGCTAGGGTCCATCAGAGCCATAGAAAGAAGAAGGTGAGACTTCCACACATGTAACATGGCATGTGCACACACATGTACCTGCATGAACACGCATGCTCACAACACATATGTAAAATAAATACTTGAAACATTAAGAATCCATTTTAAAAAACCCAGACTTTATTTTATAATTGTTTTGGGTTTTTTTTGTTGTTGTTGTTTTTGTTTTTTGGGTTTTTTTGTTTTGTTTTGTTTTGTTTTTCCTGTAGAGCTAAGTTTTCTCTTAGCTGCCCCAGATGTCATGAAATTCGTGATCCTCCTGCCTCACCATCTGTCCTCAGTTCGAGATTGCAAGTACAGGCTGCCGTAGCTCACTCTACAGTTTATTTATTCATGCAGTGTCTTCTCCTAAGAGCAAATGTACTTGCTGTGAACCAAGCTAAAAGACAGACAAAAGAGGTCAAATGAGTTTAAAGTTTGTTTTTATCACTTAACTTAAAACAGGCAGAAGCTTAACGATTTGTTTGGATGTTTAAATTCCCTGATTAGCCTTTGGTGGGGTTTTTTTTTTTTTTTCAAATTTCCTTTGTCTCTAATAAAAAAAAAGAGAGAAAAATAATCTATATCAAAATATTGCTTCATAAGAGTTTAAAGATTCTCTTAGCCATACTATAAAGAGCATTGTTTGGTGGTAGAAAAAGACATGGAAGAAAGCCAAGCCCTTGGAACATAATCCCCACTGTGGTTGAGTGTGTTGCTAAACATCCTATTTAGGAATGTAACCCGTGAAGGTGGTGGATCTGAGGGGAGGCGTCCTTGGATGTGAGCTAGGCTCCAAGATTTTACACCTGCGGCTGGGACTAATGCCTTTGTTTCAGAAGCTGTTACTTCCTGTCTCTCCCTCTGTGTCCTTGGGGGACACAAAGTTTCAGTTCTGGATCTTGTAAACAGAGACTGGGCCCTTACCAGACAGACCCTAATCTGCCTGTGTCTTCTTCTAGGACTTCCTAGTCTCATGAACTGCAATGCACGGACTTCCCATCTTAAAGTGACCCATCTAGGGTGTTTGCTGTGTCAGCACCAACAAGCAAACAGAAAGTTTTTCAACTGTCTGACTCTGCTGTGTTGCATGAGGTTGTATAAATCTATGGGAACAACACCAGCTTCTGAAAGCCGTTTCTCCTGAGTGTGAGGCTATCACAAGACCATCTAAGAACAAAGGGAAACTGAGCGTCCTCATAAGCTTAAAATCTAAGCTGGATTTAAACCTAAAGAGATGAAATGTAGTCCTTAGTTTTCCTGTGGGAATCTGCTCCCTCTTACGTTCATTTTGTGCTCTGTGCCTTTCCGGGTACAACCCTATCTTTGCACGTTTGTCTCTTCTTCCTTTAAAATGGCACCGCCTGTGAGATTTGCCTTTGGTTCCTTTATTTAATGGCGATGCTGGGCAGACGCAAAGTGCCCCTCCTGTCCTCCTAGCTTCCTGGGTTTTATACTGCAGTTCCTTCTTACAAACCATATTCAAAACTCATAAAGCACCATTTGTGTAGTAAAGTCCTATACTCAAGAGCCAGAAGAGTCTCCTATTGCCACTTTGAGGGGCAATGAAGCAGGGTTCATATGAAAGCCTCAGCACCTTTAGATTATCAATAATCAATAACGATGCCAGGCCTGGCAGCTCCTATTGTGAACCAAGCATGTGAGAGTGTGAGACGGGAAGATGAAGAGACCCAGGAGAACTGGGCTACATAGTGAGCTTGAAGCTAGACTGGGCTCCATGTAGGTTGGGAGACCTTATCTCAAAAAGTCCAAAAGCAAACATTTTGTGAATTGGTATCAATAATATTCACCTCATAAGATTGCTGACAAGATTAAAAGATAGGACGTATGTTACAACCATTTTGTAAATGTAAAGCAATACTTAAACAAAGCTGTGTACTTATTGCTCCAAGCCTGTTCGTGACTTGACTACCACTCACCCAGGTAACCTCATTTCCAATCACAGTTCTAGAAAGAGTCCATGTCAGGGTAAGCTAAGCACTCTGCCCTAACATGTCATGCTTATCTGTATTTCCATCCCTGCTTGCCCATTCTGTCTGCTCACCTCTTCCTTCCTGTTCAACCCCTTCTAAACTGCCAGGTGTAACTTCTTAAGCACCCTGATCTCCTACTCACGTACATCACGGCTTGGATTAATGTCAGATCACCAGGCCATGGGGGGCAGTCTCACAACAGACACGCAGTAAATATATACCAGTGTGTTGGCTTGACTGCGAACCTTTTCCCTCTCCGTTAAATGCTCACAACATTATTTGTCAGCTCAACATAGCAAAGGAAATTGCCACTACGGTGGCTAACTGTATATGTCAACTTGACAGGACCATGGTGTGTGTGTGGGGGGGGGGGGGTTGTCCAATATTTGGTAAAGCATTGTCACTGATGTTCCTGGGAGGGTTTTTTAGGGAATGACATTAACATGTAAATTTGTACATTGAAACAGATTGCCTTTCAAAATGTGAGTGGGACTCTAAAATAAGCTGAAGTCTTGAAATAAGTGTCTTTTTTGTTTTAAGATTTATTTGAAATACATCTTTTTTATTTTAAGATTTATTGTGTATACAGTGTTCTGCTTACATGCCAGAAGAGGGCAGCAGATCGCATTATGGATGCCTGTAAGCCACCATGTGGTAACTGGAACTTGAACTCAGATCCTCTGGAAGAACAGCCTGTGCTCCTAACCTCTGAGCCATCTCTCCAGCCCTTGGACTAAGCCTTGAAGAAGAATCTTTGGCCTTGATGATACTGCCGTCACCTCTGGTTCTTTATTTAGTGCATTACCTTTCTCTGCAGATCTTGAGACTTTTCAGCCTCCATAATCATATAGCAGGTGAGCACATTCATTGTAACAGACCTATTTTATAAGTATGTGTGTGTTAATAATGCTGTATAATATATATATATATATATATATATATACATACATACATACATACATATATCATCCTGGTGGTTGTATTTCCCTGCAAAACACTTGAGTAGCTTTTCCTGCATTGAGCTCATTAAGAGGGGTTTCTCATCAGGTTCCTTAAAAATACAGCCTGCTGGGGCTGGAGAGATGCGACAGAAGTCATGGATACACACACACCACTCTACAGAGGACCTGAGTTCAGTTCTCAGCACACACACATTTGCAGATTACAGCAACCTATAACCTCGGGGTCAAATGATTGGACACTATCTTCTGGGTTCCAAGGACAACTGCACTTATATACACATGCCCTCCCACACAATCTACCAGAAAATTGTACAAAATCATGAGTCACAATATTTTGTCATTTACATGAAAGAAAAAAATATATAACTCAACCAAGGGGATAAACAATGAACCGTGAATGAACACTATGTATTACTCAAGCCTCCCCGAAGACGTGGTAACAGTATGGGTGTGGTGTGTACTTGTAAATTAAGGGTGTCTTAGAAAACACACACATACACACACACACACCACACACACACACACACACACAGTTTCATCTGATCTTGGTCTCTGGCATTGTCTCTTCAGGGGCATTATATGCATATTTTTAATATTATGTAACTAAATTGAAGGCAAAAAAAGCACAGAAACATTTGTGGTTTTCTACATCTCCCAGTGGCACTGAACTTTTGACTTACACCCTCCTCCATGTCACCATCTATGCTTTTCTTCTGCAGCTTTATCCCAGGATAGTGAGCTAAACGCAGGTCCCGTAAAGCCAACCCCAGTTTTTTGTGTGTCTAGTCCATAGTAAAGAGAAGCACATTTTTATGAGTGAATAAATGGCAAAAAGTTAAAAAAATAAATAAATAAACATGCACATTAGAAGTAGCTTTCAGGGGGTCTGTTTGGAAGATCTACTCTACAGGATTTTTTGAGCAAAATCATAACTTTTAAAATATTCTACTTTCCCCTAAAACTTCTGGTGATGGTATGATGATAGTAAAGGGTTTACAGGAATAACCAACACAATTGACATTCTTCTGCCAGAAGCAGGTAAGGGAACACCGCCAGGTCTCATCCCTTTGGGGCAGATTCCTTCCTGTGTGGTGTAGAGCAAGCGGTGTTAGGATCGGAGCTTCTGGTTGGCCCGTTTTCCTTTTCTTTTCATTAGAACGGGCACTTGTTACTTAGCCCAGGCTAGCCTTCAAGCTTGCTGTCCTCCCCCTTAGGACTGCAGCTGTATGCCACAACCAGACCCTGCTAGCTTATAAATTCCGAGCACATCGGTGCCAACATTGACTCTAGCAATGCTTTCAACAGTTACAATGCTGTTTGCCAATAGGCGTCGTGAAATTTTGCAGTTCTTCGAGAGAGCAAGAAGCTGAAGAAAACTCACCCGTGTCCTCTGGGTAACAGGGCAGGCCTCCTACCACGGAGCCATAGCTTCCTCGTCTTCAGAAACCCGTCGCTGCTCAGCTTCTGTTTTGAGAAAGGGTCCCCTTAAGTTGTCCAGTGTGACCCCGAAGTCCTCCTGATCTTCCCGCTGGAGTTTCGGGCCCTGGGATTGTAGTTTTGAGTGGCTTTCTCGATTTTTATCCAAGTTTGGAACATGTATAGCGTTATTTATTTATTTATTTATTTTGGTTTTTCGAAACAGGGTTTCTTTGTACTGCTTTGGAGCCTGTCCTGGAACTAACTCTTGTAGACCAGGCTGGCCTCGAACTCACAGAGATCTGCCTGCCTCTGCCTCCCCAGTGCTGGGATTAAAGGCGTGCACCACCAGCACCCGGCTGTACAGCATTTTTATTTAATCTGATAAGAAAAACTAAATATATTCCTATTTCAGAATTTATCAAAAAAAAAAAAAAAAGTAAAATACATCTTAGCAAATACCTGGGGGAAAGTGTGTAATGATTTTAAAATGTTAAACTACAAACCACGTTAGATTTTGTCCCCTACTCTCTTGTTAAGCCTCTTAAAACGTAACTCCTGCAAACAGGTGGGGAAAGCTACCCCAGCCTTTAACCTATTTGTATCTCTTTACTTCTTGACTGCCTGTTTTATATCTTGTTTGCCTCCTACTCCACAGAGTGAAATTCTCCTGTTTTTTGTTTTTCTTCCTCTTTTCTGTGGACCTGGTTTCAACGTCTGGGTCTTGTACAGTGGAAAATTAGTTGCAATATCTGTGTGTATATGTTCTCTATCCTGATCTCTGCTTTACTTTCTGTCCTCTGATACATCAAAGCCTTGGCCACAATAAGATATATAAGATATCTACATGTTACATCCTTCTTTTAAGTGTGTGTGTGTGTTTGTATGTCACGTGCACGATTGGTTTTCTTGTCTTAACTTACTGCCTTTCTGAATTTGTTTCAACTTGTGTTTGTTTTTGAGACAGGACTTGCTATGTGGACCAGGCTACACTCAATAAGACATGCAAATTAAGCGTGGTTATATTAGCTCACATGAATCAGTTACATAAACCAGGCCAGATTGTGCAGGCTCATAATCCTAAGTACCTGGGAGGCTGAGAGAGGCAGATGGGAAGTTTAAAGTTTCCCCAGGCTGCTTAGTAGCTTCAAGGCTAGATGGAAAATTTAGTGTCTGTCTCAAAAATACAGAAATAAGTAAATAAAATAGAAATTTTAAAGTATTATGTAAGTCATGTTCATCTGGCATATATGTGTGTAGGGCCCTAGGTTCAACCCCAGTACAAAATAAGTTGACATGACTCAGTACC
This sequence comes from Phodopus roborovskii, assembly GCF_943737965.1. Classification (NCBI taxonomy): domain Eukaryota; kingdom Metazoa; phylum Chordata; class Mammalia; order Rodentia; family Cricetidae; genus Phodopus; species Phodopus roborovskii. The sequence goes on from NW_026126415.1 coordinate 4,359,254, forward strand.
GAGATACTGACTTACACCTCAGTGCTGTTACCCAATACTACCCACTAACACATCACAAGTATGTATCCTCCCCCCAAATCATTGCTAGCCTAGGATGCAAACCTTGCTCAGGATGCTACGTTCTTCAATCTTTTTTCCAAACAAAATACAGGCTTTCTGTTTCTTTACTCTTCTCCCTACTTCTCAAAGGCACAAATGGGCTCTTCTGCCATAGATTTCCAATACCAGCACAACGTGTCCTGTTTCACAAACCCAGAAGGAAAGACAATAAAACTGTATTTATGGTAAGCATCTTTCCACTCTACATTCCAAGAAGAACTGCTCAGAGGAAGTTTTAGGGAACGTGAAGGAACTGTTATCAGTCAAAGCACACAGGCTTGAAGGCCAGGGGTGTTTCCTCTCTCTTGTATTTATGGTCCCATCATGATCAAGGACAGGATGAGTGAATTAAATGGTTCAGGATGGAGCTCTGAACACTTGATCTAGTTACTAAATCCTGTGGTTTATTATTGATAGCAGCTCTTCAGCCCCTCTTGCTCCTTTATGAACCATAAGATGCAAGCCCTCTGATAACTCAATTAATCTCCTACAGTTTGAGAGCATTCCCTTCTTTATTCGCTAAATATGCGTGATTTAATGTGATACTTTGTTTAAACCAACTAATGGTGTTTGAGACTGGGTGGGTCAGTTACTTTCTTGGTCAGCTTGACAACAAGCTAGAAACTTAAATCTGGGAATTGCCTCCATCAGATTGTCCTGTAGGCAAGTCTGTGGGGGCGTTCTCTCTCCACTTAGCACAGCTGATGTGGTTTTCAAAATCCCGCTCCGCTGGCTCTGTTTTCTAGGAAATGGGATTGTAGACATTTCCCGCCATACTTGGTTTAATACAGATTTTATATGTATGTATGTAGATAGATAGATGAAAGATTGTGGATGGCAGATAGATGTGTGTATGCATGTGTATGTAGATATACATACGCAGACATACACAGACTCACAATGTAGCCCAAGCTGGCAGGAACTTACTATGTAGTCCATGTTGACCTGAAACTGACAGCACTTTCCCAGCCTCTGCCTCCTGAGTGCTGAGGTTACAGGCATGTACACCATGGCCTGCTTGATTGCTCTTTGATGAAAGATTTTCATGGCTTGCCAGAAGGCAATGGTGCACACCTTAATCCCAGCACTCAGGAGGCAGAGGCAGGCAGATCTCTGTGAGTTCGAGGCCAGCCTTGTCTACAGAGTGAGTTCCAGGACAGACAAGGCTCCACAGAGAAACCCAGTCCGGAAAAAAGAAAAAGAAAAAGAAAAAGAAATAGCTTGCGTGCACTATTATTCCCTTTTGACCATTGTGATTTTTGTGGTTAAGTCCTTACTTTTCAAGAAGAAAGGATATAATACTTTGAAAGTGAAAGAGGTTGCATTAGATGGTTTAAATTGAAATAGGATTTTATAAGTAGGGCCAGGTCAAATGAAAGTTATTGGTTCAAGTGAAAATGGTTGTATTAGCATGGAGGTCTCTCAGGGAAATTTTTTTTACAAATACAATCTTCAGACTCCCCTTATCAAGCAAGTGAGAAACTATTAAATATGTCCAATTGTATACACAGAGAGAGAGGGTTAAAATTGAAATAAGGTTAATAAGAATTTCACATCAAATACAAAAGCTATATTTAAAATTACCACTAGAGGGCAGAAAAGGGGGGAGGTACATAGTAACAGTGGGTTCTAGAATTGCAGAATTTTCAGGTCCATAGATTATTGTAACAGTACTAATTGCGATAAGGAATGACACTAATAAGGGTCCCACTGTGTGCTAGGCACCAGTCTTAGGGAAATATATAATAATGATGATAATAATAATATGAATATGAATAAAAGCAATATATCCATCCAATTTAAAAGTTGAGCCTGTAAAGTGAGTACTACCAATCTTTCTGTTTTTTAGGTTAGGAAACTGAGGTCAGATGATCAGTATGAACTCGCAAAGTACAAACACCCCCAGCTTCACCATTAACCACAACCTGAAGGCCAACGGTCTCTTTTATTTTCATTTCACTTTGTTACAAAGCCATCCCCACTCTCCCCTGCCAAATCCTCCTAGACAACTCCCACACCTCCCTTCCAACTTCATGCCGTCTAATTTCAACCTGCTGAGCCCAATTAGTGTTATGAGTATGTGAGGGGTGTGGGGTCTTCACTTTCATTACTGTATCTTGTCACAGTGATTGCTAGCGGTTGTGGCTGATCTCTGACTGTAGCTAATGGATAAACTAATCTTTACCTTAGGCATGTGTGCTCATAGTGGGCTCGGGGCTATCATGATCTCGCTCATGTTCTTGGGGCCATGGGTGTGACATACGTTATAGTCTCTGAAGATGATGGAAACTATTGCACCATGAGAGATACCATGCCAAACAGAACCTCCAGTAAGATGGATATGATGAACACAGATCTAAAAACCCATACTGAGAAAAAGAAGAAACAATAAAAGCAACAGAATACAACCACACAGTACAAGGGCATGGAGAGATGGCTCAGCAGTTAAGATCACTGACTGTTCTTTAAGAGGACAAAGCCACCACTCTGGAGAGCTTACAAATGCCTGTAACTTCAGCACAAGGACTCACAACACCTTCTTCCTGCCTCTGTGAGTATCTGTATACACTCATGTACACACACACACACACACACACACACACACACACTTTAAAAAATAAGTTTACACATAGGCCTTTAGAAATATGAGGATTTTCTATTTGGGGTAGTAATATCTTTTTTTCCATTTGATAGAATAGATCAAAACATTGTTTGGAGGCTGGGGAGGTTGATCACAAGGCCAGAGTGCTTGCTGAGAAACCATGAGGGCAGGAAATCAGATACCTGGCACCAACATAACTGCTGAGCCATCTCTCCACGCCCTTTACATGTAGTTTTACAATTGCCAACAGATACATTCGAGTTGCCCAAAGAAGTGTGGCATGTTTTTAACTATTATACCATTTGTGTGATCTTGTTAAGATGAAAGGTCTCAAAAGCTTAGCGATATTCTGGATCTTTTATGGAGATTACTTTTTCTCCAATTCTCTGATTTTACAACCGTGAAAAAAAACATACTTATGAAGAAATGGCATGCTTATCAGGCTGAGATACAAGGGGATTGTGGGATGCATGCATAATCCATTTCACAGTTAACTGGTTTAATTTAATCTTTATAGAAAAATACCTTAGTTGACTTAATTAAGTGATAAATACAACAAATGTTTTATTACTTTAACATCTGTTGATGTGTACTGAGGCCTGGAAAGAAAGCATAAATGCATGCGTGTGCATGCGCGCACACACATACACATACACACACACACACACATGCGCGCACGCACACCTCTGTCCTTATGGAGCTTGTAATACAGACTTTAAAAGAATTTTTAAAAATCGACGTTCCCATATTTCCACTGTCAAACCTCTACAGTAAACCAAGGATGCCTTTTATACAAGAGCTCTTCGACAATCATAAGAGTCATCAAAATCCCCCTTATATGATTATCACTAATACATCTTTAAACCACGTTTCAGTTCGTACAAAACTTTCCAAAAACATGATACCCAGAATCCAATGGCGATGCTGCCTACCAGACACACACTAGGATTATTAAATATGAGAACACAGGTGGCTAACTTTTTCTAAAGTAGACTCACTTGTCACTAGTGTGTTACTGCTTTCCGAGATGTGCTATGTGTGAGATTGGTGATGCTGAACTTCGTCTGCTGTAATGCTTTTCTTGTATATTAGGACAGGGCATTTGGGAAATCCAGAGAGCAGAGGGAAGAAATAGCCCGTCATTGCTAACACGTGTTGTTTCTGAGCTGCTGATCCAATTCCTTGGGGTGAAGTACAAGCTGGACCTGTAACTGTTCTGGCTTGCCCTGGATCCATGTTCTTTCATTCCTGGATCAGATGTGTGTGCTTAGCTTTGTGACTGAAGTCCAGGCATTCAATGGGGAAATATTGCCACCCGTAGCAATAAACACTGGCATAGGGTTCAGCCCATTGCTTTGGTTCTGGCTTGAGTTTACGGGTTATGACCTTCCTATGATCTCCCTCACTTTGTGGGCATCTTTCCTTCCTGAGTATGAGATTGGAGGGCTTCCTGTTCTGCCATCAGGCATAGGAACAGGTCATTAAGAGACTGCTTCACCAGCTCCTGAATTGCTTAAATACGTATATCAATCCCCAGTCATTGTTCTTGTCCAACTGAACCCTGACTCATAAAATCACAATGCGCCAAAGTTCCTTCTTTCCCAATTTAGTTTCTATATAATTTCACATACGGATACCATCCAGTCCTGAGGCCAGTCCTGAGGCAAACATTACTGACCTTCTTGGCAGCCAAGCCTCTCCATGAACCATGATTTCTACTGCCTGCTCCTATCCATCATGGTTATGGACTCACCTTCTAGATCTATGAGTACCAATAAACTATTTCTCCTTTTTGTTTTTTGTTTGTTTGGTTTTTTTTTTTAAAGATTTATTTATTTACCATGTATACAGTGTTCTTCTGCCTGCATGTGTCCTTGCAGATCAGTAGAGGGCACCAGATCTCATTACAGATGGTTGTGCGCCACCATGTGGTTGCTGGGAGTTGAACTCAGGACCTCTGGAAGAGCAAGCGATGCTCTTAACCCCTGAGCCACCTCTCCAGCCCCTTTCCCCCCATAAACTTGCACTTGCATTTCTGCACATACGCCCCTCTTTAAGTAATCACTGAGTTTTGTGTTTATCATTTCTAGGTTTCCATAGCTCTTAAAACGTGAATTTGGTTTTACGCATTGAAAGTTTTTAGTTAAGTTTCTGTGGGGTGGGAAGATGTGTGCCAGAGGACAACTGGTGGGAATTTATTCTCTCCTTCCATTCTATGGGTCCGACGTTGACCTCAGGTCCTTGACCTCGGTGACAGCTGCCTTCACTCACTGAGAATCCTCACTGGGGCAGATCTGTGCGCTTTTGATTGTGAGTGAATGGTATTCTGAGTACCTATGAAGTTAACTTCTGAAGCCAACGTGACACAAACCTCAAGTCTCCTGGGAAAGGGGAACCTCAACCAAAGAACTGTCTCCATCAGATCGGCCTGTGGACGTGATTTTCATAATAACTGATGGAGAGGGGCCCAGCTCAGTGTGGAAAACGCCATTCCTGGACAGGTGGACCAGGGCTGTATGAGAAAAGAAGCTGGACGAGCTAGAGGGAGGAGGTCAGCAGACAACATTGCTCCATTGTCTCCACTTCTGTATCTGCCTTCGGGGACCTTCCTATGTTGGCCTTTCTGTCCCATGAGCTTAAATAAGCCCTTTACACCTCAGATTTCCTCTGGACATGGTGTTCATCATAACCTAAAAATTAAACTAGAACAGTAGCCCTAGGATGTCTCATAAGACATACAAATTTAACAACATCTTTTATTAAAAGATATTTCCAAGGGGCCGGAGAGATGGCTCCATGGTTAAGAGCACTGGCTGCTCTTCCAGAGGACCTGGGCACCTACGTGGCAGTTCACAACTGTCTGTAATCTAGCTCCAAGTGATCTGACACCCTCCGAGACATACAAGCAGGCAAAACACCAACGCACACAAAATAAAAAATCATTATTAAAAGATATTTTCGATATAGGTGTTCTCAAGTGTTAGAGTTCTCCTTAATTTTATTTATTTGGATTTGAACCATCAACTTAGACTGTCTATCAGTTTGGACTTGGTTTCCCTCAGACACCAAATCAGATTTTCTACCTGCAGCTCTGTTTTCCCTCATGCTTTGCAAGGACTACTTCCTGTATTCTTATTCTAATGTCAAAGGGGCATGGGCACACAGGGCTGTTATTTCACGTCGCAACAGTCTCCCATTAAATGTAAATGTTGCCTTTGTATGAAATGTTCCCACATCACTGCTAACCCACCTTGATAAATTATCTATTTATTTCTCCTGCACAGCTAGACAGTAATATGTTTGGTGAGCAGACAAGCCCAATTCCTCCTTTTAATTTTCTGCCTCTCACAATGCCCGGCACTAGCTCGACCTTAATTATTGTTCACCGGGTGTGCGCACTTAATTTGGAAAGATAAATGGGAATGCGAGAGGTGGGTGAGTTGAGAGGCAGGAACGGAGGCCATGAAGGAGCAGAGTTTGAGACACGTCAGTATCGCACAGCTTCCTTTAACGAGGCAGGTAGGCAAATAAATCAGGATGCTAAGGCAATGAGTGGATGCTTTCATTCTCTTTTTGTACCTGACATTAGCCCTGCAGCCTCCCACACGCCGGGAGAACACTCTAGAACACTCTGCAACTGAGACATGTCATCACTTTGAGGCAGAATCTGGCTAGCTCACCAATGCAGCGTTTGAACTTGTGATCCTCTTTCTTTGGTTTTCTGGGTAGCCGAGATTACAAGCCTGCATGCCTGGGCCTTTTATTCCTGCTAGAATTTATTTTGAATGATGACTTGTTGCCTTTCAGTATCATTTCCTGATTCTCTCCCACATCTGGCATTGACGGCTTTTGACCCTGTGATATGCCTGTAGGGAGGGAAAGAGAGAGAGGAAGGAAATGAGTGAAGGGCAAAGGAAGAAAGAGGCTCACAGGCTTTTGATGGGAGGTGTCATTCTGTAAATTTGTTTCTCGTATTGGTTAATGAATAAAGCACTGTTGGCCAATAGGGAAGCAAGATAGGCGGGACTAGAAGATAAGGAGAATTCCAGAAGTAGGAGGAGCCAGCATGGAGATCCAAGATGGAGGACTGAGAGAGAAGAACGCCAGGCCCTCTCTCAGGTAAGATGAGACCACGTGGAAATACTTAGATTAATAGAAATGGGTTAATATTTGAGACAGAGTTAGCTGATAAGAAACTAGTACCTGGCCTACAGCTTTATATCTAATACAGCGTCTCTGTGTGTTATTTGGGGCTGGCGCGGCGGTGGGACCAGGCAGCAGGAAAAATCACTCATAACAGGCTTTCCTCCTACACTCTGGTTCAGTAGATGGGAATCATACTGTGCTTTAAAACTGCTTCTGGGGCTGGACGGTGGTGGCGCACACCTTTAATGCCAGCACTCTGGAGGCAGAGGCAGATAGATCTCTGTGAGTTCGAGGCCAGCCTGGTCTACAGAGCTAGTTCAACTGGGTGTGAGAATCATTATCTAAGGTATATGGTAGTGATCTGGTCAAACAAATAAATATAACTAATGTAATCTAATGTAAACTACATATCCACTGTTTGAATGCTAGTGTCACCACATAGGAGACTACTACATCAGCAAATATTGGCTTGCCTCTAGATTAAATTGTACTCCTATGTCCCTGGGTCATCTGAGAAGCAAGCACTAGCAAATACTCTCATGGTTATGCGTTTGAAAAGATTTTAATGATATATCTTCAGTTTCTGGGTTCTTTATACACAATTACAATACAAAAATTTAGAGCATTAGGAGTTTTTCGGCGGGGGTGGGGGGGGTTCAGGGGGACAACAGCAGAGGTCAACAACTGATCAAAGTACATAAAATGACTGACTGTGGGGTACCCAGCCACAATTAGTACATCTACAACATAGTCCCTACGCTGAAGGCTCAAGAAACTTTGCAGAGGAGGGGATGGGACATGACAGGGAAGCTGAAACCATGAAATCTCAACAATGCGGTTGCCTGAACATGACCCGCATAACCAGCATACTAGATGAGCCAAGGTGGATGGGGGAAATGCCTTAAAGTCCCTCATCCCTGTGTGGAAAGCTGCAGGCAATCAATGGCTACTGCCAGGCGGAGAATGGGTTTTCTCTAGGGATAAGAGGCCTGGTAGTCTGGACAATCTCAAGCGGTCAGTCTTAAGTACATGCTCATGGAAGCAACACTAAATGGACCCAAGAAGTTGCAGACTTACATGTGTGTGTCTGTAACAATAATAATTAAAGCAGAGGTCTTGAGTCAGAGATGGTGATGAACTCTTCTCCCCTCGAACTGCAAACCCAAACTAACTCTCCCATCTACCAGTTGTCTCCTTCACGGTGTTTTATCTAGCAACAGAGAAGCAACTAATACATAGGGGCAAGCCAAAAGCAAGACCAACAACCAAAAAAAAGCCTAACAGAAATTAAAATCATAACAAATTCGAAGTCATTGCTCATGTATTAGATGGTAGTCTAATATACTATCATACAGAAGCACTTGAAAGATGGCATTGGACATTCAGAGTCCTGGTTTGGGGCTTGGGGTTTTTTGTTTGTTTATTTGATTGATTGATTGATTGATTTCTTTTGAACTCACAAAGATCTACCTACCTCTGCCTCCTGGGTGCTGGGATTAACAGCATGTGCCCTCACCACATGAGTCCTGGTTTTGTTTTGTTTTGATTGAATTACAACTGCGTACAGTGTTAAAATTGTACCTTGCCTTAATGGTTATATTTTGCTACATTTTTATTTCCAACAAAGTGTGTGTGTGTGTGTGTGTGTGTGTGTGTGTTGCACATGTGTTTGTGTGTTTGTGAGCTAACCTGGGTGTGATACATGTGGAGGACAGAGGCCAATGCCCAGTGTCTTCCTGGATTCCCTTCCACCTTACATATTGAGGCAGGGCGTCTCCCTTGAACCCAGAGCTTGTTGGTTCAGCTAGTTCAGATTCTTCCTCTGCTTCTGGGGTGCTGTGGTCACAGGCAGAGACCCTGCCTGTGGCTTTTGGGGGGTTCTGAGGATCCAAACACTGGCCCTCACACCTGCGGGAATTACTTTACTCATGAGGGGAAATCAAGGAGACTGAAAGTAAGACAGATGAGTGTCCTGTGTCGTTTCTGAGAGGCCAGACTCGGGCAGCCATCAGAGCTGCACCTTTGAACATGAGCTTGTACCCAGTGTGGAAAGAGGGCGGTGACCTTCTATGAAGCAAAACTTACCGAAGAAACTGGCCACGCTTTTCCTTACTCTAATTCCTTTCTGCAGCCATCGGTGGATAACTACGTTAGATAAAAATGGTGACAGGAAGAAAGGGAAAGCAGAAAAGCCCATGGGATCATTTCCTTTTTGCTCCCCTTTAGTGGTAAGTCGACAACCGGAGAGCCAGCAAACTTGAACTTTCTGAACAGGGCGCTAATAGTACAGGCATCAAGTTAAACCGTTGATAAGTGGGACCTGGAGCCACAAGTCTGCTGTACCATAAAGGACACCATCATTTGTAGGCACTTGCCTATCATTTGTGTCCCTATGGAATAGGGGGAAAATATGCATTTGATAGAGGGTTCGTATCTAACGCATACAGAATTTTTTAAAAACAGCATCAAGAAAAAATAATCCAATTAAAAGATGGGGTATAAACTAAACAGAGTTCTCAGAAGATAAACTGCAAATTGCTGAGTTTCACTTAAAAAAAAATGTTCAGCATCCTTGGCCACCTGGAAAAATGCAAATTTAATCTACTCAGTTATTTCTTCAAGCCCCCAAAGGCCTTTGGAAAAACCGTATCAAAACCTCCTGCTGTAGAAGCTTCCTAAAATATGTACCTGTATGAAAGGAAGCCCTGTCTCAAAATAAAAAAAAGCAATTTTTCTTTTACGCTTAAAGAAAAATACCTAATTTTTATGTATAGGATGTTTTGTCTGCCATCACATACATGCAGTTCCCACAGAGGCCAGGAGAGGGCAGCAGATACCTTGGAATTGAAGCTGCAGTCCCTTGCGAGCTGATGTGTGGGTAATAGAAACTTAACCCAGGTCCTCTGCAAGAGCAGCCAGTGCTCGTAGCTGATCCTCTTTTAAGTTTTATGTAGAGAAGACTCTCAAACCTTAGGCACACAAGGTGTAGGCCCCTGCGTGGACCCCCGAGGCACCCTGAGCAAGCCTGAAGCTGTTGGCTGGAACATCTTGCCCCAAGAGTAGTTCTTGGTTCTCTGTCTGATTTGCTAATGCACATCTCCTGGGGAGAAACTAAGCAGGAGAACTTGCACGCTTGACCCCTGATTGTTTCCCACGGTGCTGTGAGTCAGTATATAAGCCCCCTCCTTCCCTTCAATAAATGACACTGGGCACAGCATCTCTGTTGCACGAATGACCCCCTGTCTTGTCTTTTATTTAAATCTCCAGGTCTTCACCGGATTAGTAGAACAGATTGTAGCGCAGGCGCTATTCTAGTCTAGAGAGAAGTTAAATTTTTTGGTAGCTTATGAGCAACTTCGCAGTTTTATCTTTATGACTGATTAACTTAGGACGACTTATTGTCTAATATAGCATGTAAGGAATTTAAATTTGTCAAAAAAAAAAAAAAAAGACCTATATTTACTAGGTGAAAAGCCACTTATTGGAGGTTGAGGAAGGGAGGTGTTGGGTTCGAGGCTGGCCCGAGCTACATACAGATGCTGGTGATAACTGTGGAATAATGTCTTCCGAACACAACAGGACCATTGCACTTGTGAAGGACCAGCACACGATCAAGCCAGTCAACCTCCCAGCACAGGGAGAAGGCGTTTGTTTGTGAGGAGCCACAGGCAGCCCAGGGCTCCCGAGAGGGGAGAGCCAGTTTCTCAGAGCCCTGCGTGGTGGTTGTGTCGTAATATCTGTATTTATGAATGACATTAACAAAGGACGAATAAAAATATAAAAAGGATGCACCATTATTTCGTCTACGGTAAAGTTCTTTTTTTTTTTAATATTGGTCTTTGTTATTGTATGGGGAGTGCACACGTAGTATGCATGGCGTGTGAAGGTCAGAGAACAGCTTTGTGGGGAGGGTTTTCGTCTTCCACCCTGATGGGGGTTCCAGGGATCGGACTCGAGTTGTGAAGTTTGCATGGGTAAGCTTTTTACACTTGGAACCAACCATCTCACCAGCTTTAATAAAAAAGGAAAGAAACGGGTTATTATTTGCTATTTCCTCAACAGGAGCATTAACATCTGCATCATTTTATAACTGAATATTTCGTTAAATTATAACTGGATATTTCATTAAATTAGCCCATTCGTTCTGTTATTATTATTTTTTAAATTAGTTATCCAGGATGCTCTATGTAGGGAATCCTATAAATAGCAATTAATAGCGATTTTCCCCCTCCACTTCAAATATTTATTTGTTGCATTAATATCTCGTTAGAACTTGCAGCATCATTGTACTTAATTGAAACAAAGTAAAAAAAATAAAATAAAATAAAATGTAGTAAACCAGACTGGGTAATTTTGAATGAAAATAAACAACAACAAAAAAGAAAACCAGAGAAACGCATTTGAAAATCAGGCAAACTGAGCAGCTAGAGTCAGGTAGGCAAAGAAAAACCTTCCAGTGACCCAGTCCGGATGGCAGCCTCAGCACTGGCCGCAGAACAGCCACCACCAAGCGCTGGCATTGGATCCCAGGAGGCTAGGGTGGCTCCTGGTCCATCTTCATGGTTAGTTCCTGGCTAGATTTTGCCTGAGTCTGTCTGAATGGCTAAGCCCGCGACATGTGCACATGCACCATTTGGGAAGAGTTTGTGTTTTGACTGCCGAGTGTTTTCAACCAATGAGAGACTCCCAAAATAAGCAGCAGCAGAGTCTACACATTGAGCGGAAGACAGCCTAGCACACCCCACACTCAGTAAACACACTGGACATGGCAGCATCAGGGACAGCAGACTGTAGTTCCCTCGTTGTGTTAACTGTGGTTCCTACAGTATTCTACGGATAAATATGCTGTTCCTATTGCATCCCATAATTGTTTTTACTCCTAGCTTACCAAGGGCTGGCTTCTGGCTTCTGCACGGCCCTTGCCCGGCATGCACCAGCGACCTGGGTCATGTCCCCATTTCTTCAGGACAAAGAAGAGCCTACTCCTTTCCCATCAGCATAATACAGAAAGTTAGAAGTCGATTCACTAACAGAAAGCAACAAATTTCTTCCTGTTGAATTGTTTCCTTGCATTTCTAGTCACACTCAACTCAATCTTGTGGCTTTGTTATTGACTCAATCGATTTAGTCTTGACCGTGGGCCTGTGCCTGTGTTTTCAGAGCTGATATTTCTACCGTGTACTGAATCATCTTGGTTCATCCCTTCCTCTTGCTTTTTTGTCTGTGTGTGTGCGTGTGTGCGTGCGTGTGTGTGTGTGCACGTGCGTGCATATGTGTGTGTGTGTCCTCTCTCTCCCACAGTCTGCTGGAGGTGTCGCCTCCCTGTCGTCAGAGCCAGTTGCACGCTAAGCCTAACAGCACCCTCCCTTTTCCGGGATACACCGAATCCACTTTGCCTTTCCTGTGGTTTGCTCTCTTTGCTCACGGCCCCCAACTTCTTCTTACTTGAATCAAAGCCTGTTTTGCCTCAGTGCCTCGTCAGGCCAGGTGCATCACACAAAGGCAAAGACACAGCCATGAGAAACTCAACTGGAGCCTAGAAGGGCCAACCCTCCTTTATCACTGACAGTCCCTGTCCCCACAGCACTCCCTGCCATTTGACTTACTTTATTGACTATGGGAGACATTCTCCTGTAGGTGCTCGGGGAAAGGACACTCGGGCCACACAGCTTTTGAGATAGCTTTTGATTTAGTGCGGCTTTTATTTGGCATTCGTATTAATTGACATTTCAGGGGGGCAAGGGGGGAAGTATTTTTCCTTCAGAATTTGGGAGGTACTTCTACATTCAGAAGCTGAAGGGGAACTGGGCGTGGCAACCATTCCTGACCTAGCACTCAGAGAGTTGAGGCCGGACAATTTCTGGGAGCTCCCGGCCAGCCTGGGCTACATAGTGAGTTCCATTCCAGTCTAGACTGCAGAGTGAGACTGTCTCAAAAAGCAAACAAGCCAGGCACAGTGGCACACGCCTCTAATCCCTGCACTTGTGAGGCAGAAGCAGGTGGATCTCTGTGAGTTCAAGGACAGCCGGGTCTGCATAGCAAGCTCCAGGACAGCCAGGATTAGGTGGAGAGACCCTGACCCCAAACAAACAAACAGAAAACAAACAAAAATTGCAGCCATTTTTAATCTGTCTTCTGGTGTTTATATTCTTTCGAAATTTCACCATACGTGGCTGTGGGTCTGTTTCTAGCCATCGGGTTGGAGCTGGTAGTCGATTCTGAATTATTTCCCCGTTGCCTTCCCTTGTCCTTGGTTTTCCTCTGACTCGGTTTTCCCTGGGACTTCTGCTATTGGTGGTCCTCGCCCACCAATCCGTTCTCATCACGCCTGTCTAATGATAATGCTCGATTGTTCCTCTCATGTGATGGGAGATGTAATTCTGTATATATGTTTCTCATACTGGTTAATGAATAAAGCACTGTTGGCCAATAGGAAAGCAAGATAGGAGGGACTAGGAGACGAGGAGGAAAGAGGAAGTAGGAAGGAGGAGTCAACATGGAGAGTCTAGAGAGAGCAGAATCGCCAGCCGGCTCTCCGAGGGTATGAGGAGTCCACGTGGAAATACATAGATTAGCAGAAATGGGTTAATAATTAAGACAGAGCTAGCCGATAAGAAACTAGTACTGGGCCAACAGCATTATATCAAATACAGAGTCTCTGTGCTTTAATTGGGGCTGGCGCAGCGGCGGGACAAGACCAGCGGTGGGAGGAAAAACCTTATTCCTTACAGAAACTGACCTTCCTGCCCCACCCCAAGTCGCTATGGAGCCAGCTGCCAAGGGACAGAACCAATGGGCACATCCACACTCAGCCCTGCGCTCACAGGCCGGTCCTTACGTCTGATTTCATTCTGCTTGGCTTGTGTTTCAGTTTCACACAGGGCCTCACACCTGATGGAGCCAATTTTGGCTCCCTCAACCCTCAAGTCTAAAGATCAAACACCAACACCTCTCCAGTCTCCTCTGGGACGGGAGGGGGCACCTGCCTCTAATTACCAGTAAGGAATCTAAACTGAACAGCCCACACCTGTCTGTGTTTTAGTGCCGCCTTTACTGAAAGTAGCTGGTTTCTACCTGTATCCAGCTTTTCATGGGCATAGCCCGTTGGTAGCTCCTTAACTTTTATTTTTCTACTCCAACTCTAGTAATGCTGGCCACCCAAACCCAGAGCTTGTGTTGACAAACAAGCTTTTATTCCGCTACCAAAATGATACTCCCTATCGGCCCTTCCTGAACGGTAAAACTATACGCTCAGGAAGGAGGCAGACCTCTGGACATAGTGTACTTTTCAGTAGAAGAAAAGAGTAAAGAAAAATATTGGGGAAGGGGTGGAGAGAGCAAGTGTATTTTACAAATTTTGCCAATAAATCTTTGTCTTAACTCATTGGGAGTAAATTAGCAGTCTATCTAAATTCCAGTGCGCCTATACAAGCTTGCACACCCACCAGCAGTGGAGGAGTGTTCCCCTTTCTCCACATCCTCTCCAGCATAAGCTGCCATTGGTGCTTTTGATCTTAGCCATTCTGACAGGTGTATGATGGAATCTCAGAGTGGTTTTGATTTGCATTTCCTTGATGACTACGGATGCTGAGTATTTCCGTAAGTGTCTTTCCACCATTTGAGATTGTTCTGCTGAGAATTCTCTGTTTAGATCTGTACCCCATTTTTTAAACTGGATTATTTGGTAGTTTGATGTCTAGTTTCTTGAATTCTTTGTATATTTTGGACATCAGTCCTCTGCCAGATGTGGGGTTGGTGAAGATCTCTTCCCATTCTGTGGGGAGTCATTTTGTCTTGTTGGACTGTGTTCTTTGCCTTACAGAATCTTCTCAGTTTGAGGAGGTCCCATTTATTAATTGTTGTTCTCAGTGTCTGTGCTACTAATGTTGTATTTAGGAAGTGCTCTCCTGTGTCAATGCCTTCAAGGGTATTTCCCACTTACTCTCCTATGAGGTTCAGTGTGGACGGATTTATACTGAGGTCTTTGATCCTTTCGGACTCAAGTTTTGTGCATGTCGATAGATATGGATCTGTTTGCATTTTTTCTACATGTTGACAGCCAGTTATGCCAGCACCATTTGTTGAATATGTTTTCTTTTTTCCATTTTGCATTTTTAGCTTCTTTATCAAAAATTAGATGTTCATAGGTGTGTGGGTTGATATCGAGGTCTTTGATTAGATTCCATTGGTCTACCTGTCTGTTTTATGTAAAAACCAAGCTGTTTTCATTACTATAGCTCTATTGTTGAGATTTCATGGTTTCAGCTTCCCTGTCATTTCTAGAAGACACTATCTCACAGCAGACGTCCCTGTCCTCTGGTTCTTACCATCTTCCCATCCTCTCCTCTGCAATGTTTGAGCCTTAGGTGTAGAGACTATGTTGTAGATGTACTAATTGTGGCTGGGCACCCCACGGTCACTTATTTTTATATATTTTGATCAGCTGTTGGCCTCTGCTGTTGTCCCCCTGAAAAACTTTTAATGCTCCAGATTTTTGTATACCCAGAAACTGCAAACGAAGTCAAGACCATGATGGGGAAACCCACAGAATCAGCTGACCTGAGCTAATGAGAGATCACTGACTCAGGTCTGACGAATGGGGAACATGTGTGAGACCAAACTAGACTCCCTTAATATAGGTGACAATGGTGTGACTGGGACAATATATGAGGTCACTGGCAGTGGGTCCAAGATCTAAGACTAATGCACAGACTGACTCAGTGGAGCCCATTCTATATGGAGAGACACCTTGCTCAGCCTAGACACAGGGGTGTGGGGGTGGAGAGGTGCCTTGGTCCTGCCTCAATGAGATGATGGGACATTCCTAGGAGAGGCCTTACTTTCTCCAAGGAGCAGATGGGAGAGGGGAGGAAGTAGGGAGAGCAGGAGGGGGAACTAGGATAGAATGTAAAAAGTAAATTAATAAAGAAAAGCAAAAAAACAAACAAAAAAATCCAGCGTGCAACAAACATGGCCCCAAGTGGGTTCATTTATCACAAAACCAACTCAATGTGGGGGTTGGGGAGGGGGAGATGCTGCTTTTGTGTAATCAACGGAAATAAGAACAACAAAACCAGTACTAACGGTTACAACAAACATTTCTGTGGTTTTAGTTTATAATTTAATGCCAAACTTTTGTCTTGATCGCTACAACACTGGTAGATGTATATTTTCCTGCCTTATAGGAGAGGAAAGTATAGATCATAGGGGTTAAGTGACAGGTTCCAGTTTCTCAGAGGCTCAAGTGGCAGGGTTGAGGCTCTGGGCCGCTGCCTCCTGTCCCTTTAAACTGTGTGAGCAGGCCATCTCTAAGGGGTGGGCCATATACTGAGGGTGGGCCATCTCCAGGGATAGGGCTCCTCCAGGGGGTGGGGCCACATACTGAGGGCGGAGCATCACAATGGGGTGGGGCACCTCCAGGGGGCAGGTCACCTCCAGGGGGCAGGTCACCTCCAGGGGGCGGGTCACCTCCAGGGGGCAGGTCACCTCCAGGGGGCGGGTCATCTCTAGGGGAGGGTTTCCCTTTTCATCTGATGACTCCAATTTTGCTTATTTTCTTCTCTGCAAGAAGCTGAGGGAAAATCTTACCCCTTTGTTGATCCTTTATCAAGCAATGCCCACGTTTATTAACTAAACACGTCCCCTGGCAATCATTCATCTTCCAGACTGGAAACAAAGCTGCATTTATGAGAACCTAGATTAGAGTTCTGCCCATCTGTTTATTCTCACACAGGCAGGCACAAAGCACCTGACCTGGTGTTAAAAATCAAGAGTGTGTTTGTTTTATTTTGTTTTATGTTTTTTAAAAAGAGAAATGAGGATGTCATTACATGTGTCCACATATCTAGGCATAGAGAGGGATTTGTTTTGTGTAACTTTGATGTTCTGTGTTTTTTAAGAAAAACTAACAAAATATTTAAAACGCAATGTGAAATATTATTTTGGCTCTATATTGAGATAAATGTTCCATACACACAATTTCAGTAAACACTGACATCTCCATCCCTGGTAGTGGGGAATGTTGCCCTCCCTCATTCCACCCCCAGCTAACTCATTTCGAAGATGGAGATAAAATTCCACGCCGCCTCGCTTTGAAGACTAAGTAAGATAAAGTTTCAAGGAAGGCTTTGGCATCTCTGGTTTTGTTTTGTAAAAACTGTTTCACCTGCAAAATACCAACACAAGCTAGTTCTCTTGGAATTCTATACAGCTACAAAATATTTACCCCAACTGAGCTGAATGATCAGAATTCTTAATGGTCTTGCTCATGTATGTATTTGGCTGTTCTGTCTTCCCATACCTTTAATTTGAGCTAGGAGATAAAACCCAAGCATAGTAAATGGAAGGTCTGATCACATAGCCTGGAGGTAGAGCCCCTGTTTCACACACGGGGCACTACAAACACAATAATTCATTTACATGATCTAGTTGCCTTCCCACCTCCCCATAAATATAGATAGGGTCACTCTAATTTGTAAGGAGTATGGTTTTTCCTTCCGCCGCTGGTCTGGTCCCGCCGCCGCACCAGCCCCAATTAACACACTGAGACTCTGTATTTGATATTATGCTGTTGGCCAGTTATTTGTTTCTTATCGGCTAGCTCTGTCTTAAGTATTAACCCATTTCTATGTATTTCCACGTGGTCTTACCAGCGAGAGGCGGCTGGTGGTTCTAGTCTCTCCAGACTCTCCGTGTTGAATCCTCCTTCCTCCTTCCTCTTTCCTCCTTGTCTCCTAGTCCCTCCTATCTTCCTTTCCTATTGGCCAACAGTGCTTTATTCATTAACCAGTATGCGAAACATATATACAGAATGACATCCCCCATCGCTAATTTTATTTAATTCTAAACTAAAAGGTACTTGAACTCAAAGACATTGGAGAGAGTGAATCAAAGGCATTCACAGTAAACTGCCAAACTCATCAGAGATCCAACCACAGAATGGAAGGTGTAAGAGGACAATGTAAGACGCCTTAGTGCTTGGCTCATTTGCCTTGTTTTGTACTGGGTCGCTTGATTGGTTGGTTGGTTAGCTGGCTGGTTGGTTTTTCATGATAGGGTTTCTCTGTGTACCCCTGGCTGTCCAGGAACTTGCTCTGTAGACCAGGCTGGCCTCCCACTCACAGAGATCCATCTGCCTCTGCCTCCCAAGGGCTGAGACTAAAGGTATGTGTCACCAGACTTGATTATTTTTTTTCTTTCATGAAAATATTCTTTATAATTTTGACATTAGCAAAAACTATTTTAAAGGACTTGCTAATATGACTATGTACCGAATGATACTTAGCAATGAACATCATTGTAAGCAAAAGGCATCCTAGGAAGAATTATTCAAAAACTGAATCTACACAATAGGAAATGGGTGGAAAATCAAAATGAGTTTAATGGTTCAGCTCATCAAAAAGGAAGTGAGCACACCACAATTTGCGCATCTTCTATTCTTGACTTTCTTTTGAATTTTAAATAACATATGTGCAGACACAAATAAACACATATGCCTATTGCGGTTTAATAAGGATCAGGATAAACAAATAGGCCAAATAGATGTTTATTTGGGGAGAAATAACTTACAACCTAGACAGATGAACACCAGCAAGTTCCACCTGCTCTCCTGTCCGAGTCCCACCAGCAAGAGAGCGTTCCGGGCTCCTCCTCAGACCTCCTTCCACAGGTCACTTCCGCCCATGGCTCCACCCCCAAAGGGCGTGGTCAGTGCCACAGAAGGAGACAAAGTGAGTATCTCACTACATATGCCCTTTTAATTTGTTTATTTAATGTTTAATTTGGATGGGCCTTTTTTGCC
Organism: Phodopus roborovskii; assembly: GCF_943737965.1. Classification (NCBI taxonomy): domain Eukaryota; kingdom Metazoa; phylum Chordata; class Mammalia; order Rodentia; family Cricetidae; genus Phodopus; species Phodopus roborovskii. Next base: position 4,377,901 of record NW_026126415.1, read on the forward strand.
TGCAGGTTATATCTGTGCATCCAATGCCCAGAGAGGCCAGAAGAGGATGACGGAGACCATGGGTGGAACTGGAGATAAGGACTTTGTGGGTGCCAGGAATTGAACCTACATACTGTAGAAGAGCAGCCAACTCTCCAGCCCTTTAAATGGCTTTTTTTTTTTTAAGTTAGCATACAAAGCAACAGGCATTATGGCAATTCGTACGTGCATGTCATTATACATCATTTTGCTCATCGGGAATAAGCTTTTTATCTTGGGGAATGGCCATGTCACACTTCATGACTTTCCAGCCAGGGAGGACAAAAGCATGTGACCTAGCTGCTAACAATGACATCTGTGTGGCACATGGATTCATCAATGATTGAAAGCAGGAAACTGGCTCTGTGAAGAGCTGCTCTTGCTAGGTAAGCACAAGTAAAGACAGCTCGTTTCTCTGTGACATACAGGTTCATCGCCTGATGCAAAGTGGATACATGTCATATACATATACACACATATATTGCATTTGTGGCCTTTGACACCCGGTGGGGGCAGTGACCCAAGGGGCTACATCTTCTTTAAGAATGCTGTGCAGTTATGGCTTGTTATGAGTAGGGATTTTCCGCCAGCTTGGAGGTACAGCCTCACCAACCCCAAATAACACACAGAGATGCTGTATTAGATATAATTCTGTTGGCTAGTTACTAGTTTCTTATCTGCTGGCTCTGCCTTAAGCATTAACCCATTTCTATTCAGCTAAGTATTTCTACGTGGTCTTATCTTACCAGAGAGAGGGGCCAGTGTTCTGCTCTCTCCGTCCTCCATCTTGAATCTCCTCCCTACTACTTCCTCTTTCCTCCTTGTCTCCTAGTCCCACCTATCTTCCTTTCCTATTGGCCAACAGTGCTTTATTCATTAACCAATAAGAGAAACATATCTACAGGATGACATCTACCATCAATGGCTTTTCTTGGCATCGTAGACTTGAGTCTTCCCTTCTAGTCATGATTTGTCGTTCTCCTGCTAATGTAGCCAGAGTGAATTCCTTCTTGTGCAGCATGATGCTGGCTGCTCATTTCCAGTTGTGCTAGAAAATTAGAGACTATCGAGGCTAGGTGTGCACTGGGCAAGCATTTGATAGCACAATGAGGTCACAGGCTTGATCTCTGGGGTGGGGGTTGGGGGAAGAGGGCAAGGAGGGATCAGAGAATATGCTCAGGTAGACTTGAAGTCTTGGCTGGACTCACTGAGACAGAAAAACATGAAACCTCTATCTAAAACTGTGTGTTGTCATTTGCAGCTTCGAAGCTTAGGTTAAAAATAAAATTAAAAAAAAAAACAAACATAAAACACCAACCTTTGAGTTGCCATATTATATATAGGTAACCGAATTTCAATACTTTACGGATGTATGAAGGAAGTGTGTTTTCGGAAGGAGAACAGAGCTGTGAGAGGTTGCCTAGGGACAGCTAGCAAGATTGAGGAGACTCTGGGCTGCAAAAAATGGCCCAGCTCTTCGCCAGGTGAAGCACTTCTGGTTTCTCCTCAGGGAGGGGCAGATTCCGGTGTGCAGAAAGTTCCAGTAACACAAGCAATTATCTTACAAGAACACGGTGGTTCTCCTCAGCCTGTATTTGCATTGTATCCTTGACCACCGATGAGCCCCAGCATGTCCCGGGATCACTGATGTTTAAAATTTTAAAAATCACAAGAATGTGACTGTACAGCCTTAGCTCAGCAGTGTTAGTAGGGGTAGTCTCTCTCTCTCTCCCTCCCTCCCTCCCTCTCTCTCTCTCTCATAAAGAGAAAGATCTGTTACTGGAATAAGGAAGGACAACATGGATTCCTTCACGCAGAGACGGATGTACGGTTCCTTCAGAGAGCTCATGTATCTTCATATATCCCTAGATTCCTAGAGAAAGCCCTTTTGAGTGGGCACATCCCAGAGTGTGGCCAGCTAAGGGATACATTCCTGTGTTCCCTCAACCCAAGGTCACAGTTTGAGAAGGAAAGGTGACGGCCACAATCTGGGACACAGTTAGCTCAGGGCCCTGAAACACAAGTTCAAGTCAGATGGCAGCCCGGAGTAGTGCTGTTTGCTTTCAACTGTGTAGAAATGATGGCAGCTAGAAGTGTCTGGGCATGCTCAGCTCACATCATAAACTTTTACGATTATAAAAGGCCAGAGAAACCCTCAGAAACAGCTGACCTGAACAAGGGGGAGCTCATGGACCCCAGAAGGACAGCTGGGAAACCAGCATAGGACTGAACCAGGCCCCCTGAACGTGGTATTAGTTAGCAGGCCTGGGCAGTCTATGGGGCCTCTGGCAGTGGATCAGTATTTATCCCTAGGGCATGAATGGACTTGGGGAGCCCATTCCCTATGGAGGGACACTCTCTCAGCCCAGACACATGGGGGAGGGCACATTCTGAGGGGAACTGCTTGGGATGTGAAGTAGGATGAAGGGGACTTTTAGACTGAGGAGTGCTCTTCTGGGACAGAGGACTAATGACGTGTCATAGATTCAAGAAGAAAGTGTGAAGTCATCAATAAGCTAGTCCCCAGAAATATAGAAAAAGTCATGGCTGATACTGAAATAAAAATATATCCAGAGATTTGGATGTATCGTGATCAAATATTAAATAGACTAGAAAACCCACTGTTTAGCTCTAGGGGAAAACAAGGGGAGACACATCCTTTACAGAAGCAATTAAAATGCATGTACTGGATATAAGAGAACACTTATAACGTGGTAAATAAGAATCTGGGAAACGACAGGCTGATAGATGTTTATTCAGGGAGAAATCACACCAGAAACAGAGGACCGCCGCAGGTTCCTGTCTCAAGGATGCCCCTGGATGGTCTTGTTTCTGACCAGGATGCAAGAGAGCGAGCTGGGGTCCGGGACCCCATATGTAGATCCCACAGGTCATGCCCGCGTGTGTCCCCATGCCCTAATAATGGGCGTGGTCAGTGCAATAGATGCGGGCAGGGTGGATATATCACTACAAGTACCCCTAACACATCCATTGCTGCCTCTCCTCTCTGCGGATCCAGAAGAGGATGTAGAGCTGAGCTCACCTGTGGTAGCTATGGTGATCTGAGATAACAGAGATTAGACGACGTATCCATCAGAAGCTGTGTGGTCCGACTCACTGTAATGAATGGGGAAATCTAGCCAAGGCTTTTGGCTCCATAGGATTGTAAAGGAATAGTTAGGACAGAGTACTGTTGGGGCGAAATAGTAAGAAAGGTGTTCAACTATATAATAAAAAGGTCAAAGCTGGATGACCAGAGAGCTAAGGAAAGTCATGGGAAGTTCAAGAATCTTCTCTCGGGAGTTATCATCAAGTATCTGCAATAAATGATCCCTGATTCAGGTCTGCCTCACAGTGAGTGATGTGGTTGGAGTCTCTGGATACATAACTGGAACAAGCATGCATTGTTTGGGCATAATGCCTATGCTAGACTCCCAGACTTTGGAGTATGAAACTATAAAGGGGAAGGCCCAGTAGAAGCCACCCAAAACAGTGCCTCCACACTAGTAACGCTTCCTAGGGTAAGGTAGAAATTCCTAACATCCTTAAAGAACCAGAGCACGCACGCAACGGGCATGATGGTCACCGCATTCCGCTTACCTCACCAGGATTCCTGTCACTCAACTTCAAACGAACAGGCGATAACCTGCAGGATGACAGTTGCGTTCTGACATAGCTGTAATCTTAGTTGCAGCTTCTGTACATCATGTGGACCCCGTGCTACAGCAGACTAACAGACTCAAGTGTGGTATGCCACAGTGTGTAGTTGTTTGGAGACAGCACAGACTGGGTCCTTTAAAGGACAGTCTGTTCCACAGTTCTGGGGCCTGAAAATCCGCAGTCAAGGAGTTTGGTTTCGCCTGTTCCTTCCTTGTCCGGCAGGTGGCGATCTTCTCAGTGTGCCGTCCCAAGGCTTTTCTCCATGGTGGGTTCACCTGCCTGCCTTCCTTGCGGTCTCCTCCCACCACCTTGTAAATTAATTTTACTTGCCTCTCTCTCTCTCTCTCTCTCTCTCTCTCTCTCTCTCTCTCTCTCTCTCTCTCTCTCTCTCTCTCTCTCTCTCTCTCTCTTTCTGTGCGCGTGCATAATGTGTGGAGGAGAGGAGAGAGAACAACTTGTGTAATTTGGTTTTCTCTCTTCACGGTGTGGGTCCTGGGATGAAGCTTTATACACTGACTCATCTTGCTTGTCATCTTCCTCTTCTTGTAAAGATATTAAGGATGAGCGGGCAGGAGAAAAAGGTCACTGTGTGGACACACAGGAACCAGAGAATTCATATTGGATTAGGGCTCAGTCTCACAACCTCATTTTACCTTAATTATCTTTTAAAGGACCTGTCTCCAAATATAGTCACATTCTGAGGTGATAAAGCTTCCATGTGAGTCTTAGCACCCCCCCACTCTTGTTTGATGTCATTGTGAGTAATATGTGATGAGCTGTTTTTAAAAAAAATCACAGTCGGGGCCAGGAGGTGGCTCACGCCTTTAATCCCAGCACTCGGGAGGGAGAGGCAGGCGGATCTCTGTGAGTTTAGGCCAGCCTGGTCTACAGAGGGAGTTACAGGACAGGCTCCAAAGCTACAGAGAAACCTTGTCTCGAAAAACAACAGCAAAACAAACAAACAAACAAACAAAAAATCACAGTCAGGGGTACTAGAGGTTGATACTTTATCATACTTTCAGAAACACAGCATGAAGGTGGTCAGATAGGATAGGAGCTGACACTAAATTTCCTACCTGTTAAGGCAGAGACACATGACGCGTATCTAATATAGCATGACCATGTGACATGGCCAATTGATTACGTTGCACACTTTTAAATACAAATAACACTTGTATTTGAATATGGCTTCGTCTTTCTAACTCACAGAGTCAGCCTAGATGTCTGCTCTTAGGGTTATTAGGCATTTGACTCACTGGTCCAGAATCTCACACAGTGCTGTGGCAGACGGTTGAAGACACATGTGGCCGTAGATCCCCTGGTTGTACCAGAACCACACTGCCCAGAATTGTCAGCTTTGGCATGGCTGAAATGGAAAGCTCAGAAATGACATTTTGAGGGGGCGGGAGGCCGTGTTGCATCTGCGGACACTTTAAGTCAACCATTGTATGCGAGCCTAGTTACCAAGCTGTAGAAATTTGGGAATTTGTGGTTCCAATTCTTCCAACTCTATGGATCTAAAGGAAACGCTAACCCAGAGTTCACTCAAAGAGTCTTCTTAACTATAAGGCATTGCTGTCCAGTGGACACTTTGCCTTCTTCGTGGCGAAAAAACGAGAGAGAGCAAGGTCAGTCGCCATGTTGGCAACGGTGACTCTTGAGTGACCTACTCGTGGTCAGTGGTCTGAGAAGTCATGGGTCTTGAGACCGAACACAGTGGTGAGGCCTCCTTTCAGACAGGGTTGTGTCGTGCACCATAGATAGAGCCTGGAATCAGAGCAGATGCCAGCTGGTGAGCAGAGGATGCCAGGTCACAGAAAAGGGTGCCGTCAAAACACTGCTCTCCACTTCCAAAGCATTCCACTTTACACGAGTACCATGAAAACGTGTGTGTGTGTGTGTGTGTGTGTGACAAACATGTTATATTATAAAAAAATGACTTGGATAAACTTTGTGATGACCACATAGCGATGAGAACTGAAAAACACCCGTTGGACGTAATTGCCCTAATGATTAGAAAACTTTCATAGAGTAGATCCTGGGTCCACACATGGATAACTTGTGGTACTTTATACTGTGCACTTACTTTTGGTGCCAAGTGACGCCAGGGCATCAGGATGCCGCATTTGGCACATCGCCTTCGGGTGCATCGCAGCGGAAGTTCTGTGCCCAACACCGCACTGGAACACACTCCCTCTGCACGAAGTGACTGCAGAACACAGGCTGTATCATAACAAACGCTACCAGCTTTACCCTTGACTCTCACCATACCTAACGTGCGGCGGAAGCACTAGGAAATTTGTGCTGGTGTGATGACATTTGACAAACCCCTCAGTGAGACAATCTTCCCAGGTGATTCTGGGCTGTGGACTTGACAGTTAAAACCAACCAGCACACCAGCACAACTTTCCTTATCAGGTAAGCATTTTGGCTTGGATTTTGTTGGTTGGCTTGCTTTTGACAAAGTTTTGGTGTGCATCCCTGCCTTGTAATTCTTTATGGAGACCAGACTGGCCTCAAACTCACAGAGATCCACCTACCTCTACTTCTTGAGTGCTGGGATTGAAGGCACACGCCACCATGCTCAGTAGGGATTTCTGTGCCTGGGCTAATTGAGGCAGAAGGAGCCACCCCGGATGTGGGCACATTACTTGGTGGGTTGGGTCCTGAACTTCGTAAGAGTGGAAAAGGTGAGCTGAGCAATTATGCACGCATGTGTTCTCTCTCTGCTTTTACTGTGGGAGTAACTACTAGTTGCTTCAGATTCCTGCATTGACTTCCCTGCAATGATGGACTAGCATCTAGATTTGGAGTTAAAATAAACTTTTTTACCCTTAAATTGCTGGGTTTTTTGTTTGTTTGTTTGTTTGTTTGTTTGTTTGTTTTTTGTTTTTGGATCAGGGTATTTTATCACAGCCACAGAAAGAAACTAGGGCAGCTGGGTTAGACACAAATAATTTAGTTAAATGTTTGATTTTGCAAAAGCAACTAGCAAACGAATGTACTGCTAGTTCTTACTCCAGGATGCACCCGTACAAATCAGGGTCTCCTCTAATCTTTCCTGGGATCTAAGGAGATACTTGTACTGGACATGAATGGAAGGTGTTGTAAGTTGGGGAAGCATCTGCTGTTGTTTCAGAAATGAAATCTCCAGCAGAGTTGCTACTGTTGGTGTGGAGTACTGAGGTAGGTCCTTCATAGTTGGAATATCTTCCTAGTTTTGAGGGAATTTCCACATTAGGAATCCTGCTTTCCCCCATGAGGATCAGTACTTGGTGACCAGCCTCTCTTGCAGCTCAGAGTCAAGCATGTGTCCTAGACCTTAGCCTCTCTTGCAGCTAGAAGTCAGACATGTAGCCTAGGCCTTGGCCCACAGGCACGCCCTAGCGAGACTACTTTAGAGGTGAGTGAAGCTCTGTTCCCATTTTGCTGCTGTAGGTGGGAACAGGAAGAACCAGGTACTGCAGTAAATAATCAGCATCTGGATAGAAACATGGGCGGCACTGGCTATCCAGTCTCTGCACTTCATATCTGATGGGGGAGGCACCAGGACTATCCCTTTTCGTCTATGGCGAGATTTCTGGCATTCCTGGAAGTTTATTTCTTTGTGTGTGTGTTAGTTTCTTAAGAATCTCAAGTAATGCGCCTAATCTGCTTTAAGAGATTCTAGTTCTGGTAGAACTAGCCAGACTAGATCTCGTAGGCAGCAAGGTTTGCACACTGTATTATAACACACACACACACACACACACACACACACACACACACACACAAAAAAAAAAAAATGCTCACCCTGACTAGTAATAAAAGAAAGACAAATCATGCCACTATTTCACCTGTTATATCAACAAAGCCTGAGAATCCGATGCGTAGGCACTAACACAAGGACGCAGGCTTTCTTATTGTTGATAATAAATGCAAAAATGGAGCAAGTTTAATGGAAGACAGTGTGGCAATATTTCCCTGAATTCAAAATACATCTTTCAGGGGAGAAACATTCCCATGATTATATTCTATATGCATATTCCTATACCCCACTAAGTAAATGTAAAATGGTTTAATTTGAATTGTTTTTTAAATTAAAGAGAATGAATGAAAGTCAATATAAATGCAGTCATCTGGGAACTGGTAAATAGACATTGAACAGTCACAGAACAGAGTGATAGTTAGCTGTTTAAAAAAGGCGATGGTCTCCATGGGAATCTGTCGCCATATTTTCAAAGTGGAAAAAAAAAAAGTGTGGGACATGAAGCATCGCATAGCATCACCCCTCAGAAAGAGACAAGCACAGAGACATGTTTGCATCAACTTGAAATGACTCTGGAGGAAAGCAAGCGATCCTTCTAAACTCAGGGTGGGGACTCTGTTGCTGGGGGTAGGAGGGCTTGTCATGTCCGTAGGAGATGGCAGCTTCTGAAGAACATTGATATCTATAGCTTTTAGCTTTGTTTCATTCATCTATGTAGCTGTGTCATGGAACACGGCACATCCATGCTAGCCAGATCTGATCCTCAACATTCAGGAAGCTAAATGACAGGGAAAGTGGATAATTATGAGGTCGTGGGTTAGGAGCTAGTTATATTTGCTTCCTCTTACAGTAACAAATATCGGGGCTAAGCTGGGCATGGTGTGTGGGAAGCTGTCCTTTAGGGATTGCAGTCAGAGTCAGCCTTGCAGCCCACGGTTTGTACCTCAGAAGGAGAGTGTGGACCAGGAAGGGATAGCTACGGGAGTTAAGAGACAAGGAGACAGAGGATATGTGGCAGGGGGACCATTCAGTTCATACTGAATGCTGAATGCCCGAGTTTATTCTGGAACATACATAAGTACCCAACCAAAAGTGGGGACAATGTCAGAAGACTTCCATTATCGCGTGTAAGGGGCAAAGAGACTTACTTCCCTTAATCCTCCAGGTATTTGGTAACCACAATTGCCATCAGGACTTCAGGGTCAAGAGTAAACACACCTCAGCCTAAGTCTGTTGTTATTCAGGTAAAGAAACATCCTGTAGCAGCCAAGCTTAGTCTTGTAGGTATAAAGACAGTTTTGAACTGTCTGACGTTTAGTCAAGATGGAGTGGAGCCATCTTTTGGGGCCCTGGCAATGGTAGCTCATGCCTTTAATCCCAGCACTCTGTAGACAGAGGTAGGCAGAACTCAGTGGGTTTGAGGCCAGCCTGGTCTACAAAGCAAGTTCCAGGACACCCAGAGCTATTACACAGAGACACCCTGTCTTGAAAAAAAACAAAACAAAACAAAATAACAAAACTAAACAAATATTGGAGGTTAATCAACATAAAGAGGGGGAGGCTTGTTTTGTCATGTGGTTTTGGAAGTTTTAACCACATAGTTGTGTGGCCCTGGGACTTTGGTTCTGAGTGATTGCAGAACATCCTGGCTAAAGCATCCAGTAGAGGAACAAGATTATCTCATGGTGTCTGTGAAGCAGAGAGAGGTAGAGGTGAGGGGCTGAAGTACCAACACTTCTTTCAAGGACCCATCCCTGTTCCAGGCTTTTTTCTTTTAGGTCACCAACCAGCTCCAAAAACATGACACAGAGATTTATTATTAGTTTTGAATCCTCAGCCTAGCTTAAGCACATTTCTGGCTTGTTCTGTTAAATTAACCTGTTTCTCTTTGTCTACCTTTTGCCTGAGGGCTTATTTAGAATCTGGATACAGACTATAACAAGGGAAAACCTGATGCTGTAGAAGCCAGAGAAGCTGGCGGAAGAGGGGGGAGTCAGTGATATTCTCTGAAGAAAAGGTCATACAGAAGGAAAATTAAGACTGATGCAACATCAGCAGCAAGAGGAGCTAGAGGAGGAGGAGGGGAAGAGGAGGAGGAGCTAACAGGGGATGCTATCCACAGAGCAAAGGTTCGAGGGCAGGGGTAGTGTAGTGGGCAGCGCAGATACCCTCTCCCCATGCGTCTTCCTGGACATTCAGATACAGAGACAATGTAACTAGAGCTAACATCCCGTGGGTAACTTTGTTCGTTTTCTATTGCCACTTTAACACCTTATCATAAGCTCAGGAGGCTAAGAACACTACAAAAACACGATCTGGCAGATTTCATAGGTACCTAGTTCAGGCAGTTTCTAGGTTTCTCCTCAAGGTGTCCCAAGGCTGCAATCTAACCGGAGACTTTGGGGCTCCTCCCTTTTTGATGCTTGGCCATAATTCAGTTCCTGGGGGTTGTAGGACTGAGGTATCCAGACTGTAGACACAGCTCCTTTCCCATGACTTGCTCACAGTGTGTGACTGTGTGACTGCTTTTCCATTTGAGGCAAACACAGGCATAGCTGTTGTGGAATGTTATTTTAAGATGATACATTTGTTTATGATGTGGAACATTTGTTTGTTTTTTAAGATTTATTATGTGTACAGTGTTCTGGTGCCGCAGAAGAGTGCACCAGATCTTGAGGATAGATGGTTGTGAGCCACCACATGGGTGCAGGGAATTGAACTCAGGACCTCTGGAAGAGCAGCCAGTGCTCTTAACCGCTGAGCCATCCCTCCAGCTCTGAACATGATGGAAAGATGTGCTATGTTCCTTTATGTTGCATTTGCTTAACTCTGTGAAGCTGTGTTATGTGCCTGTCTAAAACACCTGATTTGCCTAATAAAGAGATGGACGGCCAACAGCAAGGCTGGAGAAAGGCTGGGTGGGGCTGGCAGGCAGAGAGAACAAAGGGGAGGAGAAATCTGAGAGAATGAAGAAGCAAGAGGGATCAAGGAGGACATTGGGGGCAGCCACCCCGCTACACAACCAGCTACAGAGGAAAAGCAAAGGAAAAGCTGGGCAGTGGTGGCACACGCCTTTAATCCCAGCACTCGGGAGGCAGAGACAGGGGGATCTCGGCGACTTCCAGGACAGCCTCCAAAACCACAGAGAAACCCTGTCTCAAAACATAAAGAGATAGATGGGAGGGGGGGTAGATGAGAAAAGCTGGTTAGAAACAAGCCAAGCTAAAGCTGGGAATTTATAAGTTAGAATAAGCTACTTATTTCATCTGGGAGCTGGGTGGTGGGCCCACAAACAATGAAAGAGTGAAAACCACCAGCAGCTTACTTTATGAATCTCTCTCTAGACTATTTAAAGAAGGCATCAGATCTTACCTCATTGTTTGGCTCTCAGTTTTATCACATTCCCCCAAACCTGCCCACACTTATGCGGCAGAATCTTACAAGACACATATCCAGGGGCAGATCTTGGATTCTAGCATGGAAACTTGCTTGATTCTTATTTATATTGTTTGCTTTGAGCTTGTTGTTGTTTTACTAATGGTCCCGGGTTTATAGATGCATACTCACTATCTGATATTTTCTCCAATAATTAAAAATTCTAGGGCTGGAGAGATGGCTCAGCACTTAAGAGCACTGGCTGCTCTTCCAAAGACCCTGAGTTCAATTCCCAGCAATCATATGGTGGCTCATACGGTGACACTTTGTTTATGATCTAACAAGTAAAGCTTGCCTGTAGATCAGAGTGCAAAGCTAGTTACACTAGTTAGCCATAGCAGCCAGGCAGTGTGGGGCACACACCTTTCATACCAGCAGGCACACTAATTAGCCATAGAAGTCAGGCAGAAATGGTACACACCTTTAATCCCAGCACTCAGGAGACAGAGGCAGACAAAAGCAGACACATCTCTGTGAGTTCAAGTCCACCCTGAGCTACAAGAAATTGATCTAGACTAAAACCAAAACAGCTCATACAAAGGTGATCCCAGCACTTGGGATCACATATCTTTGATCCCAGCGCTAGGGAGGTAGAGATAGGAGTGATGTGGTTGGGGGAGAGAGGAATATAAGGATGGAGGAGACAGGAGCTCAATGAAGCCTGAGCAGCAATCAGTCTGAGGATGCAGTCTGAGGTCAGGATCGCCCCTTTGGTCTGAGCATTGGGAGAGGTAAGAACTCTAGTGACTGGCTGCTCTGCTTCTCTGATCATTCAGCTTTTACCTCCCGATAGCGGACTCCAAGTTTTTATCATTAAGACCAGTTAGAATTTATGCTACAGGCTCACAACCATCTGCAGCAAGATCTTGTGTCCTCTTCTGGTGTGCAGGTACACATAACACATCAATAAGTCTTTTAAATAAGTTCTGTCTTTATTATCAGTATAGGTAATTCCCATTCCCACTACCGTTTTCAGATCTTCCTGAGACACACACACATTCTATTCACTGACAGTTTATATGATACAAGGAAATACAAAAGCAAATTTTATGACATTATTTTCCAAGCACAACAGAAAATTATATGAAAAAGAAAACGTGCATCTGGTGGTAGTGGTGCACACTTTTAATCTGGGGACTCTGGAAGCAGAGGCAGGCAGAAGTCTGAGTTCAAAACCAGCATGGTCGGCAGAGTTCGAGGCAGCCAGGGATACACAGAAAAACTGTCTAGAAACAAACAAAACACAAAACAAGCCCATGAACAGGGTATGGTGGCACATACTTTTAATCTGGGCTCCTAGGAGGCAGAGGCCGGCAAATCTCTGTGAGTTTAAGGCCATTCTAGTCTTCTAGTCTACATAGTGAGTTCCAGGCCAACTAGAATTACATGTTTCTGTTGCTGCAATGAAACACAGGAAAAAAAAAAAAAAAAGAAAAGAAAAAAGAAAAAAAAAAAAAAAAAAAGAAGATGAAAAAAAGTTGGAGAGGAAAGGGATTATTTGGCTTACACTTCCATATCTCTGTTTATCACCAAAATAACTCATTACAGGAAACTCAAGTCAGAGGAATCTGGAGGCAGGAGCTGACTCAGAGGCTGTGGAGGATGCTGTATACTGGCTTGCTCCTCATGGCTTGCTTAGCCTGCTTTCTCATAGAACCCAGGACCACCAGCCCAGGGATGGCACCACCCACAATGAGGTGGATCATCCCTCACTGATCACTAATTAAGAAAATGCCTTATAGCTAAATCTTCTGGGAGGCATTTTCTCAACTGAGGCAGGCTCCTTCCTCTCTGATGACTCTAGCTTGTGTCAACATAAAACTAGCCAGTACACATGGTAAGGTATAAAATAAAATAAAATGTGTCCGTACATGAATTTTCTAGTAACTTTTTAAAAACACAATTAGCCAATAATGTTATTTAACAGGCACTGGTGGTGCACGCCTTTAATCCCAGCACTGGGGAGGCAAAGGCAAACGGATCTCTGTGAGTTCCAGACCAGCCTTGTCTACAAGAGCCAAGAATGTTATTTATACAACATTTGCTGGTACTATAAAAAAAAATTCTGTATTACCTGCAAAACAAGATAAAAATCACAACAAGCTGAGTAATAGTAAGATATTTAGATTGAAATTCAAGGCAACATAAAGCTCTAGCCAGAAGGCTGTAAATTATTAATCATCAAATTAATCTTACAGACTGTGAGTTTGGAGGAGAGGGCTTGGGTTATTTATTGTGATGATACAACTACTTCAAAATGGAGCAGCTCACTGTGCTCTGGGCTGGGATGTGGTCAAGATTCTGCTGGAAGGAACATTAACTTCACCGTGCTCAGCTGAGAGCTGGCTTCCCCTGGGGCCCCTCACCAAGCTGGTACCTCACTGCTCTTCTGCCTCTCATGTGGAAACGTCACTTAGGGCTACTTCAAAAATCAAAACAGAGGCCAACATCCATCATTTCGTCATCAGTACTTACTTAACCTATCGCGACTCAAAAGCGCAAGCTCTAACCATAAACAAAACTCAACATTTCTCTCTGTGTCACTGACATAGGATTGGAGCAATCAGTTGCAGGTAAACGGTTTTCTACAGCTCCTCTCATCCTGAAAGTGTTTTTAAAGTCAGTCATTGTGGGCATCGACGTACTTCCTCTTTGTTTTGTGATGCTTGTAAGCCACGCATGCTTGATAGCACTGCAAGTCTGCGAATGTCTCCCAGCTCGTAGAGCAGTCCTTTGTGTGCACAGCTGTAGTCTTCTACTCTTCTCTACTTCATCTGATCTGATTCTTCAAGGGGTCTAGTGTCAGAGGGAAGATGCAAAGAGGCCTTCCCTGAGCACCAAGGCTACAGAGGGTGACTGGATGGATACCGGTAACCAGAGAGCTTTCTAGTCCCTGCTTCCTTGCTGACAATAAAGTTGAGCAAATGTCTATGACATGGCTCAACCCCACAGCTCCAGCTCTTGGCTTCATTCTGTATACTGTCCATGTTCTATATTAAAAGGTCTCGGTAAGCTGCCTCTTTGTCTAGAAAATAATACTTATCGTTCCCCGGGATCACAGTGGAGAGTGGCAGAATTACCAGGTTACCACGCATGCGCTGAGAGAGGATAAGATGGGCCAGGAAAATGGGTCAACAACTTGTCCAGAACTTTCCCCTGAATGTTCCCGAAGAGCCTTACTGGGTCCTAACCTGACCCTGAAAATATAAATCAGCTGTGGGCTGTCTTCAGGAAAGATATACCCATCTTAAAGGCAAGGATGATCAGCCCATTTTGCTAGTTGATGGTACCTAGGAATAAGTGACTTACAAAGGAATCATGAATTGGGGTGGGAGGTGACAAAACTTCAACAGCTAGTAAAGCCCTTATTAAGAAAATGGTATCAAGGACTGGAGAGGTGGCTCAGAGGTTAAGAGCACTGACTGCTCTCCCAGAGGTCCTGAGTTCAATTCCCAGCAACCACATGGTTGGCTCACAACTGATATCTTGAGATCTGGTTCCCTCTTCTGGCATTCTGGGATACATGCAGAAAGAACACTGTGTATTTAATAAAAATAAGTAAAAAGAGATCTAGAGATAGAGAGAGAGAAAATGGTATCAAAAAGAAACCATCAGACAAGGAATGTGATGGCCCTATAACTATACAGCATTTGCAGGGGCCTTGACTAACTTTTAAAACCTATCCTCAGCGATGCCCTATTGATGAGATGCCAATGGTTACTGTAATTGGAATAGGTAGGCATTGGCTGGGGTGGGGGTGGGGTGAAGGGTTCTTTGCTAAATAAGAGGCAGCTGGAATAACCTTCACTTCTAAGAATCTGTGTTAATGAGGTTACAAGGAACCACCTGGTAAGCCACTTCCATCTCAATGCATCAACCAGGAAGAAATAAATGCGAATGGACAGAATTATGTGTGTTGATAGATAGCACAGCACTTCTGTTTTCCCTTTTGAACCTTGCCACTGCACATTAAGGAGCTCCCAGAGTAGTAAAGATACCTCAGTGGTGAGAATTTCAAATCCAGTTCAAGGGTTTTTATCGCTGGGGCTTGTGACTGTTGTCCTTGGCCTGGCTTTGAGCATTCCAGCTTCCCTTGCTACTTCGAGATTTTGCCCCTGTCAATCTCCAAAGAGAACTTCCACTGTCCAAACGGAGGGCTACATAACATGTTCCTCCGGAGACATGAGCTTAGAAGTCCAAGGCTCATCTGCTACTGGGACACCAGATTTGTCTACAGGAAACTATTAAGTTGCGTAGATGTTCAGGCATACACTGTTCCGAAGCTCCTGACACTCCTCACAGGAAGGCTTCGTGTTGTACAGATGTGGGAGGCGTCAGAAACACTGAATCCACTGCAGTTCTGACTGAACCTTGAAACTGCTTCCTAAATTATCGCAGTAGCTTGTGATCCCCGAAACAATGCAAGCCCCACTCTGCTCAAAGAATCTAATCAAAGACTAACCATTCCATGCTCTAATCCTTGACCTTCTTTACATATCTATCAATAAAGCAATGAGGGGTGTGTGTGGAGTTTTGCACAGGCCCCGAGAGCCATTTGCAAAATTATAATAGCAAGGTTGTCAGTGGTAGCAAACCAAACATTTTGCTAGCAATGGCAGCTGAGTCCAGGTAGTTAACAGTAGCAGGAGTGTATGTTTTTCTTCTTCAAGTATTCCTGTAGATAAGACCATTTAATGAATGTAATTCAAAATATAAATCATAAATGCTGGATGTAGATGTCAGCCAGGGTTATAATAGTGAGTCTTTCTTATGTGTGTGTGTGAGTGTATTGTTTGAATACTATATATTTATAATATATGTAATTATATATTGTTTAATATGTAGTTATACATCCATATATATTATCTGGACAGTAATGCCTCAGAAATTAACCAATTCCTCCTCATACTCTTGATTTAAACTCTGTAATCTCAGAAAGTCTATTTTAATTAAGTTTGGAGGTGATTTACTGTTTAATTCTTCATTAATGAAGGACTCAGCATTTGACTCTGTTTCTGTTACAACTGGCTTATCAGGGTTTAAGACTCACTGTGATGAGCCCCTCTCACTTTGAGGAGAAATGGTGCCTGATCTAGTCCCTGACATCAGTAAAGGAAGTCAGTCTTCAGGAAACTTTCCTGAAACAATCCAACTTTATCTTCAGACAGCAACGGGAGATACCTTGGGCTTCGTGAAGTGCATTGGGGCCTCTGTCCCTAAGTTGTATTGATCAATCCACATAGGAAAAGAACACACAGTCAGCTTCTCTTCAGGAAACAAAACACAGGAAGGTCCTTGATAAACTTAAAGACAGCTTGCAAAGTCCTCCTGTGTTAGGGTTCCCCAACTCTAAATCCTTTATTTTGCCTGTGAATGAAAGGAACAAACCCGAGGAGGAGTCACCACATGCAGGAAAAACACCCAGCCTCACATCTGAGACAGCTCAAAGATCAGATTCGAATCTCCCACAGAGTCAGGAAGGCACACTCGTTTATCTCTTTGGTTGGCTAAATATTGGCTTTGGGATGTTGGTTTGGGATACTGTGTGTCTTGGTCCTATCTCCCTATTGGTTCTAGTGATAACATTTCTTGAGCACCATGGTCTCTTAACAGCCTTGAATGCCTGTCTGTAGCCTCTGGCTCAGCAAATATCCCCTCAGGAGCACTGACAAACAAAACCTACAGGTAGGGGCACTTTGGCAAGATCTATTAACATCCCCCTTTGCTATCTGCAAGGAACTGAAACAGATGGTGGAGAGAGAGAACTGGTTATAATCTGGTCACCTTCTCAGATCAACCCAGAGAGAAGACTTAATAATATTGTTAACAGTGGGGGGAACCAACTTTGGTGCAGCCCTAGCCATGCCAACCCCTGGGCATAGCCACAGAACAGAAAGTAAGTGATTTTAGCTTCCTTGAAATGCAAGTCCTACACAAACACACTGAAGCCTTTTCTTCCTTGCCAGTATGACAAAATTGAAACACCTGGCGTTGGACAAACGAGCTTGAAAAGCTCCACTTGCTTCCAAAGGATACATGTTTTTAGGGCCAATCCGAAGAGACTTGAGTGAATTTCTTAAGCTTTATAAACGGAGCAGTAACTCTTGACAGCACAAGTTGGCTTCTCACAGTCACAAGCTGTTCCTGTGTGTTCAACGCACTCTTGTTTTTTTGTTTTTGTTTTTTTAAACACGATGTGATTTCATCTGTACAGATCCCAAGGTTGCCTTTCTTACTCTGTGGTGGGTCTCAAAGAAACCGCACTTCACCTGGCAGCTCTCCTCAAAGAGAAAGGAAAGGAAGGCGCCTGTACAGTTAAGTGTTTCAGGGAAAAGCAGGCAGGACCTGTGTGCTCTTGCTCACCACACTAAGAGATCACAGAAGCATTTGTGGCCACATCTCATTTATTAGGCAGGGAAAGGGCAATTCTAAATAGAAAGGCCAGGAAAGCTGGACAGGGAGATTAGCCCAGTATCTGGCTGTAAAAGATGCCAAGCCTTTGAAGACGTGTAATGGAGAGACAAAACCAAACCATACACAGTATACATATATGTAAAGGTGTACCAAAGGTCAAGAGAGTCTCCAGCCGCTTCTCAATACAAAAATTGTATTTCTTCCTCAACTTCTTTTGCTAGAAGGACAAAAATGACCACAGAAATTAAACCCGGGTTTTGCAAGCCACTGCTGCCTGTTGATAAAGGGACAGATTCAACTACTGTAACGAAAAAGTTTCCTTAGGTAGGGTCGGCTCATTGGAGGAAGGGTGAATTTGAGATGAATTTTGTAAGACTAATTGAGAGAGGTCAGCCGAGGTCAGGCCTGAGAAAGGATTGCAATTAAAAGCTCCCCAGGTGCAGGGAAGTGGCCACAGTTATCACTGTAGGGCAGCTGACTGGTGTGAAATGGCAGTCATTGCTGAGGAAATTTGGGTTTAGCTAGCCCACCCCAGGCCCTGAGAAGGTCACAGTGTGTAAGGTGCAGGCCTCTGGGCATTATAAGACTTTATAATCGCCCTTTCAGGAAAGAACAAATACCCTTGTGATCCTCCCTGGGGCTAACAGACTATGGAAGTAATGATCATCGAGTAATTGGAATTTTCCTGGGATTCTTAGGGTAGGAGAAGAAACCTGTGTCCTGGAAAGAGATTTTACTCGTTTTTAACAACTTGTAAGACCACCTTGCAAGGGAGATTGGGGAGCATCTTAATTCTGCATACCTCCTGCCTTCTATTTAACCCCAAACCTGAAGTCAGAACCTGAAATGGATGTGGATGGATCTCTAGACTTGTTTTTCCTCTTCCAAGGTGATCCCTTTGGCATACTTTATCCCTTTAAATGACCTATTGAAGGTAGGAGGCCGGGCCTATCTTTATGAGGCCACCAGGGTTTGTAGTTCACAGGCAAATGTCTACTCTCTGTGTGTGTGTGTGTGTGTTATTCTATGTCTGTCCCTTTTAAACACAGCACCTGGTACTCAGCAAATAGCTCTTAATACTGTTCAGTGAGTTGTTTCATTTATGTTCTTTAATAACAACTTACAGAAGAAGATCTATTTATCATCTGTCTGTCTGAAATGTTGGTTTTTTTTTTTTTTTTTTTTTTTTTTTGAGACAGGGTTTTTCTGTGTAGCTCCAGCTGTCCTGGAGCTCTCTCTGTAGACCAGGACAGCCTTGAACTCAGAGATCCACCTGCCTCTGCCTCCCTAGTGGTGCTGGGATTAAAGGTGTGTGCCACCACAGGCCAGCCAGAAGCCATATTTCCTGAAGTTTTTTTTTTTTTAAAGTAATATTAACACAAGAACATGCATATTTTATATGCATATACCAATTAAAAATTAATGGTGGCTCTCTGGAGCTAACAGTCTCTTGTTCAGTCTATACGATCAGTTTCTTTCTGCAAAAAGTGTATTTATGATTATCAAACCTACCTTTTTTTTTTTTTTTAGAGTAAGGGGTCATGGTGCTGCAGAGACAGTTCAGCAGTTAAGATCACTGGCTGCTCTACCAGAGGACTAGGGTGTAATTCTCAACATCCACATACCACTTACAGCCATCTGTAACTCCAGTTCCAGGGGACCCGTTGTCCTTTTTGGCCTCCATAGGCTGGGGAAACACACGTGGTGGAGAACTACATGCAAGCCAGACACCCATACACAAAATAAACATTTCCAAAAGAGAGCAAGGAGAGGAGGAACACAGTTCCTGAAAATCTCTCTCCCTCTCTCTCTCTCTCTCTCTCTCTCTCTCTCTCACTCACTCACACACACACACACACACACACACACACACACAGTTGCTGTGGATGCTATGCTGTGGTGAGAGGCTGAGGTTGAGAGACTGCTTGAGCTCAGGGATTGGAGGACAGCCTCGGCAACACAGCTAGGTGATGTCTAAAAAAAAAAAAAAAAAACTTCCAAAATGCCCCCCACCCCTAAATCTTCATTGTGTCATAATATCCCACAAAGTCTTAGGGAGCCAAGGTAGGAAGACAGAGCAAATTAGCCAGCCGAGGGAAGGAAAAGGAAGCCATTGGAGTCTTGATAAAACCTTGCCTCTTCAGTTATCAAGAATTCTGCACAATTAACATTTGCTGTGAAGACTGCTAACACAGAACATATTGTTTTCATATATACAGAAGAAAATCCTCTGCACAGTGTGGGCTCCCCCACCCCTGGATTAGGTATAAACAGCACCCAGACACCCGGTTTCGCAGAGAAATCCTTTATTAAGGGGGTAGGGGAGTTAAAGTGGCTGCTTTCTGACTCAGGCAGAAAAAACAGCAGCAAATGGCCTTGCAGGTGCCATTCTTAAGAAGCGAAAAAGGGGAGGTCTGGGTTAGGATGGGATAGGATGCAGTAGTACATGTTTGATTGGACATGCTAATTACGTGAACCAAAGGGGGCTTTTGAATGCTGGATCCTTGGTAGCCAGCCTCAGGAGGAGGAATTGGCTAAACAAGGGAATAGATTTTGGGGGCTTGCTTTAGGGTTGTAATCTGCAATCTACAGGGAAGAGGGCATGGCCTACCAGAGCCATGTTTGCCAGGCCTGGGCTTGCTAGGAGCCTTCATACACCTCAAATAAAAACGTAAAAATAGCAATGCATCGCCCTTAACGCCTCAGTGTTTATGACCTTTCTCACTTTCCATGTACAAACCTGAAGTTTCCCAGGAATTTCACATGAAATTCCTTACAGCACAAAGAAGTAATTTAACTATCCAGTAGGCTGCTTGCAGCCCATTATTTAATCTTATCAGATTTTAATTCCGCCTAAGGCACCATTGGAGCCAGCCACCCTACAATTTCACCTAACAATAAAAGCGGGATAAAAGGAAAAAAAGAAAAGTTTCTTTAGCAGTCCCTTGAGCTGTAACTTGATAGCCACCAAAGTGGTACGTATGGTTACTGTTATGACACATCTCTGAAACCCACACATGTGGTGTCCCGTGCGTTTTATTCTTTGTATTAACCAGCACATTTAAATCTACCTTGAGCAAAACTCCTTTGTAATTAACTGCAGCTGTGCTTCACCCCGGTGTGAGTCTCATTCTGGAATTGCTTCCTGCAAAGTTAACAGAGAGGATGTCCCCACAGGACTGAAGGACTGCTAAGCCAGGCTGCTGCGTTCGACGACAGGATCCCTCTCCCCCGACCAGCAAAACAATCGTTTCTCATTAACTTAATTTATTTGGTGGGAGAGTTAAGAAAATTCCAAACTCAGGTACCTCATAGATAAGAGATAGCATTGTTTTTCACAACGTTTGATAAAGGTGACTGGCCTTCTGCAGTTTACGAAATACTCTCTTTACTTAGTTTTTGTTTACTTGAGCTCTTTGGCGCCAGGAAAACTGTTGCGGCGAGCAAACAAAAGGAAACACACTATGGGGGCCTTGGGATTCTGAAACCTTAACCCCGGAGGGAACTAGCTAAACCTTCAGAGATTGGGGGAGGGTGTGCATGACTGATAGGCAGCTCCGAGGAACATGAATTTCAGGGCTCGGGGACACTGGGTAGCGCCTCTGGTCTGGCAAAAATAAATCTAAAGGTGCACAGGGGCATAAGTATCTTGACACCTTCACCTGTCTCATCAAAGTTAAATAAGCGAACGCACCCAACGGATGCAAAGAACAGTCTGTGGGGAGTTGGGACGCGTCCCCGAGGTGATGGGCTGAGACATCACCTGGCTGCTTCCATTAGCTAGCTGCCTCTCCAACCCGGGCAAGTCGAGCGGGTGGGGGCGGGAGAGGATGCGGCGCCGGCGTTGCACAGCACATCCGGGCGCGCCTGCAGCGGGTTGCGGGCTGCATAATTGATGAAGGGCCGGCGCTAGGCTGGGCCAGCCTCGGGTGCGCTGGGAGCGTCTCAGGGGGGAGGAGGCCAGGGCGGCCGGGCCCCTCCCACTCCGCTTTTTCTCGCGTGTCCTGGCCCCGGGACTGGCAGTGGGCGCCCGGTTACCAGCAAGTGCGCCCAGGGACGGATCGGAGGCTGAAAGCAGCAAGCCAAGGGTGCAGCAGCGACCTCCAGGACCGACCCGCCCGCGCCATGCGCTCGCTCACTGGCCTGAGGGCGCTTGTGGCGCCCGGATGCCCGCTCCTGCTTCTGTGCCTTCTGGCCGCGACCAGTCGGAATCGGGCAGAAGGCGACCCTGCAGGTGCCTGGGGTACCGGGGCGGCACCGGGGAGGGCTCTAGGAGCACGGGTACGGGCGCAGTGGCCGCGACCCTCCAGCCCGAGGACATACATCCCTTGGCGCCCGCGCAGGGGACGCGGGGATGCGGGCGCAGGCGGCCGCGGAGCGGAGGTGGCTTCTCATTGGATGGGCGCGGGTTACCCTAGGAGGAAACGTGGGAGCAGGGGAGGCTCCCGGTCTGCCTGGTCTAGGGGTGATTCCGGTCCCAGTAGAGCCCAGTTTGATCCCGGCAGCTGGTACTGGGACAGGGTCGGGTTTTTCCTACCAAGCGGGCTAATAAGAGTGCGTGGGATGCTGGGGTTTGGCTCCTGCTACTGTGGCATTCTGAGCCCACATTCCCCGAGGCCAGCTCCCTTCACTAGAGGCCACCGCGAGGCCCTCGGATCGACTTTCCTCCTGGCAGGTGTTGGCTTTGAGGATGTTTTTTTAGAGCAGATGGTAAAATTCACCACTCCCAGCCAACTCAATCAAGCCCAGATAAGAAAATTATACGTGGGTCTTGTCTTTTACACCGGGGTCTTTAGTATGAAAAAAAAAGTTTTGTTTTGATAGAGTGTTGGGTTGCGTGCTTAAGGCATGTCAACAGAAGGATTTATGTGGAAAAACATTGCCTCAAGTCGAGATCGCGTTTGCAGTCTTAGCTCACCTGTTCATACTTTCTGTGTTGCAAGCGGTCTGTGTAACTTGCTTTTCAGTCAGTTGTTCAGGTGTCAGTGTCTGAAGGGTGAGCTCCCATTTAAGACCTCACTAACCAAGCGCTCAGACAGTTGAGAGACTGGCCCACTGGGAACTAAGGCCACACATTCTTCTACAGAAGGTTCTCAGCTATTACAGAGTATTTTCATGAGCATGTCGACTGGTCGAATATACTATAAAGAAGGAAAATGCTCAAAGGGTACACACACAACTTGGGTAAAATCTTTCGCATCCCGCTAGTCCGTGGATTTTCTTGCTCCACGGCTGTTTTCCATCGTAAGTAAGGCTTAGAAGAAGTCATTGTCCAGGACATGAACTCTCTGACCGCGCGCCCTTCCTAGCCACACCAGATTCTTCTGTCCTTAACCACCACCATGTGCTTCTGAGTACTGTTTCCTCTTTGTGGCTCACCACCCCTCCCCCTGTTCTCTGCCCTTCCCTCCCGCCTCTCCCTGTCCACCTTCTCCCTCTCCATTCCCCTCCCCTCCTCAGTTCTGGGTGTCTAACTCTGGTCCTCCTGCACAGAAGGAAGCCACTCCACAATGGAGCTACAAATCCAGCCTCAACTGTTGCTTTGAGAATCGGTGTGTTTTGGTCAGTCCTAGAAGTTTAGCTCTCCACTTGGCACTGGGTGGAAACTATAGGAGTTTTAAAAAAGACTGATACCCAGGTCTTGGCCCTAGAAAAACCATACTTATTTAGCATAGATGTCAGTCTGGGCCTTATTAGTTTTTGAAAATTCTCTGTGTGAGTCAAAGCAGGCTAACATCACATAAGACCTTGCGGGTCTATCGTTAGCTACTCTGCTGGCATGGTGTTGAAGTTAATGTCCACACCTGGCTTCTAAAGGGAGGAAGCTAGGAAGCAGATGAAGCTGTCAATGATTGTGCACAGTTACAGAGGGGAACATGGGACTTGCTCACAGCCTCCACTCAGATGAAAGCTATGAAACAATAGTGCACTTGAAAGGCATGGCATCGGCATCTGCTTTGAAGCTAACCTCCAAAGTGGTCATACTTTCAGCTGGCTGCTCTTACAGAGGACCTAGGTTCAATTTCCAACATCCACAGTGGTAGCCTATTGCGGTTTAATAAGGATCAGGAGAAACAGGCTGAATAATAGATGTTTATTCAGGGAGAAATAACTTACAACATAGACAAGACGAACACCAGCATGCCTCCATGCTCTCCTGTCCCCGTGCTACAAGCAAGAGAGCTCCTGGGAGTCCCCTCCTCAGACCTAGTTCCCCCAGGTAACATCCGCCCCTGTGCCCACCCCCAATGGGCGTGGTCTGTGCCACAGGACAAAGTGAATATCTCACTACAGTAGCCCATGGCCATCTGTAACTGAAGGCCCAGGGTTTCCTATTTGATGCCCTCTTCTGGCCTCTCTGGGTACAGACACAGATGTAGGGAAAAAGTGTGCTCATGAGCGCGCGTGCACACACACACACACACACACACACACACTCACACACACTCTCACACACTGATCAGGTCTACAGAGCTTTCTAGATTTGCTATTTGAATGAAATTCATCTTATTCTTTGCTTAAGAAAAGAATACTGCAAGGTTTACCGTATGCTTTTTGTGTTTATCCTTTGAACTACTTAGAGATAGGTGTTCTGTTTAAATAAGACGTTGGGGCAAACGTCAATAATAAACTGGGTATAATAAATTCCTGTACTTACATTTTGTAAGGGATGTGTGTCAGTCCACTGTATGTACTATGTAGGCTGATGAGTTAGATTTTATTCTCCCTGATTTTCTAAGAGGAAGTTGGGACTTCAGTTAAGCAATTGCCAGAGCTCACCGTGTTTAGTACTGGAGCGGAAGAAAGTTTGAAGTTTGTCAGCCTGACTCCACAGCCTGTTCTCTTCAGGGCAGCTCTCTGAGAAACTGGGTGTACCCTGGAGAATTTGGAACCACAGACCAAGAGTGTAGCAACAGTCTGAGCATGTGATAGGGGCTGAAGGACAGTTTTCAGTCCTGGGATGAAGTCAGTGGTAAGGTGTGGGGAGAGGGTTACTGCCTTTTTCAAGTTCTTTGTTTTTTCCTTAATTTTCTTTATTGTTTTATTTATTTTGTGAACATACATATGTGCTCATGCCTGGATGCTACGGTATGCTCATGAACATCTGAGAAAAACTTGAGAGTAGTTTTTCTTCTACCATGTGAGTTCTAGAGCTTGAACTCGGGTTGTTAAGCTTCACATTGGGGAGCCCTTGCCTGCTGAGTCATCTCAGCTGCCCCCCTTTTTAATTAAATGAGAGATATAAAAATGTCTTTGTAAAAGAAACATTATGCAAGCAGGACTATTTGCTGTCATTATTGGTATTATCACAGGTAACAAACTGAGGTAATGGGTTAGTTTTGAAACATTTTTCAGTGGTGCAGCTTGCAGCTAGCATCTTAACTTCCAAAGATACAGCTTCTGTGTTGTTTTGACTAGCTCCCTTCCCGACTAGCTAGTCCCTCCATATTTGCCTAGCAACAAATATTTGTGTGAATAAATCTTCTTAAATGCCCACATTTGCATGATAATGTGTTTGTAGAAAACACTAGCAGTTTTTGTCTTTGAAGGTATTTACACTTG
Organism: Phodopus roborovskii; assembly: GCF_943737965.1. Lineage (NCBI taxonomy): Eukaryota > Metazoa > Chordata > Mammalia > Rodentia > Cricetidae > Phodopus > Phodopus roborovskii. Next base: position 4,402,739 of record NW_026126415.1, read on the forward strand.
GGCTGGAGAGATGGCTCAGCAGTTACAGCTCTTCCAGAGGAAGCAGGTTCAATTCCCAGCCACCACACGAACAGCTCCCAATTGTCTGAATATATTTCCAGGGGACCCCCTCCCAATACCCTTACACAGGCAAAAACACCAATGCACATGAGAGTATAATAATAAGAATGCTCTTTTAGAAGGTGTTTAACCTGTTTAAATGGACAGATTTATTATAAGCCCATCTTTACTTGGGATATTTCAATAATTTGGTTGTGTAAATGTTAACAGTATGTACAACCAACTTTTAAACACCCTGACTCAGCTTTTAACTCTTCCGTATTTTCCTGAGTGGTGGGTCCTGTAGTCGCTGGAGGAGCTTCCAAGTAAGAGGACAGACGGATCAGGGTGGGAGGGTAGGCTCAGCACAGTGAAGAAGACGTTTCTGCAAAGATTAGCTCAGCCCTGGACTCAGAGCTGAGCAGGGTGACAAGGGCTACTGACAGGGGCAAGTAGACAGGTAATGTCTCACCCATGCTCCAAGGCAGCTAGCGGACAAGGGGAATGACTCTGGGGGATGTTATTGTATACACAGGAATTGATCAAATAAGGAAATCTATCAAGAAAAGCGGGTGCAGGCTTTCCATTAGGCAAGAAGAAACTAAAGAGGAGCTGGGGAGGGAAAAGCCTTTGTGATGTTATCAGTGTGAATGCATGACTACAAATCACATATGTACAAATATATGTGATATATATATATATATATATATATATATAAATGTCCATATTATATGTGTGTGTATTTCATGTTACAAGTATGCTGTGCTTGTGTTTGAGCTTGCAAACATATATTGGTAGCCCTGACCACTGATTAGGTATACTTAGCACCCAGATGTTGGCTTTCAGGACTATTCTTTTTAATAATATTGGAGAAATGACAGATTTCTCCAGTGAGTGGAAGAGGACATCCTCCTCCAGAAAACTCTTCAAGAGTAATGAGCTGTGTCTGAAAGTCAGGAGGCAGTGTAAGGGGTCCACATGGAACCGATCTGGGAAACAAACTGAGCATCCGATTAAATAATCGTACTAGGTGACAATAAATTGAAGCAGTCCACTAATTTAATTAATTATCAGTCTGCACTCATGAGTTTCTGTGTCAATTAGCTACAATCCATTGATGGAGTACTCAGGAGATTAATGCAAGAGGGTCATAAGCGTAAAGCCACCCTAGGTTACATAGATCCGCATCATCATCAGGGGTGTGGCATGAGCTGGCCATGCAGAAATGGCAGCTTCCCTATTTCAGTGCAGTCTGGGATGATGTGGGATATCTCTGTTGCAGGAAATGTTCCATAATGCCTTAGAGAGGCTTGATTTATCACGTCAGCAATGAACCCGTTCACTTAGATCAGGGGAAGGAGTGCCAGGTTTCGACATTTCATATGAACCTGAGATTATTTGAAGAAAAACAGTTAGCATTTTCAGAGAAAGCTTCATTGACCATGGGCTCCATTAAAGCAACTGAGACCTGGTTACCAGCGTGTTTGGTTCCATTTTTAAGTGTGTGTGAGCGTGTGCATGCGTGTGTTTATATGTACCATTAGGTGCTGGTGGAGGCCAGAGGGGTTTGTTGTAGTATTTGGAACTTGAGTTACATTATAGGTGGTTATGAGCCACTTGGTGTGCATGGTAGGTACTGAGCCCAGCTCCTCTGCGGGACCACTAAGTGATCTTAACTGTTGAGCTGTCCCTCCAACTCCTGGTACGTTTTTCTAAAGGACATGTCCTTAAACAGAAATGGTCAGATGTGTGCTGCTGTCTGTAAGGAGTACGGGTTTTCCTCCCGCTGCCTGGTCTTATCCCGCCTCCGCACCAGCCCCAATTAACACACTGAAACTCTGTATTAGATATAATTCTGTTGGCCCGGTACTAGTTTCTTATCGGCTAGCTCTGTCTTAAGTATTAACCCATTTCTGCATTTCTGTTGATCTATGTATTTCTCTTACCGGGGAGCCGGCCGGCATTCTGCTTTCTCCAGACTCTCCATCTTGACTCCTTCTTCCTATTTCCTATTTCCTCCTTGTCTCCTAGTCCCTCCTATCTTCCTTTCCTATTGGCCAACAGTGCTTTATTCATTAACCAGTATGAGAAACATATACAGAATGACATCTCCCATCAGCTGTCTTCTATTTTGCAATAAAAAGGGCAACCTTGTGACTAAATAACTTAGCACACATACACTACATAGACAGGAAAGAAAAGACTCCTTTGCAACATTTTGTTAAAAGTAAACAGCTCAAGGTACTGTCATCATTCAGGTATAACAACATCTCTTTAATGTTATTATAGAAATGAGAGACATTGACTCTAGAGACGGTGCTGTTTGTTTTACTGAATGCATTTTTTTTTCTGTTTTTAAAGTTACTGAGGTTAACATAACTAATGTATCCCTCCTAATCCCCTAACAGAGTCTTCTCTGTTTTTGTTTTGTTTTGTTTGAGACAGGGTTTTATACATCTGTGGTTGGCCTTAGACTCACTGTGTAGCCCAGGGTGAATTGAATCCCTCATCCCCTTCCCAAGTGCTGAGATTACAGGCGTGTACAATCACATCCAGGCCAAGATAAAATCTTTTTTGGCCTTTTAGTTACACAAGTTAAGAACCTGAAAGGGAATTTTGATTTATCTTAACACTCCCAAGTACCTTTGTAATATATCTAGGGGCAAGGAGCAAGCCATAGCCGGTTTCTTGTTTCACACTTAAGCGATTTCCCTCACCCCCCCCCCCATGAGTTTTCTTCCTAAAACCATCCTCAGAGTAGACCCAGGGCAGGGGGGCTGTTAGTCACCAGTGAATGCTGGCCTGATGTCTGTGCTTTGAAGTATTTGTGTGTAAACTGTAGAGAACAGGACCAAGAAGTTACAGGAATATTTGAAGGTTACAGAAAGCATCCATACCAAACCGAGAATGGGGGTTGAGGCTCTATCTGCTCAGACCAAGTTTTCTCTGTCTTTGTGTCATTTACTTTTTGGTCTGAATAATGCTTGGCTGTGGGGATAGTTATTATGGGATGTTTTTAGGAGGCCTTGTAAAAGTACACACTGTGCTTTTCATTAGTTTTATTTTTTTAAAACTCAATGATAAACGGCCTTCCTGTCCAGTAATTCTCATATTGTCTGAAAGCATGCTAGTAACCTGCCTGGAACGTTCTTTGTCTTGACTCTTAAAAGTTGACTAGTACATGATTCCATCCGGCCAACTCATTACATTTTCTTGGCAGTCCTTTATTTTCTTCACAAACTCTGGAACAAGCCCACAGTTCCAAGCATCCTGGCGACACACCACGACACAACAGTTATAAAAGGGGATAGGAATACTAGATGCCTAGAATCCAGAAATGTAACTCTAAATGCATTGTTCCTGAGCAGGATTTTGCCTGGTAATAAGATGTCTTAGAGCTAAAGGTAAGCCATAATATTTGCAGTCCTGTGCCTGTATATGTTATTGAAGAAATACACTAATTTTTCACACTTAGAGTTTACCATTAGTGTACCTTACCTGTTCCTAAGTTGTAGTGTTCTTATAATTGTGTTACTCAATGAGTTACTGCCTCAGAGTGATAGAAGAGGGCTGAGATATGTCAGTGGGGTATAAACCAGGCAGTATCTCCTTGAGTTGCCCAGACAGACCTGGGGTTTGTAGTCCTGCCTCAGCCGCACGAGTACCCACAGAGATTACAGGCCTGCACCAGCAGGTCCAGCTTAGAGGAAGTAGTTATTCTTACAGGAGATGCACTTGACTCTCTCCTTACATAATCAAAAGCAAGTTTTAAGACTCTGCCCCATTTTCTAGCATTCTTTCTTACAACCCTTCCTGTTTGCTTCTTTTAAACAAAGCACAGAGTTTTTTCCTGGAACTCTACTCTCTAGACCAGGCTGGCCCCAAACTCACAGAGATCCGCCTGCCTCTGCCTCCCGAGTGCTGTGACTAAAGGCGTGGGCCACCAAGGCACGTAATCAAAAGCACAGAGTTAGGTGTGTGTAACAATAGAAGACACTGTAACATTTGTTTCACTTGATAGTGGAACACCATAATTATAAGCCCCTCTAGCAAGACCTGTTTAAAAACTGTTAATGGAAATCCATTTTCCACATCAGGTAACTGTAGGTTGAAAATTAGGTTGCCACTCACTTCTCTGATGCAGTATCTTCATGCACTGTCTCCCCTCAGAGGGAGCAGGGAAAAACCTATAATCTCTCTGCACAACCACTAGCTGTTGTTTTATGTTGGTGTTTTGCAAGCCAGGTGGAAAGTGTCCAGAAATGATTAAGAAGAGAGCGATTGTAATACCTTGAAGAATGCATGTTCTGGACTTGGCACCATCACTCTGTGTGACTTCCCAGTCCTCCCCCGCCCCTTCTCTAGTAACTGAGATTTATGGTGGAGACATTGTCATCAAAGCACTGAGCGATTATCAGTCACGTGGTGACGGTTCAGGTCACAAGCCACTGGCCCAACTTGGATTGGAACACACAGTTCCTACCTCTTCATTTTGTATTTCTTTTTGTGATTCAGCCTAATCCTTTTCAAGGACTTTCTGAACCACATCAGTCCCCGAGCCTTCCCCCAGTCAGTTTCTTTTGCATAATAAGCAGGTTTGCTAAATCAGCCCCTCACTGCCAGCTGTGAGGCAATACGGTTTACAGTCTCACTTTTTTTGATTATAGAATATCTTGTCCAAACAAAGAACTCACTTTTACTATTCTAGCATCTCTTCATCTGCTCTTATACTCATAGTATTAGTTCCTGTTGCTTCTTAAAGGAATTGTTTTGCATGTTCAGTGGAAAGTGGAGCCTGATAAAGATTGATGCTTTAGCCGGGCAGTGGTGGTGCACGCCTTTAATCCCAGCACTCAGGAGGCAGAGGCAGGCGGATCTCTGTGAGTTTGAGGCCAGCATAGTCTACAGAGTGAGTTCCAGATGAGCCGGGACTACATGGAGAACCTGTCTTCAAAAATCAGAATAAGAAAAAAGATTAACACTAGTATTCTGGCATTCTCCAGATTCTCTTGAATCGGGGGTCTTGTTTCTCCCGGTTCACCTGCCGTGAGCTGAGATTTTGTTGAACTCCAGCCTTTGGATCCCTTCCTCTTCTTTGTTGTAGAGGAGATCTCCATAGGTTCCTCCGTAGCTAGTCCCTGGAGGTTAGGAAAGGAAAACCACCCCAGCCCTGGTCTCCCACAGTACCCTTTACCTTCATGCCCTTTCCAAAGTGAAGCTCACCCTCTGTAGATCCTGTGCTGGCTTGTATGAATGACCCAGGCTCAGGACACTGATGCCAGGAATGAGTGCTTCTCTGAAATTTTAATGACTCAAGCACTTGTGGCCCAAGCCACACATTGGATTTTCAGGGTTCAGTTTCACCCACTCCCTACTCCTTGGCAGCACAAACTGTACACCAGGTTACTTTTTATCCCTCCTTAAGTGCAGTCGGGCACTTGATGTCAGCTGTTGTCAAGTCTCCTGTGGCTGAGCCGCCACGAGAGTGGGCGACATTTGGTCATTCTTGTTTCAGGACTAGAGTGTGCGGTGAGAAATGTCACAGTCATCAGCTAGGCCAAGGAAGGAGGGCTCCCAGATAAGGGGGTGTATGCTTTGCAGTGTTCAAGATCAGATGGCCGTCAGTCACAATAGCTGCTCTTCTCCATCCATGTTTCTCATCCTGAACAGCACTGAGTGAGTGGCGTCTGCCTCAGACTTACTGTGTTACTGCTTTAATCTATATGACTTATGCCCAGCAGTGGAAGTAAGTCATTTCTATTATTAAGAGAATGCTGACCAGACCCTTTTAGCACGCATATGTGTGGGTGTACACATACACACACCCAAACTCAGATCACCAGGCTTGGCAGCAAGCACCTTTACCCACTAAGCTATCTGGCCAGTTCCAAGCTGGATTTTGAATAACTATCTAGTCTTGGTGAGGATATCTGAAATGTAACCTCGTGTAATTTGTCTTACAGATTCGTCTTTTACAAGTCTTCCTGTTCGAGACGAAATGATGGCAAAGTACTCAAACCTTTCCTTGGAGAGCCACAATATATCACTGACTGGTAAGTGGTCACATCTCAAATAGTTAAGTGCCAACTAAGTTTTTAAAAGGTCTTAAACTAACTCGCTGCTCTGTTCTTTCTCTTAGCTTTGGTTTTCTTTTTGGTTTTTCCAGACAGGGTTTCTCTGTGTAACAACCGTGGGTGGCTGTCCTGGAACTCTCTCTCTAAAGACCAGGCTGGCCCTGAATTTATAGAGATCCACCTACCTCTCCTGTGCTGGGATTAAAGGCTTGCGCCACCATAGCCCGGCCCAGCTTTGGTTTTTCAATATGTGAAATGATTACAGAACTTTTAAATTGGTAAGAGAGGTCGGTTCTGGTAACACAATTAGAATCTGAACTCTGTCAGACTGTTTATTACGTTAGTAACTAGTATTCTACTTTCTCCCTCCCCCCTCCCCCGCCCCAGGCCATTTTTTACTGTTTCCCTGTCTTGAACTGTTTCTTGCTTTGTTTCATGTGACTAGAAAGTGTGTGTGGCAGAATTTCCAAACCAATACCAGTGAAATGACTATGCTGTTTTGCTTTTTTTGTTTTTTTGCTTTTTTTTTTTTTTTTTTTTGTTTTTTTTCGTAGAACTTTAAAAAGCAAAACAAAACTTCGTGCAGCTCTTGTTTATTCCCAGATGTTCTCATCCCAACATTTGAAATGTATTCTTGTGTATTCCTGTGTTGTTACTTGCCACGCCCTTTGTTTTTGTACATATTCTAGTTGTCGGCTGCCTCTTGGAGATGACTCAGTTATTGAAGGGGGATTCGGGTGAGAGTCTCAGTTTGCAAATTGTTTGGCCAGGCTGGCAGAGTGGATTGCAGGGCACAGGTTCCACTCAGCCCAGGCTGATGCCTGGGAATCAAGGATTAATGCTCAGGGCCACAACAAGAAATACCTTATTAACTAATACTGTGCTAAGTATTTACCTGGCCTGCAGAAGGTTTAACTCTTAGCTACTCTATCTGATCGTTCAACTGGAACCAGACTCCTGCCCTTGTGAAGGAACTGATTGTTCATGGTTGCTCATTGTTTATCTGTTGCCTTGACTTGTGCACACGGCAGTCTGGCCTCTCCTTCCTTGTAACCCTGAACTTCGCTTTCTTCAAGTCTGAATAGGTATCAAAATCACTGGCACCTAGGCCCCTGTGTACCTCGTTATTTGTTCACTCCCCCTACTAGAGTTTCGGCCCGTCTACCTGTCTCCCCCATAAAAAGAAATCCTTGTTTGACATTGACACACTTGAAGAGTTTGGGTTTGTAGCAGATCTTATGAAATAAAGCATTTATAAAGGTCTGAATTGGTGTTTATTTAAGAAAAGCAAAGATCTCACATTCGTTTTGGAACTCCGACTCTTCAGGCTGTGTTTTCATTGTAACCCTTTGGCTTTGGTTGCCACCCTGTCAGAAATTCTCGTGTTGGAAGCAGCATTTACTGGTACATGGATTTTAAATTTGAACCATAGGCATTTTCTTGCTGCCAGGACTGTTTTGTTTTGTTTTTGTAAATAAGAGTGTCTCATGAAGTTGGTTGGTCCTAAATTTCACTTGTTTAATCTCCAAAGTGCTGGCTGGTGTTAGAGGTGTGAGCCACCATCCCTAACTACTGGCCACACTTACGTTTTCCATGAATGACCCATTTTGCCAATAATGATTTCAACATCACCCCTGTTTGTAACTGGTAGTCATGGCATCTTCCTATTTCTGGTTTCCTGTTTTCTCTTTCCCTCTGGACATTGTGGAAATTGATAGTTTTACTAGGCTAGTGTGTCTGTATGGGGGGGGGGTTGGGAGAGAGAGAGAGAGAGATCAAGTATAATACCTTAGTTACAAATCTGGATCAGAAGGGCAACTTTGGCTGCACTCAAAAAATTTATTTAGTGAGAAAGGGAAACATGTGGGCCGTGTGCCTGGGAGAATGTAAAAACATGGCCTTTGGTTTAAAATCAGAACAAAAATTGGGTGTTTACTTTTTAACAAATTGTTTTTATTTACTTGAGAAACTTATGTTGACTGTGTGCCATGTGTATTATTTTTTTTTTCTTTATAGGTTTTAATGTTTGTTAACAATTTTTGGAGGTGAGCACTATTATTTCAATATGTAGTTGAATACAGAGACATGCACAGAGTGAAATTCCCAACTGGGAATTGGGTTTTGAACCCAGGCAGTCTGATGCCAGAGTCTCTTCTGGGCCAAATACTTCTTTGATGTGACATCATTCAGTTCTTTTAGCAGTATTGCTAAAATAACTATGCCTGCTTAAGGTGAATGATAGTAACTTTGAAGTGATATGTCCAAAAATGTATGAAAATAAGGTCATAGTAAATGCTTTAACCCCAACTAGGTTAATTTGAGAGACTCTGTGTTTCATGAGTAGCAAGTCTGTGGAAGTGCAATTGATGTTACCTAGGAGGGAAAAGTCTTCCTCTCTCTGTGTGTCACTGGACTTTTAAAGTCTCTCTTTTCATAATGGACTATTTGGCAGTCATTGCTTCCATCACTGCAATTACAATGTTTCTACATTGTTACTTTCAGTGTTTACTCTTTTCCTCTGCAAATTGTACTGTTTAGTGTATCAATGTTGTTCCTTAAACAAAGAGATGAAAATCAAAACATCAGCTGGCCCCTCTCTTGGTCAGCCTGGTGACGGGAAGGCAAGGCCGAGGAGAGCTTTTACATTGTTGACCCAACCCATGTTGTGTTTGCCAGCTGAGGTGTTAGCAGCTGACCTGGCAAGGTCCCCAGGATGAAGGAGGAAGCAGAAGTTGGAGGTACACATATGCTAATTTAGCTGCTGTCAGGTTTGGTCATGTCATTGGAGATGAGGAAATATAGCCTTGTTGCCTAGCCACAGGCAGGCAGGACCTCATGAGTTGTAGGGTCAGGAGAAGAGGAAGGGGGGTGGCGGGTGGGAGATCCTGCACATCTGGTCTCCGGGACTGTTTGCTGCTGCGTGGAAGATCCTACATTTCCTTAATGGCCCGAAGCTGTTCATGATCTGTTTCAGATCTAGTCTTTTATGGATGACATGAAAATTGGTGATGTACAAAGTAGAAAAATGGGAGTGAGCATTAGCATTCTTAGTGAGGGAAAGAGGAGACAGGACATGGATCTACTGTAGTAATACACAGGACAGCAGCAGCAGCAGGCAGCCCTTGATCTCTAGCTGGGGTCTCAGGAACAGGACACTTTTGGCCTGGATAGTTCTTTGTTGCATGGGGAGGGCTGTTTGTGGCATGGTAGGATGTGTATTGGCATCCTAGGCCTTTTTTATGTTCAAGATGTGAGGCCATTTGTTCACGGGGGATAAATGAGGGTACTTCAGTGTCTTGCCTAGCTTGTCACTACAGGGGAATTCCTGAAGCCGGCTGGCTACTCTTGAGAATGATTTAGTCAAAGTTGCCCCCAGGAGGAGTTGAAGCCCTGTGTCAGGAACCATGTCTGAGCCTTGAAACTGGAGGCAGGGTGAACTCTGAGGGACGAGGCTGGCTGGTTGACCTCTGAAGTCTTGTCAAGAGCCACCAAATGTCACTGCGGTGGCCCTAGTGATCTGAGGACCACGGATCAGGTCCCACCTCTTTTTCTTTGCTGCTGTCCTTTGAGACAGGGTTTCTCTGTGCAGCCCTGGCTGTCCTGGAACTCGCTTTGTAGATCAGGCTGGCCTCAGACTTAGATCCGCCTGCCTCTGCTTCCCCAGTGCTGGGATCAAAGGCGGGCACCACCACTGCCTTAAAAGTTCCATCTTAACACTCTCTTGGACCAAGTCTCCAGCAAATGGACCTGTGGGCTGACATCCCACATCCGAGCTAAGGCCCCCTGAAGCTGTTTCATAGCTGCATTATGGGAAGGTGTAGATGGCTAACTAACAGGGCATCGCGTAGGCGGGGGCAGTGAGCAGAGCCAGCCACAGTCGTACCTCTTTCTTCCTCCTCTGGTGTTCAGGCTCGGTCTTTCTTAGAGAATTAAATCAAAAGCCACATCCTCAGGAAAGCAGGGGAGTGTAGATTCTGTGTATCCAGCGGGCATTTATTGCTTTCACTTTGTGGCAGGGAGTTCATTTTAAAGCATCCTCTCCAGCAATGTAGTAAATTGAAGATTGCAAGCCCTCCCCTCTCCCACTCGTTGGCATATCTGAAGTGTACTGTTCTCTTAAGTGAATTCTAAGTGTTCTGGGAAGAAGACCCCCCCCCACCGCCCCTTTGGTGCCTTTTGTTCCGGCCATGATGCTTCTGTTTTTAGAGTCAAGATAGGAGTAAGTAGAAGCCTCAGAAGCTGGGAAGTGGTGGCGCACACCTTTAATCCCAGGACTTGGATGGATCTCTCTGTGAGTTGAAGTCCACCCAGGGCTACACATGAGAGTGAATCCCTCTAAAAGAGAAACAGAGTTCACACCTTTAATCCCAGAACTAGAGAGGTTTATAAAAGGCAGGAGCCCAGTGTTTCAGGCTGCATTCTGAGATTTAGTTTCCAGCCGTGGTGAGGACAGGATCTCCCCAGCCCTTGGTAGAATTAAGAGATCCCGGCTTAGCTGCTTTACTTCTCTGATCTTCAGCTCGAACCCCAATATCTGTCTCTGGGTTTTTATTATTTGTGCTACAGGCTTCTTCATTTTAGCCCCATTCAGTGCTGAGAAGCATGAGGCTCCTGTCACTGTCATAGAATAAAACACAAAGTCCTCCAAAAACACAAGCCCACCTTGCCAAATCCAAAACGCCATGCACGAAAGCAGTGCTTCAGCTTCTCCTCACAAAGTTCAAAGAGTCTGATAGCATCTTGTATGCGTGGAGACACAGGGAAGACCAGGCTTCAGCGTGGGCATGCATGGCAAAGAACGAGCTGTCCGGCTATTCTGGAGGACAGTTTCTCAGTATCTATCGAAAGGACACATGGTTCTAACTCAGCAGTTGTGCTTCACATTTATTCATTATGGAGAGCGTGCAAAGCGATACCCCTGGGGTTATCTGTAGGTGCTGATTGTTGCTGATCTATAACAGAAAAGTATATGGGAGCAAGCTCATTGAGAGAAAATATCCTAGCCAACTAGTCCATTAATACCTTACGTACAAGTAAAGAAAAAATCTAGCAGCGTGTATGCATATGGTGAGGTCACCAAGAACTAATATTTTGAGTGACAGGAAGCGTGTTTATCACATTCCCAACTGTCCCTCACTTGTGTCTACACATAGCATCTCTGCAGCATGGGTGTCATGGAGACTGTTGATTGGTAAATGCAAAGAGGGGGAAGTGTTCCAGGAGAAATGGTGGGATGCGCAGGGTCCAGGGACAGGGTGTGTTGTTCTGAGCCCTGGATTTCAGACCTTCTACCTGCCATACACACTCTCCCACAAAGCTTGCTATGGCTTCCCTCCCCCTCTGCCCTCCTCCTTCCTGGATGGAGAGAGAGAGAGAGAGAGAGAGAGAGAGAGAGAGAGAGAGAGAGAGAGGGAGGAGAGAGCTCTCTGCTCAGGTTGGAAAAGCTCTCCAATGAAAGTCATACCATACCTAACAGTTGCTTACCGCATTCATAACTTTTCTCTGTGGTGTGTGTGTGGGGGAGGGAGGGAGGGAGAGAGAGAGAGAGAGAGAGAGAGAGAGAGAGAGAGAATCTTTTCACTTTCTGAGTTCTTTGGACTTTTCAAAGCCTTGGCTGTCACAGAACTTGCTCTGTGGTCCAGGCTGGTGGCTCTGACTCCCAAGAGATCCACCTCCCTCTGCTTCCCAAATGCTGGGATTAAAGACATGAGCTACCATTGTCCAGCTGGCTTCTGAAGTCTTATAAAGCTGCCTTGTTCCCTCCAGGAGGGTATGCTTCAGTTTATTAGACTTTTAAAGCATATTCAAAAGCACTGTCTTATGTAGAAATTTACAGTAATTTGGCTGAAGATACTGTTACTGGGTTCTAAACAGTCAGAGTAGGTGCACCCATCATTCCTCTTAAGATGACAAGCTGCTAAAAGTTTCTACCAGGACCATATGAATACAAGAGGATATTTAGGCAACAATGAATTGTTTTATTGGATTCATATTAATAATAACAAGAACTGTGTTTTTAGTTTATAGTTCTTGTTGGAGATAAATTTTTGGTATGTAGCCTAGAGTTGCCTTAAAATTATGATCCTTATGCGTCAGCTTCCAAAGTTCTGGAGTCATAGAATTTTTTAAAAATTTCAGAAACTTAGCACATTTCCACACTGCAGCTGTCATGGGCATTCTTGCAAAATTTCAAGACAGCGGAGATGTATCACCCTTGTGCAATATTACGGAAGTTGAAATGTTGTTTCTTAAGCTCACATTCAGTTTCTTGGTTAACCCTCAAAAGTTTCTTGTGTAGATCTGATGTTGTGATTCTTTCACAGGAAGGGAAGCAAGCTGCAAAAGTGTCACAGGAGACAGTGACCTAACAGGTGCAGAGGGTGGCCTGTGACAGAAAGGCTACGCTCTTTCTAGTTTACACCATGGAGGATCCTTTAGTTAAGAACAAGTGCTTTCAATGTGTTCATCTCGACAGGCAGCTATCACTTTTGCTCAGCTTTGGTCTATTGCTGATACTTCATTTAAAGGTTGGGTTTGGGTGGTTTGATGGTAAGGCTTTCCCTAAGGATTCTAGATCTTTGAGAGTTTGTGTGTCCTGTTGGTTGGGGAGAACCTGGACTTAGCCACACTCACATTTGAAGGTCAATGCTGCGTACATCTTGATGTCACCTTGGACGAGAGAGCCTCCCTCTTTACCTCATCTGTGAAATATAGGGGTGGTTGCTTACCTCATAGACGCTGTCATGAAGACACTTTCGGCATCGCACATGGGCGTTTGTTACACTATGAAGCCCTGCAGCGGTACTGCCTTTCGTAGACTTCCTGTGTAACAGCACAGTTTGATAAACAAGGGCATGAGGCGAGGAAACTGGGCTGCGGTGCTCAGGATATAGCTGGTGTTACAACCTTTGCCTTGCAGCCTGGGATGTAAGGGACCTGGATTGGCTTTCCAGCATGCGTGCGTCTCACACACACACACACACACACACACACACACACACACACACACACACAGAGAGAGAGAGAGAGAGAGAGAGAGAGAAAGACAGACAGCACCCTGAACAACACCTAGCAAACAAAAAGAAACCAACTACAATTTGCATTCATTACAAATTCCCTTTGCTTTAAAAATGGAAGGTGTTTGATCAGTTGATTTTTTTTTTTTTTTTTTTTTTTTGGCTATAATAAAATCCCTGTCAAAAACATCTTGTAGAAGGATTTAGTCTGGCTCACAGTTTGAGGGTACAGACCCTCACGGTGAGAAGGCATGGAAGAGGAGCAGGAGGCTGCTGTTCATGTCGTGTGTGTAGTCAGGAAGTGGAAATGCATGCTGGGCTCAGTGTTCTCTTCATTCGGGCTTGCTCCTCAGACCGTAGAGTGGCAGCGCCCACATTCAGACTGGCCCTTCCTTTCCAGTGAAAACATCTCAGAAACTCCCCCACATAGAGATCATATTCTCCGGGCCCTGACGGTGGGGAAGGAGGTTGGAGAAAATGCAACAAGTTTGGTTGACATTGCAGAGGTAGAACTAAGCGAATGCTAGTTGGTGTGTTTTAGTCAGTTAGTACCCAAGGGAAGGGGAAGCTACTGGACCACTCTGGGATGGACCGGGTGTGAAGTTCCGTTGGGTATCCGGGTTGAGATGCTTGGGGGTGGGTGTGGAACTCTTCTTTTTTATAATTTATTTATTCTTGTAAATTTCATTTCCATTCCAACCACAGCTCTCCTTCCCACCCCTCCTTCTTGCCCTCTTACCTCTCTCCCCCCTCCCACCCCCAGTCTGCTCCTCCTCACAGGTAAAGGCTCTCTGATTCTTTCAAGTAAAATGTGTAAGGGTATTAGAGGTTAATCATTGAATTCAGCAAGAGTGCCAAATTGAGAAGGGACAGGACCAGAAAGCAAAATTCCCCCAGAGCGTGAATACTTAAGGAGGAAATTGAAAGGACTTGGTGTGCCACGCATGCACATGTTAACATTTGAGACTGAAATAGAAGCATAGGGGTCGTAGGAGCATGGAAGACCTGGGCGGTATCTGATGCTTTGTAGACAACAGATACGGTCAGTGTCAGCTTTGGGGAACTGAGAGATGGCTCCACAGTTACGGGCACATGCTGGTCTTGTAGAGAGCCCTGACTGGTTCAATTGCCAGCACTCCTGATGGCAGTTTACAACTGCTTGTAACCTGAGTTCCAGGGGACCCATCACCCTCGTCTGGCTTAGAGGGTCCCACACATACCCACAGTACACCTACATCTATGTAGGCAAAACACTCATGCATAAAACATTAAAAGTGTAAATTTTGGGGAGTCAATCATTAAGTAATTTAACTGTTAGATTTTTAAGATTCATTCATTCAGTGTGTGTATGTGTTCATATACCATGTTGTGTAGGCCAAAGGACAATTTGTGGGAGGCTTCATCAAGCTGTCAGCTTGATAGCAAGCCCTTTCCTTACTGAGCCATCTCGCTGATGCTAGGCTGTTTTTAATGTGAGGGAGACCATTTTACATGGTATCGTGGGTTAGGATGGCAGAATACACAGAATACACACTGTTGTATCAGTTGGTGTATCTCGCCAGGCTGGTTGTAATTTTAGTTCGAGGCTTCCACAGCTAGAGTGGATTGATTGGTTTCTTTTCTCCTGAGTAGCATGCATAGCACCTTTCAGCACTGTGGAAGCTAGCCAGTAAGGGTGAAGAGTCCAGGTCAATGCCAGTTTTGTTTTAAATTCTGTGACTCAAATATATTATGTCTTCAACAGTAGGGCTTTACTGTCAAGCTCTGTAGCATAACCAAGAGCAATGGCAATATTCTGTCATATTTGAGGGCCTATGTGACCTCACTGGCCAACACTCCAATTGAGGTAAACTATACCTGACGTGGGCCAACATCATCCTAAACAGAGAAAAACAGACAAAACAGTTCTACCAAAATCAGGAATAAGACAAGGACACACACTCCCCCATCTTCTGTTCAACACAGTACTTGATGTCAAGTGATACAAACAGGAACGGAAGAAGTCAAAGTATGTTTGTTTGCAGATGATATGATTCTTAAACATAAAGACTCTGCCAGAAAACTACACTTGATAAACAGATTAAGCAAAGTAGCAGGATACAAAACTAAAGCAAGCAGAAATCAATAGTTTTCCTGTGTTATTGATGGTAAACACGCTGAGAAAAAAAAGTTAGGGAAATAATATCATTAATATTAACGTGAAAGAATTAAAATATCTTGGAATAAATCTAACCAAGGAAGTGCACAACTTCTACAAGAAAATCTGCAGGCACTAAAGAAAGAATTGAAGATGCCAGTAGGTAGAAAGGCTTCCCACGTTCATGGTTTAGTAAGATGCATGTTGAGAAAATCCTAGCAAATGCAGTCTACAGTCAGTGAAATTCCCATCAAAATTTCAATGCAGTTATTCACAGAAATTGAAAAAAGAAACTTCCTCCTTTCCTTTCGGTTTTTCTGTGTAACCCTGGCTGGCATGTTCCAGCATCTTCAGAATGTTTCTCAGAAGCTCTTTGCTCTGTCTCATTCAGCTGATGAGAATTAGAGACAGATAAGGCAGCCCTTAGGCTTTTGTGTTTCTATTAATGTTGTAGGAGAACTATTACCTTTTGTTGTTGTTGTTTGTTGTTCTTTTTTGAGACAGGGTTTCTCTGTGTAACTTTGGATCCTGTCCCGGAACTTGCTCTGTAGACCAGGCTGGTCTCGAACTCGGAGATCTGCTTGTCCCTGCCTCCTGAGCACTGGGATCAAAGGCGTGCACCACCACTGCCTGGCTGCATGAGAACCTGTCTTTGGCTTTGTCAATAAAGGCCAGTAAGGACGGGAACCAGGTCTGTATGGCAGAAGAGCTATTCTTCGGATGTGTGAAGGGCATTGAGTACCTGTCAGTAGACCACTGTTGAAATTTTAAGTGTTTGGTATACATACAGAACTATATATTGAATTTGAATTTGCTGGCAAATGTAAGTTTTCACAACACATCTCCTTGTTCTTTTGTAATGAACAGGAGAGTCCAGTGCACCAGTAGTAAAAAACATTACTTTGGAAAGGCCTTCTGACCTGGAGCTCATGTGCCAGTTCACGGCATCTGGGGACTTGAACTCCGTGAATGTGACTTGGAAAAAAGACAATAAGTTTCTTGAGAATATCGATGCTTTCAACACAACTAAGATGGGAAACACCTTGTCCAGTAAGTACAGGTATGTACACTGCCAGCCATAGCCAGTTTAACTGCACGTTTCTGCTGATTAAGCATTTTTTCCTTTGTGGCAATTTGAATGTTATGCTAATATTCTAATTCTCCTGTTTACAGAATTGTTTTTAAAGTTTTGACTATTGACTTCATTTTTATTAGGTATTTGTGAGAAGTAAGCTTGTATTAATAACTCTTAATTATCTCCAGGTTCATCATTTTTGATAGCAAACAAATGGGAAATTATTCTTGTTTCTTTGATGGAGAAAAGGAGCTCAGAGGAACATTTAATGTCAAAGGTCAGTATTTATAACAGCATTACATCCTTAGGTTTCTATGTCTCTTGTGTTTTACGCAATTACTATAGGAATAAATGTGGTTCAGCTGAAAAGAAAATCATTTACTTTACACTGAGTTCCAAGAGGTAACCTTGAATGTGGTCCAGCCTTTCTCAGCCCATCCCATTCTTTCTTCAATCTTTTCCTTCTACCTCTTAATTTAAATACAGATTTTAGTTCAAAAGGCCAGCTGCCAAGATTTTCATAAATTCTATAAATGTCTAAAATTTATCTGTTAACCCTCTGTTGTGGGATATTACTTTAACTATGTTACGTTCGTTTATGCTGCATTTATTTATGTAAAGGTTTTCATTTCTTTCACCTAATAAATTATGTAAAGATTTTCCTTTGTTTCAGTCTAATAAAAAGTGGAATGGCTAGTAACAGTAGAGGGACTGCTGGGGCTGGCAGGCAGAGAGAATTAAGTAATAGGAGAAATGTAGGCTTGGGAGAGGAAAAGGGGGCATGCCTGGGGTCAGAAGCCAGGCAGTCACTAGCCAGCCAGACACTAGAAACAGGAAAGTAGGACTGAGAGAGGGAGAGAGAGATAGATAGAGAGAGATTGATAGAAAGGGGCTAGCCAGGAAGTGGGTGAGAGGTGGGAGAGGATGGTTGGGGGCAAAAGTAGAGTATAGTAACCTAGGTACAATATAATATCTGTATCCTGTTCACGATGGAACATTGGCGGGCCCAATCTTGAGCGTTTCTGTCGCAGGCCCCCATAAGTCCTGTGCTTTTATGAGTAGAAGGTTGCGTTTTACGGCGTTCCGTCCTAGTCTCTGGCTTTTACATTTTTTCACACCCTCCCCATTTTAGAGGGGGCATTTATTCCTAGAGCCTTGGAGGGGAGGGGTTGATGGAGAAATTTCGAGTCGAGAATGCAAAAAGTCTTTTATTTTCAGTGATTAGCCTCTGCATTAACCAATGTGCATTGTAAAGGGAATCTCTATCGAGGCTGGCAGCAGCGTTGATGTGTGTGTGTAAATGTAGATATTTAGATGGCAGCTTCAAAGTACACACGTACGTGTTCAGCATTGCAATGAGAGGTTCCTCTCCAGGGCCTGTCACCTCTCTCCTAGCCTTGGCTGTCCTGGGACTGGCTCTGTAGACCAGGCTGGCCTTGAACTCACAGAGATCTGCCTGCCTCTGCCTCCCTCCCTAATGCTGGGATTAAAGGCGTGGCTATTATTTGTTTATTTTTGAGACAGGGTCTTGTGTTCTTCCCAGACTGTTCTCAAATTTGCTATGTAGCCAAGGATGATGTTTAACTTATCTTCCTTCTGCAGCTTCCCAAGTGATGACGGGCATGAGCCACCAAGCTTACCACCATCATAGATTTTAACCATCTTTCAGGGCTACAAAAAGCTATTGCATATCTACTGTTAAAATTTGCTTGAAGCAGCTCAACTCATTTGTTTGTAATGCCCACTTAACATTAATGCGATTTTTAAGTATGAACTATGTCCTGAAGACATTCATAAAATTAATAATTTGGGTCCTTTCAGAGATTCCTTGCTAAAAAATAACTCTGTAATTCATTTGAGATTGATTATTGTTTGGTGAAATAATTTTATTTACTTGAGTAGAATTTAAAGGCATCTGTACAACAGTTTATTATTTTACTAGGTTTGTTAGGCTTATGTCATTGTGTATATTTTTATAAATGTTATCTACATGGCTTGCTTAATGGTTTTTCATAGGGAAAATGATCTTTTCTTATCAGTATTACAAATATGGGTAAAAGGCCAGTTTCTTTTTTAAATTTTTAAAAAAAAAAAATTTAAAAGCCAGTTTCATCCTCTGCATTAAATTGAGCCAGATTATTCTTTTTATACTTTTTTCTTTTGAGACAGCATAGTCCTGGCTGTTCTGGAACTCCCTTTATAGACCAGGCTGGCCTCGAACTCTGAGACACCCCTGCCTCTGCCTCCCAGGTGTTGGGACTAAAGGCGTGCGCCACCACAGTCCTGGTATTCATTTATTTTCCTTTTTCTCCTTTTTGATTACTTTTATCATAAACTGCATGAGTCAAGCCTGGCTCATGAGCATAAGCCCTTGGAACAGTTTACTCTGCTTCTTTTGCTCTTAGGTTAATGTGGCGCTGGAAAGGAGTCTTTCTGTACCCTGCTAGCCAGCTCCCAAATAATGACTTCTCATTAGTCTTGAGAGCTTCACCTACAGCTTAGGCGTGTAGTTGGTTGTTTTCTACTCTTTGGCTCTTTTAGCATTATTTAGCTTCTTTCCTCCATTGCCTGATCTAACTTGGTGCATTTTCTTGATGGGTGGTTGATGTGGAAGGGGCCAGTTCACTGTTGTTCGGGAGTTCTCAACCTGTGGGTCAAGACTCCTTCGGGAGGGTCATACATTATTCATAACAGCAGCAAAACTACAGTTATGAAGTGGCAAGGAAATAATTTCATAGTTTGGGGGGGGTCGCCACAACATGAGGGGCTGTATTAAAGGTCGCAGCATTCAGAAGGCTTTCAGCCCTGGGTTGGTGGTCCTGGGTACCATAAGAAAGCAGCTGAGCAAGCCAGAAAGCAGCATCCCTCCGTGGCTTTGGCAGCAGTCACTTCCACTATCTAGGTTCTTGTCCTGATGGAGAGTGACCTGACAGATTGTAACTTGGGACCTTTCTTTCCCAAGTTGCTTTTGGTCACAGCTTTTTAATCACAGCAACAGACGCCCTAACTAAAACACATGCCGAGTTTGAGAAATCAAGTGTCCAGAAGACAGAGAGCCTGTGATAGCAGGAACTGTGGCCCTGGCTAGTTCTGGGCTTTCTGAGTTTCAGAGCTGTGTCTACCTAACGGTGAGCTGAGCCTGGCAGCAGTTCAAACTCTGTGAACCAGGGTTTTGCTGCTTCTCCACATGGGCCTTGAGAACTGTGGCTCAACTGACCCATTTCAGGTCTGGAGGGGGTTGGGGGTGGGGGTCTTGTGGCTTCAGAAAAGATAGACAAGTTCTGATCCATGCTTGATCTGAGGATCTTTAACTGACACCTTCCAAAACAGTGGTGAGCCCTCTGCTCCCTAAAGTGAGCCACCAGCCCTCAGACATTGGGGCGTTACCATATTTCACATCAGTTATAGAACTCACCAAGTGCTGCAGGTTTTGTCAAGCCTGGTGAGAAGATGGTGTGAAACTGGGGGGGGAGGGGTAGAGAGTGCTTTGTCTGGACACCAGGGAAAGCTTAGTCCCTCGCTTCCCAGTCTCCCCTCTATATGGCAAAAACCACAGCTAGGGAACTATGCGTAAGAAAGGAGCCAAGGCATGTGATTATTAGTTAGCCAGGAGGTTAAACTGCACTTGTATCAAATCTTGGGAGGAGGTGACTGTGTGGGTCACCTGTTTCTTTTCCTTTTTCCCAGCTAGGGCTTACTAACTTCAATCACAGTATCTGCCCCTCCACAACCCGAACTCAGTTTAATGCTTATAACTCTAAAGAAGGAAGTACATTCCTTCCAACTGGGGAACAAACAGTCAGCAGGGATGGAACTATTTGTATATCTCAGTTCCCAGTTCCAGAAAACAGACCACTCTGTGTGCTACAGTATGATCAAGAATTGCCAGGTCTGCTCTCTACGGCTACAGATGTGGAATGAAAGAAAGGGATTTATTTATATAGCGTCTAACAGAGACCTCAGGCCACAGACCGTTATTGCACAGCCTCTGGCAGCTCCCGCCATCAGTGTTTTGGTGAAGAAACATATTGGAATAAAATCCCACCCAACTGAGCCTTTAACATTTTGACATTCAATCATTTTCTTCTCCTTGGTAACTTAGAAACGCAGTTGTTACGTCAGTCCTGGGACAGATGGTCTGCTCCTCTTCTTAGATCTGAGAATGGTTTTCGATTTTCTCATGGTGGTTATTTTCCTCCACTTCTGAGGCATATTGTAGCCTGACTTGGGACAGAACACCTAAGGGAGAGACGCCTCTCCCCTGACCCCATTTTCCATTTAAATAGATTTACATTGAAAATATTCTCAAAGTTTTAGTTCTTGGTTTTATCAAATTACCATCTGTTTTGTTAACCCTGCCTTTTCTCATTATAAACAGCATGTTGTAAGTGGGGTATTTCCTTTTTACTCTTAGGTTTGATAATAATGCATAAAGTGATTTTTTTTTTTTTTTTTTTTGCTTTTGTTTTTGTTTTTCCGAGACAGGGTTTCTCTGTGTAGCTTTGGAGCCTGTCCTGGAACTAGCTCTGTAGACCAGGCTGGCCTTGAACTCAGCAGAGATCCGCTTGCCTCTGCCTCCCAAGTGCTGGCATCAAAGGCGTGTGCTGCCAGCATCCGGCTTTGTTTTGATCTTTTTAAGCAGTTTGATTTCTTGTTCTTGGTAGGGACATAGCTGGCCTTCTGATTAAGTTGTTATAATTTATGCTAAACTACAACATGCATTCATCACCTTGCGCCTGGCTGTGTGGTCGGAACAATAAGAGTTCACTGAGGAGTTGTCTCCCTTGTGGTATTTGAGGTATTTGAGAGGACGAGGGCCTTCGCCAGCGTCTGGAGCTAATATTTCTCCACTCTTCTCTTCCCTTTTCTCCTACTCACTCATTTCTTTTTGCCTTTGTCATCACTTTTTCCAGATGGTCTAGGTGACTGGAAAAGAAACTCAGTTCTTGGATGACCTCAGACATGGACACAGTTCTAAGACATACATACATACATACATACATACATAGATGAGCCATAGTTCTCCGTCTCTCCCCTGTAGAACTCATCTCTCCTCTGCTCCAAAAGGCCGGCTGACCCTAAAATCACACAGGACAGTAATTGTTCTTATTGCGATGGCTAACTAATGACATTACATATAAAGGGCACAGCCATTAATTATGGGAAAGCTTGATTTGAGGGAGCTGTGCCATGGCATAACCCCAATAAAGGTTGGAACTTTGTGGCAGTTGTGTACCAAGCACTTTCCATTTGAACTCTCGTTTAACCTTTACAACGACATAGCAGGAGTATGATGCACTCACTTCCCATCAGATATCTTTGTATCAAAGCTGTCATTGTGTGTCAAATGGAATTTCCTCGTCCTGAGTCTTCATCACGTTATTAGAACATTGTGCTGACTTCCGACACACATACCTGATCTTTGAAGATAATCATAGGACTGGTTGTCAGGTGTCACACAGGTATACATGTGAGTTAGTTAGTGAAAGGAATGCTAAGCTCTTAGTGGGGTCAGCTCACCAGTGTCTTCTGGGTGGGATAATTGGAATCCAAGTACTCTTTTCTGGTCATATATACTCACTTCTGGTCCTGTCCCATAGTAATGTCATAGAGCGCTCGCTTCTATTGCAATGCCTGATTAGTAGTTCACATCTTTGTTTTCTGCAAAATTATAGGCCATTTAGTTTAATCAAAAGATGTTTCTGTAGTTATGAAAAGTGTGAGGACCAGTGTCTTCCTGTCACTGTGATAAAACACCACAGCCAAGACAGCTAATGTACAGAGAGTTTATTTGTGCTGATGGTTTCGGAGGTTGGGAGTCTATTGTGTCTGGGAAGTGTGGGATCAGGCAGCAGGCAATGACGGCTGGAGAGAAGAAGATCAGGGCTCTCATCTTAATCCTCAAGCAGGAAACAGGAAAAGCAAACAAGTGGCTTAAGTCTTTAAGCTCTCAAAACCTACTTCCAGTGACATACTTCCTCCAGAAGGCCACACCCTGGACCTCCCAAAACAGCCACTAACCGGGGTCCAAGAATTCCAGAGACTTTGGAAGATACTTGTTATCCAAACCTTCATGCCTACTGACTTAGAGATTGCTCTGTCTGTCATTATGTGATTGTTGAAGCATTTAATAATGTCTTCACTGGTGGCGTCCATCGTCCATGCCTCTCTTCACCAGTGACATTACCTCATTGCACACTGCTGATCAGGAGCCCCGAAGGGGATATCCATGATAGATGTGCTCACGTAAGGATAAAACCCACAAAAGAAACTGGTTTTGATCCTTGTCTGGATCTTTGCAGCTCATGCATTGTACAAATGCTCAGTTATATCAGTAGGAGAAAACGTAACAGCCCCTGGACAACACATTCAATCTAGAGTTAGCTGTCACAGTTGGAAATCTCTTCCCTGGAAGTTAAAATAGCCTATAAATTTGACACCATAGTATGGTATCAGATAATGGCATTTAGACATTGTAGTTTCATCTGTGGCTGATTAACTCTACCCATACCTGGGATATTTTTTATATATATCCTTGCTGATTGGGAAACACAAAATTTAGAGGGGGGAAAAAAACCTTAAAATTAGGAAAACCAAGGTATCCATGTTGCTCCATCTTCCGTCAGTGTGGACCTGTGAGGGGTGATTTCACCTTGTCGTTTATTTACTTATGTAATTTTTTATGTATGAGTTCTCTGCCTGCATGCCAGAGGAGGGCATCAGACCCCACTATAGATGGTTGTGAGCCGCTCTATGCTGCTGGAAATTGAACTCAGGACTCTAGAAGAGCAGCCGGTGCTCGCATGTCTAATCTTAAGCCTCATGACTTTTTATTGAATGCTTGTGTCTGTATGTTGAAATGTGAAATGTGCGTGACCAAATTTTTTCCTTCCTTCCTTTCTGTGGGTTTGAGACAGGGTTTCTCTGTGGCTTTGGAGCCTGTCCTGGAACTCTGTAGACCAGGCTGGCTTCGAACTCACAGAGATCCACCTGTCTCTGCCTCCCGAGTGCTGGGATCAAAGGCGTGCGCCAGTACCGCCCAGCTTCTAAACTGCGATTTTTGTCTTCTCTGCCATTGTTACTAATTGTCACACTTTCTTGACTAAGAAACTTACCATAGTTAATGTAGTTAGTATGTGTCCTTTTGACATAATGATAGATACATTCAGAATCTCAGTGGTTTATGCTTTTCTTTAACCTTCCTCTTGGTGGTGCTGCTGTGCAGTACCGAGCTTTCACACTCTGCCTTGGAGCCACATTCTCTTCCCCCCTTGATGTTCCTTTCTGTTATCACTTTCTCCAACGCTGCTGGCTTCTGAACTAATTTGCATCAGTTAAAAGATTGTCTAGCCTGAAATTTTTGCCTCTTTACTGGTGCATTATTTGGTGAAGCTGTGAAAAAAAAGTGTTCCACCATCACATTAAGGGGGAGGAAAGAACAGGCGTGGAACAGGAAGCCCCTTTCGTATCTCAGGCCTTTCGTAGTTCGTTGCTAACTTGGAGTGGCTATAGTGTTAGTCACTGGAGGCTTTGGTTGCAGTGGTTGCAGATGGAGACCGTATTGGGGCTATCCAATCGCTTCTCTCCCACTGCTGCCTCCTAATCACTACAAGTAAGCAAATGAAGTGGAAAATGTCCCTCAGTTTACTACGTTTCTTTTGCTTTAACAGCCTCAGTAATAAACATTTTTCTAAACTTTCCTTAGTGCCCAACGTTCATGGAAAAAACAAGCCGTTGATCACTTACGTGGGGGATTCTACCGTCCTGAAGTGCGAATGTAAAGATGGTCTTCCTTTAAACTGGACTTGGTACACGAGTAATGGAAGTGTACAGGTAAGATCATATCGGCTGGGTCGGAGTGCTTGCCCTCTGAGCAGGGGGCCGGAGTGTGGATACCTTGTACCCACGTCAGAAGTGGACGTGCCTGTCAGCTGAGCGTTAGGGAGATGGAGACAGGACGATCCCAGAGGCTCGCTGAGCCAGACAGGCTAGTCTTGCCTGGAACTCCAGATTCAGTAGACTGTGTGTCTCTTATCAAAGTGGAAAAGAACTGAGGAAAGATGCTTGATGTGTATCTCCAGCCAAACATACATCACACATAAATGTGCTCAGACACCTACAGACGTGTGTACATGTGTATATACGCAGACGCCCACCAACACAGACATGTGTACATGTGTGTATATACAGACACCCACCCAACACAGACATGTATACATGTGTCTATTCAGACACCCAGCAGCACAGACATGTGTACATGTGTACATAAGCAGACACCCACCAACACAGACATGTGTACATGTGTACATACGCAGACACCCACCAACACAGATGTGTACATGTGTATATTCAGACACCCAGCAACAGACATGTATACATGTTGTGTACATAAACACCCCCCAACACAAACATGTGTACATGTATATATACGCAGACACCCCCCCAACACAAACATGTATACTTGTGTATATACACAGACACCCATCCAGACATGTATACTTGTGTATATACACAATAAACCTTTTTTCTCTGATTTGAAGAAAACAAAACAAAAAACCTTTTAGTTCATAAATAAGATTATAGCTGACTCAAAATTCCTAGGGTGACTAACACTTCTGTTACAATGTATAATTAACAAGAGCACACAGTGACAAATGGAGATGCCACTGGATATGTGTGAAGAAGCTCTTTAGTGTCCTACTGGGCCACCAACTTATTTAAATTCTTTGAAAGAAAATCAAAATTCATTTTCAGGATGGCCATGAAGGTGTGTGCCTGTAATCTCAGTACCAAGGAAACTGAGACAGGAGGATTGCCGTGTGTTTGAGGCAAACCTGAATCAAAGGGATGGTGCCAGGTAAAGCCAGATTAGCCAAGGCTACGTGGCATATCTGCTACAAAGCAAAATTAAAAACCAAAAGAGAGAATTTTACCTGGTTAATGGTATGTGCTGTAATCCCAGACCTGGGAAGCTGAAGCAGGGTCATCGTTGTCTTTTCAAGGCATGAATAGAGGTTTTGGTGTTACCCCAGACTACATAATGAGGCAAAACCAAAACATTTTTAAATGATCAGGTTACAAATAATTTCATCAGAAAAGCCTCGCTTCTGCTGGTTGCCAGTGACTAGGAAAACAAGAAAACAAAATCCCAGGCTCTTTTTCAGGTCTGTCTCCTGAAATATCTGATACGGGGTACAATGTATTGGCACCATTTGAAAACAGTGAATGGAAATTTGCTTGCTTAAACTTGGGTCTTGTTTTTGTTAAATGTCATTAGCTCTTTGGGGTATTTTGCACATTGGTAAGAAGTGAATCGCAAGGCTTATATGCCTAAGACATTTGGTTTCCTAGAGCTGATATGAAGAAAGCAAGAGTGTTCAATGGGTAAATTATCACTAACTTCCTGTCCTTTCCCAGATAGCATCAAAGAGCTTGAAACTTGGGGCATGGTGGTGTGGGGTACCCTTTTTATTGCCTCCTTGTTACTGAGTGTTCAAATTAAAGTCCTGTTGAAGAAAGGCTGTATACATGAAACAGAACAACCCTTTCAATGAGTTATTAATTTGCAGCCGAAACAAAGTTGGTGCTTTGGTGAGCTATTGAGGGAGGAAAGAAGGGTCTATTTCTGTGATAATATTGTTTTAATATTTCAAGGATAGCTCTAGATCATTCAAGGCTCAACTTAAACAATGAATCCTCTCTGCCCTTTGTCTTCTTGATGAGTAGGACAGGTATCTACAAATGTTTCCGAAATAATGGATTGTCAAAACAAATACCAGTTGTGATGTTTGGAACACATAGCTTAATTTATTCATGCATGTGTGTTAGCAAGCAGACTAGAGCCCAAGTCAGCTTATGTTAAAGTTGTTTTCTGTGTGCGTCATGATTCTCTCATCATTTGGCATCGAGTCTGGTCATAATCAGCTGTGAGACAGGGCCAGGGAACGGGTCACAGGTCAACCAACATTTTAGGTCAAGTACCATTTCAAAATGGAAGTCATCGTCTGTATCTCAATTGGCCTGTATTTTCTTAATAATTCAGCCCTTTGATTTATTGCCTTTAACTCATAGGGAAGTTGGTGTAGTGAATATTACAGGCTGGGCTGCCTGTGGACATAGAAATAGGTCACGGCCATGTTGTGCCCTCCCCCCCAATACATTTGCTGAGAATTCTTCCTGGGATAACGTGAGAACATTTGTATGCAGAGTAGCATTTATTGAGCATCGGTCGAGTGGTAGATCAGTGTAGGTGTCAAATGTCTTGAGACTTTAATTTAGGTTAAGTGTAACAGCTTCCAAGTATGTATGGCTTTATGAGCCTGAGGAAAACGCAGCAGCTCCCAGGAGCCCATCTTCTGGGGCATGAAAGGAAGGTGCAGGGGTCTAGGACGAGGGAGCTGGTCATTGGGAGGTCATCAGCTAAGAAGCCTTTAAGATTTCAGCTGCAGCTTCAGAGTAGGGAACTCACGCTGTCAGGTTAGTGGTCCATTGTCAGGAGTGACCAGAATAATATCCTCAGAGGTGTTTTGTTTCCTTTTGTGCCTGTGTCTACTTGTGGAGAGCTACTCATACGTGAGAAAGGAAAGCAAGAAGACAGGAAATTTTCTGCCTTGAATTCTTACTTAATATTCGCTGATGATGACCTATTTGTAGGTTCAGACATTCAGGGCTAAGTCCTCACAGTGGAGTAAACATTTTCCCTTGCTTGTTACTGGAATATCAACCTTCTACAATTGACTCATAAATTTTAATATGCCCCTTTCCAGTAAGTGGTTTCCTTGGCTCCGTCTTAATAGCTCTGCCCAGAATTAGATCTCATGGGACATGCATCTCTGCATTATGTAAGGATTTTAATGTCTCCTTGCATTAGGTTCCTATTGATGTTCACAAGAATGATAAGTATGTTATAAACAGCTCCTATGCTAATGAAACACGACTCAGGGTAAAGCATCTCTTGGAGGAAGATGGAGGCTCCTACTGGTGCCGGGCAGTCTTCCCGCTGGGTGAGAGTGAGGAACACGTCGAGCTGGTTGTGCTGAGCTTCATGGTACCCCTGAAGCCATTTCTCGCGATAATTGCGGAAGTTGTTCTCTTAGTGGCTATCATTCTGCTTTGTGAAGTGTACACCCAGAAGAAAAAGAGCGACACAGGTGAGATTTCTTACGTCTTTCTATTACATTATCGCTTAGTCACTCGCAAGTTTGGGGAAGGGCTGGGAAGAAAGATGGCTCATCGAGTAAAAAGCATTTGTTGCACAAGTGTGAGGAACTCCAGAGCCCTTGTAAGAAGCCAGGTGCCTAGCATGAACATCTGAAATCTTCTGTGTAAAGGAGGAAGGTAAAGGCGGCAGATCCCTGGAGGCTTGGAGGTCAACCGGCTTGCCATAGTCAGTGGAAAAGAGCAGAAAGATCCTATCAAGGGAGAAGTCAAAGACTGACCGACACCTGAGATCATACTGTGTGACCTTCACACCCAGGCTGTGGTGTGCACACAGGCATTCACACACGTAAAGGTGCACATAACAAATACACACATGCATGCACACAGAATAAGTAAAGAAACGCAGTTTGTCATATTTGGAATAGTATTTATATTTGTAACTGTAATGGTAATGGCCTATGAGCCGGGATTCTTGGTCTTTTGTTTCATCTGCCTGAAAAACATTTGTGTTAGAAGTATTTCTTCTCTTGATGCCACTATGCATCAGTTCAGAAATGTGTGTTAACATTGGAATATTAGGGAAAACACATATTTCTTAATATAAATTATCTCGGATTTTTTTTCCATTTAAGTAATCCATTTTAATCACTTGTCTTGAGGGGGTGGTGTGTGTGTGTGCGCATGTGTGTGTATGTGCGTATGTACATGTGGTGTGTGTGTATGTGTATGTGTGCGTGCATGTGTACGTGTGGTATGTGTATGTGCGTGTGGTGTGCGTGTGTATGTGTGTGTGCATGCGTATGTGTGCACATGCGTGCTTGCACGCATGCGTACGCATTTAGAGGTCACAGCAAAATCTTGAGTGTCATCCTGAGAAATGCTGTACACTCCTTTATGATGTATGATCCTTTCGTGGCTTGGTGCTCACCAGTTAGGCTAGACTGGCAGCCACCGAGTCCCATGGAAGCTCTCCTTTCCCTCTGCCTGCCTGGCATAATAAATGTGCACCACCACGCCTGGCCTTTCATGTGGGTTCTGGTAATTGAGCTTTGGGCCTCAATTCTTCTGCAGCAAGCACTGCTTGACTAAGCTCTCTCTCCTTCTCCACCTAAAAGGTTTTTATCAAGTATCCTAGGTCCTCATAAAGTCCAGTTTGCATTAGTATTGTTTTAAACCCATGTCTGTTGGGCTATTGGATGAGAAACCCTACAGAAATTGTGCCATTGTCTTAGTTAGGGTTTCTATTACTGTGACAAAAACACCATGACCAAAGAGCAAGCTGGGGAGGAAAGGGTTTATATGACTTACACTTCCAGATCACATAGTCATTGGAGGAAGTCGGGACAGGAACCCAAGCAGAGCAGGAACCTGGAGGCAGGATCTGATGCAGAGAGAGGGGTGCTTCCCCTGGCTTGCTCAGCCTGCTTTCTTCTAGAACCCAGGAACACCAGCCCAGGGATGACATCACCCACAATGGGCCGGACCCTCCCCCATTGATCACATTGAGGAAATGCCTTAGAGCTGGATCTCATGGAGGCATTTCCTCAGCTGAGGCTCTTACTCTCTGATGACTCTGACTTGTCTCAAGTTAACACACGAAACCAGCCAGTACACTATTCTGTATTCTTTTCTGATTTCCATACTTTGGTTTTATACTTAAATGGCATCATAGTTTTGAAAAAGATCCCAGTGTGTCAAACCGTTCTGATCAGAGAAGAGTCTGGCATCCTGTAAGTGGCAGCCGAGGGAGGCACAGATATTAAAGGTGGCGCTTCTCTCCTGTTCATGGGGAATTTAGGGAGTAGGTTGAATTGAACATGTAAACAAACATAGCATTACAGGCTTTATTGTGAAGATCCCTTTTCTTTGTCTTTATACAGATAATGGGAAAGAATTTGAACAAATTGAACAGCTGTAAGTATTTTTTATATTTTTTATTTTTTTCTCTCACTTGGGTAAAATGCAGCTAAGTATGAAATTAAGTGAGATGTTTGCAATTAGAAACAAGAAAAACCTCCAGGCCAGCCTGGTCTACAGAGCGAGTTCCAGGAGAGGCTCCAAAGCAATACAGAGAAACCCTGTCTCAAAAAAAACAAAAAAAAAGAAAGAAAGGAAGAAAAGAAACAAGAAGGAAGGAAGGAAGGAAGGAAGGGAGACCACAAGAACAGGGAGATGTGCTTTTTGTTTTCTGGATACATCTGTGTGGTGATGCAGTGTGGTACCCAGAGTTTGCTCCTCCATCAATAACTGTTCTGTGCTTCTTTCTGGTTTCATCTCTGCAACGTGGGTTCATCGTGGCGCTCCTACACACATTTGTTGACTTAGTGATACTTGATATGTGTGAATTCCTGGCACAGACTTTGGTACATAGTAACCAGATGTATACATTTATTTAGACGATTCTTTTTAACCTTGCTTGTATTTTTGATGGCTGATGTGGCTTCTTAGGTGTACAGTGTTCTTGAGGCCAGAGAGATGGCTTCGTGGTTTAGAGCATTGGATGCTCTTCTAGAGGACATGGATGGGTTCAGTTTCTGGCAGCCACATGGCAGCTCACAGCAGTCTATACCAACAGTCACAGATGTGCTCTCTGCCTTATGGAGGCATGTGTACATGTGTGGCACACATACGGGCAGGTAAAAGATCCATACAAGGAAAAATGGAAAAAGAAAAAAAAGATTACAATGTTCAGGCCTCACTAGATTCCCCCAGATCAGAACCGCTTAGGTTGGGACTAGGCATCTGAATTTTCTAAATACATCTTCAAGCGGTTCTGCTGCTTTCACGATGAAAATTGCTCGCCTAGGATTCTATGAGAATTACTTTTGAGGGAACTCCTTTTTGTTCTCTTAGAGATCTCTTTAGAGCACGAAGCTAGCTGGAAATAAAATGGCCAGGGATCTACTTAGGTTTGGGGATGGTGGAACGCTTCTTGGGTTTGGAAGAAGCGTTCTACCATCCCCAAACCTAAGTAGATCAGGTCTCCCTTTGCTTGGATCAAGCAAGCCTTTGTTACCAGACCCATGGCAGTAGCCACGGCATAAGATCAGCATCACGAGTAGATATGAGGAAGGATGAATTCAGTGTGTACTGACATTTTAAGAGTTCACATCCAGCAATCGAGTAAATATTACATTGACTTAATTTTATGCGTCATGAACATCTGGTAATTGCCCTTTTATTTTTGACACAGGAAATCTGATGATAGCAACGGTATAGAGAACAATGCCCCCAGGCTCAGAAAAACTGTAAGTTACTTAAATTATAGGGAAAGGTGAACTTCAATATACCAGGCTATTGAACCTTACACTTCATCAGATTCATGAAAGACCTCGTTCACTGTGCACTTGTTTACACAGTAATAGGAAAAAATATGGACTTATAAAATTAATGGTGTCCTTTTCTACAGAGAATAGGTGGTAATTCTTGCATCTCTGGGTCCTGGAATTACAGGATTGTAACACCATTCTCTTTATTTCACGAGTCTTTATATTTATGTAAATACATAAGTAATATACACATAACACAATATAATACACATGTAATATATAATACACATTTATATGAATAAATATATGCATATATGAATATACATATGTATGTATTTTATTACCTTGGGTTAGTTTCTTTTAAGGCTTTCATGTAATTTTTAAATCCTCAACTCATCCTTTCTGTGTCCTTTGATTTTATTCTCATACTTCCTTATAGCCGATGCAATGAATTCATCCATCATAGTTCATTCCCGTATTGATTCATAATTGTCAGTGTTAGAGAGAACTTGCTTTGCTAGTAGATAGCAAGCTCGCTTTCTATCACTCCTTTGCTTTAAGTTATTATAGACCAGCATGGCAGTAATTGATTCATTTCTGTTTTGTTTACCCCAGGAGTCGACGGAATAAAAAAGTGAATAAAAAAGAACGTTTCACATTGAGAAGACATGCAACCAGTTTGTATTTCAGCTTCCTTTCAAGAACATGTAAACTTTAGTTTAAAAAAAAAAAAGACAAAAAGACTTCCTCAACACGCACAACAGTAGCTTTATAAACAATATAGGTTTATCTCTTACCTAAAAGATGTATTTTAATTTTGTAATTGCTTTTCATTAAAGCAAGTTTCAAATGTGTTCTGTGAGCCGTAACGTAGATAAATCAATTTTATCCTGGTCTGAGAGATCAGGGGCAGAGAACAGACACCAGCAAAATCAGTCAGTAATCCACAAATAATTACCACTAAAGACCTGTTCATTACCAAAGAATTTATGGAAGAGGAAGCTCAGCCGGTTGTGTTAAAAGTGTTTCCCCCAAATCGTGCATACCTACCCGTAGACATATTTATAACAGTTTTTATGTGAAGTGTATCCTTCTGTGGTACTGAAAGTGTTTGCTAAGAAATAGAAACTATGCTTTCGATAATGGCGGCTACTCTGCAGTCTCTGTGCTAAGATATGGTTTTGCTTCATAAATGATGGTGTGAAATGAGGGAATGCAGACCATAATGCTTGCCCACAGCCAGTATCAACACCGGGGCCTCGCTTCATTCACATCTTTATCACACTCATTACCGCCTTTTCTGCTCAAAGCCAAAGTGCTCCTTGGTCTCACGTAGGACATTTTCCTTGTTCTTCTTTGCTCTGGGCCTCCTGGTGTTGATGTTTCAGAGTGTAGTTCCCTGTGTCCACAGTGTGACACCGCTATCCACGTGCCTTTGTAGCTCATGGTTTCTGGGTGTCTTTATTTGCTGCCTGGTTTCTGTTGCCATAGCTGTGTAAATGTATAGAAATGCATTATTGTTTTCTTCTGACTAATAGTCAGGGGTACTAGTGTATGTTTTTTTTGTTTTTGTTTTTTTTTTTTTTAAGTTGCTGCAAATGCCTTAGGGACTCAACTTTAAAATGGAAGGATTTCATTACAGACATGACTGAGATGTTTTACAAACTCAATACAAACAAATCAGTACAACTTCGAATGGACGTAGGCAGTTGTCAGTGGCTTTACATGAAATAAAAAAGAAGTAGTAGTAGATTGATTAGGTGTCCCTGGTGCTTCAAGGTTCTCTGGACACACTGCTTCCTGAGAACAGGGTTAAGGACAATGAGAAAGAGGGACCAACTTGGGGTGGAAGGAAGAGAGATCCATGGTTCTTGGGGACTGAGGGGTTGGAGGTTGTGTAAAAAGAATCCACTGATTAACAATGGCAACTAGAAGTGTATGCCTTGTGCACTAAGGAAAGTATCAAATTCGGGTAGGGACAATTCTGTAATATCTCACTGATGTTTACCAGTATTACTAGCTAAAATAGTACATGTAAAATAGTTATGGCAGCTGCTTTCTGTTTTGCTGATGCGACAAAATTCAGTGTTTTCTAATACATGTTAAATGCACATGTAGATTTTACTGAACTGGAATGCACCTCTTGGTAGTAGATGTCCTGTTTTTTCCCCCTTGGTCTCATTTAACCACACATTTGTTTTGCTTTAATTCGTGCTTAATTTGACAAGATCATCTTGATGAGCTCATGGCAACCAGTATAATCAGTGTAAACATTTTTTAATTCAAAGAGCAAGTCCCACTAAAAACAGTGTAACTGTGATTGGATACATTCAAAACCCCAACAAGTAACTTTGTTTGCAAGATTCATCCATTTGCTTTGCTACCAATAACTATGTTTTCATGGAAAAAAAAAAAAAAAGATGCTACCCAAAGGTAAAATAGTTTGAAATGCTTATATAATACATGGAAATGTTAATGGGCAATGTGTGCTAGTTATTTTTCTAATGAAGATGAGTTCTCTCAGTAACTTTAGGTAGAAAAAGTTCTCAAATATTTAAGTTGATTCTTGGCAGTTCAGGGTCTCTCTAGATTAAACAAAACAACTAACACAGGAAAACTACCCTGCCTTTATATAGTAGACACCTGGGAAATTCTATTCATCGTTGCAGTTGAGGGGTCTTCAACATAATAATTAGATGTAATGATGCCATAAAATTTCCAGATAATCTTAATTTTAGTTTACATTAAAATGTTTCCTTTTGCAAATTTTCTCTTTGTCATAGCTAGTCCTTCAGGCTCAAGCCTGAAGTTGTTTTATTTTTTTCTTTGTTGGTTAGGAATCCCTCTTTATTCCTCAGTCTGTTGTTAATCCACCCCCACCTCACCTTCACCATCTGCAAGGTTATGGTGTAGGATTCCCTGCCTGGCTTCATTGTCCATCTCCCCATTTTTCACGGTGCTTCTCAGCCTTCTTAAAACACAAAGATCTCATGTGATGGATGTGTCAGGTTTCAGGCCAAACCTCATTGCACGTCACCTAGTTATCAATCTCCCTCTAGTGTCTTGGGTTAGTTCAGAATGTGTCTCTGATGCCCCCCCCCCCAATCCCTCTAACTCAATATTAGCCTTCAGTGTGTTAAGGTTTAGGGGAAACTCTCATATCAGTGGGGTAGGGACCATCTCATGGGCTCACAACTCCATGTTTATTTGTGCTTGGTTTCCTGCTTGGATTCTGCCTTCTAGTTCTGTGCCCTGTGTTTAGTACAGGGAGAATGTTATAGGTGGTGTAAAAAAATGTGTATGCCTATTTTTAGAAAGCCAGTTTTAATTATGACACGTAGAATTGCAAAAGGAAATGTATAGGAAAGCAGGTTGTATAAATCCTTCAACTGTTGTACAGGGTACATCACACCTGTTCTGGTGGGTTTTAACTCCCACCCGCCACCCTTAAAACCCCATTGTCAGTATGCAAAAAGACCTACATTTTTTCCCTTTATTTAATAAGGTGGTAACACTTGGCTCTAATTATACAGGGTTTTTAGTGATTATATTCCTTTGTACGACACAGAGGTGGCATTTATGCTCATCCCACGAACTTACCCATTCCACTCTGCCAAGTTTTGAACATCTCAGAATTCACAGTAACAGCAGCATGTTACAAAAAGAGTTCTTTGTTACATCTTGGACATACTTTGTTACTACATACTTTCTTGAAATGGATCAAAATAAGGACTAGAAAAAGCAAGCCCTGTCTTTTTCTACCTATTTGTTTCTGGTCCTCATTTTCGAGGCCCTTAGTTTTTCTTTCGAGTTATTTTGCTACCTGTTACACTTCCCCCATATGAAAAATGGACCTTTGTCATTAAGTAAATCCAGGCAAAGAATTAGAGAATTCCCTGTGAGGGGTTGGGCTCGAGCTCTGGTATTAAATAGAATGTCGTGGTGTACTATGCAGTGAGATATGGTTTTTCTTCTTTTGCACTGAGAGATTTATTGAATGGTTGAAAGTAGAAGAAAGGCTTGACTACTTTGGAATTCTAAGTTACAATACTTATGGACAGCTTATTAACCCTTGAGATCATCCTAGTCTGCCATAGCGAGAAAGACAACTAACTGACGTGTGTGTTGGGTCTGATAGTGGCTTGTTTTGTTTACCAGTCAATCCCCCGATTAGGGAAATCGTCCCATTTAGTTTATTTAATACTAGCACTGGCACATTCCAGGCACTCATTTTAACACATGCTGTGTTCTGTTTGATCATCAATCCATCTCATGTCATAAAAACAGTCCTCTATCTTTTTAAAAATCAATTTAATCAATGCACAAATTTAAGGTCAGAGACCTTAAGAAAACCATACAATGTCCCCCACCCCCATGCACATGATTCATCCTTAGCTGACTTGACCTACTTTGTTCCATAGTTCTGAATGCTGGCTAGGAAATGGTCATTATCAGTTATCCTTATTTTTTGTTGCTTGTTTTTTGAGACAGGGTTTCTCTGAGTAGCTTTGGAACCTATCCTGGAACTCTCTCTGTAGACCAGACTGGTCTTAAACTCATAGAGATCCATCTGCCTCTGCTTCCTCAGTGCTGGGATTAAAGGTGTGAGCCACCACCTCCGAGCTCTTTGTTCTTTTAATTTCACTCATAGCACAAGATCCATAATCTTACTGTAGTTGGGACCCACACTTTGCTGGTCTCGAGTCTCCGTACCAGTGCATCGACGCATATTTAAGACCTTTTTCCTGGTTGTGTTTGTCGGTAGTGAGAATGACCATAAAACATACCATCCAGACACTGAAAACAAAAAGGCTGTACTGTGTGACTTCACCAAGACCTGTAGAAACCAGGCCCTGTGGTCTCACACTTAGCCCCTGGGGAGGAAGAGGCTGCTCTGTGTGTGTTCTGTCCTGGAGGCAGCAGCCCACTGGAATGATTGACAGAAATTACCTTTCAAGGAAGTAGCCAATTTTAGCTAATGCAGGGAAATCGCCATTTTCAGTAAATGTCAGTTGAGTGCTACCGTGGAGAAGTACCTATAATGGGGCCATTTACACAGCTTAAAGTTTTGTGTCTTAGTATGACTGCTTTGTTGGGTTCTGAAGACGGATAAACGGGCTGTGAGAGAAGTTTGCTTCTGGTGCCGTGTGGAGGAACTGGCCAGTTTCCTCGCATTTGTGCACCTCCTAGGTCGTGCGGTGTAGTAGCTGTGTTTGTGTGAGTCCAGTGAGTCAAGAATGGCAGATTATGCCTTTGTTACCAAA
This sequence comes from Phodopus roborovskii, assembly GCF_943737965.1. NCBI lineage: Eukaryota > Metazoa > Chordata > Mammalia > Rodentia > Cricetidae > Phodopus > Phodopus roborovskii. Next base: position 4,438,773 of record NW_026126415.1, read on the forward strand.
TCTGCCTGTGAAATAATTGAAAGTCACACATAAGCAGAATGGATGTAAAGTACTTAGAGTCCCACAAATGACTTACAGTCTGGATTTCCCATTCCTTTGCTCTGCAGTGTGAATATGTTATGGAAACCTGTTTAGGCTATAGGTTAAAAGTGCTGTTTCTGTCCAGTATGTTCGGTTTTAAAGCTTTTTTTTTTAATGTGATTCTCATTTTAGAAAATTATCACATTTTCTAAAGCTTATTGATAATCATGAAAATAATAGATTGTTACAAATATAGTTAGCTGTGATGCTACTTAATGTTGCAGAAAGAATAGCTACTTATATTTTTTTACCTTTAAAAATAGATATTTGACCTTAAGTGTTTAGTTTTGCTTAAATCAAGGGCCATTGGTTTTATATATATTTTAATAGCTGCGTTTCTTTTACACGTGTGTTTAGATTCTCACCGCCAACTTTGTACAATATGTAACACCAAAAATGTCAGTACAGGAACACTGTAAAAATTTCCATGTTGCATATAGATTCAGCATACAGTTAAGTTCAATAAAGTGTTCTCAGTGGAAGATTTAAGTGTCGGGGAATCTATTTTGCGTGTGCACCTGTCGAGGCCAGAAGAGGACCTAGGATCTCTTGGAGCTCACTGAAATCTGAACTCTAGTTCTCTTCAAGCAGTAAGCAGTCCTGGTCACTAAGGCACCTCCAGCCCAGTGGGTTTTTTTTTTTTTTTCCTTTTCATTTTTAAGGATTTAAAGGTGGTTATATAGATACTAGACAATAGAAAACACAGATCATTTTCCTTTGTGAACCAAGAAATTAGGTTTCTATTAAACAGCTAATTGTTCGCAAGACTAACGCACAAAGAAGGCTAAGTTGAGTCTGTTTTAACGCATTAAGTTGAAAGGCAACCAGAAAGCAATTTTCAAAACAATAAATTCTGAAAGTTTAAGTTGCAACTATGACCATGACTTTAAAACAAAACAAAACAAAAAACAAACAAATAAACAAAAAAAACCAAACCATTTAAAGTGAAATTGTTGAACAGATTAAATTTGCTTGTTTTCTTGGGTAATTTCCTTTCTGCTTTTCATTATCATTTTAGGTTGACTCAGCAAAAATTGTTGCAAAATGCTTCAGATTTTTATATTAAGCTAAATTTTTGAAAATATTCTGTGGAAATATCTAATGTTATAGAAGTAACTTGATTGGGGCAAATTGATGAATCTAATACATAAAAGATTAAATATTAAGCAACATACTGCATTAGCTTATCACATATTATATTTGGTTCCTATCTATCAAAGTGACTACATATCAGCATGATGAGTAGCTAACAGACAAGTGCTTATCATCCCTAGAATATGAGGCCAATTTATAGCATTTGAGCAATTTTACTATTATATATTTACTTATCTCCTGGTAATTGCAGCTGATCACGTTAGGCCTTATTAAACAAAGTGATTCTCACTTTAATCAAAGACTACTACTAAAATGTTTCAAACTGGTTGTCGTAGCGTGGATGACTGCAAAGCTGCTGTCAGGAAGTTGAAGATGGTGAGTTTGAAGCCAGTCTTGACTAGCGGACCCTGTTCCCCAAGCAGAACGAAGCCATACTTTTAAGTAAAATGAACACATTGAGCCGATGGTATTTACTTACATATTCACAAACGTGAGGAAACCTCAGAGGATTAGACAGTGGAATAGCATAGACAGAAGGATACTTGGTAGTCAAAACCATGGAAACAACATAATCTCTCAGAGATTTTTATATTCTATGAGTGCACATGCATTCATGTTCCCACAGAGGCCAGAAGACGACATTGAATCCGAGGAAGCCAGTTACGTGTGTGTGATTTGTCCAAGGCGTGTGAGCTCTGGTTGTGGAAAAGGGCAGCAGGCACTTTGAACTAGGGAGCCGCATTTCCCGCCCTAAGACAATAATCTTGACCGAGGCGGTCTCCAATATCTATTGGGAAAGGACAAGTTGAACAAAGGGCAGGGTTGTGGCCAGAGGCCATGGCATTCTAGCAAGAGTGTCAACGTCACACTGGCAATTCAGAATTCTGTATGTCTTGAAATGAAACCTCGGCAATGCAAAGGTGAGCAGGACTAGAGGGGACGAAGCTCCGTGGCAGAGCGCTGGCCAGTTGAGTAAAATCCCTGGACTTAGTCCCCAGCTCCGCAGGAAGAACTGAAATTCCACAAGGGGCACCTTCATCACTAGTAGGCCGACCTGGAAAGGACGTCTAAATAAAGTTCTCTTTAGGGAAAGGGAACGGTGGGGAGTTTTGGAACAGGAGAGAGGAGGAATAGTAGACAGGAACAGTGGCCACCGATAAAACCGACATTTCCGTGGTTCTGTTGTGCTTACCTGGGAACGCAGAAATTGCAGGCATGCGCTGCTCGTCAGTGTTGTACAAATGTAAACGCCGAGAGTTCTTACCAGTGGAAGAACACAAAATTCATGCCAGCTGGTAAAATGTCCACAGTAGATTTAAACCACCTATCGTGTAGCGGCTTACATAACTCAGAGCTGTTGAAGGCCTATGGCAAATTTCAGTGTAACTATTAGAGGATGAGATGGGATGGGGGCAGAGAAGGAAAGGTGTGTGGGAGCAGAGACAGTATGGGTAATGTACATGTATGAAATTGCCAAACAAAATGATCGATTCTAGCTGTTCTAATTATGCCTTGTAATATAGGAGAGAGAAAAAAATTACAGCAAGAAGACAAGAAATAATGTTGCAGTCTCTGCCTTTAATACTGTAAATCTCAGTAGCCTTTCAGAACATAGATACTTAAGAACCCAATTATCTGCTTATGAGAAGCTGAAGCAACAGTAACAAAGGAAGGAAACAAAGTGGAGAGAATGTGAAACCCCACATGTGGGTGTTAACACACACACACACACACTACATAAAAACCCTGTAAGATTCATCAAAGGCCACATCAAGAGAGACATTTGCGGCCTTAGATTCTCACATTAGGAAAGAGACGGTGTCTCACATCGACCTTAGTTTAAGGAAACTAAAAAGAATACAGTCAAATGCAACGGGTTTTCCGTTGCCGCTAGTGACAGGAATGGCCACACTCTTAACATTGCCCGGCAGTCTAAGGCAGCAGAAGAAAGGAGCAGATAATGAACACAAGGAGAGAAATCAATGAAGTTGAAAACAAAGGCCATAACAAAAAAAAAACAAAACAAAAAAAAAAAAGACATGATAGTTTAAAAAAACTCATTTAAGAAATACAGACGAATAAAATTGGCAAACTACCAGTAGGGCATTTGATCTTGACCTTGGGTGTCTTATCTAAATAACAACAGACTTGGTCTGAGATGTGGTTATTCTTGACCCTCAAGGCCAGATAATGAGAAATTATAAGGTGCGGTTACCAAATCCTTGGGAGAATTGAGGAAGATACCATGTTCCCCTTTTGGATTAAAGTATTTAAGAATGGTGAAAAGTAAACTCCGGGGCATTCAGTATTGACTGAATGTGCCCTCCTGATTTTATTCCTGTGTCTCTGCCTTTCCTTTAACGTCTTTAGCTAGCTAGCCTTTTCCCGATCTCCTCCCTCTCAGTGTGAACTGTGGGCAAGAAGGCTGATTCTGGCTGCAGCCCTAAAACAGATAGCTTCCCACAAAACACCCTGACAGAAGTAACCCAGGAAGAAAGCGTTGTTTTGGCTCCTGGTTCCAGGTTCCAGCCCATCCCAGAAGGGAAGATTTACAGCTGCAGGATAATAGAGTTGCTCCTGTTACACCTGTAATCAGTAACAGTGCAGCGTGTGCATGTGACTGCTCAATTGACCTTTCTCGCCCTTACACAATTTAGTTTGCCCTGTCTAGGGAATGGTGCCACCTACTGTAGGCAAGTAATGAAGAAAATCACCCATAGTCATGTCTCGATACCAAAGTTAATCTAGATGATCTCTCACCATGACTTGATCCCCAGGTAATTCTATGTTGTCCTTAGCCGACAATCAAACACTACCCATTATGGCCCATACCTCTCAGCAGGTAAAGAGGCTTCCTGGCCAGCCCAACAACCTGAGTTCATGCAAGTATGTAACTTCCAGAACCTACATTGCTGAAGGAGATAACTCACACATACGAGTTGTCCCCTGACTTCTCCATTCTCCGCACACATCCACAAATAAAATATAATTCAAAAAATTTAAACTAACCACCACAGCTTTAAAAGCTGGATAATTTCTCCTTAACTACTAATGTTTAAAGTAGAGTTTTCTCCTCATTTCTATCCCTCTCTGATATGTCCAGAATGAACACATTTCCCTTTGATGAAGTCCTATAGACATTTTAGATCTTTTAACTTTGGAAATTCTTGTTTCTTATTTCTTTGACAGTTTTTGGACTGGGAACTGAACCCAGGGCCTTGCTAATGGTAAACAAACATCCTTCCTGTTGAGCTACAGTAATTTTTAGCTTGAGACAGTTTTATTGAATTGCCCAGGCTAGACTTGAACTCACCTAAAAGCTGAGCAGGCATTGGACTTCTGGTCTTCCTGCTTCAGCCTCCCCAGTAGCTGAGATGACAAACCTATACCACTGTCCCTCATGATAACAAACAGGCTACTCATGGTAACAGGCTAACTTTGAATGGCCTGTCTTTTAACTGGTTCTTTTTTTCATAATCAAGTTTGGGTATACGTACATATATGTTTTGTGATTTTTATTGAAAATATTTTTTCATACAATATATCCTAATCAGTTTCCCACACCCCAACTCCCCTCACATCCTCCCTGTCTCCTTACTCACCCAAATCCAAACCCTTTCTTACTCTTATTAGAAAATAGGCATATAAAAATAATAAAATAAGATACAAACAAAACATAATAGGACAAAACAAACAGAAAAAAAACCCCAAAAGCACAAGAAATACACATAAATGCAGATACAGAAATTATGTAAATATATACAAAAGAAACCATAACATCTTAAGCAAAAGACACACAGGGTTACAAAAATATATCCATACAAAGCATTCTGAGACAAAACAAAGCAAAACCCAGAAAACCAAACACCTCTCAGAACGCCACTGAATTCATTTTTGTGTTGGCCATCTATTGTATGGTTTGGATATTCAGTGATATTTCATTGAAAACTAATTTTTCTCTTGAAAACATTTATGAACTGGAAACAGCTTCTGCTTCAGGATGAGAACCTGTGTCCCCTTTGCTGATCAGCATTAGTACCCTGTCTGGCGTGGACCTGTGCAGGTCCTGTGACTGCTGCTCGCGTCTCTGTGATTGCCGGGTGAGCATCTGTGCTGTTGTGTCTGGAAGACACCGGTTCGTTGCCGCATCCCTTCCTCGTTGGCTCTTTCGTTCTTTCTGCCTCCTATTATGCAGAGTTCCTAAGCAGCAGGGGGAGGGATTTTATGGAGATAGCTCATTTAAGACCCAGTGCTCCAAAGTCTCTCTCGCTCTGTGCATATCATCTGGCTGTGGGTTTCCGTACTTGGCTCCCATCTGCTGCAGGAGGAAGCTTCTCAAATGATGGCCGAACAAGGCATTGATCTATGACTGTAGCAGGGTAGTATTTGGTTTTACCCTAGGTCTATGGCCTATCTAGTCTCAGGTTCTTGGCCGTCAGGGCAGTGTTGGGTATGGGTTCCACCTCATGGAGTGGGCTTTAAACCCAATCAGATTTGGTTACTGCCACAACTTTAATGGTATTAGCAAGCCGACTTGCAGGCAGGTCACCATTATAGACCCCGGGGTTTGGACCTGGGTTGATGTGTATCTTTCTCCTCTGGTAGCACGCAGAATACCTTGCAGCGCCACGAAAACTAGGTACTAGGGACGAAGGCTCTAGGCAGGCACCAGCTCTACTTCTTGTGTTCAGTGAATTACATAAGTGTTGTCTTCCAATCCATAGCCTTGGCAGTAGTGTGCATTAATTTGGGGGGGGGGGTTCCATGGCATCCCTTTTGGCCTACAACTCAATTTGATGTCACCCATTCCTGGCACTGGGAATTTCATCTGGTAGGGAGAGATGGCCGCTTGGGTCTCTGTCTCCCCTGTTTTTGGTGATTCCATTTAGATTTCTGTCATATGTGCATGCATTTTTGAGATGTATTTATTGTATTGGGTTTCCATAATACCCCTCAAAGCTGTGCTACTATTTTTCCTTCTTCACCCCAACAGATCCCCCTTCCAGTCCTTCTTGCCTCCCATCCATCCATAACTACTTGTTCCGTTCCCCATTCCAATGGAAACGCTTCCCTCTCATCTCACTTGGACCCTCTCTATAAATAACCCCTACGGTTATACGGATTGTAGCCTGCTCATCGAACACTTGGCAGCTAACATCCACACGTAAGTGAGTACGTGCCACATTTATCTCCTTTTGGTCTGGATTACTTCACTTCGGATTATTTTTTCTTCTAGATCCAACCATTTACATACAGCTTTCGTGATTTAATTTTTAATAGCTCAGTGATATTTCATTGTGGAAATGTCCCATGTTTCAAAAACCTGTTCATTTGCTGAAGGGCGTCTAGGCTGCTTCCAGTGTCTGACTACTATGAAGAGAGTAGCAATGAGCATAGTTGAGAAAGTGTCTCTCTGGTCGGATGAAGCATCCTTTGGGTGTATGCCCAAGAGTGGTATAGCTGGATCCTGAGGTAAATCAATTCCCATCTTCCTGAGGAAGTGCTACACTCATGCTCATAATGGCTTTACAGTTTTGCACCCCACCAGCATTGGATTACTGGACCACTTACTCTGTACCTTTCCCGGCACCACCTGCCTGCCATTTGTTTGGTTGATCTTGGTTATTCTGACTAGTGTAAGATGAAATCTCAAAGTAGTTTTGATTTGCATTTCCCTGCTGAGTAAGGATGTTGAACGGGTCTTTAAGCATTTTTAGATGCTTCTTGTGCCTTGATAAGCATCCCTTTCTTTCTTCAGGTTAGAGACATTTTCTTTTATGATTTTGTTGAAAGCGTTTTCTGTGTCTTCAACCTGAGTTTCTTCTCCTTTTTTCTATTCCTATTATTTGTAGATTTTTTTTCATAGTGTCCCAGATTTCTTACCTTTTTTTTCCCTTTTTCTTTCTTTCTTTCTTTCTTTTTTTTTTTTTTTTTTTTAAGATTTAACATATTCTTTGACTGAGGTATTCTTTTTTTTTTTCCTATCTTATCTTCATTGTCCGAGATTTCTTCTCCCATCTCTTGTACTCTGTCAGTGAGCCTTATCACCAAGGTTTTCATTTCGAGTTTTACCTCTGATGGGAGATGTCATTCTGTAAATATGTTTCTCCTATTGGTTAATGAATAAAGCACTGTTGGCCAATAGGAAAGCAAGATAGGCGGGACTAGGAGACAAGGAGGATTCCGGAAGTTGGAGGGAGGAGTTTCAAGATGGAGGACAGAGAGAGTAGAATGGCCACGCCCTCTCTCCGGGAAGATGAGAACACGTGGAAGTACTTAGATTAATAGAAATGGGTTAATAATTAAGACAGAGCTAGCTGATAAGAAACTAGTAATAGGCCAACAGCATTATATCTAATACAGGATCTCAGTGTGTTATTTGTGGCTGGCACCACACTGGATCCAGGCTGGTGGAAAAAACTACTCTTAACGTCCCTCAACTTGGGTTTCTTTGGTGTTATTTGTACTCTCACATCGTGAATGGTTTTCTTCATTTCATTCTACTACTTGTATTTTCATAGACTTTGTTAAGGGATTTATTTATATCCAATTTAAAGGCCTTGAACATATTCATAATGGCTGTGATGTCCACGTCTTGTGCTTCAGTTATATTGAATTTCTCAAGTCTTACAGTAGTAGGGTTGATGGCTTCTGGGCACTGGTGATGTTTTTGCATTGATGTCTAGGCACCTGGGTTTGGGATGATTGTAATTGTAAGGGTTATCGCTCATCATGTCTTTCTGAGTAGCTGTTCTGTTCGTGGTTTTGGTTGCCGTCTCTGGACCTCAGGAAAGAGTCCCGGCTGTGGGTTGCCTGGTGGGGATGAGTGCCTCTGAGTCACTGCCAGGTGTGGTCTCCAGGGGTCCTGGGAAAAAAGGGATTCTGTGTCAGGGGATACATGAGGGAAGAGGCTTAGAGGGTCCACAGGCAGGAGGAAATCTGAGTCTGTTATGAGGTTTGGCAGGTCCCTGTATGTGTTCTACTGCAGGACTGACAGACTGGAGGGCAGGAAGAATGGAGATTAGGGAGAGTGAAGCCTACCTGATTCCCAGGCTGGAGAGGCCAGCAGGTTCCAGGCAGAGAGTCCCTCAGGGTATTGGCAGCTGACACAAAGGGATGGGGCAAGGGAGGAGGGCTGGGTCTGCCAGAGGTTCTGCAGAGTCCTCAGGGAATAGAGGCAGAGGAGGACAGGCTTCTGCAAGTGATCTGCTATGGGCTGGGAATGAGATTCTAATCAAGTCTGTTCCAGTACAGTAATGGTGAATTTTCAGTTAGTTTTTATTTTTTTACTCTCTCTTTTTAAAATAATTTTTATATTTTTGTTGATAACACTTATTTTTGTTGATAACACCCATTTTGTTTCGCAAATTATTTACCTGTTTGTGCTCATGAGCCTTTTTGAAGTTGAGTAGGATTCTTTGGCAGGCCTACTTACATCTTTTAGGCTTATCTAGGTACATTTTGTTCTTCTAATTCGGTCATACTTTCCTAATTCTCCGTTTTTTTGCCAATTGTTTTCTACGCATTTGAAGCCCAAGCCCAGGGATGGATTAGAGGCACTCACCTCTACCTCTGACACTGGGCAGAACCTAAAGGTTAGTAAATCCTGCTAAGTAACTGTTAATGGTGGCTTTCTTGTAAGTCCCTTTTTAATGTGTACATTTCTTTTAATTTATTTATGAATTACTATTATTATTTCACATTCACTGGAGTATGAATGTCTGCGTGAGAGTGTTGGGTCTTCTACAACTGGAATTACAGATAGTTGTGAGCTGCCGTATGGGTGCTGGGAATTGAACCCTGGTCCCCTGGAAGAGCAGCCATTGCTCTTAACCACTGAGCCATCTTGCCAGTGTACATTTCTTTTGAGTTAACTAAAGTGTTGGCAACCGTGATGCCTTGAGTTTCAGTTTCCACGGGCAAGAGTGAGTCAAATTGTGCTTTTGCCCTCTGCTGCTTTGGATGCTCTGTGGATGCCTTGAGGAAGCTACATCACAGCCACAGCTGTTTACTGTTGAAGCCTAAGTTCAGCCCTAGATGGTATTGTCTTAGCCACGGGTACTTTCAATAGCTTATGCCAGACTCATGCCATCACTAAACGATGCTACAGCCGTTTTCTCTTTCCTTGTTAGGCCAGGATCAGGCCTTCAAGGGAAGCAGACACAGTCTCCATTTTCATGTTGTGATGGGTGCAAACATAGTTCTTTATTTGCATGTCTGATTGGTCCAAACACCCTTGTCTTAGCCCCCCACTCCCCCGTAAAAGGCTGTTTGTTTCGTTTGCAACTCAGCTGATAGAAACTCTCCTGCTGCCCTTTGGCGATATGAGAAGCATACAACGCTTCTTCCAAGTGGCCTTTACTTGCTTATTTTTGATCCCGACAGCAATAGGGTGGGCTGTGTTTGTGACATGCAGTGAGGATGGTGGAGGCTGCAGCAGCAGGGGTGCATGCGTCAACGGTGAAGAGGGATGAGGCGGGAGAGACATCCCCCTCATGATGGGGAGCAAGGACAGTAGAAACAACGGGGGATGGCGATAGTTAAGAGAAGGCGAGGGATGGTAGAGAGTCAAGAACAAATAAAATAGAAGGTGGTGATGAACCAGGGGAAGACAAACCTCAGGTCCAGCTCTGCAAGTATTGCGAAGAGCAGCCAAGCCTTGAGATGAAAGAAAGGTCTGGGATGCACAAACTCACTCCCTGGAAGTGCCAGCCCTTGGAAAGCGTCTCACCTACTCATGGCAACGGAGCCCATCAAGATGGTTAATAAATCGATCCTCATTGATCAGTCTGACCAGTTTTGGAGCCTTTCTCCTCAGCTGCCCTAGGCGGATTTTCCTCCGTTTTTTCTTGGAGCCGGTGATCTCTGGCGCCCTCTGGTGGTTGAGTTTGTCAGTTCCCTTACTGCTTAGGGTGAAGGTAGAAAAGCAGAACAAGACGAAACAAAAACAGAGGCAATAAATAAATAGATAAACAAACAAACAAACACAATTTATCAGGATCCTAAGAGACGGTGGCCTTCGGAGTCCCTCAGCAATCCTGTTCTTTTATCGGGGTGCGGGGAGAGCCTCGGTTCTGTACATGCTCCAGCCTCTAAGACTTGCTGCTTGCTGCTCTAGGCGTTTGGACGGTAGCAGTTCCTTTAGAACCTAGCCACTCAAGGACACACTGACAAGCTGAGGACCCAGTGACAGATTCACTGCCTGCCCCTAGCAGAAGTCAGAGAGCAGCAAACCTCTTTTTGGTGCTGAGCTGCGCCAGCTTTGGAAAGAGGCAGGTAAAGTATAGTTCGGTTTCTGGCTTGTGACATGTTACCTACACGTGCAGACGCGCTATCGTGGTGCATGCAGGAATCCTTGTTGGTTTGTGTTTCTCAAAGGCTACGGTGATGACGACTTTTATTCTGCCTTGCTAATATCAAGGCCCCCATTTCTTCAGCCTTATAAAGGAGCGCAAAAATGTGGCAGAAGTGATCCAAATTTACTTACGTGGGTAAAGTTACAATTAAGAAAACAGATCGCCAGCCATTAAGCTTTAGTTTCTGTCCTGGCACTTAGAAGGTAGGTCATTGCTGTCTGTGTCCTATGATGTCATTCTTGCTTTAACAGTGGAATGGAAATTAGTTCACAATCCCCAAACTTGTTCATTAAAGCGGGTTGTAGGAAGAAGCGACAGATGTTTCCTCATATAATAAGAATAGGTATTACCTAATTTTTTTTTTTTTTTGCTCTTAATGTACTCTAAGCCGTGTGAAATTTAACTGTCACTCTAGCTTTTCCATTTTAATTACATCGATTTGCTCAGAGGTCTGATTCTTTTATATCTCTGTCCCTACAGTTGTGCACACAGACTAAATGGGCTCAAATTAATATAATAATATGTTTCAGAAAGGCAACCACTGCCCACAGGATTGAACTTAGGCTGGAGCCTCTCATTCCAAATGATAGTTATTAACAGCCAAGAGCTGGATGCCCTTGCTTTTGACTGACTTACAAAGTGTGATCTCAAACAAACGAACCCCCATGGCACAGTGATTTCTTTCTTTCCTCTTTTCTTTTCCCTTTCATTCTTTTTCTTTTTTTTTTTTCAGATTCTGGGAACCTGCACCAAAATGTTTTAAGTCCTTTGAACCGAGATCATAAATAGGAACTTATATATTCATTTTCTTTCAATTTCCCTCTTATACTACGATGGAGTGTGGTGGAGTTGAGTAAATTGCATGTGGCAAGTGCTGAGCGGTATCTAATGAGCATCAGCCAGTGTTTTCTATTGTCAGAGCCTTAGCCATCCTGGGAACTTACACTTGGGAATGTCAGTTCAGAGGTTTACAGAGATTATAAGGGAAACTAACTACCTTGTTTCCCTGGAATTAGATAATAACCTAGTCAAGAGAACAGGACTTCTTTCCTCTTTCTTCCTAGACTCTTTTCTACCCCAAACCCTAATTTAATAATCTTGAAAGACAGAGTAGGAATGGCAAAAATGTGGGGAGGAGAATTGTGAACTTAAACTATGTAGAGCCCTTCTCCGCACTTCATTCATTGCCAGGCATATTGGCAATAACAGTATACTGATGCATTTGAGCGTTCGCTTTGTAAGGCCTTGGCCACCACTTGAGGTTCAGCCGGCATAACTAAGGTATATTTTGTACATGTTATTTCTTTCCATTCACAGAAATGAGGATGGTGGGATTCAAAAGCTTTGTTTATGTCTTCCGCAGATGGTTACTGTGTCTCACTTGCTCAGCAACAGGCTAGGCGTTGCAAGTGCAAATGTAAACGAAGCCATTCTTCCTTCAAAGAACGTACAGGCTGGTGCTGGGTAGAAAGGTGAAGAACTATTTAACTTCTCATATAGGTTGTACATCTGAAGATGGGACCTCTCCCCAGCGGCTTCTGAATGAGCAGCTTCTCAAATCTCAAGTTAAAACCATGCCCAGCATTTTTTCACTGCTCTTAAGCATCAGGTCCCTTGGGTTTGACTCCCTGACCATCTCATCATTAACCAGGTTGCCTGTGTGAACTGTCCCTAGGGCGCGGCCATACAAACCCACAGTGAGATGGACCCTCTGGATTTTCAGAGGGGTTTATGCTTTTTCTCGCCTATATTAATCCTACCATGTGGGAGTTGTTCTCTTTTAATAATCCACGAAATAAGGGACACTGGTGGAGATTCTAGGCAAGATTTAACTGTACTGGGAACAAATACAGCACAGAAGATAATTTATGATCTTAGAGTCGCAGCCCTACACGGCAGTTTTCCTTTGTCGTTGTGGTTTTTTATTTTTTATTCTATTTATATCCAGGCTGTTTCCAGGATTGAGAGAACCAATAGTGTCACTCTCAGGCTGTAGAACAAGTATGCAAAACTAATTACACTGTGAACCAAGTCCGTTCTTACCAGCCCAGGGCATGCCCCTGGGCTCTTTGTTTTTCTGAATAGTGACATCTCTCTTGTGTGTTTGATTATGGGAAGATCCATTGAGCAAAAATTACACTCCTGTCCATGAAATATCCATATCAAAACGACCTTAATGTCTTGTAGGGTCAGTGTGATTGTAGAATTCCGAAGTGCATATTACGTTGCGTCAAAAATGTCCAATGAATTTCCCATTCACTCTCTTACCACCAGATTAAGAAATAACATAACCAAACAATAGCGACACCTCTAATACCCTAATCAAATGGAACTAAATTTAAGGTTTAATCAAACAAATCTTGCCCCTGTTTCTTGTATGTAAAAATTAAGTCAGCAATATAATAATTTACCGAATGGAAATCTGAAAAAAAAAAAAACCTTTAGGAAAACTTTATCATATTATGCTAGAGCTTGTAATTTGGATATATAGTACATGATACTATGAGGATAGTAGAACATATACTTTCCTTATCCATTTACCCATTTTAAAGTATAATTATGTAGGCAAGTATATGTTTACTTGATATCTATCTATCCATCAATCTATATACATATCAATACATCTATCTAATCTGGGCATCATCTATATCTATTATTTATATATCTATTTGTCCATCTATCTATCTGTCATTTTTCATCTATCTATGTCTCTACAGAATCTATCAGCGCTATTATTATTCCTTCCTTATCTTTCTATATCTATGTAGTTTAATTCTGCCAGGAACAGTTTCAGTATGAGAGGTAGTATATTAAACAAAATGAGGTACTTACCCCGATTAAATTTACCACCTAGAAGAGGAGATAGATAAATGAAGGACCAAATAAATGTTTACTATATTAACTGGGTCAGTTACTATATTAACGTCAAAAAGTTAAGGTAGGATATGCATGGCTGGGCTGTGCTTTTGTGTATGATGGAGTTATGAGAAACCTTTTCTGGCAAGGGTTTAGACAGAGATCATATCAAATTCCTGGAACTATCTAGGGAGAGAAGATTACATTCTGAGGGGACAAAGTAAAGAAATACCGAAGACATAATTACATGGCCTGTTAAGTAGCACCAGGAAGGCCAGTTTAGCTACACGTCAATGATGGTGAAGACTGGAAATAGGAGGGAAGAATCATGTGGGGACGTCAAGCCACAGAAAGGATTTTAAGTTTTCTTCTCAGTTTCATGAAAAATCGAGGTATGTATAGCTTTCAGGTAACAAAATTGCATGTGTAGTCTACTTTAAGAAAGGCACACTTTGAGTTTTCATTCCCATAAAGACGCCATGATGGGCTTGGGTGAGATGGCTCTGTACTCCAGAGCCCTGGCTGCTGCTGTAGAGGACCTGGGTTGGATCACCAGCATCCACAAGGTGGCTCAGGACTGTATATAACTCCCGCTCCTGAGATCCAGTGCTCTTCTCTGGCCTCCATGGACACTGCAAGCATTTGGTGCACAGACATACATCCTGGCCCAATACCCCATAGCCACAAACATGAATATATAATTTAAAAAGGCATGACTGTGTAAGTATCTCGGTCAGGTTCATAACCCAGGATCAGGATCCTGGGGCTTTCCAGTCAGTTGTCAGAATGTGACTTCTGATTTGGGGACTGAAGTGGCTCTGGTATCTCCTGGATGTTCCAACCATCAGAAACCACACAGGAAGCCAGGCGATGGTGGCGCATGCCTTTAATCCCAGCACTCGAGAGGCAGAGGCAGGTGTATCTAGACCAGCCTGGTCTAGAAAGCGAGTTCCAGGATTGCTTCTAAAGCTACAGAGAAACCCTGTGTCAAAACAAAACAAAAAACAAAACAAACACACACACACACAAACACACAGGAGAAATGAGTTTCCTTTATTTGCAAACTTCAGTCTTTGAACAAGCTCAAGGTTTTCTATTTAAATTCCACTGTGTGGAATTGGCCCACATGGTGACCCTTACCTCTAAGAGAAACTAGACAGTGTTTATTCGAGTCATCTGTGGACATCAGGGCTTCAGTTTCCAAGTGGGTATGCACTGAGCATTATCAGTCAGCTCTGAAGTTGTGAGAAGTCATTGGACAGTGTTGAACATGGAATATAGATTTATATTATTAAATTATCCTTTTGATTGCAGTGTACAAAAGGACCCAATAGTTGAAGCAGGGAAATTAGCTCTCAGTCCGTGGCCATAAGCCACATTCTACTAACGCCACTCTAGAGATGGTCTAATAGATTCTTAGTTACAAAGCTCACCCTGATAGTAGCCACACAATCAGATGTTGCATCCTGAATATTTTGTTCCCTTAGTTATACACTTAATCTTTGCTTGCAAATAAAAAATTAGAAAGTCTCTTGATGACACGGAACTCTTTTTATATTCTTGTTACACTGAGATTCTCATTGAGTCTCATTAAAAGGAAAATATGCTTGTATTTTCAATATAACGCTTGCACAGACTTCTAACATAGTTAGCACATGTCAGTATATTACCACCTTAACAGAAATCAGTCTGAACTTGAAAGTGTGCTGCCTGCTGCATGGCACAACCTCACGATAAAC
Organism: Phodopus roborovskii; assembly: GCF_943737965.1. Classification (NCBI taxonomy): domain Eukaryota; kingdom Metazoa; phylum Chordata; class Mammalia; order Rodentia; family Cricetidae; genus Phodopus; species Phodopus roborovskii. The sequence continues at coordinate 4,453,900 of NW_026126415.1, forward strand.
ATTTCCACATCTTCCTGGCAGTCTACACAGACTAGATTTAGAAACACAATTTCCACTTGTGCTGGCTAGTTTTATCTCAACTTGACACAAGCTAGAGTCATCTGAGAGGAGGGAACATCAACTGAGAAAATGTCCTCATAAGATAGGAGTGGCGGCAACTAGTGATTGATGTGGAGGGCCCCACCCACTGAGGGTGGAGCCATCCCTGGGCTGGGGGTCCTGGGTTCTAAAACAAAGCAGGCTGAGCAAGCCACGGGGAGCAAGCCAGCAGCCAGCACCTCTCCGAGGCCGGCCGGTGCGTCAGCATTGGCCTCTGGGTTCCTGCCCTGTTTTGAGTTCCTGTCCTGACTTTCTTTGGGTCATAGTGTGTTTTATCACAGTAATGACAACACTAACTAAGACAAATATCTCTCCAATGAGACTATGAGAGAAAAGGAGAGGGAGAGAGAGAGAGAGAGAGAGAGAGAGAGAGAGAGAGAGAGGGAGGGAGAGGAGGAGGAGAGGGAGAGGGAGAGGAAGAGAGAGAGGGAGAGGAGGAGGAGGTTTACAGCTGAAGCCAAACAGAAAGATAATCTTGTGATGTTACTTACACCTTTGGTTATTTCCTATAAATTTTCCAGGTTAATCTGTCCCCTCAATAAAGTACCGGGTATTCAGAAAAGAATTGACAGACAGGCTTTGTTTCTGAAGAGCTATCTTCCCACTTGGCTATGCAAATGAGGGGTGTGTTATGCTTGCCTCAGGGCAAAGCAGATTAAAAGGAAAAGTACGAGAAGAAAAAGAGGCCAGGAAGCAGGTCCTTATTTTTCATTTGTTAAAGTGCACTAAGTCTGATTTCCAAGATGACTTGATATGCTTGGTATCTTGATATCGAGGCTGGCTGACCATGCAGGTTTGTGGCAAGGGTATTGGGACAATCAAAGTGATTATGTTTCCTTCAGTCCTTCAGTTAGCTCAGGGTGGCACCGTTAACGGGTCAGTGGGACGGACACAAAGGATGCCAAACATCAGTGTTTTCAAGAAGGGGTGGTAAAATAGATGACCAACAGTTAACACATATGACAAAATCCTTCTGTGATTTACGTTAGCATATCAACAGCATCCATTCACTGTGGCCACACATCTACTTTAGCGGGAGAGGCCAGGCTTCTCATTCTAAAAATGGTTAGGAATGAAATTCAATAGCTGCTTAGGGAATGGTTGGCCTGTCTGCGAATCAGACTCCTTCAACACTGCTTTTCCTTATTCTGGTATAGCTGTCCAGGCATCATCGAAAGATTATGGAAATAAGAGTTGGTGGAGTTGACTCCTAGCACACTAGAGTCATAAGCTAGAAAACGTAGACTAATCTACTTTATTAAAAAAGAGTGTCTTCTTTTGAAACTTTGAAATTTATGTCCTCCAAATTATATCGTGCATTAGTGGGTCATCAAGAATGGAAAAATATTCATGCTGTGAAAAAAAATGGGCCTTTTAGATATTGAAATTCTCTGCATCTTTAAAATTTCTCTTTGGGAGATTGTCAAATGTTGCAGGAACTGAAATTTCATAATCACAGTGTTTGCCCAGGAAGAAGGCACCATATGTTTCCAAAATGTCGTGGGAGCTCAGTTTTAATGAGTCATAGATGAGCGATTTAGTTGAATTCATTCCTTCTCTACTAATTATCTTTTGAAAGGAAATGGTATTCTTTTTCCTTTATGTTACTCACAGTCAACATATCTAAGTGGTTCCAACCTCAAGATGGGGAAACGACTCTTGCTTTGATTTTTTTCTCTAATTCAGAGTAAGAACTCTGGACTATGGGGAAAGGTGAAGGCCTACTGGAAAAATAATATTTTAATCCATTAAGTAAGTTAAGGGAGGGCATTTGGGCAGGGCAGAAGACACAGAGTTGAGAACCATTAGGCAAGAGTAAAATATGTTTCAGCATGCATTATTGAGACGGAAGACAGTCAGTGAGAGATGATACCTGGTGAATCCCCAGAAGTGAACGGGTGCCACATTGTGAATGAAGGGTTTTCAATCACATCGTAAGATGTTATATGTGTATACGTACACTTTCATAGATGACACCCAGCTACTGCCCTTTAAATGATTTATTTGTGATGATTGACTCTGGAGTGTCAAAGTAGCAGTGATCACCTGGATTCCAATTTCCCCACGAATTCTGGAGACCACCGCGAATGACTAAGAGCTATAAGGAGAAGCACACAGAGTGAGAAGTCAGCCCAAGGACAGGGACGTGGTCCCCGCCGCTTCAAATCACCTGTAAGTGGAAAACAAGCAAGCAAACAGACCACAGAATATAACCCAACGCTGTTTCTCAGGCTTCTTTCTTCTTCATCAGAGAGATGGGTTGACCTCTTGAGAAAACTAAGACTGAAATAAAATTACTATCAGCAAATGAATATTTAAGTGCTAGCATATTGAAAATAAGCCCTGTATATCGGTGTTCTGCCTTTGTCTCTAGAAGATTCTTCTTCTGGCGATGCTTTAGATGAAAAAGGAAGACACAGCGTTGGCTCGAAAAGCAGAGACCAGAAGCCGAAGGAAGAAACCAAGGAGTAAGGTAAGGAGAAATTTATTATAATAAAAGAAGTCAGAGGCTCCCACAGGGCGCCAAGCAAAAAACTGTCCTCAGGTATCATCAGCTAAAGAAATCCAGTAGTAGTCCTGTCCTTGAAATGTGAGGAAAGACAGCCTAACCTCCACAAAGGTACTGTAAGAAGACATAAACATGACAATATCAATAGTTAACAAACATTCCCTCTGCCCTGCGTACTGCACACCATGAATGATACTGTGACTGATGCTTTGATATGAATATTCCCAAGCATGTTTTTCTTTCCCCTCCTTTGTGGTTATAATGAAAAGCAATAATCTTGAATTACAAAGTTTAACAGAGACAGGAATGTCCCTCCACTCTGAAGAAATGAAATGACTATTATTTTATTTCAAGGGAAAAAAAAAGTAAGAAAAAGAAAACGATGAAATAAAAGATTAAGTTATAAGCTGCTTCAGCAAGGAAAGTAGGAAGCCATCCAAGGGAATGGAGATCTAGGCAAGAACAGAATGAAGTGGATGAGAGTGATGGTGAGCGAGGAGAGAAAGAAGATTAGATAAACACACTGAAGTTGCAGAGGAAGAAAGGCGTAGCGGTAAAAGAGAAGTACCACTTACAGTCCAGAAGCAGAAGGGACCAATCAGAAGGACTTCCCAAGTCGTGGAACAGAATGGACCAATCAGAAGGACTTCCCAAATGTGAAACAGAATGGACCCATCAGAAGGACTTCCCAAGTCGTGAAACAGAATGGACCAATCAGAAGGACTTCCCAAGTCGTGAAACAGAATGGACCAATCAGAAGGACTTCCCAAGTTGTGAAACAGAATGGACCAATCAGAAGGACTTCCCGGCGAATGGACCAATCAGGAGGGCCAGGGGTGAAACAGAATGGACCCATCAGAAGGACTTCCCAAGTCGTGAAACAGAATGGACCAATCAGAAGGACTTCCCAAGTCGTGAAACAGAATGGACCAATCAGAAGGACTTTCCAAGTCCTGGAAAAACTGACTCAGAGCAATCAAACCATTGATGGGATTCAGTAAAATCATAACACTTTAAAGATAAAGGAAAGAAAGAGCCCCAGATTCCAGGCCCAATTAATAAACACACCAACCAGGCAGTAAATACATGAATCTCTTTCATGAAATTGGTCTATCAGTTTTTATCAAAGGCAGTATGTAAGTCGAGACAGAAATAAACCTGTCAGGACACTTGGGAAAAGAACATAGGATCAAAGGATTCACCATCTAGATCAGTGGTTCTCAAGTCCTTTGGGGTTGCATGTCAGAGATATTAGCATCATGACTTGTAACAGTAGCAAAATCACAGGTATGAAGTAGCAATGAAAATAATCTTAATCTTATGGTGGGGGTCACGACAGCATGAGGAACTGTATTAAAGGGTCACAGCATTAGAAAGGTTGAGAACCACCGATATAGACGAACTTCAAATGTTGAGCCTGTTGGTGAAAAAAAAAAATTAAATATTCAAGGTTTGAGAGATTATTTCTATCTTCCCCTTTAATTGAAAATAGATTCTTTTCTCACATTATATATCCTGACTACCTCTCTAGCCCTTATATTGAATACTTTAATTGATGAGCCAAGGCTAAAATAAAAGTGGAGATGAGAGGGGCTGGAGAGGTGGCTCAGAGGTTAAGAGCACTGATTGCTCTTCCAGAGGTCCCAAGTTCAACTCCCAGCAACCACATGGTGGTTCACATCCATCAATAACGAGATCTGATGCCCTCATACATGCTGGCAGAACACTGTCTGCACAATAAATAAATAAATCTTTTTAAAAAAGTGGAGATGAGGCTTAAAGAATAATTATAATATATAAGCATTTTGTCTTTAAATCATATGTCTAAAACCAAGAAAATGGAACAGGAAGGAGCACACTCAGTAATTGTTGAGTAGTATATATTGACAGAAGCTATGGTCAAATAACAGCACCACAAATTTTTTAACCAGATGGTAACAGGTAAAGGGAGCAAGAACAAACGTTTGATGGGAGATGTCATCCTGTAAATATGTTTCTCATATTGGTTAATGAATAAAGCACTGTTGGCCAATAGGTGCCATTGAAAAAGTACAAAGATAGGCACTAGAACAAACATAGAAAATTATTCATCTTTTTAAAAATAAGTAAGCCAAGAAGCAGCAGCTATATTGAAAGTAAATATAACAAATATAGAAGCATAACTAAGTAATCATATAGAAAATAATCTATGCGCGTCAGCCATTTCAACGAGTGCCCATGGACCTAGCGTAATTGTTGGAAGAAAAAGATTTTCAGCTTAAGTTGCAAGGAAGACTCTGTTGTGTGACGCTTTGAATGACACATCTGAGCAAAGGGTTCCAGGGAGGTCAGACACTAGAAGAAGATTGTGACGTTGGACAAATAGCATTCAAGTAAAAATGTGTTAGGTATGGAATAAAAATTACATTCTACCTCAGGACTAGAATTTGAAATGGGGCTACAATGGTTAAGAACCAATGTGCATTAAATTACTACTTGTGTAAAATGGACAGTATAAGCAATGGATACATACTAAAAATCAGGGATTTAAAAAAAAACTCTCTAATATTAAAATGATTGTAAGTATATAACAGGCCTTTGTAAAAAGATCAACTATGTAGATCTTATAGTTAAATAAGCATTTTGTAACAATGAAATAAAACCAAAACTTAGTTGTAGGATATAACAACCAATAAAGTCTATATCACCAATAAAGTCTATTGTTGTAGAAGGTAGATTTTATTATAGCTGGGACACGGGGAGGCAAGCTGACCAAGACAATTGCCACTGGAATTGTTTGAGGAGCTGGGGAGATAGACTTCTCAGTGGTTAAGACCAGCGACTGCTTTTCCAAAGGACCCGGGTTCAATTCCCAGGGCCCGCACCATGGCTAACAACCATTTGTAGTTCCCTTTCCAAGGGATCCAACCCCCTCTTCTGTCCTCCATGGTTACCAGATGCCTTAAATGCACACACGTGTGAATGAAACACTCAACCACACACACACACACACACACACACACACACACAAATGAAAATAAGTCTGGCAAAAAGTGCTTAGCTTGTTAAACTTGCAGATCCAAGAGGAGCGTGTATGCCTTGTCATGGAGGGCCTCACAGGGGTGCAGGGGCGGTCAGGAGGCAGATAGGATGGGAAAACATACGTAATAACCTTTATTGTGGTTCCGGGTAAGGCAGCGTAAAGCACGTTCAGGATAGGCTTGTTGGAACAACAACTTTCCATGAGTTCTAGAATGTTCTTAGTTGGGTGATCCCTGCCTCTGGGAAGATGAAGGCAGGCAGATGATAACCCAAAGTGTTAAAACCTGGCAAAGGGGTGGTGTGTGTAGCTTAAGGGGAAGTAGGGTAGGTTGGTGTGCCCGTCAAAGGTCAGCTGTTTGCTATCTCTAGATTTTAGTCCCATGGAAGGCATTTCCCACCAGAGTCAGCCGTGACACAGGATTTGAAAGTACACAAAATGATATAACTCACAGACTGGTGAATTGGGGTAGAATTACAAAACTCTGAAAAAAAATTGGTGAATTGATGTATATATGAATTAAAATTATGAAATTTTGAAAAAATAAAAGTGCTGCAGCCAGTGCAGCAAGGTAAGAATAAATGTTTACAGGAGGAAAGGAAGAAAGAACATGTTCTCGTTTACAAATAATGTGATTATATTGTAAGAAGTTTAAAAAATGTACAAAAAGAAATTCTTGGAAGTCAAAAGTAAATGTACAGGCTACAAGGAAAATAAAAATAAGCAAGGGAAGTCATAATGCCACACAACATAAATAGGGGAGAAAGGGGGAAACCCAGGAGGCAGAAAAAGAATATGTGTATGATTAAGAAGAATTTAAAAAAAAAATGACAAATGACAGGAAATGCATAAAATTAGAAGACTATGAGGAGCAGAATAACGAATAAAATATAAAATTACAAAAGTAAAGTAATACTAAATGTAGTGGAAAGTTAAAAGAGAGTCTCACAGTTCTTAAAAAGTAGCTTATTTCTGATTCCTTGCAAATTGGACCTCTGGTTACATTCAGCTCTCTTTTGCGCACCAGCAGCCTCTGCTGGGCACACTTAGTATTGCAGTATGTTTGCCCCACGTCTCTCTGTGGTGGCGAATGCGTTAGCTGGGGAATCAGCCATGCTCAACCACAGCTCTGCAAACTGTACAGAGGGAGGATCTATCTTCGCACTTCCCAGACCTCCCGAGCATCACTTATCCCACTGGAAAGATGCAGCGTGGTTATCAGTCCTGCAGTTTCAAAATGCCCTGTGCAGGTTGTAACAATAAGTTCTCTCTGAAGATTTACAGCCACCGCCCTCGGTTGGAGTGGCAGGATGGGATTTCCTTGTTCCGCTTGCTGGTGGAGACGCAGCAGAGTCACTGCCTCGCTACAAACCTTAACTGAGTCAGAGGCACGCGAAGGCCGTGGTCTGTCCAAGGGTTGGGCTGTCAGAGTCTGCCTGGCTTAAATTTAAGATCCCCTACTGTGCCCCCAGGCTCTCCCAACTGAGTGAGGCTCACCTCTCTTCAGCCAATCGGCCCTCTTTTCCACGGGGTTCTGAGGCTTTTCCTTTGTGGATGCTTAGCGCTCTCCTACCCTCTTTAATTAGAAAAGTATATGCTGTTATATATAGTATCGTATAAGTGTGTGTGTGTGTGTGTGTGTGTGTGTCGCCAAAGATTTGCAATTTGTGATCTGGGGTCTAGTTCAGACCACTGCTTTTTTTTTTTTTTTTTTCATAAAATTTTATGCGAACATGTTCAAGCCCACTGATTTGCATACTGTCTCTTTGCTTGCTTTTTATTTTTCTGCAGTGCTGAGTAGCAGAAAAGAGAGGAGATGGCTGAGCATATTCGCTTTCGAACCTCTTTACTAAAAGCTAACCCACGATCCATAAGTTCAAAGGACCTATAACTCTTAAATCAACTACGCTTATCATACTGTCTGTAGTTAACACCACGGAAACATTTAGTTGACTAGTAAACTTGTCTTTCCCATGGAATATTAATTTTTGTGGCCGAGCCTTTAAAGATAGATTCTGAAATTAAATATCTTTTGAATATGCTATGCATGTGTGTCTTTCTTGAAAAGTCTTCACACATTGCTATAGTAAAAACTTACATAGATCCAGTGTCTTCCAGGTTCTGCAGAAACCTGCACACATGTGGCATACATACATGCACACACACACATGCATAATTAAAACCAGAAAGAAAGGCCTACAAAGAGACACTTCTCATTTCTATTTTTATGTTAAATAAAACACATAGACATTATGACTTTAAAAAGCTCATTATAGTATAAATAGGAAAACAGTGATAGTATGTAATAAAACTGGAATTCAAACTGAGGGAAATTATACACATATACAGGAAGAAATGAAATAGAAAGTTAAAAGGTTGAAAATAAGAATCTCCTTTCTTATGGGGGTGTTAGCAAGTACTGCTGTGGATAGAAGGCAGGATTTCTAATACCTGATAGCATTCTATTTATGACAAAAATTAAATATTTCAAAATAGTGGACAGAGGAGATTTTACATGCTCCTGACACACACAAAATGATTTGTGTCTGAAGGAAGAGGTATGCTTTATACCATTGTTATAGCCAAACACTGTATATATGTATTAAAATGCCTCATGGGCTCCACCAACCCAAACATTTGCTATCCGCTAGTTCAAAATAAAAATAATTTTAACAAGTAGAAAAAAGATTAAGCCTGCATCTTGTGTAACTGTGACTGGGTCTCTGCACCCAGTAAGTCTCATTCATTTCAAGTTTGTAAAAAGCTTATGGTAATTTTTAAATTGACATATGTTATTAGAGTAACTTGTTTAAACAAATCCTTGCTTCCAGGCTTCTAACGGGTTCCAGGACACATTCTGTTCCATATCTGTTTGCATAGGTGCTTTGTGGGAGCTTTTTGTGTCCGTGGTTACTTCTGTCTTCTATGTAGGCCCTTACCTTATTTGTGCCAGCAGCTTACTCAACCAACCTTTTGTATGGAGTTGTTGCTTTTAGGGCTTGTTGTTTCCTTGTTGCTGTTTGTTCATTTATTCAGAAATGCAGGCATGACATCCTTTTTAACAAATACTTTGATAAAAAGTTCATTCTTTAAAATAAAACATCACAACAGCAGGATTTCTAGGCAAGATGTAAAATGTAATTAAAATAGAAGCTGCAGTGTAGTCAACTGAGTGTCTTGTGCCATGTTCTTTCTACACATCCCTACTAGCAGTTAAAAAAAAATGCTTTATTTAACCTCGACATTTAAAAGTAAATACCAAGAAAATGTGCTGTGTTCTGATGATCCCTCATTTTTTCAAATGGTGCCACACTTCACCCACAAACACACAACCACATTCTTATTTTGTATGTATGAGGCCAAATTTTGTAAAACTATATTATAAACTTTAGAAACAAGTAAGTCCAACACAATAAAATAGTAAGTATTTCAGTTAATTATCGAGCAAAGCTACAGTTATTGTTTTGTGGTTATTAAACCCATCCATAATCCCTTCGTTTCTAAAGTTAGGTAGCTCAGCCATCAGAGGTGGTGTGTACCGGTGTCCTGTCAATGTTATTTTTATAATTGCTTACATTTGTTTGTTGGAGCCAAAGGGCTGGGGAATTGAAAGTTATCTAGATGAACTCCACGTGTTTTCCTTTTTGGCCTTATTGTTAGGTAATAATCCTGTTGGGGATTTTCGATTTCTCTCAGGACTCTCAGGTTTATATTAACCATGGGTTGACAATGAGGGAAGGATTAAAGCATTGGAAATAATCAGGAGTGTAGTGTTTGTACAAAGACCTTTTATCTCAAGCCAAAGCTACAAAACAAACCAGTCTCTTCTAAAATGGCGAGCTGTGATTTTGAGTCAATGAAATACCTTATATTTTGTTATATTGTGTGAAATCTTTCCACTTATGATATTTTATGCACATTATTCTTGCCATATTCTATGTATGTATACTTTTGCTTGTATTCAGGACATTTTGTATATTGATACAATTTGGGATATTTATCATGCTGCCCTTTATAGTTCTACCTCTTGTCTAGACGTTTCTACTCTACCTCTATTTTAGGGATTTATATGTATGTATATGTACATAGTTATATTGTCTAGGTAATTGTCCCTGCTTTACTCAAGGAAGTTTCAATCAGTTTTTTAGCTAAGTTTCTGAGTATTACAGATTATCTTCACTCATGTTTCCTTTACCTATGAGATTAGTTAGACATAGATGCTTAATCCTCAATCACTTCATAGACATGCAGAACATGGCATTTAAATGTTTTAATATTAGTACTCCATTGACATGAGACACTGTTGCTCCTGACAGCACCGTGCACTTTCCTGAAAATATGTTGGACACTGTTGTTGCTCCTGCTGGAGTTCAATCTCGCCTCAGCTAATGGCCTGTTGGGCAAAGAATTGCCCCCACCTTGACCACTGATTTGGACATGCAGTCCTATGTGCTTTCAGGAGACAAATATAGAAGACTGCTGAACCTTGCCAAGTCAGGGTAAGACAGCCTTTCTACTGCCCTGCTGTTGTTGTGGTCTGTCAAGTTCTCTTGGCCTTAGCCAAATCTGGGTGTACCAACGTTGCTGTGAGACCTAGGGTGACTGTTCAGGTGGCTTGCTGTTTCTGTCCTCGCTGAACCTTTTGGAAGTTGCCCATCTTCACTTCCTGTCTACCCTGGTATCGTTATTTTCCTTCTCAGGTCTTGATGAGGTTGAAGATTAAACTATCACAACTATTATTCTCTCTTCCTAGTTAGATATATTAGGTACTAGACTTAAGTTTTCCAGCTTAGGACAACTCTATTGTAAACTCCGTTATGCCTTCACCCTAGGACTAGATATGTAGGTTGTTTTGTTTTCAATTTTCCTTTTTCTTAGAGCACACTTGTTATTCACTGTTTTGTATATAGTTTTGTATCAAGCCTAAATCTTTTCTTTAGACTAAAAGGGGAATTGTAGTGGGATATTCACTTTGTCTCCTTCTGTGGCACTGACCACGCCCATTGGGGGTGGAGCCAGGGGCGGAAGTGACCTGTGGAAGGAGGTCTGAGGAGGAGCAGGGAACTCTCTCTTGCTGGACATGGAGAGGAGAGCATCCGGTGGAACTTGCTGGTGTTCATCTGTCTATGTTGTAAGTTATTTCTCCCTGAATAAACATCTATTCGGCCTATTTATTTATCCGCAATACCTTTCTATGTGGATATTGACTGTAATGATAAATGAAGACGTATGTCTTAAAAAGCCAGTGATGTGGGGCTGTGTCCTTTGTGAAACTGGCTTCTTGTCTGTTCTGAAATGGAGAAAGATTCTGAATTAAAACTGGTGAGAACCAGATAGTTTGTTAGTATCCCTTCCTCTCTGTAATTCTATACTACAGTTTGTTTGACAGACAATGGCTGCTTGTACTTTTAAAATTAATTTCTTCTGATATATTATAGATTTAGAATCAAGAGTTAATTAAAACATATGGAAAATTCCACATTTCGGACTGGGAAATGGGCAATATAGCAAAAGGCTGCCTCCTTCTCACATCTGCAAGCTTTGGTAGGCTGGTTACCCTGTGGTTTGGAGAAATACTCATGTAGAATCCTGTGCGTTGATCTCAGTGCCTGGGAGGGAAACATCAAGTGCCACTGTCCAATCTCAGTAAAGATTCTTAGGCAGTTTGATAATTGATGCCAAAGTTCTTAGGCAGAAAGTTGTGCATACACTAAGTTGCCCAAATATTAGTTGGGACACACGTACAAGGCAAAGCAGCTTTGTTGCCGACATACAAGTATGGAGAATAAACAAAATCTCCAAACCCATGGCATGCTAGCATCTCAAGGTTCAAGACAGATGTGTGGGGCTGAAGGATTCTCATCTGAATGTGTCCTTTTCCCAGGGCAGGTGAGGGACTTCGGAGGTACTCTACTCTGGGTTTTATACTCAGAGAACCTGGAATTACTAATCAGAAGCACCACAGGACACCCTGTTGTAGAAGGGGCCAGACTTTCTGGACAGTTCTTTCTTCAAGAACTGGAGCATTCTGCTTGAGAATCACAAGCAAGCCAGGGTAGGAGCGGCTTCTCCAAATAAGTCTGGGGACTTGTGGCTGCAAGGTGACGTTCATTCCTGATCTCTAGGATCTTTCTCTTCTGGTTGAAACACCTCCTTTATCCTGCTGCATTTTCTAAGGATATTTACAGACAAAGGTCTAGCTGTGTTCTCCTGGAAGCATGGCTCGGAAACTGAAGGATTCTTTCTTAGATACTTTTCTGAATTTATTTATTTATTTTTGAGGGTCCTGCAGTTTGATTCTGCATTTGATTTTACAATTGAATGTGGGAGAGGTACAACATATAAAATCTTAACAATGAGGATTTTGGTTAAGTAACTTTTGCAAAATTGGCTGAGTGGTAGAGGGAGAGCTGCAGTTAAGGCAGACGTCTCCACATCCAGCTCCACAGCTCTTGCTTCAACATGTTTCTGTTAACGGATTGGTATTTACCCTTAATCATTACTAAGTAGGGGCTCTGTCTTTGACGGACTCTCCAGTACTGAAGGAGGTTATTGCAATCAGATATATTTGGCTTTTGGTGTACTTTTAATCTATCTGACAAAATGTGTGCTTGAATATGGAATGATGTGAAGGGATGTGGGGGGGGGAAATGTGATTTAGGGAAGTCAGGGTAATTATAAATAAAGGGTCCTAACAGATAGAAAGGGTATCGGTTATTGATGTGGCAGAGACATCTAAGCTGTGGGACTTGGGATACAGAGCTACAGATTTTGAATTTCTCTTGTTAGAATTCACTCTTGTTCTGCCTCAGTACTTCCTCACTGAGTTGCGATTCCTTTCTTTTAGAAGGATACTGTGTTGCTATCCCTTCCTTTGGGTACAAACCCTTTTTCTTGGCCATGTTGCGATTCCTTTTTTTTTGAAGGAAAAAGTGTGGTTATCCCTTTCTTTTTAGAAGGATACTATATTACAATTCCTTTTTCTTAGAAGGACACTATGTTGCGATTCCTTTCTTTTAGAAGGATACTGTGTTGCTATCCCTTCCCTTTCTTTTTAGAAGGGTACTATATTACAATTCCTTTTTCTTAGAAGGATACTATGTTGCGATTCCTTTCTTTTAGAAGGATACTATATATCTTTTGCCATTATTTTTTGGAAGTACATAATTTGCTTTTTGATGTTACCAGGGGTTACAATTAAGTGATTTCCTCTTTGACTCTCCTGGAAACTTTGGAATTTTTTTTTCTCCCCATGCAGGGTTTCTCTGTATTGCTCTGGAGGCTGTCCTGGAGCTCCCTCTGTAGACCAGGCTGGCCTTGAACTGACAGAGATCTGCCTGCCCCTGCCTCCTGAGTGCTGGGATTAAAGGTGTGTGCACCTAACACCTGGCTGAAATTTTGGATTTTTAAAAACCATTAGGATTAAAACACTATAGGGACTCTTGGAGTTATACTAAATACATTTTGCATAGTGATGTGGCCATGAATCTGAGGTGGCCAAGGGATGGGATATAGTGGTTTTAATGAAATATTCTTTTTGCTTTATATTTGAATGCTTGCTACCTAGTAATAGTGCTTTGGGGTACATTTATGAGGCGTGGAGGAATTATGTCACTTAGGGCAGGGTTTTTTTTTTTTTTTTTTTTTTTTTTTTTTTTTGAGATGGCTCTGGCTGTCCTGGAACTTGCTTTGTAGGCCAGGTTGGCCTTGAACTCATAGAGATCTGCCCCTGCCTCACGAGTGCTGGGACTAAAGGTGTGCATTGCCACTGCCGAGCCTAGGGCAGGTGTTAAAATTTCAGAAGACGCATGGCATTCCCAGCCAGCTCTTCTTGCCTCCGGCATGTGGTCTGCCATGTGAGCCCTCAGCTTCTGACCCATCCGCCATGTCTGCTGCTGGTTTGTATGTTTCTCCGATAGGATGGACTCTTAGCTTTCTGGATCCATACTTGAAATAAACCCTTTCTGCTAGTATTTAGGCATTTGTGCTGACCTGCTCTTGGAGATCTGACAGGATACGCTGCTCTCAGCTGTGGCCACTAAGAGCATCACCTGTGCCTATTTGCTATGTTCAATTTTAAAAGGGCCCTGTCCACTTCTCTCCCTCCCCTTTCCTCTCTCCTGCTGCTTCTGTATCAGAGTCCTGTCTCCCCCTCCCTTTCCCCGATTTTACAATCCCTTTCCCCTAATAAAGACGTCTATTTGAACTCTGTCACGAGGCATCTTTCTCCTGCCGCTATTTTGAAATTACAACTTTGGTTCTCTGACCAGGAAGGCTCTCCTGGCATTCCTCCTGCCCGCAGGCAGTTGGGGGCACTCTGAACCCTGGAACCTGGTTCTCATATGCATATGACAGCCCTCCTTCCTCCCTTCTCCTGATGGCTGGGTCCTGTCATCCCAAACAGGCATGATTGGCCAGCCCGTCTTGCTTCCCCACTCAGGCTATTTCCACTAGTGAGGACTTGTCTCCTCTCTCAGCGTGGTTTCTTGCCTTTGGCCTCATTAATTTCTGGTACCAGGCAGCCGTGGCTCCCTTTGGCTCATCTGAGTCCTTGGCCCCCACCGTTTGTGTGATGACTCCCTGGGTAGCCTGTGCCTATCTAGGACCTTTGTGTCCTTTGGGCTTTGCCCTTGAGTGAAGACTCGGCGGGGTGGCTTGTGCCTTTCTCTCTCAATCCACGATTGATAAAAGCCATGGGATCTTGTTTTGCTTCACTCATGGGGAATAAACCTACCAAAAATCTGCTTCCTGACACCCTGTGTCCTGATATTTTATGGGACCTTTGCAACATTCTGCCAGCAATCCTGATAGACGGAAGTAGGTATTAACCCCTTCTCCTTTTCACGCTCCCCTCCCCCCAAATAAACCTTAATTTAACTCTGTTTCGTGAGGCATGCTTGTTTGCTCAGTGGTAAAGCTCACCCAAAGGTAATCACTTCACGCCAGGACCGCACCCACCTGCTCCCTGCCTGAGCAGATCCCTTCTTTTCCATCTGAAAAGATCTGCTTTCTCATTCATTGGCAGCTTCGCTTCCACTCAGTATTGGCAACTGTGTCTCTGGTCTCTGGTGGGGCTACCCACCTCTGACCCCCCCCACCCCCCATGTGAGGCTTCATTTCTCAAGCACAGTCTTTCTTCTCCTTGCCTTCCGGCTTTTCTCGAAGTCCTGGTACCAGGCGACTGTGTCTCTCTCAGGCTCAGAGCCCTTGGCCTGCACCCTTTGTGTGACGGCTCACTGGGTGGTCTGTGCCTGTCTCAAAATAGACCCTCTTCTGAATTCCTGGGACGGTAGGAATTTCAGACCCTTGGGTCTTCTTTGTTTTACTCACAGAAGCTGGGTCATCGTCTATACACCCTTGCTCCCATTGGGATGTTTTCTGGAGACCCACTAACCATCCCCGATCAGATATTGTTGCTACAGTATCAGCTGTTGGCCATCGAGCTGAAGGCACAAGACTACCAAAGATGTCCTGGCGATGCTGTGGTGATGAGGTAGGACCAGGTGCTTTAAGCTCTAGGATGTCGATTTGGATCCACCTTCTACAGCGTTTTGCCAGGTCCGGGTGGCGCCTGATGGTTCCACCGAACCTGGATACTGAAGTGAAATAGCCAGCTATCACAGGATGGGGCTAGTACCCCAGCTTTCCCGGGTCCCCCAAAAGATGAATGACGGCCCCCCACCCCCAGGTCAGTAGGAAGCAGTTTTGAGAACACAGCATCCTCATTCCTGCCTCACCTGCTACCCATTTCTAACACCTCATGTTTTTATAATACACGAAAAGAGAAGAATGTTAGTATTTGGGCATCTGAACTGGCCTGCCCTTGGTGAGCTGACAGGATAGACCAGCAGCTGCAGCCATTCAACGTGTTCCCCTTTAAATTGTCGCTACCCGCCTCCCATCTTCCTCTCTCTTTTTCTCTCTCTCTGTCTGTTCCCCATCTCTCTGCCTGACTTTTTCTTCTCTCCTGCTGCTCCTGTCCCCAGAGGCCAGTCTCTCTTCTCGCATTTCCCCGTTTTAAGATCCCCTTCCCTAATAAAAAACCCCTCCACTTGAACTCTGCCATAGGCGTCTTTCTCTAGGGTCACTTTTTTGAAATTACAACATTTTCTGATATGACTTGCGTTAGGTTGATGGAAGTGGGTAGACACACTCAAAGTGGGCAGCACCATTCCTTGGGTGTGGATTAAAAGGAGAAAGCTCTGAATCGCCCAATTCTTTCCCCTCTGTGGATGCGGCGTCTTACTGAAGCTGACTCACACTCATATCACAGTGATCTGTGCTTTTAGGGCCAAACACAAACCCATCTTTCTCTTAAGTTGCCTTTGTCAGAGCAACAGGAAAGCAATTTGTACAGCAAGTTTTCAGGACACAAGATTATCACCCGTGCTCTGCACTGTCGGAGACTACCACAAACATATGTGTGGTTTCACACATTGAGTTTATTACTGGCAAGGGATGAACCATTGAGAAATGTGGGCCATCAATACAACTGTCTTGGAAAGGACATAGTACAGGGTTTGAGCTTTATTGTATGTTTTGAGGAAGAATCCAAATGAAGATTTCTTCAGGATTGGGTATTTGAAGAAAGTGTGTAATTCCACAGTCAGGCATTTCATTCCCTAGCTAAAACAAGGGCCCACTCGGGCTATGCTGACTTAATAGGAAAGGAAGTCACAGTAGAGTACATTTTTCCATAACAAAACACCAAAGAGGCAGTAGAACCTGTATTCTCCCAGCAAGGAAGGGCAGATGCTGTTCTGCTGTTATGACCTTGCTTCTTTCTCTGCTTAGAAGCAATGATGAGAAACCACTATTTGGTCACATACCACACAAGTTGGCAGAGGTTGGTGTTCTGTGTGATTGTTTCTGTCCAACAAGGAAAGAACATGACCTGTATCCAAGTATCAGTGCAGCATTAAAAACACTGCCACCTAGGGAGGGGTTGGGATGTGACTCGGTAAGTGCTAGTACATATTGAATTCCAGGATAACCTTTAGAAATGAAACCTTTTCAACAACCAAGCCAACAAGACAAAATACTGCCATTGCAAGTTGGTTGTTTCATGTGGGTGCTTGCCTGCTAGAGAATTATTATTTTTCTTTCTAATGTGTCTTCTAAAAGGAGAAATGAAGATGTAGAGCCAGTCTTCTTAGTAGTCTTTCCCTTACACTGTGTTTCATTTTCTTAGGTTCGTTGGGGTTTATAGAGTAAATCTCAGATAATGCCACATCAACATACGGCAGTACTAATGTATATACTTCTCTGTTTTAATGATTTATTTATTTTTATTTTATGTGAATTGGTGTTTGACCTGCATGCAAATCTGTGTTGAGTGTGTTGGATCCTCTGGAACTGGAGTTCTGGGCAGTTGTAAGCTGCATGTAGTTGCTGGGAATTGAACCCAGGTACTCAGGAAGAACAGCTAGTGCTCTTAACCACTGAGCCATCTCTGCAACCCTATGTGTATGCTTCTTATACTGATTATCTGACCGTGAAGTCTGATATGTAACTTTATTAATGCATTGGAATGGAATTAGTGAAAAAAATGGAATTCACATTCTTGCCTTTTCACTAACATTTATTAAACCTTACTTGAATATTCTTTCTGGAAGTCAACTCTTTAACCTTTATTATTGCAAAATCCATTTCTGTTTTGCATGATAAAGGTGATGTATACATCCCATCTCCAAAGACAAATGGCATTTGCCATGTGTCTCATTCTTTCTTATGTCTAAGCCAGCATTTGACCTTGAATATATTAATCAAGACATTTGGAATTACAGCATAAATCCATACCACACACAGCTTTGCTTGAGAATTTGAGGATAGTTAATATTACCTTTAAGTGCCCAAAGAATACCTGTTTGGGTGTTACTTTTTCTATTCTTCCTTTCTTTCTTTTATTTTTAGTTTTGTAATTTGATCTCTCTCTAACCTCTGCCTGTCCTGAAACTCACTATGTCCAAGGCTGGTTCAAACTCACAGAGATCTGCCTGCTTCTGCCTCCAGAGTGTTGGAATTAAAGGCTTTGCTTTGCTGTGCCCAGCTCATTTTAGGTATTTTCTTAATCACTACTGTCTAAGAAGCTATCATTTTACTGGACATTTCTATAATGAAACATGAATTTCAGTGTGATTTTTAGTCGAGGGGCATTGGAAACAATGAGCATATCAACAACAACAAGAAGATGTTAACCGATTTTAAACCAAACAAAGTATCAACGAGAAACAAGATAAAAAAAGATATATGGCAGTTGCCACCCTAGTAGATAGATGAACACAAAGGTATAAGGTACTGACATATGATCATCATGATTAGAAGGTAGCAGCAAGCTGAACATAACAAAGAAATTGATAGGAAATATTCCTAGATGTGCTTCTTACTTGTGAGTAAATATGTGTTGAGATAGTATTTATTCAGTGTTTATTTGACGATGTCAAAACAATCAATTCGATGAGTATATCTCAAAAAGATACTTGCTCTCCTATGTCCGTCTTTAGCATTACTCTCCATGGCCAAGACAGAGAATGGAGCTTTCCGTGAACAGATGAACAGTGTGAAGAAATTGTGCATGTGTATATATGTGGCTGCTACTCACCATTGAAAGGAAGGAAACCCTATAATTTTTAACGGTGTGGATGAAACTGGAGGGTATTATGTCACATGAAGTAAATTGGAGATAGAGAATGTTGATGTTCTCACCGACCCATGGAATCTAAAATATCAGATTATTTGATGCAGGGATTAAATGGTTCACAGAGGGCTGAGGACTGAGGTGAATGGGAATATGTTGCTGTAGCACGCACAGCTCCACTTATGACTGCTGAGTAAGAAATAGGAGTATTTTTTTATGATAATTTTTTTAATTTAAATTTGAAACAAGCTTGTTTTACATGTCAATCCCAGATTCCCCATCCTCTCCTCCTCTTATGTCCCCCCACCCCAACCCCTATCCCATCCCATTTCCTTTCTGCTCCCCAGGGAGGGTGAGGCCTTCCACGGGGAGTCTTCAAAGTCTGTCATATCTTTTGGAGCATGGCCTAGGTTCTCCCCCATGTGTCTAGGCTGAGAGAGTATCCCTCTATGTGGAATGGGCTCCCAAAGTCCATTCATACACTAGGGATAAATACTGATCCACTACCAGAGGCCCCATAGACTGCCCAGTCCTCCTATCTGACATCTACATTCGAGGGGCCTGGTTCAGTCCTATGCTGGTTTCCCAGCTGTCAGACAGAGGTCCATGAGCTCCCCTTTGTTCAGGTCAGCTGATTCTGTGAGTTTCTCTAACCTGGTCTTGACCCCTTTGCTCCTAACTCCTCCTTGTCTGCAACTGGATTCCAAGAGTTTGGCTCAGTGTTTAGCTGTGGGTGTCTGCTTCTGTTTCCATCAGCTACTAGATGAGGGCTCTAGGATAGCATATAAGATAGTCATCAATCTCATTATTGTGGAAGGGCATTAAAGGTAGCCTCTCCACTGTTGCTTAGATTGTTAGTTGGGGTCATCCTTGTAGATCTCTGGGCATTTCCCTAGTGCCAGATTTCTCCTTAAACCTATAATGGCTCCCTCTATTATGGTATCTCTTTTCTTGCTCTCCTCTATTCTTCCCCTGACTCAATCTTCCTGCTCCCTCATGTCCTCCTCTCTCCTCCTCTTCCCCCCTTCTCTTTCTATTAATTCCCTCCTCCCTCCCCCCACATGCTCCCAATTTCCTCAGGAGATCTCATCCCTTTCCCCTTCTCTAGGGGACCATGTATGTCTTTCTTAGGGTCTTCCTTGTTTCCTAGCTTTTCTGGCGGCATGAATTATAGGTTGGTGATCCTTTGCTCTATGTCTAAAATCCATATATGAGTGAGTACATACCATGTTTGTCTGTTTGTGACTGGGTTACCTCACTCAGAATGGTTTCTTCTAGTTCCATCCATTTGCCTGTGAATTCAAAGATTCCATTGTTTTTTTTTTTTCCCCCCCCAGTGAATAGCACTCTATTGTGTAAATGTGCCACATCTTCTTTATCCATTCTTTAGTTTAGGGGCATCTAGGTTGCTTCCAGATTCTGGCTATTATTTAATGCTGCTATAAACATAGTTGGACAGATGCCCTTGTTGTAGGAATGTGCATCTTTTGGGTATTTGCCTAAGCATAGAATTGCTGGATCTTGTGGTAGATTGATTCCCATTTTCCTGAGGAACCACCATACTGATCTCCAAAATGGCTGTACGAATTAGCACTCCCACCAGCAGTGGAGGAGTGTTCCCCTTTCTCCACACCCTCTCCAGCATAAACTGTCTTTGGTGTTTTTTATTTTAGCCATTGTTACAGGAGTAAGATGGTGTCTCAGAGTTGTTTTGATTTGCATTTCCCTGATGGCTAAGGACGTTGAGCACTTTCTTAAGTGTCTTTCAGACATTTTAGATTACTCTGTTGAGAATTTTCTATTTAGTTCTGTACTCCACTTTTTAATTGGATTATTTGGTGCTTTGGTAACTAGCTTCTTGAGTTCTTTGTATATTTTGGACATCAGCCCTCTGCCAGATGTGGGGTTGGTGAAGATCTTTTCCCATTCTGTGGGATGCATTTTGTCTTGTTGACTGTGTCCTTTGCCTTACAGGAGCTTCTCAGTTTCAGGAGGTCCCCAATTCTCGATCTCAGTGTCTGTGCTTCTGGGGTTATGTTCAGGAAGTGGTGTCCTGTACCAATTTGTTCAAGGGTACCTCCCACTTTCTCTTCTAAGAGGTTCAGTGTGGCTGGATTTATGTTGAGGTCTTTGATCAATTTGGACTTAAATTTTGTGCATGGCTATGGACATGGGTCTATCTGCAGTCTTCTACACACCATCATCCAGCTGTGCCAGCATCATTTGTTGAAGATGCTTTCTTTTTTCCATTGTATACTTTTAGCTTCTTTGTCAAAAATCAGGTGTTCATAGGTGTGTGGGTTAATATCAGGGCTTTCAATTTGATTCCATTGGTCTTCCTGTCTATTTTTGTGCCAATACCATGCTGGTTTCAGGACTATAGCTCTAATATAGAGCTTGAAGTCAGGGATGGTGATGCCTCTGGAAATTCCTTTATTGTATAGGGTTGTTTTTGTCTATCCTGGGTCTTTTATTTTCCAAATAAAGGTGAATATTGTTCTTCCAAGGTCTGTGAAGAATTGTGCTGCAATTTTCATAGGGATTGCATTGAATCTGTAGATTGCTTTTGGCAAGATTGCCATAACTACCCAAAAGCACGGGAGATTTTCTGGTACCTTCTTTAACTTCTTTTTTTAAAGATTCAAAGTCCTTATTATATCGGTCTTTCACTTGTTTGATTAGAGTTATCCCCAAGATATTTTAGGTTATTTGTGGTTATTGTAAAGGTGATGTTTTTCTGATTTCTTCCTCAGAAATATGTACATGTAAACATAACAAAACACCCATTTGGTAAAATTATATACTTTACAAGAAAAATTGTAAGAATATTTACATGTTACCTACATTTAAAATATTACAACACAATAATTGTGAGATAGAGTTAATAATATAATAATATGGAATCTAAATGTGTCTTAAAACTTCACTTTGGAGACCAGAATCACAATTTCATCTTTTTTTAAAATTCCTTTTTAAAATTTAAATTAGCAACAATCTTATTTTATATATCAATCCCAGTTCCCTCTCCCTCCCATTCTCCCATGGTCCCACCGATCCCCCATCCCATCCCTCTTCTGCTCCATAGAAAGGATGAGGCCTTCTATGGGGGGATCATCAAAGTCTGTCACCAAAATTTCATCTTAATAGAGATATAATGTGATAATTGTTATTTAAAACTCAAAGCAAGAATGATTGTTAGGAAAGATAACTGACTTATTACTTCAGGACCATGAGTTTTTAGTATCCTTTTTTTCATAAACTGAATTTAAAATACTTTTAAGGAGATAACCATAGTGCAATTCTGCAAATGGCCTGTGGAGGTCACACTTACACTATATTAGTGCCAACCCAGTCTCTCGTTGCAACTTTAAAACTATGCATCTGGTATATTGAAATACGGAGGTTGGGACAGCAATTAAGATGCATTTCTAGGTAAGAACTAATTCTCTACTGGCTGTGAAATGGGAATTGGAAAAGGAATTTGACATTTATAGGGAGATAAAAACGCATACTGTTAGAATTTAATATACGAGGTGAAATTGTGCATATGGGATACATCACTTTTTAGACTATCAAAGTTGAAATAGAATAGTAAATGTTTATAGTGACTTATGTGTGTATGTGTATGGTCTTGTGTCACCCAAGAACAAAGACTTGAGAAAGGCCATCGTTGGAGCGCCGTGAACACAGTGTACACAGATTGGGATGGCCCTGCCACCAGGTGATGTAACCCACAGGATAATGGTCTCACAAAGCACCCCACGTACAGGCAGGAATGATGCTGTGCATTTCAGGTTTGCAACACAGCTAAAAGGTTCACAGTTTTAAAAGCTGAACAGCATGTTCCTCCGCTCTACCGGAATTTTCTCCGATTCCTGTTTATGTGTATTATTCTAAAATGTAGTTACTAATCACAGGAGCACATTTCTAAGTTACTCCTGCTGAAGCTGAGTTCCTCATTCATTTCAGGGGTGTGAGCTGACAAAAGTATTACTACTGTAGTGGGAGATGCTTTGAAAGGGGATGCGGTACATGTATGTAGTCAAGGGGGTGGTCCTTCTACTGTACCCCACAATGCCGTAGCTTTTGCTTTATCCTCAGGCACAGAGCTTCATTTTTTTTTCTTTTGTGATGCCACATGGTTTTGCATTTTATTTCTTGTTGTGTGTCTTTGCTATTTAAGTAGGATGTGTATTGACTTGTTTAATCCCCATAGCAACCTTCCAAGGTATATTCTATTTTCTTACCCATCGGAAAGGTACAGGGCAGCTAAGTGAGTCATTCAGCTAATCTGTAGCAAATCTGTGAGCTGAAGGCAGACAAAAAGAGGTCATGCGCTTTAACTCCTCTGCTAAACCTCAAAACGCCATATGGGTGGATGGTAATATTTCCAAGTAATAACTACTAAGGCAATTAGCTGGATACAAATCTCAATCTTCAGAAGTTAGATGTGAAAGAAGTACAAAATGATTTAATTTTTGCCTTTAACGCTATTTTGGGTCTAGTGTGTTTTTCTTCATATCCTACTGACCCCGAGGAGTCTTCATGGATGAAATAGTCCTGTCTGCCTGTGTCTGACAGAGTTAAACACTCTCTTGGCATCTTCGCACTGGTGGGGTGTTCTACTCCCAAGATGGCACACAGACCCAGTTCTCAGTTTCTCTACTTGGCTGATGTCGTTAGTGACCCTTTTCCTTGGCTTCTCCTGAGTGCCGAACAGTTGTCCTGATTTCACAGGCACCTGGATTTCTCTTTTTCTCTTACCTAACATCTTCACATATTGAAAATAAATGAGAATAAGAAACAAATAACAATGGAAAGGAATATTACCAACAAAAGGAATAGATTGAACAAGGCTAAACAAAAGAAAGAGTGTTGAAGAAAATCCAGGAAAAATCATTTTGTTCTATGTAATATCAGAAACCATATGTTTCACAAATATATTCCAACACATCATAAAATATTTAGAGGAAGAAAAATAGAAAGACTGAATATATGACTTTTATAACTGTAATTTTAGTAGGCTCCATATTACATTGTTTATGGAGACTGCAGTTGTAATATTCTGAATGGGTGAGAATGCTTTCATTTTCTCAAAGATGAAATTTAGCCATATAGAGACTCATTTTTTTTAAACTTTTTTTTTCTCTCCTAAAGAGGTGGGAAGACAGAGAGAGGAATGGAGAAAAAAGAATGGAAAGAAAAGGAAAGGAAGGGAGAGGAGACAGAGAGGCCAGGAGAGGACACAAACACCATTACTCTGGGGTTGCTCCAGGACAGATTAATCTGCTCCTAGACGCTGCAATTGTGAGGCTCTCCACTGTCAAGAGTCTTTGTTTTATACTTCAATTAGCCTCTCTATAAAGTTCCATTTGTTTGATATTTGTGTCCTTCAGACATAGTTACATCTTCTTAGCAAATCTAAGATTTGTTTCTGTTCCATTAGCAAATGTCCTTCCAGAGGAATTTCTGTCCTGTGCATTGTCCTTGTGGGTGAATTAGGCCACCACTAAGGATGGCTTTGCTTCATTCTTTGTTGGTAACTAATGTGTAGACTGTGGGAGACCCTCTTTAGGAAGTTGACATATGGGAAACATCTCTCCTCTCCTCCCTTCCCTTCTCTCCCTCTACTCCCTTCTCCTCCTACTCTCCTCTCCTGTTCTCTCCTTAATATTTTGTTTTCTTTCATTCTGGACATACTATCTCAATATGCAGCAACAATATAGCCCCCAACTACTCATCCCCCCAATTTAACTTTCTGGGCAGCTGGCACTAAATCTGTACCACAGTGACTGGCTTAACATTTCTACTTCTTTATTGAGTTATGTTACAATACATAGTATAGAACCCAATATAACTTTGTGCAAGGAACACTTTGTTGGTGATAATTTTGTTCACATTTTGCTCATTTTTAAAAGTGCACTGTTCAAAGATATCCTGAACAAATTGGGAGCATGTTGAGGGGGGAGGGGAGAGGGAGTTAGGAGAAAGAAAAGGGGAGAGAAGGAGCAGAGAGGAAGACATGAGGGACCAGGAAGACTGAGCTGGGGGAAGAATAGAGAAGAACAAGA
Source organism: Phodopus roborovskii (assembly GCF_943737965.1). Lineage (NCBI taxonomy): Eukaryota > Metazoa > Chordata > Mammalia > Rodentia > Cricetidae > Phodopus > Phodopus roborovskii. The sequence continues at coordinate 4,478,235 of NW_026126415.1, forward strand.
AAAGAGATATCACAATAGAGGGAGCCACTATAGGTTTCAGGGGAAATCTGTCACTAGGGAAATGTCCAGATATATACTAGGACGACCCCAACTAACAATGTAAGCAATAGTGGAGAGGTAACCTTAAACGCCCTTCCCTGATACTGGGATTGATGACTACCTTATATGCTATCATAGAGTCTTCATCCAGTAGCTGATGGAAGCAGAGATTCACAACTGAGCACTGAGCTGAATTCCTGGAATCCAGTTGTAGAGAGGGAGGAGTGATGAGCAAAGGGGTCAAGACCAGGCTGGAGAAACCCACAGAAGCAGCTGACCTGAACAAGGGGGAGCTCATGGACCCCAGACTGACAGCTTGGAAACCAGCATTGGACAGAATCGGACCCCTGCATGTGGGTATCAGTTAGGAGGCCTGGACACTCTTTGGGGCCCCTGGTAATGGCACAGCATTTATACCTAGAGTACAAATGATATTAGGAGCCCATCCCACATAGAGGGATGCTTTCTCAGCCTTGGCACAAGGGGGGGGGGAGGGCCTAGGCCCTGCCCCAAATGCTGTGACAGACTTTGATGATCCCCATAGTAGGTCTCACCCTTTCTATGAAGCAGAAGAGGAATGGGATCGGGGTCGGTGGGTAGCATGGGAGAATGGGAGGTAGAAGAAATTGGGACTGATACATAAAATAAGATTGCTTCTAATGAAAAAAGGAAACAAAAACGGCAAAAAGTGCACTGTCCAGATCTGTTTAATGCATCTGGATGAGAGGGTAATCATGTTGTATATCACTATCGACATGCAAGAGTGTTGGGCTTATTTTGCTCAGAAGAGACTAGGTGGCTAGACACACACACACACACACACACACACACACACACACACACACACACACACACACACACCCAATCACAGTGTTTAAGAAAGCAGTTTCCTAATAGGGTATCCACAGAGTGCTGATTTTAGATATATCAAAAGGATCTAAAAGCCAAGAGACAGCACGGATAGAGCACCCCTGTTTTTGGATTAGTAACTTCCAACCAGCAATCAAAACACCCGAGAGAAGGGCTTCAAGAAGGGAAGTTTACTTTGGCTCACCGTCCGTCTCAGAGAGTTTAGCGCGCTTTCCCTTGGTTCCGTGATCTTGAGCAGGACAGCATGGCGGCAGGAACACGTGGAAGAAGATGCTCTCAGTTCAGAGCGCACAAAAGGGGTGGGTACTCACAGGGGCTCAGGATCAAGACACCCACAAGGTCTTCCCTAATGACAGCGTGCCTCCTTCAGCTATACCCAGGTTCTACAGTTTCCCGAATTTTCCAAAACAGGACCACCATGTGGGGTTAAACATCAGACTAACCCATTCAGGCAGGAGCATTTCATAGTCAGACAATAATATTTCACCTCTGGCCCTCCAGGGTTCGTGGCCACCTCACAATGTAAAATAATTCAATCCACTTCCAAGGGTCCCCATAGTATGAACAGTCCCAAGGTCATCTGAAAGTCCAAATTCCAAGTCTCTTCCGAGACTTAAGGCTACGGGTAGTGCGAGCTTTTGTAAATTAGAACCTCAGGAAGCATTTCTAAGATATAACGACAGACGGAAAATTCTTCTACGTCAAAAGGGAACATCCTGGGAACCATAAGGAAGGATTGCACCAAAGTAGGACTAAAAGCCAACACTGGAAATGTGGCCCGTGGCCAACATCCGGGCGTGAAGTACTCTGAGGTGAACTCTTGGGTTGCACAGTTCTGCTATCGCGACCTGGCCATGGACAGACCACATGGCTTCTCTCTTGGTCTTGGGTTTGCCAAACTAGAAGTTCTGTGTTCCTAGCATATGAAGCATTCTAGGTTTTCCATTGCAGCTTATGCCTTCAGTCTTACACCTTTCCTGGACATTTTTCAAAATTTTGCAGTATACTTTTTTCTTCAAGTTCTCCCTGTAAATCTAGCTAAAGCAACCAGCAGTAACTATGCCGTAATTCCAAAGGTATGCTGCCTTGCGGTATTAGTCGCTTAACTTTTAATTTAGGAACGGTTCAGGCACGTATGTCCTCCAAGGTCCTCACCCACAGTGATCAATTTCCTTCAGGTATGTCCACGCCTAACATTTCTTCAACTTCCCCAAATGTTGCTACCAGCTGGGGACAAAGTATGTAATACATGTGCCTACTTAAGGCATTTTATGTTCAAAGTATAATCATTATTGTACCTTCCAGAAATGGCTAAAAGATTGAGGGCTTTTTAGTTTGTATATTTCTTTAAATAAGTATTGTAGCAGAAATGTTGCAATTGTTGTTATTACTCAGGGATTTTAGAATACATATACCCAATAAAACTTCTTTCCCATTAAAGAAAAAAATAAGGATCTGTAAAGAGCTGACCACTTATCAAAACAAGATTTTAAAAGTATCTCAACTGTGAAACCAGAGAGAAAAGCTTCTAATAGTGCATTTTCAGTTCTGAACATCAAAAAGTGTCAGTCTACTTAAGTAGCCATAAATTATTTATGACATGGTTTTTGGTTTCTCATAAATGCATGTTATTAGTGCAAACTTTGTGTAAAAACTTCTGTGGTAATTTAGAAGTATGTTTAGAGGAATTTTCATTACTTTTATAATCTCTGTGGGCTTTTGTGAGCATTGCTGATTTTTTTTTTTTTTACAATTTGGAATTTTAATCATACACTTCATTCTAAATGAATTAATACTTAATACTTATTTTAAGAACTTAAAGTTTACATAAATTTATAGTACCAGTGACAATTGTCATTTTTGTTCACAATACATTTCGTTCCAGTGCTTCTGATGAAGAAATGGTTTTATATCAAGAGAGAGTCTTGGTAAAGTCAGAAGTAAAAGGCAGAGGGAAATGAAAATATGTCTGGGGCATTGAAAACCTTGGTGGAGAATCAGGGAGAAGGAGGCAAAGATTTGTTCCCTGAAGTCTAATCAAACTTGTCAAGCCGATATGTCAAACTTGTCATGAAATCCGTCAGAACAAGTTGACTCTTGGTTCTTTCTACACTACAAGTAGCTGATGTGTGGAATCCTCTGTGGGAAAAGGTCAAGGTGTGTGATGACCAGCAAGAACCAGGAAGAGACACTCAAAGAACAGTTGCTAAGGCCTACTCACCTGTTCTTAAGGTAATCCATTGCCAGAGCCAAGGTAGACACTATATTAGTTTTATACAAACTTGGCTTTTTATTTTTTAATTTATTTCTGAGGTAAGATGTGCGAGATATCAATCAATGTGTGTGTGCATATATATGTATATGTATATGTATGTATGTATCTCTTTCTCTCTCTCTCTCTATATATATATATGCATATATATATATATATATATATATATATATATATATTTTTTTTTTTTTTTTCCTGAGGCAGGGTTTCTTTGTGTTACATATAGTCCTGGCTGTCCTCAAACTCCCTTTGTAGATCAGGCTGGCCTAGAACTCACTGAAATCTGTCTGCTTTTTGCCTCCTGAGTGCTGGGATTAAAGGCATGCTCTACCACTACCAGGCATTTTCTTTTTTGGAAAAAACTTACCAGCAAGCAACAGTCCCTAAACATGCTAAACACTAACCCATTCTCCAGGAAGACTATCTGAGTGATTCCACTTAAATGCCATTTTTAAGTTGCTAAATAAAGAAAAGACATATTTTATAGAACCAAATGGCATTGAGTTTCATAAACTAAAGAAGAATTTTTATGATCATAACTATCTGTAAATGTGGTAATTCCCATGTTTTAAACCCCAGGCTGAAGACATTATATAATCTACTGAACAGTGGATAGAAATCTCCTTTTCTGTAATAGTCTGAGATAGCTTATAAGTGGACTCAGCCAATTGAATTGAGACTCTGAAAATTAAGGAATCAACGTTGCTGTGTGTACTGAAGAATTCGTTTATTATTCCTACACATGTGTTGTTATAACTCCGTTAGCATCTGCAGGAGGCCATTTCTGAAATGCCGTGGACGCTCTCCTGGCACCTGAACCCGCTTTCCCAAGACCTCTGGATGCCGAGTCCTTTGGTTCTTTATTTGCGTTCTTTCTGCTTGGAGTATAGCTGCCACAGTTCATATCTTTGTTTATGTCATCTGCATATGAGGGTGGAGACTAAGTTTTCATGGTAAGGTCCAAACGATTCTTCCGTAGGTTGTTTTCCGGTAATGGCAATACATTTCTTCTCCTCCTCCCTCCAGTTTTTCCTCCCTCTGTTTTCATTTTTTTATTCCATGCAGTTCAGCCAAATAACTACATGGATACAGCCAATAAAATGAGTTTCTATGGATGTAACACCGGCCCCTTCCCAAGCACATTTTCCTCCTTAGAGTGTGGTTCAAGGCATGACAAGCACTAAGCATTTAATAAGTGGCTGAATCGATGACTTCATGCAAGTCCTAGATGGAGAACAAAAGAAGCTAATTGGTCCCTGTGATAATTGAACTCACAACCCCAGCTTCATTAGGATAAGCCTCTAGAATTAAATATAATTGTTGGGATCATGTATATTTCCAGGAGGAAGCTTCTAGAATCACCCATTCGGATGCGGTGATATTTCAAATACCAGTTTTTCTTTCTTTCTACCACTTAATAAACTAAAATGCAGATAGATGGTGGAGTGAACACCGAGCACAGGCGGCAGGAAGTAATCCTGCTTATCAGGCTGTTGGCATCGAGTCTGCCCTAGAAGCCCTGACAGAGCGACTGTTCTCTTGAGTCCTAAAGGTGTTAAAGGAGATCTGCCACAGCACGGGCATGCAGCCAGCTTCTGGGGAGAAAGCTAGCCCTGGAGTCATGCCGTGTGGGGACATCCCTTGTCACTGATGGAGGGACCTGGCTGAGTTCAGCTGCTGAAAACCAGTGTCCTTTGCTCCCAAATTTAAGCGGTCTGAAATGGCTTCTGGGTGCTGCCTTGCTTTACCCCAAAGTTCCCCTTCCCACCACCACCAGCACTATAATGAGTAAGCTCTTAGTGTTACCTAGAAGGTTCCAAGCACTTCAGTTCACCACATTATCTAGGAGAAACAATTCTAATCATATGTCACATAGTAATTTTTTTGTTGTTGTTCAGTAATGGGCTAGGTAGGTGGTGGAGGCGGATCCCTTAAGATCACAATGGAATAGGAAGATTACTTTTATCTACTGCTGGTTTCATACTGTAATTATCTTAATATAGTACACAGGCTGATCGGGTATTTGCAGCAATGTTGGTGCAAACACACATACTCCATGACCAATTGTATAAACGTACAGCAACACAGTTATATGCAGTATGGAGTCCCCGATATTGATAATAAAGGACTATGGTACTGGTTTATGTGTTCACTATGTCTTAGTGTTGTTTTAAGTACCTCATGTTTCAAAAAGTAACCTACCCAGGCCCACCAGTGTTATCCCAAAAATGAAAAGGTTGGGCTGACAAGATTGTTCAGTGGGTAAAGATTCTTGTTGAAGAACCTGGTGACTTAAGCTTAAGTTTTGGAAACCACATGGTGTAAGGAGGAAATGACTCTCAAATATTGTGCTCTGGCCTCCACAGGTAAGATATGGCCTGGGTGCGCGCACACGCACGCGCACACACACACACACACACACACACACACACACACACACACACATGCTGGAGAGATGATGGCTCAGCAGTGAAGAGCACAGGCCCTTCTGCCAGAGGACTCAGGTTCAGATTCAATCCTCAGCACCCATGTGGCTCACACTGTCTGTAACTCCTGTTCCAGGGAATTCAGTGCCTTCTATTGATCTCCTTGGGCTCTGGGCATCTGTGTGGTGCATACGAACATATTCAGATGAAGCATCCATGCACAAGGTGTAATAAAATAAACTATATTAATAAATGAAAATTAAAGAAATAAAATGGTTACTTGTAACCATGCAATACAGCACTGGCAAGACTGTTGGGTATCAGTACTTAACTGCATCAAATGGCCAGGTTGGCTGATTGAATCACACCATATTATTTTGCAAGTGTATTCTCGTGTCTGTACACGAATGGCCTCTCAGGGCATACCTGTGTACTAATGCTGCACTACTATTCTTACTATAGGAAAGTTCAACAACATTCTCTCTCTGAGGAGAGTGGTTATATGAGGCAATATGAATTTTGACAAGAGTTTCCCTGCTCATTGCTCTTAGAAACAATAACATTCTGAGGTAGGAGTGAAGGATCCTTCCAGTTTAACATTATGGGATTCCGAGATTAGAAGGATTCTGCTTAGTGATTGAAATAACAATTGCCATCAGTGTTTGTAAAAGATGCCCAGTAGAGCTTGATGAGCATTGTAGCCCTCAGAGAGTGCACACACTCTCGAATGTCTTCCCAAGGGTTCCTCTTTCATTTCACTTTCAGTTAATGTCTGTGGAGAGGGTAGAGTGTTACCATGTCCTGTTGACAAGGACAGAAGCAGAGATTAAGAAAATGAGTTTTATCCAAGTTGTCTGAGAAGAAAATGTTGAGCCATGCTTTGTCTAGGCATGATAGCACTCCAGGCATGGAGGCACATGTCTGTAACCACACCACTTGGGAGTCAGAGGCAGTGCAATCGTGAGTTTAAGGCCAGTCTGGGTCATGTAATGGTGCTAATAAAGATGCAAAGAAAATAACCTCGAAATCTCAGTAGTTTGGCTGCAGGGTTTGGATACTCTATCAAAGAAACACATAGGAAACTCTTGTTTATTTCCACATGATTTTATCCAAAGAGCAGTGATCCAGTTACTCACCAGCCTGTGGCTCACTTGCAATATACTTAATGACTGTTTACAGACCATTCTACCTGAAATGATTGTATTAGTGTGAGACTCTGTAGAAATTATAAACACCTTGTTTAGAGATGGATATGATGGCACACATGCCTATAATCCCTGCACTTGAGAGGCAGAGGCAGGAGGACCTGGAGTTTAAGGTCAGTCTTGGCTATATAGTGAGTGGATGACCAACTCAGGTTACATGACAAATAGTCAGAAATGTGTATTTACAGAAGAGGAGAGTTTAGTAGTTCTTTGAGGATTGTTTCTATCCTACTCTTCCATAACCTAAAGACATGAGTAAAAATTAAATAGTGAAATGAAACAACTAGAAATAACTTAATAAATTTACCAATCCTACCCAAACAGGGTAAGTAGCCTGTTACGAGCAGTTTTTCCCACCAACCTGGTCCCACAGACGCATCAGCCCCAAATAACACACAGAGGCACTGTATTAGATATAAAGCTGTTGGCCTGTTACTAGTGTGTCTTATTGGCTAGCTCTGCCTTAAATATTAACCCACTTCTATCAATCTAAGTGTTTCCACATTGTCTCGGCTTACCGGACAGAGAGGGTCTGGACTTCTTCTAAAGTCTCTACATCTTAACTCTTCTCTACTACCTCTCCCAGAATCCTCCTTGTCTCCTAGTCTGGCCTGTCTTGCTTTCCTATTTGTCAACAGTGCTTTGTTCAGTAACCAATAAAAGAAACATAGTTACAGAATGACATCTCTCATCAGTAGCCCAAGTTTATGTATGCAAGTTTATGTATTAAAGTAAACAGTTGTAAAAGAAAAAGGAACAAGTCACAGAATCTTCTAGTTAAGAGGAATTCCTCAGATTCTGATTAGGACAAACAAAGATGGCCCAGCTGTTTCTCACTATCCTTTCAAGTCCCCATCATGTCCCATGCAGACAGAATTTACACCATCCCCAATCTTGGAGGAATAGTGTGGATACCTAAGTTCCCTTTGATTTTAGGAAAAAAATGAAAGGGGAGGAACTAACAGGGCTTTGGAATCAAATAAGTAGTGTTTTCCTCCAATCAGAGAAGTGATTCTACGTAAGGTGGTATTTCCCACGTGGCCATTCTCTGCCACCCCTGCACCAAATCTGCAAATATAGTTGCCAAAAAAAAAAATACAATATTTGTTACTGTATTCATTGTTTATTTAAAATTGAAGCAAAGCAGACATTCTGTAGCAAGAAAAATACAAGACACTCAGATCAACTTGAATCTCAGATGGACATTACTTTATTATAGCATGTGCAAAGTATTACATGGAATAGGCTTATGCTAAACCTTATTGCTTACTGGAAATTCAAATTTAACTGTTTCCTCAGTTTTCACCTGTTGGATCAGGAGTCCCCAGTGTAGTAGTATCCCTGTGGTAGGGCAAGAAACATCCTCAGGATTAACAGAAGGAAGACGTGAATCTAACAAAGATCTGATGAAAGAATACAGCCATTTAAGCCTAGAACCTACACTGAGCAATATGCCAATAATAGCTGAAGAATAGAGAGATAAGCCTCAGAGATGTAATAACATGAACTTGAAATGTATAAACACAGCAGTACAACCAATACAAATACTCAATGTCCTCAATGAGGGAACACGAGGTTATCCAAAGGCTAAATTACAGTTTTCAAAACTAAGAGCTTAATAGATATGGAAATACACATCTTAAATACAGCTAACCTGCTAGCAATGTAATTTTTTTCATTTCAATTATCTTGGTGTTATATGTGAAATATTCCTTGCAATGAAGAATCATTTGATGTTCAATCTTTTCTTGCATTTTTTCTTACTAAGGCAAGTAAAACAAATGGAATGTTTGAAATGTTTTTAATTTAGAGATCTTTTTCATTCTAGTCTAATTTTATAAAAATATTCATAGCATCTGTGTCCTCTCTATCTATTCTTCATTCTCTTTACGAGTCTCTCTGGCACATGCCTACTTTCCTTTGTATTTAGTTTGGAAATTAGACTGATAATTACCTAGTGATAATGGTAATTTTTCAATGTTTGTTTTGAATGACTTTTATTTTTTTTAACTTTTTTTTGCCTTTGGTTCTTTGCAATGTATATAAAATTCATAGAGATTATAGAGCATATAAAATGCAAATATGATCCAAAAGTGAAATAATGTTAACAGAAGAAATTTGGGTTGAGTAATTGTTATTTTCTTTCTCATATTGTTCTTTGTTTTTATAGCTTAGAGGGATTCAGAACATATATATTATCTTCTATATCAAATTATTTAGAAGAAAATATGTTAACAATTATTTTATTCACCTAAGAAATGTATATATGTACATCTATGCACATATATACATTTGCATGCGCGCACACACACACACACACACACACACATTCCCAAAACACATATTGGGAATATAGAAAAATAGCAAGAAGAGACATGAAAAACAAGAGAATATAACAAATACCTTAAAATTTTCTGTCGAGAATATAACAAATACCTTAAAATGTTCTGTCTAAAGTTAATTTCAGACATTCTTTAGACAGTTTTGCATCATAAGATTAGTTCATGAAGTGATCTCCATTTACTATTTATTTTTAGACTGTTGCCATCCCGGGGGAAGATAGCTAAGCGTCCATGTGATCAGCCCCTCTCTTCCTGTGGAGTGGGTTCTCTCATCAGAAGGAAGCACACAGCGAGTAAGTTTTCTATGCCAGCTTTCTACTTTCCTTACCATTTGCTGAATGCTCTCTGAGAGATTAATGTACTTGTTTCCAGGGAGAGACAGACATGATTAATGAGCTGCTAAGATTTGGTCCTTTCTCTCTGTTTTTATCTTAAATGCCTTTCCTCAATCTGGAACTAAGATCAAATATCTCATTCTGAGATGTTGGCAATGCTACCCCAGGTACAGTTTATCCACTATAACTAAGACGGCTGTTAAGTAGGTAAGACAGGAGGAAAAAGCAACTTGAATTTGCTTCTATTCTGTTACTTTAAGTTCTAGTGTTAATTGTATAGAAATATTTTGAAAATTATGAAAGCATTGGTGTTAGCTCTATTATTATTTCTCTTAGTACTTTGGCACCCAGTCTTCCATTTTAATGGAGCAAGTGAGGGATTTGATTAGCTTTAGGAACTCCATAAGCCTTTGGCCTTCTAGGTTCCCAGAACCCAACTTTCTTTTAATCTGCTTCAGAACATGTTAAATGTATTAAGTGAATGATAATAAATACAAAAATAAAAAAGTCTTTGGCCTTATCAATCCCCAAATTCTTTAAACTCACCCATGGTTCACGTATTATGACATATGTCTTAATGTTCTTAAACACAACCTAATCATGACTAAATTCATCCATGACTTTATCAAAACCATCACAACTTAACTGATACAAGACTCTTTTGAAAGGGGCTGGAGAGATGTCTCAGTGGTTAAGAACACTTTTGCTCTTTCAGAGGACTAGAGCTCAGTTTTTTATCATCAACACGGTGACTCTAGTTCCGGAGGATCAAATGCCATCTTCCAGCCTCTGCAGGCACTTATATACACACAGGTAAAAACTCTTCATACATATATAAAAAAAAAAAAAGTTCAAAAACATTTGAAAGGGGCATCACAATCGAATTTTAACACACACCCATAAGTCTTAGCTAGGATCTGACTTACTGTGATGAAGTTAGGCAGATGTAAGACAAAACCATAAGGAGGGGCTGTGGATCTTCTCCAGGGTTGAAATTTTTTTTTTTTTGCAAAGGATAGTGTTACTCACTCCACTCTATGTGTAAGCTAGTTTCAAAGGAGAAAGGAAACTCAAAATGTTAAATAGTCATTTTAATTATGAACTTGTTCTAGGGAACGTAGGAGGTAAACCACTACCCGGTTTGAGGTGTTCCAATATTTATATACAGAAATAATGCTGGTGGCCCGAGAACATAGTTCCATATGGACCACAGGGTTTTATGCAGTGTGAGCATCCGTGTCTATAAAAGTTCCATGAGGGATCATTTCAAGGAATCACATTCAACAAAATTGCAGTGGGCAGCTGTAATACATTTGGCTCCCCTATTTTGGATTATAGGATATATCTATAGCAGTTTTCAGACGCTCATACAAATGTTTCTGGCTGTGGTTCAGTTATCTCAAAAATGAAATATCTGGAAGACTAAGTTTAGCTCAGTTGCCAGCTTAACTCTGAGAACCCCGAGAAAGTCATTTCAGAAGAAACTTACACATACTTTGACAGATGAAATAAACAGAGTTCTCTTTTTATACTGTAAGACTTGGAAGAAAAATAATCGTAAAAAAAATTGTGATAGAATAAAATACAGCTTAAGCATTGTCTTCTTTAATACCAGGGCAAGATTTACCAACAAGCTGTGAAATCTGGAACAAGTTACAATGGGCTCATTAGGAAGTTGACCAAGAAGCATGTTCCTATCTCAAGAGCAAGTCAACTTGGGAGTTTTGTTTTGTTGGTTATTCTGAGCAGGGACAGAGTTTGTTCCTGAAATATTTTACTCATTCAGTAATGTCTGGTGTCAACAGGATCTCAGTTGAACTGTCATCTAACCCCTCCATTAGAATAACAATAGAGGGTGCCAACAGAACAGAGATTAACATAAGAAGTTCTATCATCCAGCTTTGTGGATAGAAGAAGCACAGTTTAGATTTAAGGGTAGTTTTTTTTTTTTAATTACATTTATGCAAGCATGTGCATGAGTTGTTTGGTAATATTTACAAATATATACATGTGTATTGGTGGAGATTAATGAGGAAGTAGTAGCAGCTAAGTAATATGAAATGCTTTTATTTAATTTAAATTAGAAACAAGCTTTTTTTACATGTCAATCCCAGTTCCCTCTCCCTTCCCTCCTCCTCTGTCTCCACCAAATCCCATCCCATCCCCTTTCTGCTCCCCAGGGAGGGCAAGGACTTCCATGGGGAGTCTTCAAAGTCTGTCATATCATTTGGAGCAGGGCCTAGGCCCTCCCCATGTGTCTAGGCCGAGAGAGTGTCCCTCTATGTGGAATGGGCTCCCAAAGTCCATTCCTACACTAGGGATAAATACTGATCCATTACCAGAGGCCTCATAGACGCCCAGTCCTCCTAACTAACACCACATTCAGGCAATCTGGGTGGGTCCTATGCTGGTTTCCCAGCTGTCAGACTGGGGTGCATGGACTCCCCCTTGTTGAGGTCAGCTGTTTCTGTGGGTTTCTCTAGCCTGGTCTTGACCCCTTTGTTCCTAACTCCTCCCTCTCTGCAAATGATTTTTAACAGCATTTTATTTATTTATTTTTTAAATCTTCTCTTATACACCTGACCAATCCACCCTCCAGTCCCCTTTACTGCATCTTCTCTCTCCCCTCAGATCCACTCCTCCCCCATTTCCATTCAGAAAATAGCAGGCCTTCCAGGATTATCAACCAAACAAAGCATAACAGATTATAATAAGACTAGACACAAACCCTCACATCAAAGCCTGACATGGCAACTCATTAGGAGAAAGAGTCTCAAGAGTAGGCAAAAGAGTCAGAGACACCTCCACTCCCACTGATAGGAGTACCTCAAGAAGAGCAAGCCACACAACCATAGCATATAGTCAAAGGACTAACTGCAGGCCCACGCAGGCTCTGTGATGGTTACTTCAGTATCCATGAGCCACCATGCGCTCCGCTTAGTTGATTCTGTTGGCTGTGCTCTGGTTAACACCCTGATTTTATGTTTAACATTTCCTTCAATGGTATGAAATTTTCCAAGTACTTTAACAAAAAGATTCTTTCATCTTCTCCTTACTCCCTGTGGTAGTCTAGATTATAATTGTTCTTCCATGAACCATGTATTAAAGTCTTAGTTCCAAGCCCATGGCACAAGAATCCTGGAAATTTTCTGTGAAAGGAGGAACCTTATATCTAAATCCATTATCTCCAGTGTTCAGAGTGAACTTTGTCTGGCAAAAGCTCAAAGAAGGATGGCTCAAAGCCTTGCTATAGGCCAAGGGGGCCAGTAAACTTGGTGGAGTTGACCACAGCTTCAGGAAGTAGCAAAAGGGGATATCCTCATCTGCAGAGCATTGAAGTATCTTATTCTCTGAACGTTGACCAGTTGTGGGTCTCTGGGTTAATCATTATCTACTATAAAAAGAAGATGTTTTCCATGCATGTTGATATATGGGTGTAGTAATATGTTATTAAGAGTCATTTTAATTAAGTGTCCATTTAGCAGAGTAATAGTAGTAGGTTTTCTGCTAATACCTATGACATATCTAGCTGTAGGATCTTGGCCTTGTTAACAATGCCAGGTGTGTGTTCCTCATCAATAAGTGGTCTTTAAACCCACCCAGGAAGTGCTTGGTTACCCCTATAACACTCATGTTACTATACACATATCTAGCCAAGCAGGCCATAGTTCTAGCTAGTGTAGGTTGGCAGCTATGGTCTTTCATAACTTGTAGAACAACAGTCCAGGGTCTCCAGGCTTTCAAAGTCTCCATTGAAATACCAGATATCATTCCAATGTGCCCGCTTTCACATGTGACTAATATCCTTTCTTTGTTCTATACATTTAATATTTTGGTTATTTTTATGTTGTAGGGCTTTTTTTTTTTTTTTTTTTTTGTCTTGTCTATTTGGTGTTTTGCATGCTTCTTGCTCTTTGATAGGCATGTCTTTCCTTAGGTTTGGGAAATTTTCTTCTATTATATTGTGGAAAATATTTTCTGTCTCTTTGACTTGGGTTTCTTCGTTCTAAAAACTTCTTTCTATACCTATATATTATCTTGGTCTTTCAGAGTGTCCTAGATTTCTTGGATACTTTCTTCCTGGTTTTTATTTATTTTTTTTTATTTCACATTTTCATTTGACTGAATAATTCATTTCTTCAACCCTGTCTTGTCTTGGAGACCAGATAGTCTCTCTTCCATTTAGTTTAAATCTATTAGTAAGGCTTTCCTCTAAACTTTTTCTTTGACCTTATGTGTTTTTTTTGTTTCCAGTTTTCTTTCACGTTGGCTCTTCTTCACAAAGTCTATTTTTGTTTTTGAATCCTAACTTTTTATATCTTGAGTTATTTTCATTCTTTCACTCAACTGTGTTTTCAGTCCTCAGCCAGGCATGTATTCATGTTCTCTTAGAGTTTTTGAACATATTTATAGCTGCTGTCTTGAATTCATTGTCTTGTCCAAGAGATAAACTGATTTCCTCAGGGGATATTAAAATAGTGGTGCTAATTTTTGGAGAAGGCCTATTGTTTTAATTATTCATGGTTTTTATTTAGTATTTTTGCAGTGGAATCTAGGTATCTGGAGAAAGGTTCAAGAATATCTGGTCTTGCATTTGTTGAGTGGGTGTTTGGACATTTGTTTGCTATTACCCCTAGTTTCCAGGTTGTAGGCCACCTGAATGACACTTTGTTTTCAGCCTTATGACCACCCTGAGGTTCTAGGTCAGATTCTTGCAGCAGAGTGGTGGGGTAAGGGGGATCATAGGCAGGTGGGTGGGGTCATGTATTCTGGTGCTGTTGACCTGGCATTCTGGTTTTGATTCCGTGAGATACAAGAGCCAATCAATGAGCAATTGACTGGTAGATGTGTGTGACAATGTTAGACTGGCTCTTGGGTTCTGTAAATGGGTTCTGAGTTGGCCTCTACATAGTCCTGGAGCTGGAAGGTGCGTGGGGCAGCTGAGAAGGCAGATGGTCAGGAAGATTGACTTGGGGGCTTCTTCTGGGCCTTCTAGTTTTGATCCTACATGTCTCTTTTTGGCAAGGTCTCTTACTAAACCTAGACCTGACCTATCGACTAGACTGGATGACCAGAACACCACTGCTGAGCTCCTCAAATCTGGAATTATCTGCACATGTCCCCATTCCCAACATCTTACGTGGGTGCTGAGGATACTAAGTCAGTCCTTTTACTTATGAGAAGGCACTCTACCCTCAGAGCCACCTGCCATGGAGATGCTTCTAAGGGCAGGAAGTAGAAAGATGTCTCAATACGTTTTCTGAATAAGATTCAGTTTGGGGTACAGAGAATTTACTTGGTTAATTAAGGGTCTTTTATTAGGAGAAGAAAGGACTCTTTGACAGCCTTTTCAAGGTTGTTTCCTTAAAGTATAGACGTCTTCTTTAAGAAAAACGAGAATCTTGTGACCAGAAGGGAGAGATTCCAGTCAGAAAATAAATTTACACTAGGGATCAGTACTTACTAGGTCTTAATGACTTTAGCGTCTAAATTTAGTTTTGTTCATTTACTGGCACTTTGTTGATAGTCATTCGTCATTTAGAAGTTTCCCGAGACTCTCTAAATTAAAATATTTTATCTTAAACAAAGCGATCAAGGTCAATTTATGAACAGTAACAATTTTTACTGTATTTTGACGTGCATTTCTTTCTTAGTTAAGCATCTGAAGACATGATTTTGTGTAAAAAGAATAGGTAGGAAGATTTCTACATTGAAATACCTAGGAACATGTTAAATCAGTGTGTGATCCATTGGGGGAAGTGAAAGCTACAGGGTCAGTATCAGCTACCAGACTTTTATGAAACCGAGTTTTTGTGTGTTTATAAAAACAGGGAGTCTTATTTAAATCCCTTAGGGCCCTCATCCTCTGCAGTGTTTTCTGATCTCTGTGTATAATGATGAGCTCTATGCCTAAATTCAGGGCAGACCTTCCCCCTTCGGAAGTCCTGTTGCCTTCCTACTCATTTGGATCCTCATCTACATGTCTTTCCTAGTGAGCCGTCTCTCCCTCCAGTGTTCTAAGTCTTAGCAAATGGCAAAACTAAAACCCACAGTTGCTGGAGACCCTTCATTCATTAGTCCAATTCCACTGCTTAAAAGTGATTTGACTGCATCCAAGTCAGCTTATTCTCTTCTCGCTTCTTCTTTTCGCATCTAGTGGTTGAAGTTCACGCCCTCATTATCCTTCATCAAGATTCAGGAAATTTCTCCTCCCTGGGCCTCATGCTGTTTGGGATTAATCACTACTATTGGGAGAATGTCTCTTCTCATTCAGAAGTGTGTCATAATTTGCTTTGGAAAATTTTTAGTGGTTGCCAGTGTCCTAGTTAGATTTCTATTGCTGTGATAAAACACCATGATCAAACTAGGCCTGGGCGGTGGTGGTAAGAGTTTGTTTAATCTTACAGCTTGTAGTCCATCATTCAGGGAAGTCAGGACAGGAACTCAAGTCAGGAGCCTGGGTGCATGAAGGCCGTAGAGGAATGCTGTGGATGGGGTTGCTCCTCATGGCTTACTTAGCCTGCTTTCTTTATACTCTCCAGGGCTATCATACCAAGGATGGGACCACCCACAGTGGTTTGGGCCTTCCTACATCAATATCTAACTAAGGAAATATACAATAAACTAGCCACAGGCAAATGTTACTGTAGTGATATATTATTTATGATTTGTTAAAACCAGACTGAAGAATTCATAAAAGCAAAGTCAGCCTCAAGTTATAGAGATCAGGTAGTGGTGAAACACACCTTCAGTACCAGCAATCAGAGACTAGGAGGTGGTGGTACACACCTTTAATCCTAGGACTCAGGATTAAGAGATGATGGATCTCTGTGAATCCAAGGCCATCCAGGTCTACACAACAATGATTAAGTCTAAAAGAAAATTACAGCTCACACCTTTAATCCCAACATTAGGGAGTATATGAGGCAGAAGCAAGATCTCAGAGAGGCATTCATTCTCCAGACATGCTGAGGATAGATTACAATCTGAGCCTTGGTGAGAGCTGGTGGAGACAGGATTAGCCCACTCATCCTGAGGTAGGGGTAAGAAGTGAATGGCCAGCTGTTTTGTTTTGTTTTGTTTTGTTTTTCTGATATTCAGCCTGAAGCTTGAACCCTGTATCAGCCTCTGCGTCTTTTATTTATTCATGTTACATTTTATATTTTTGGTTATGAGGCTAGCCTTTAATGGCTGAGCCATTTCTCCAGTCCTCATGTTACATCTTATTGGGGCATTTTCTCAATTGAGTGCTCCTTTTTCTCAAACCACTCTAGTTTGTATCAAGTTGCTAAAATACTAGCCAACATACCCAATAACATAAACCATAAACTCATTGCGTGACATGTAAACCCTTTTCTGAGTTGTCTTCGTTTGCTGGTCCACAATTGCATCTTTCTATTTCTCCTTAGTATTCAATGCTTGAATCATCCCAAATTGTTTATAAGCTCCTAAGTACACAAAGCAACTAAGCTGTTGCTCAAATCTCAGTTCCTTGGATCCCTCCTGCCCACTGTATCTTAGATTGTAAGCCTCTGTCTTTCTGTGCTATCTTTTTTTGTTTTGTTCACTGTTAATGGCCAACATACTCTTCATTTTTCAAGTGCTTGGCCTCTCATATGCTTTACACACTTTACGCACTTCCACAGGCCCCCATATCCAGTCAAATATAGCATGCACGCTCCTTCTCTACCCAGTTATCCCTTTACTACCGTTATCAGAAATGTACAAATTTCTCACCAGTATCGTTAACAGATATGTCACCAGTTTCTCGAGCAGTACTTGGAAGCTATGGGCACTCAGTAAATATGAAACTAAAAATTAGTCTTTCCATGCAACATTTCATCCCATCCTTCAGGCTTTTATCCCGGGGTGTTAGCGGAGGGAAATGACACAGGCGTTGGGGGGCTCAGCAGCCAAGCACATTTTTCATTAAGCTCGTTGTCTTGCCATAGATCCATCTAGGACTGTGGCGCAGTATGCCCTACCAGTTGAAATATTTCTCTATCTCTCACAAACTGAGTCTAGGGTTTCCAGAGAAGAGCATACGTTTTCGTTAGCGTCTTTCAGAACTGGAACATTCTTCAGCAGAGGCTCAGGGGGACGAACCGGTTGTCACAACAGTTCTCCAGATTGCTTTTATTCATCTCCCCCTCCAGACTAGGAGCAAGGCTGAGTCCACCGGAAAGACCCCTTTGAATGGTGTCATTCACACTGTGGACTTCTTTCCTGTTGTAGTTAATCTTGAGGCTGTCTTGTGCCTCCTTGCCCATCCTCCCCTGCTTGAAATTAGAAGCATACTTGGCCCTGTATGGCTCACAGTTGCCATTGGTGGATTCATTGATTTATTAGTTAAAAAAGCATGTTGTCTCCACATTGAGGCATCCATTAAAGCAGAAAAGATGTGCATAACGTTACCATTTTAGTTGTTTTGTGAATATTCCCGTGACAGTCTGACCAAGCTGGGCTGCCTATTCCTAGGTAGTGTGTGGTGATGGGAAATGGGTACATGGCAGGGTTATGGTCACGGATTTGAGTTCTGATGTTCTGAATGGCTTTGGGCAGATTATATAGCTTCCCTCAATTTAATTTTTTTGGTCAAATTGAAACTGAGATTAAAATGACTTTTGGGGACTTGTGTAAGCATCATGTATGGAGACATATGTGGAGATCTGAAGACAACCTACAGGAGTTGGCTCTCTTCTGTCATGTGGGTCCTGGGGATCAAGCCCAGATCTTCAAGACTGGCAGAAAATACCTTTAATATCAGGGCCATCTCACCAGGCTCAAGGGGTGTTCTTTGTCTTCTGTAGTAAGAAAGTCTCACCTCTCTTTGAGACAAAGGTGCTAAAGGTAAATTGGGTGAAAATAGCCGCAGGTAAGTGTGAAAGTTTCTCGATGCTGGAGGTGTATATTGTAGATGCTATTTTATTACTAAAGTTATATTTAAATTGGTCTTCCAGGAATGAAGGGAGATAGGCTCAGGGGTGTTGGAAACTTTATATTTTATTTCAAAATTTAAGGAATTCCATTTTTTTAATTTTTTTTAATTTTTTTTTTTTTTTTTTTTTTTTTTTTTTTGAGGCAGAGTTTTTCTGTATTGCTTTGGAGCCTGTCCTGGAACTAGCACAGTAGACCAGGCTGACCTCGAACTCACAGAGATCTGCCTGCCTCTGCCTCCTGAGTGCTGGGATTAAAGGCATGTGCACCACCAATGCCAGGCAGGAATTCCATTTTTTAAATTATTTTATTATTTTATATTATTTTATTTATATTATTTTATAATATTTATTATATTATTTTATTTATTATTTACCTATCGATCCCAGTTCCCTCTCTGTCCCTCCCTTCCTCCCACGACCCTTGACCACCCTCCCATCCCATTTCCTCCCCACCCCCACTCCACAGGGGGGAGTGTGATGTCTTCCAGGAGAGGTCAACAAAATCTGTCCAGTCATTTGGAGTAGGGACTAGGCCCTCCCTCTTGTCTCTAGGTTAAGGAAGTTTCCCTCCATGGGGAATGTGCTCCCAAAGTCCTTTTGTGCACCAGGGATACATCCTGGCTCCACTGTCTGAGGTCCCTTAGACTGCTCAGGCCTTCTAACTGAGACCCATGTTCACGGGTTCTGAGTCAGTCCCATGCTGGATCCCCAGCTATCAGTCTGGGGGTTCGTTAGCTCCTCCTTGTTCAGGTCAGCTGTCTCTGTGGGTTTTTGTAGCCTGGTCTTGTCCTTCCTCTCAGGAATTCCACTTTTAAGTAAACTATTAAACTTACGAGTCACAGAATGAAGCTAATGGTTGTGTAACTTAATAAGTTTCTTGAATAACATAGCCTATTGTATTTTGTTCCCTGAAATGACACTAGCTGCATCAGTCTCGTCTCTGCACTGCGCGGCCACAACAGTTGCCCACGCACGTATGCAGATAACCACCTTCATTCACTTACCAGAACATCTTTCCCAACCAGATGCCTGCCTGAAGCTGGGCTTGGAGGGATGAGAGCAGGGACTTCAGTTTGTTTAAAGCTCTTTCCTACACGACAAGGGGGGATTTTACACCCACACAGTGTCATGCCCTGATGAGAACTGGCTAGGGAGCAGAAGTTGCAGCGACTGACGGTTGGTTTCCTGTTATCTCCCAAGGGGGAAGCCAGCTAACAATGAGTCAGGTTATGCCCGGCTTGGCTTCGCTAGCCCAGCTGCCACAGCATGCATTTTCACAGATTATTTTCCATTCATCTGCTCTCTGTCCAGTGAAGTTTAGCATTTAAAACTTGCAATATAGGGTCATGATTGCTGTATTGTAAATGTAGATCTAAAGAAAAAAATTCAAATGCCTTTTGGGTTTCTAAGCCTCTAGATGCTGCTGATACAGTGACAGGCAACTTCATGTTGGACTTTTTTTTTTTTTTTTTTTAAGGTTTTGCAACCTGTGCGGGGAAACTACAAAATATAAAGAGGTGCTAGACGCAAAGAGCAACAAGACTATAAAAGGACAAACAGCTCGATGTTCCAAATGTTGCCTCTCTGCTTGGAAATTTCACACAGAGCCTGAAAGAGGAAACTGAGATCAGAAATTAGCAAGGGCTGCTAAGCAAAACACTTGCAGACTTAAAAAAAAAAAAAAAAAAAAAAAAAAAAAAGAAAGAAAGAAAGAAAGAAAGAAAGAAAGAAAGAAAAAGGCAGTATGAACTGTATCAGACATTCCCACATTTTTATTGCCTTTCTGTGGACCCTTTTGCCTGACTGGCATTCAGTTGTCAGGCTGGCTGTAAGACTGGCACCCGAGTATTTTTGAAGAAGATTCTGTCTTAAGATCATTGCAAAAACTGCACTGGAAAGAAAAATTAAAAAAAGACAGAGACTAGACACCAAAAAAAAAAAAAAAAAAAAAAACCCAAAACACTTGGGCCATTAAGATTGCTACCAGGATTTTGTATCTATTTTCTTGAAAGCAGTAGTTCCATTTGTATTCAGGGACACATCGCTGGAGTCAAGAGTTTTAAAAGTTCTAATGTGAAATCAATTTAACTTGTTCAAGGTGCAATTTACGTGATGCAAGCTAGGTCTATCACAGTGCTTGAAGGGATTATTTTCAGAACACGAATGGCTTTTAAGAGTGAGTCTGTCTCTTTACGAAATTCCGCCTATGAGGGAAAGCAAAAAGGAAGCAAGGAAATCTCAGCTCATCCCCGTGAAGGGCAGTTAGTGTCAACTCAGCGAGGCAGCCCTGCTCTGCACACCCTGGTGATCGGTTCCGATTTGTTAAGTTATTCAGATTGGTCTCTACCTCTCAGCATTTGGTGGATGACCCAGTTAGTGCCAGTGAAATGTGAGAAGCAGTGTCCTAGCCATGGGTGATCTCGGGATTGTCCTGATGATAAGGTCAGGACAGGCTTTGCTTTTCGCCTTCTTCTCCCAGTGTTATTTCTTGAGGCGGTGGGGGCTGTATTTGACTAAGACAGCAAGAACCAGGGTGACAACAGGGTATGGATAACAAACTAAAAATACAATATGCCATGTACCTGACAATGTACTGGGGAACTAACTACACAAGAAAGCTACTGATCTTTGGACTTGTTATTCACGAAAAGCCTCTATTTAATTAAGTCAATGTTATCTTAGTTTCTCCCCCCCCCTTATTTTTTTCAGGCTGAAAGTATCTTTGAACAATAGTCCAGCAACAATTACGAAAGCTTCCTGACAATGAGGTGGTTCGGCTGGTAGAGGTGTTTGCCAACCCTGACATCCTGAGGTTTCTTCCACAGGATGAAAGGAGAGAAATGGCTTCTTTAACCATCCTCTGACTTCCACACCCTTGCATGCTGTGGTCATCACCTGTCTCCCTAAGCCAACTAACAAATAAACAAATATAATAAGAAGTTGAAGAAGTTCTATTCAGCCCATTTCATTACTTGGTTTTTGACTAATGTGCAGGGAAAAAACAGTCACTGTGCAGTCTAAGAATTTGAAACTTCTCTTGATTCATGTAGTTACTGACACCATCAGGATATAGGAAAGACTCCCAACATCTCCCCTGCTGTCACTTTTGGGTGATGCCACTCTTCCTGAAGTGTAGAACCCCCTGATTCTATAACTGTAGGTTGGTGGTTTTGAGAACTCTGAGACTGGTTGAATTCATTCACTACAGTGTTTTCTTTTTCTTTTTCTTTTTTTTTTTTTGAGACTGATCCAAATTATTACAGGCATTGAGTTTGTGTTTTATGGTTCTGTTCCTCTAGAAACCCTGCCAGATACAGAGGGCTACGTGCAGAAATAAAGGCTTTTATGCACGCGTGAACACCCAAGAGTGAAACTGCTGAATCATGTAGTAAATGCATTTTACTTTCCAAGAAGCTACCAAACTATTTTTCAGAAGGGCTTTGTATCTTGCATTCCAAGTGGTAACAGATGATCATTCCAGATGCTCTACACTCACAACACTTGACATTGGCACAATGTAACAATTTCATACCGTTTTAATATGGAACAATGACCACAGGGCTCTCCGTTTCACTTAGGTCACCCTTAGTTATTGTCAACTTCAGTTTTTAGCATGTAAACCCTGTACTATATTGTTTTTATATTTTGGGGTCTAGTTCATCTTCCAGCTGCTATTATTAAAAAGAATATAGCTGACCTGTTATTTCTTCTTTGTGTCTTGTAACATTGACCAACTCACTAATTAGTTCTAGAAGTTTTTAAAACAGATTCTCAGGATTTTTGACATAAACAATCATGTTGCCCATTAGCTTTTTGTTAATTTGACACAAAATGGGATCATCTAGGAAGAGGGAACTTCAATTGAGAAGATGCCTCCACTACAGTGGCCCATAGGCAAGTCGGTGGGGATGTTTTGTTGATTAATGATTGATGTGGGAGGACCCAGTCCATTGTGGGAGGAGCCACCCTGGGCAGGAGGTCCTTTTATGTGGGAGGCTGCATAAAAACCAGGCTGAGCAAGCAAGCCAGTATGCAGCTTTCTTCTCTGGTTTCTGCCTCTGTTCCTACTTGGGTTCATGTCTTCACTTTTTTCAGTGATGGATTGTGCTAGGCATGTATGCATATGCCCAATAACTCCTTCCTCTCTAACTTACTTTTGGTCAATGTTTTATCCCAGCAACAGAAACCAAGCTAGAATAGTCCATGCAAAAGTGGTCTTTTAGTTTTCCCTGTCCAATCTGATTTGTTAATTTATGCTTGTTGCATCATTTCTCCGGCATTGTACTTCCTATGTGGTGAATAGCAATGCTGTTAGCTACACTAGGGAAGTTATTCAGGTTTTCAATGTATGTAAGGCATTTGCTGTCATTTATTTTGTAGAAACTTTTTATGAGTTTAGAAATGTTCCTTAATTTCCGAGTTTCTTGAGAGTTTTCATGCATCTACAGATTTTGAATTTTGTCAAAAGCTTATAAGTGTATTAAATGATTTCATGATGGATCTTCAACTATTCATGTGTGGTGGATTACATTCATACTCATTTTGAGATATTAACCTTCCCAGCCTCAGATCCTGTTGGTAATCTGTTCATTTCATTCTGGTTCACTGTTGTTTATATACTGACTGAGTATTTCCTACTCTCCTATTTTCTGGGAGAAGTTTTATAGAATGTGTGCTGTCCTCTTAAGTCTTTGGTAGAAATCACCAAGAAAACTATTTTAACCTGAAAATATCTCTGCAAAATATTTTTGAATTATGGATTCAGTATTTTCAATAATTATAAAACTTGTTAGACTTTGTATATGATGTTTGGATGTTACAAAAATATTTTTGATGTTCTTAAAGGATTAATAATATCATTGAAGTTTTTGCATGTATATGTAGAAGTATTGATGGCAACCTTTGCTGCCGCTTTAAATGTGCATGCTCAGTGATAGTGTTTTTCTTTTTCTTTTGAATTTAAATTTGAAACAAGCTTGTTTTACATGTCAACCCCAGTTTCTGCACCCTCCCATCCTTTCCAGGGAGGGTGAGGCCATCCATGGGGAATCTTCAGAGTCTGTCACATCATTTGGGGCAGGGCCTAGGCCCTCCCGCATATGTTTAGGCTGAAGGAGTATCTCTCTATGTGGAATGGGCTCCCAAAGTCCATTTGTATACTAGGGATAAATACTGATCCACTACCAGAGGCCCCATAGACTGCCCAGTCCTCCCAACTAACACCACATTCAGGAGTTCTGGGTGGGTCCTATCCTGGTTCCCCAGCTATCACCTTGGAGTCCATGAGCTCCCTCTTGTTCAGGTCAGCTGATTCTGTGGGTTTCTCCAGCCTGGTCTTGACTCCTTTGCTCATCACTCCTTCCTGTTTGCAACTGGATTCCAGGAGTTTGGCTCAGTGTTTAGCTATAGGAGTCTGCTTCTGCTTCCATCAGCTACTACATGAAGGCTAGTATTTGTCTTTTTTGTGACTGGGTTACCTCACTCAGGATGGTTTCTTCTAGTTCAATCCATTTACCTGCAAATTTCAAGATTTTATTGTCTCCCCCCCCCCACTGATTAGTACTCCATTGTGTAAATGTGCCACAATTTCTCTATCCATTCTTCAGTTGAGGGGCATTTAGGTTGCTTCCAGGTTCTGGCTATTACAAATAATGCTGCTAAGGACATAGTCAAAAAGATGTCCTTGTATGAATGTGCATCTTTTGGGTTTCTTTCATTCCCAATGTTGATCATTGCTATCTTCTATTTTTCTTTCTTTGTCAGTCTTGATATATTTTTTAACATTTTTATTGCCCCTTTAAAGCAATCAGTGTTTGTTTTGCTCTGTTGTTTTCTCCTTTTACTTTTTTATTATTTTCTTCTTTCTGTTTGGTTCTACTGTAGATCTTCTTTTCCGGTTTCATGGAGTACATTTTTTAGGTTGGTAAATTTTGTGATTTTTATTTTGGTTTCATAAGTAAGATTTTAATATAAATTACCTCTTAAATACTCTTTTATTTGCATTTGATACTCCTCAACAGAAGAATGGATAAGCAAAATGTTGTACATTCACACAATGGAATACTACACAGCTGCAAAAAAAAAAATGATGACCTCATGAAATTTTCAGGCAAATGGATGGAATTAGAAAAAAAAAGAACCCTCCTGAGTGAAGTAACACAGACTCAGAAAGACAAATGGTATATATTCACTCATTAAGTGGATATTAGATGTAAAGCAAAGGATAACCAGACTAAAATCCACAGCTCCAGAGAAGCTAGGTAACAAGGACTCTGAGAGGGACACATGGATCACCCTGGGAAGGGAAATTAGATGAGCTCTGTGGGACAAACTGGAGTAGGGGGTAAGGGGAAGGGGAGGGTGAGAACAGGAGGGGAAAAGATGGCTGGGCAGGGAGGGACGCAGTGAAGGAGTAATGAGAGGGAGGGAAGAGGGAAAACATGAGCAAGAGAGGTCAAGGCCATGATGGAGAAATCTACAGAGACAGCTGAACCAAGCTCATGGAAACTCATGAACTCTAGACGGACAACTGTGGAGACGTCAGGGGACCAAACTATGCCCTCCATATGTGGGAGACCGTTGTAACTTTTGACTCATTTTGCCTCGTATTTTCTCTGCTCTGTCATCCACATTGTCTGGCATAAATACAGCCATTTCACTTTTTTTTTCTTTTCTTTTTTTTTTTTCTGATTAGCTTTCATGTTATTTGTATTTCTTTCCTAATACTTTCATCCTACCTGTGGCATATTTTGAAAGGAGTTTCCTGCAGATATCATAGAGGTAGATCAGTTCATTTCAGATCCATATAGGAGGTTATTGATTTATGTTTTCTTGATTTTATTTAATATAATTATCCACTTGTTTGTGATTATCGCTGCTGTTTTCTTCTTTGAATCTGATAATTCTTCTCATTCTTGGATTCCCTGTGTCTTTCAGCTTTGTTTTTGGTTTCTTAACATTTTTTAAAAAAAACTAAATTTAACTTTGTCATTAGTTTTGGGGTGTGGTGTTATGTGTGTGTGTGATTCGATGACTGTGTATGAGTATACATGCGAGCATGCGTGCGTGCATGCGTGCGTGCATGCGTGTGTGTGTGTGTGTGTGTGTGTGTGTGTGTGTGTTTGAGCACAAATGAGTGTGTTCAGAGGCCATAGGCTGAATTTGGGTATCTTCTTCCACATGACACTAAAATTGGGGACCATCAAACTTTTTGCTGAATGGCACAGTCTTGGCAATTTATATGGGCATACTAAAGAATTTCGTGTTAGGGATATACTTATCATACTAGAACATTTCCTTATAAAAGATAAAAAAACTGAATGTCAGAACTTCTTGTATAAGCAGTCCTGCTTTCCTCTATGTTTGTCTCCTCTCTTCTGTGACATTTTCAGGCTGTATGTCATATGGTGTCCATCACTGCAGTGAAGATGGCTTACCACAACCTAGTGTGTTGTAATGCAACTTGACACACTAACTGAAAAGATTCTGAAAGTTCTAGTGTATACTCATCCAGTCATTGATCTCATCATCAACATACAGCTGGATAGCATTGCCCTTGTCAAAGTTAACCTTTCAGTAAGTCTTTAGTTAGAAGGAAAACCTGCTCTTTCATGCAGGCAAAATCTGTCTTTCTGTGTCTGTCTCTGTAAATACAGACTAATGCTAGCAGAATATTTATTATAACAAACAGTGCAAAGCCAGGCATGGTAGCACATACCTGTAGTCTTAGCACTTGTTAGGTGGAGGTACGGATCCAGGAGTTCAAAGCCAACCTCTGTTTACCTAATGAGTTTGGAGTCAGACTGAAGTATATTAGATAATTTTTAATACCCTTACCATAGAAAATAAGACCCAACCCAACCCAAAATCAAAACAAAACAGTCCAGATACTGTGTCAGAGAATGTGGGTTTTAATACCACCCTATCTACTTAACATGTGTGGCCTTGGGCAACACATTTATCTCATTGAATGTGGCTCTCTCTTGCATCCACATGGTTAGAATACTGCTACCATATCTTTCATATTTTAATAATTAAATGATACCATACCTGTAAAACACTTTATGCTTCGATGCTGAGTCACTGAAACATACACTTTATGTGTTAATTTTGGATGTGTGAAGGCAAATTTTGCCTATAAGTGTTTACCACCATCAATGCAACAAACTGATCTTATAAAGGCCAATAGGTATATTTCTACCTAAGAAGTATGATGGCAACTAAATTAAAAATATAAAAAACCTGATTATTTCTTGGGGACTTACCAAATTCAAATTAATTTCCCTGGTGACTGTCTCAGCTTGTGGTGAATAAATTTAATGTGGGGTGTTCACATAAAATGACCTTGCAAGGTAATTTGTTTTCCAGTACCAAACAACAAGTCATCTTTTGTTTGGAATCCATCACTAATTCTGTATGACAGACATGAAGACAGTGTGGGAATTAGCCTTTAGTCCACCTGTTTCAGCTGACTTATCTAATGACATCACTCCACTTTCTACATTTGTTCTGAACTCTAACCGATTCATGTGTGTCCCAGAAAATATTCTTCCAAATGACCTATATCATGATGAATAACATTCACATTTGAGGTTTTCATCTGTCTTGCATGATAGATAGAGGCAGAAACTGATTGTTTTCCAACTTGTACTGGCAATGACCTGGGCAAAATAACCAAACAGCCATACTTTACTGAAGAGGATCTAGTGTTTGTTATGTATTTAATGTCTTGTCCCTTTTTTTCTTTTTAAAATTGCATATGTGTTGTGAGAAAAGAGCCTAATGAATGAAACATGCATTTTATCCATACATCCTTCCAATTTATTGTAATTTAATCAGCTGATTTTTATATTGTATATAATCCAAATCCACCAGGCATTATTTTTTTTTCAATTGCCTCCACTAAAATGATGACATTAATATAAATGAAGGACGCTTCAACAGGACCCATGGTTGCTGATGATAGCATGTCAATTAAGTTTTATAATTGAGTGACTCCTTCAGCCAAACATAAATGATTCTGGGAACAGAAAGGTAGATATGATCTCTTTCTATTGGAAGAAAACCACTACAGAAAAAATGTAAAGGTTCGTGCCATGATAAGTAAACTTTCCTTGAGGAACTGGAACAAGCAAGTAATGAAGGTAGTAAGGAAAAGGGATGAGAGAGAGAGAGAGAGAGAGAGAGAGAGAGAGAGAGAGAGAGAGAGAGAGAGAAACTGTGGAAGTATTATTACTTATTAGGAATCACTATTGTTGTCTGACAGAAAAGTAGTTACTATTTAATCTTGCAACCAACCATTATCTAGCAAGAACTCATGTTCAAGGCATTAAGAGCAAGAAAGACACATACGTCATGCACAGGTAAAGTTCAGAGTTCAATGATAACTTAAGAAGAGTTTGTTAAGCATCTGAGTGGAGCAAGTAAACCACCCCTAGCTAGTAGAGAGGAGCCTCTAAGGACATGACTAGTGCAGGGAGCATGTTGGAGAGGAACTGTGCGGCCCATCTCCACAAAGCCAGAACCGTCCCTGTTTTTCTGGATCATACTTCCCTCATGAAGTCAAAGTTCTGGTTCTGATTCCAACTTCCTTTCTCCTTTCCATGTTATCTTGTAAGCGTAGGGCCTCAAACTCCAGCGTTTTATGCTGGGGAATATGGTGTTCAGCTTCTTGTTCCATAGCTGTTAGCCTAGGGGTGAGCATGATCTAAGACAAGGGACACACTAGTTGATATCCCAGGAACCCCAGTTGGAAAAAGCCTAGCAGATGGTCTGTGTTTTTCCAAGGATTTGGTCTAGTATGCTTACTAAGGGCTACGGTCTTCCATTATAAAGTTGTCTTGACTTCTGGAATTTCTCTTGGGGCTGGAGAGATGGCCCAGCGGTTATAACAGAGTGTGTCCTGTTCTTACAGAGGACCTGAGGCTGTTTTTGAGCACCTATGTCCCCCACAGAAAACCAG
The DNA here is from genome assembly GCF_943737965.1 of Phodopus roborovskii. Lineage (NCBI taxonomy): Eukaryota > Metazoa > Chordata > Mammalia > Rodentia > Cricetidae > Phodopus > Phodopus roborovskii. Next base: position 4,506,624 of record NW_026126415.1, read on the forward strand.
CTCTAACTCCAACTCCAGGGGATCTGATAGTCCTCTCTGGACTCCATAGGTACCCGTATTCCCATGTGCACATGCCTCATATCCCACAGGTACACATAACAATATAAAGAAAACCTTACATTTTTAATAACAGTGTAAAGATTTATTTTTTATTTGTGTATGTGTGTGTATGTGTTTATGAATATATGCATGTGTACACATCAGTGCAGGTACCCAAGGTGGCCAAAGAGGATGTCATATCTCCTGGAGGTTGGGGGCGTCACAGGTGCCTGATGTGGGGTCTTTGAGCCAAATTCTGATTCTTTGCAAGAGCAGTACATGTTCTTAAATGCTGAGCCATCACTTCTATTCCCCAAAACCATTCCTAAAGAAAGTCTTCCTCAATGCTGTGTCCTAAGAGGACCTGTGCATCCCCAACTGTCCAATACTGGATCTTAGTCACGCGACAGTGAACCATATTTCTTCTCATTCCTACAATTTGGATGGAAAAGTGAAGTGACATTTGGAAGTCAGAAGACAACTTGAAGGAGTTAGTTCCCTTTTCCCACCAAGAGCTAGTTTCCAGGACAGCCTCCAAAACCACAGGGAAACCCTATCTCAAAAAACCAAAAAAAAAAGAAAGTTGCACATATATATTTAGGCATATGTGTGTATGTGTACATATGTCTCTATGTGTTTAAAGACGGAAAAGGGGACACAATTTTGAGGGAGAGAGGTAGGATGGGGTACATGAAAGGGATTAGAGGGAGGAAAAATACAGGAGAATATTATGTAAATATATTTAAGCTAAAAAAGGATGTTACACAAGAAGAAGAAAAATCACTAAAATTAGAATTGTACTTTGGTTCTTGAATTAAGTGGCATTGGGTTGGCATGACAATGGTGATGGATGGGAGTCATACGGTGATGGATGGGAGTCGTACGGAGATTTTGTGTTTGAAACCTTCTGTGGACTCATTACGAACACAAATGTGATTAGGCTGAATAAAATTATTTTGACTCCTGGCACTTTTGTTCCAAACCTAAAAGAACTTAGTAAACACAAACAATTTGAGAATGGCAAAAATATTTTATCTAAAAATAATACCATAGTTGCATCTAAAATTTGACAAAACCAGCTAACATTACCCAACATTCAGTACAAATTAAAATTCCCCAGCCATTTCCGAGTGACTCCAGAGCTTTTTTTTTTCTGTCGGCTTATTACTACATTTTTGATAGAATAAATGAGTCTGGAACCCAATATTGGCACAGCTTGAGCTTCTTCTTTTTTTAAAGGAGAGAAATATGAGCTGCAGATTTGATATTTGAAATTCTGTTTTCTGAAATGTCAGATTAAAGCTTAAACTTAGGAAAGTTGGCACGAAACACGTAAGTTTAGATTATAATTGAAAGGATGTAATTGAAACAAAGCCATATAGATTCATTGGGGCTCATCACAGCAATAGGAAAAAAACCAAAGAATAAGACAGCCTTATTAGGACAGAATGGCATGCATCACTCCTGATAGTTATGAGGGTCTGTTGCTAGGATGAAGATGTAAGTGTACCCTGGAAGGTCATTGCTTATACTTATTATCAGGATAAGCCGTTCTTATTTAATGCGATAACATAAAGCTTCTAGGTTGTGTATAAACTTTGATAACACAACGCACACACGCCAGGCCCTTTTTCTATCATTACTTCCCTAAAACTGCTTAGTACAGCCCTACCCTCTGCATCATTGCCATCTACTGATGACTAAGAAAAATTGTTACACACAAAGTGCTGCCTTAGGCGTGTTTCCAGAATTTTCCATTCCAGCCCCTCCAAGCCTTTGCTATTATCAGCAGATACTCTCTGTGAGCCTTCCTTTGTTATTTTTTCCTACTGATCTGATTCAAGGTGGAAATTGTTATCATATGGCAAGCCTGTTGTAGGAAAGTACCTCATTAGCAATATTCTTCTTATTTATTTATTTATTTATTTATTTATTTATTTATTTATTTATTTATTTTTTACAGGCATCAGGATAGAGTAAAGCAAAACCAGAACAGTATAGAAGGAAAGGATTTCAGTGAAATGGCTTGATTTAAAAGGCGATGTGGCTCAGGTTGTGGCAGCACTGACCTTGGGCTTGTGAAAATGCTTCAAGATGCCTCACTTTCGTGATTTATAAAGTTGGAAGTAAAACGCCGGTATTTCACAGGAAAGGGTGAAATTGGATGAAGCCTGTGCCTGACTGTTCTGTGCATTACAAATGGCTTCACATACAACTGCGGGGGAGACCATCATGGCCTGCAGGGTAATTAATGCTCCTCAGGAAGTAAAGTGCATCATGGCTCAGTAGCCACTGTTGGTTAACACTTTGAGAAACTGATGCCGGATGGTTTATTTTGAACATGTTTAGGTTCAGCACCGTTTGGAAATTACCAGGTCCTTTTTGTGCAGCAATACTTAGGATGTGTTTACACTGAAACTCTCTTCAAAGTACATGTGACCTCTTCTATAAAGGATGGGCTGTATAGGTTGACTACATGGGGCATCTCAAGGGTCCGGGAAAGGATCTGGTGTGGTCTTAGTCACGCTGATAGCACAAAAGTCACCAGGCTAGTAATCGTCTCTGCTCTCATTTGTCAAGTACATGGACATTTCCCCAAAAGATGGGTTCTATTGACTGAGAAACAATGCTCACGCTAAGGGTCCAGGAAGGATGGTCGAGATAAACATCAGAGTCCAGCGGAGCATAGAGATCATCATCAGCTTACTAACCACATCCATACCCAGCCTTCTGGATGGAAAGCAGGTTACACACCTCTTCTTTTGAAGACAGTAACACACGTTAAACATTCCTGGTTTCCCTAGTGCATATCTGTGAGCACAAGGACTTCTGTGTTCCCTAAGCATGGTGCTATTACCAGTTTGTTTCTGAGAACTTACAGGGTGGAGGGATAAAAAGGAATGTCTACATTGTTCCTTTAAAAGGAACAATGTATCAAGTGACATACCATCAGCAAATTTTTGCCTTGGAAACTCTCAATATAGTATGATGATTCTTGATGTCATTCCCTGAATCATGGGCCTTGAGTATTTCAAAGTTCCAGAAAAGATATTTGCTATTTTCTTATCTGTCAGGAGCAAGGCAGCCGATGCAAATCCATCTATTTTAAACAGAAGTGTGGACCTGAAGCAGATAGGGCAGAGGATCTCTACTGTGTCGTTCAGGGAGGGGTCCCTTGGATGCTTCCCAGGATCTGGGGCTGTTTATTCATTCCTCAGTGAAGGTTGATTATCCATTGTTGTTTTCCAGAAGGGAAACAATTATGTGACTGTCCCCCACCCCAACTCCCAAAACCTGAATAACAGTCTTCCTGGTTCACCACACTTACCCGAGACTAGCACTAGGTTCTCTGAAAGGGCCTTCAAACAAAGCAGGACATTTACTTAGGAGGGCTATGCCGGGCAGGAAGAAGTTCACAATCGAAAGCATGTATGAAATGAATTGCTGTGATGAGTGTTTGAAGTCATGTTCTTTCAAGGAGAAATTCTCTTAGCTCCCATTTGCTGTACTGGAAATCCTTCTAATCTGATGTCAAGGGATGGACTGACTCTCTCTCATGACGGAACACTTCATTCTAATCTCTCTTTTGGAGGGAGGGAGGGAAGGGAGGAGGGAGAGAAGGAGGGAGGAAGAGACAGAGAGAGGGAGAGAGAGAGAGAGAGGGAGAGAGAGATGGAGGGAGAGAGAGGGAGAGAGAGAGAGGGAGAGAGAGATGTAGGGAGAGAGAGGGAGAGAGAGGGAGAGAGGGAAGAACAAGGGGTGAACTGGAATCATTCACATGGACACATTGGTAAGAGCGGGTGGAGGCGGATAGTAGGGGGCAGGTGGTGGAGGCAGTAATACTGAGTGCTCTCAGTTATCCACACAGTGAGACCCACAGTGGTCGAGGAAGAAATAAACTAGTGTTTACACAGAACTATATTACAGCGGTTCATTTAGAGATATCACTAAAGTGGCAGTAATGCATAGATTTTAGACGTAGGAAAAAATATCTCAGTGATAAGAGCACCAGTTCATAGCTAAAAGATATATATATATATATATGTATACACACACACACACACACACACATACACACACACACACACTTATTTTCTTGTTATATTTGCTTAGTTTTTGGGGGTGTTAAATCAACTTCCAACTGAAGGGAGTGTGTAAGTATGTTTTTGAAACATCTTTGTTGCAATGCTGCCAATTCTAAAACTACCTGGTTCTATCGTCTAAAAATCCAAGGCTTCCTCTACACACTGTATTCTACTTTTTTCTTTTTTGTGCCTTGTTATCACAGCATTGATATTTTCATCCCCCCTACCCTGCTTCCCACTCTGAATTCTCCACTTTTAAACCCCCTTTCTTAGGTACCACAACGCTGCCTGGCAGCACAGCCCTTTGGCCCTTTGGCCCTTAGCACTCCTCCAAAACTGAATCTTTAACTGCTTTCTTCTCCCCTGAGCCTTAGCTCACCCGGGCCTTCACAGCATCTCCTCTTGGGTGTCTCAATGTCCCTGCAAGGTGAAGTTTCTTTCTTCACCTGACACACATGTTTTCCTTCTTTTGCAAAGTCAATTTTAAATACTGGAGATGCTGATTTGCATTTTTTTGTACCAAGAACTCATTAAGTGGCTTTTAGTTTTGCAACTATAGGGCAAATACACACCTGGTGGAAACGTATATTGACCTTTCCTATTTGCTTGCTTGTTTATTTAGTTTTTTTCCCTTCCCTATTTGAAGGCTTAGCACAGTTGTTCTCAAAGGGTAGACCCCTTACCAGCAATATCAGCATTATTTGCAAATGTCTTAGTATTGCAAATTCAGAGGGCTCACGGAAACTATGATTTAGTGAGTCTTGCATAGATTTCTGATGAATATGTCTGTGCTAAGGTTTGAAATCCACTGTTTCATACTCCAGAAATGGCAGATGAACCATTATGCATATGAAATGTACAGCCTTGTAGGAAGTTCTGAATACCTACCTTCACTTTTTTGAGATTCCAGAACTGCAGGGGCTGTGATGGGGAGGTTTTGCCAGTTTGACATATGCAAGAGTCTTCTGGAAATTTATCTTGTTGGGTCCATTTGGTGTTGCTTGTATGTATGTATGTATGTATGTATGTATGTATGTATGTTTGTTTGTTTTAAGGCTGATTACTTGGGATTGGACACTTGTCCCTGGAGAATTCCAGTTTTCTCTCATTAAGCAGTCTGTAGCTCTTCCATCTACTTCAACTAGGGGAAACGCCTTGTGAGACCCTTCACATTGGCATGTCAGCCAGTGTTGTCATGGTACAGGTTTAGTCAACTGTATTGTTGATATTTCTTGCATGCATCTTCCCTGTTGAATACAGAAGACACTATCTCACAGCAGACATCCTGGATCTCTGAGTCTCATAGTCTTTTTGCGCTCTGTTCTGTGATGTTCCCTCAGCCTTATGTAAGGATTTTTATTGTAGATGTGTTACAAGCATGTTTTCCCACTGGCCTGGTCCCACAGCTGCGTCAGCCCCAAATAACACACAGAGATGCTGTATTAGATATAAAGGTGTAAGCCTGTTACTAGCATTTCTTATTGGCTAGCTCTACCTTAAATATTAACCCATTTCTATTAATCTAAGTATTTCAGGTGTTATTTTACCTGAGAGAGGGACCAGCGTTCTGCTCTCTTGGTCCTACATGTTGAATAAGACCACAGAGAAATACTTAGATTAATATATAGATGTGTCAATTAAAGCTGGGCATGCCACAGATATGTATTGCTATTCCACAGGTGCAGTTAGAAATTATACTGGTTTAGGAAAATGGCAAAGCAGCTTCTTCCATAAGGTCCATGATCTCACCAGACACTGGTAGTTGGCCAGGTTTATAGAACCACACATGAGTTCATTTTCATTTAATTGGGACTTACATCCAATGAAACATTTGTTGGTTGCTCCCAAGATGCACCCTTTGGGATATCTTGCCAGGCTAGTAGCTTGCACAGACCCTTTAGATGCTGTCAGAAGGAGGGCGTAGGGATAAATAATACTAAAGATATTTGAAATATCCATAGGGAATCATTATTTTATGTTTACTTAAAACTACAATATAATATGATATCTATATAACATGAATAACTTTTTCCACCTGGGGTGATAATACTCTACCACAGAGCCATAGAGTACCTAAAAAATATCCCTAGTGCCATAAGAAGGAACCAAACTGAAGCCATTTTGAATAGAACTTCTATTTTGAATAAGGGTCAAATAAAGTCTAAGTGCCCAGGACATCCCTAGACATCCCTGCGTAACTGACATCATTGACTTCCTGGTTGGCAAGGTGAGACATGAATGGTTGGCAAGCCACCCTGCCACACTTGAATAAACCAACAAGATAAGTGTATCACAGAGAAATGTTCCTAGGAAAGTCCGGAATCCCTGAACCCAGATTGGTGAAATGTGAATGGTAACTTGGCACAGATGTGTATGGTTTTCATGCTCCAAAGGTCTGTAACACTCTGGTTCATTGTTGCAGGTCAGCTTCTGAGTCTGTTGTGCAATTCTGATCAATCAGTAGTGGCTTGATGTCAATAAACTTTAGTTTTCTGCATTGACTTGGTGTTTCAGTTATGCTGGATCCAAGCAGACCCCATAACAGTGCCAAGCACAGGAACCCTCACTGTAAGTGGTTGGTCAGGGGGCTTGAAGAGACTTTCAAGATAATGTATGCTCTTGCTATTGCCCTTGGTTTCCTGTTAGGAGTAGTTTTTCTGCCAGCTGGTCTGGTCCCTCTGCTGGGCCAGCCCCAAAGAACACACTAAGACATAATTCTGTAGGCCAGTTACTAGTTTCTTATTGGCTGGCTCTGTCTTAAATATTAACCCATTTCTACTAATCTAAGTATTTCCATGTGGTCTCATATTACTGGAGAGAGGGTGCAGCATATTACCCTGTAGGTCCTCCATCTTGAATCTCCTTCCTACTACTTCCTGTCTCCTCCTTGTCTCCTAGTTCCACCTATCTTGCTTTCCTATTGGCCAACCGTGCTTTATTCATTAACCAATAAGAGAAACATATTTACAGAATGACATCTCCCATCAGTTGCCTCTCAGAACTTGAATTAAGGCCCTATTGCTGAAGACGCCACATACTTGAGACATGGGAATTGGAGGAATCAAGCTAGAACTAACCTGGAGCTCCTCTCTGAGGACAAACCCACACAGTATCTGAGGGTATTATTGTAAAATTGATATATTCAGATGAATAACGTGGACCTAGCTTATTCTCAGGGTGCAGGACCTAGTTTATCCTCAGGACTTTTTAAAGGAAATCTTAGTAGTTATTCTGGACAATCACTTTACTAAAGCCTTTTCTAAGTTCAGGTTTATTTATCCTCTTTCTCAGTCCTGCCAGCCAGCTCCCAAATAATGACACAGAGACCATATCTGAGGCTTGTTCCTAACTAGCTCTTATAACTTAAATTAATCCATTTATATTACTCTACATTCTATTTATTTTAATCTTCACTCTATCCCATCTTGCACCTCCTGCTTCCTCTCTGTGTCTCTTATCATCTTCTGTGTGCCTAGATTCTCCTCCTCTTCCTTTCTTTCCCAGAAATCCCATCTATACTTCCTGCCTGGCTATTGGCCACTCAGCTTTTTATTACACCAATCACAACAATACATCTTCACACAGTGTACAGATATCCCATAATAGTCCTCTTCAAAGCTGCTTGTGTAGGGAGGTGCACATGCCCAGTGCATCAGTTTAGCATCTGGTTCAGCAACAGCTCTTCTGACATTGGGTCATTGTCTTCCCTTTTGTGTTGGAGTGATCTTTAAATTCTATTGACACTTTCAGAGAAGCTATGTGATTGGTAGGAAGCAACATCCTTCCTATCCGTTGCCTAGGAAAGGTGAATCCCATACTGGTCATTCACTCGCCATTTTGCACAGCCATCTTGTGCCTGTGGGAACTACTGTTGCTTGGTACTTAAGTCCTATATCAGTGAGATGGGATAGTATATGAGATGAAGCACTTTTTTATATTAAATAACACTTATCAGAAATGATAAGCAGACAGGTACAATTTTATCCAGGAGTAAGTGTAATATCTTTCTAAAAACGGAATTTGGTTAGAAATTAGTTCAGTTTAAAGCTCGCTAGGGATTAATTAACAGTGAGGCTGTTTTCCCAATGGACATGTTTTTACAGCAAATTCAAAAGCTAAGTATAACTTTGTTTTCCAGTCTGTTTTTATTTAATCAGCTGCATGCTTTTGATTACTTTTTAGAAAATAGTTCTGCTTCTTACCAGAAATCCCCCGGATCATTAGCTTGAAATGATGTGAGAGCAGAAAAACAGATTTGTTAAATCATGCTCTTAAATCCCATTATTTAATCTCATCTCCTTTGTACTTGAGCTAGTGTTATGATTGCAGCAATGGGTTTTCTAAAATAAACTTTCCTTCCTTCCTTCCTTCTTTCCTTCCTCTCTTCCTTCCTCTCTTCCTCCTTCCCTCCCTCTCTCTCTCCCTCCTTCCCTTCCTTTGTTTTTTGTTAATAATGGAATTTCAATATGAATGGAGCTTTTTAAAAATTGTTTTGGTTGCTTAGCTCTTAAATTTTACTCATTTTATTCTCCTGTCTCAAACACCCTGTTCCCATAGAAGATCACATTCCCAGACTGCTGGTGTGCTTTGCTACAGCTTGGACAGAGCGCTGATGGAAGTTTGAGTGCATGTCCCGTGTTGTACTTCAGTCTTGGGGCAGTGTGGCCCCTGTAAACAGCTCCTCTGTTTCTGCCGTGGCTCCTGTGAGCCTCAAAAGTCCCAGTTTCAGAAGTGATGCATGCGTGTGTGTGAGTGTGTGTGTGTATGTGTGTGTGTGTGTGTGTGTGTCCTTAAAGCTCACAGGTTGTAACCCTAACTTCCAGTGTGATATCATTTGGAGGTGGAGCCCTCATGAGGAGACCTTTTAGGAATAGCTGAGAGAGTGTCCACTGCGAGAGGCAGAGCACTTGGAAGTGAGTAGGAGAAACACTGCGGTATCTGGTATCCAGACTTCACAACTGTTACGATACAGTTTGCTGTTGTTGCATCACACCATTGTGGTCTTTTTGGAAGAATAGGTCAACTGAATAAGACACAACATGAAACCAGGCTTCTGGGTTCTAACTGCCTTCTGAGCTTGCTATGGCTTTATTTTCTGAGGTTGCTGCTGCTGTTTGGGCTGCCTTCTCTTCTCGCCTTTGATGGTGCAGCCTTCTCATTATCTCCATGACCATTTCCTCAAGGACAGGGAGCCAATGATAACAAAGCCACAGGTTGTAGGTCTGGAGGGGTTGGTTTGGAAGATAGTGCTTCCACATTCCATTCTCCCTGTGGGAGCAGATGAGGTAGTTAGTTTCTTATCAGTGTTGTCATTTCATTTCTTGACACCCATTGTCCTTGTCCACAGCCCATTATTCATCTTTTTAGTAGAATAGAGATGCCCTTTTTCTGGTCCTCCCCCCCCCCCCCCGCCCCTTACTGCTTAGACCTTGTCGTTCAGTCAGGGCTCCTGCAACCTGATTGTCTCAGTTCTTACGTTCTTGGTACTGAAGCACTATTGGCAAGAATCAGCTACCTTTCTCTATAATTTTAAGCCCCTGCCTTTATCTTTACCTAATACAGCCCCCATCAGCAATATTTCTATTTACCCACACTTTAGGTAGCCTTTAATCATTGTCTGTTGGTTGATATTTCTGATCAACCAGCTTCCTTTTCTATGTTTTATCTAAGTTCTGATGGCCGGACTCCTGATGCATAGAGATGGTGCAATACATACTAGACTCTTTTAGCAGCCAACTTTGTGATAATTTATTAATATAAGGGTAATACAATTGCACGTGTCTATTTTCAGTTGTCCACTATACATGTCCTTCTCTGTGTTTTGTAAATAGCCTTGTGGATATCTAGAAACCATCTCACATGCATTCTATCCAAAATAAAGGTTTTTCCATTTTTCAAATATTTTTCATATTTCATATTTCATATTTCAGTGTTTTGTTAAGCACACTCTCAAATCAAGAGCGTTCTCTCTTCACCTCATTTTCCTTGACCCACAATTCACCAGAGCAAAGACTGAGATGACGGTGGCCTCTGCATATTATATCAGAAGCAGGAGACCAGTGTGCCTGGAGCGTGGTGCTCAAAGGGAATAGGAAGAACCTGAGAAGCAAAATATGTTCTGTGAAGGCTATGTCCCTTTCCTCTCTTTCTTTCTTCCTTCCTTTCTTCCTTCCTTCCTTCCTTCCTTCCTTTCTTCCTTCCTTTCTTTCTTTCTTTCACTCACATCTTCCTCTTATTGCATTAACCGGAATTGTACTAGGCTTACTGCACAGCAATGTGCATATGTATACACACACACACACACACACACACACACACACACACGCATATACATAATGGGCACATGTTAAGTATTTCATCTTTAAGAATAGAATTAGGTCTAGTTACCTCTCTTTCTCTCTCTCTCTCTCTCTCTCTCTCTCTCTCTCTCTCTCTGTGTGCGCTCAACTGTGCACGTGTGTGTACGCATATGAGAAGCTGAACGTGGGTATTTTCCTTTACTGCTCTCCACCTTACCTGTTTTGAGACAGAATCTCTCACTGAGCCTCCCAGTTCTTGTTTAGGCTATACTGCTTGCTATGAGCTGCAAACCATCTGCTTTTGACTGCAGTGTTAGTGCTGCAGATGTGTGGCCCTATACCTTACCCAAGGCCAAATTAATTGGGACTGCCTAAGAGTTAGTAAAATGAAACAATACAATAAACTATGAACCCAGATGTGAAGGTGCTTGCCTGTAATTTCAGCAGTGATGATGCTGAGGCCAGAAAAGTCTGAATTCAAGGCTAGTATAGGCTGTAGAGTAGGTTCCCGCTGTTCCCGCTAAAAAATTAAAAGGATTACAAATATGTGAAATAAATCAAGTTACCCCATTACATGACAATTGAAAGTAAGAACTATTTATATTTTTTTCTTTACTCTGGCTGATGAGTCATTTTTATGTAGTATGTACTGTATGTGTAGTATTAGCCAAACAATCTGAAAAACATTGACGATAGTTTGTAGTTTTTAATAACTGTATGATTGGTGTCCCTAGTTACTACTTGTTAACATATAAAAGGATCCTCACTATAACTAAGGACTATGCATTTTATATTAAACATACACAGAGCTAGATGGTTAACTATATGAAAGGTGCTACGTGCTATCATGAATACAACTAGAGTTGAAAACTGACTCAATTTGTTAAATCAGATGATATAAATTTATTGTGAATTATTAATGCTCTTCTCAATTTCAGTATCAGTTTTGGGATGGGGGCTAGGAGGGGAACAGAGGAGGATGAGGAAACTGGAATTGACATGTAAAATAAGCTTGTTTCAAATTTAAATAAAAAATAAATATTGTCATAAAAAGTACCTTACTGTTCTCAGAGACTATTTGCCTCTTGCTTATAGAAATAATTCTTTTCCTAACTCAGTGCACCCAAATACAGACATCTAGTGGCGGTAACTATTCAACATCTCAATTCAAGCTAAGGCAATCAATTCTTTGCATGTAAAGTGGTACCCTCTGGTCACCAGAGGGAAATAATGACTCCCGAGTTTCATTCTTCATTTAGAGATGAGGCTGTCAGTTCAGTCACTTTGTATGACATTCCCAGTTTCATTCACATTGGAAATGGTTTCTTGTTAAACTTAAATTCTTCCCTTTGCTAGACATCACTTCTTAGTATTTGTATCATATGGATAATGACTGTTATTAATGCAACAGTGTGGATTAGCCTTGCATTTGGCATGCTGAATTAAACTTGTGTAAGTTTTTCAAGTGACCTTAATCTTGATTACTTTTTTATGAACTTAGACTAGTCTATTCTCATTAGAGGGCCCTGTGCATGTGTGTATGTATTTAATAAATCATACAATAGCACCGTCAGACACAACTGTTCCTAACGCCATGCCCTTCATTTCTTGTCTTCATTTGTGCAATTAAAGTTACTCAGGCTGGTCAGGTGTAACAGCACATGCTTTAATTCTGGCATTTACGAGGTTGAGACAGGCAGATCTCTATGAGTTTGAAACCAACCTGGCCTACATAGTGAGATCCAAGACGGTCAAGGCCTGAGATCTTATCTCAAAAACAAGCAAACAAAAGTTACTGAGGCCATATTGAAAATCCATGAAGTTACCACATGGGTAAGATCATATCCATATACACATGTTCCTCTTATCCCAGTGGATCTGATTCATTCCCATTTGTGTGAACACAGTATGCATGACCTTTGGCTTGCAGATAAGATATAGCATGACATTCATTTCTGACTACTTTCCATGCCTCTCAAGTTTCTGCCATCACGTGTATCTTGTAGTGTTGAACAATGATTTTCGAGGACAACGTTGGATTTCTTTTATAATTTGTTTAAGACCTATATGTAGTCTTTATATATTTAGTGTCTTGAGTTAGTCCACTGGCTAACACCACCACCACAATGGTGATCATGAGGGATTTTATAGGACAAGGGAAAAAAAAACAAAACAAAACTTTGGTTCATTTCTTTGCTCTCAGAGAATGTGTTTCCAACAAGGACATACTGAAGGAGAAATTACAAAAAGACAGTATAGATTTCTTGTTTGAAGAAATGTTCTTTAGTAAGATCGTTACTGTGTCAAACTGATGACATAATCAAGGTGTGGCTTGCAGTGTTTTCTTTAGTAAATCGTGTTTGATTTCATATGCTCTTGTTTGGGAAACCCTGCCTTCTACTTAGCAACAAGAAAATGTTTATTTCCTATGATGAGTACGTCTGTAATGAGTTCCTCCCCACCTGCCACCATGTATGGACAATGCTTTGCCTTAACATTTTAATGTGGCAGCTAGTATTCTAAATAGGGTTTTATATAATAGCAGGAAAATTTTCCTCAGACAGTGGAAGAGTTTCAATGTTGACCTGAATTGGAATGAACAGATGGTCATTTTTGAAAGTTCCTTTTGTATTTTTAAACATTTGGCTTTGGGTATAAAAGAAGTTTTGTCTATCTAGGCAGATAATTTGGACACTTGGGGTGATTATCTGATAAGATCAAACTGTGACTATTCTAACTCCCTTACAGGTGCGGACATGCTGTCCTGATCTCACTGAGATCCAAATATCTTAGTTGATAGCAGCCACAGAATTAGTGCTTAGATCCACACATCGGGCTGTACGGGCCAAGTGGAGAACCTGACAGGCATGGAAAAGCTTCCCCTCAGGATTTGCCTACCAGCCCTCTTAGGAAGCCTCTTTAAAAAAAAAAAAAAAAAAAAGCTTTGTAAACGGAATTGTATGCCTTAAAAGTACTTTAGTACTTAGTTTTCAATTTAAAGAGACATGTCAAATGTTCAGTTGAAAATCCAGGCGTGGTCCCAAGACATACCTGTCCCTACCTCAGTGGACTAGTGGATTCCCAGTACTGCATGACCAGAAAGTCAACCAATCATTAAACATGAACTTGGTCTGACTTGAGTGAACTGAGTCACACTTCCATGAGGCTAGCTTATTAATTTATAATTAGGAATAAATATATATGCTGAGAGAGGAATACAACTAACCAGCACACTATATTTCAGAATAAAAATGTTTATACTTACGTGAAAGGTGGTTTGGTGGATGATAAAGGGTGGAGCTCTATCTGCTCTGCTGGCTTCATGGTGTTCCTCTTCACATGGTAGAATAAACACTGAGAAGCTAGGGAAGTGCTAGATCAAGCTGGGTCTTTGCATATTTTGATGCCAGTTATTTAGCCATCTATGTAAAGGATTATGTTTCTCTACTCATTTATGGCTTTTTTTTGAAGAGACCTTGGTTTTCTTAATTGGAAACTAAGAATGAATTTTTAAAATCAGCAACACCATATTCATAAGTCATTTGAGAGCAGCTAGTTTCTGAAATGTTTTGTTATAACCCTTTGTTTGTTTTGTAAACGTGTGTGTGTGTGTGTGTGTGTGTGTGTGTGTGTGTGTGTGTATGTGTGCTCACACATGCGATTTCCTGGCTGTAGAGGTCAGAAGATGGCTTCTGGGGGTCAATTCCTTTCTTACAACATACGGGTCCCGTGGATAGGATTCAGGTAAGCAGTGCTGGCAGCAGGCGCAGTTACCTGCTGAGCTATCTTGCTGGCCCAACATGCCAGTTTGTTATGGTGATTTCTAATTACTTTCAGTCTTAGGCATGGTCTCTATTAGAGTATGCATTCATATTTTGGGGGAAAGTCTTGTACAGTATATGGATTCATATTGTAATGAATACTTTATATTAATGGTCAATCCGATGTCAAAATATACGAAGTATTAGTGAGCATCTTTTTATACTTTAGGTATTAAAAAAGCCTGCCGCTACGAATTGGGATTTGTGATGCTTTGTAAATATTCTTTCCGTAGCGCCCGTGTGCCACAGAACAAGGAAACAAGGAAAACAAGAAAAGCACCTGTGTGGATAGTTCATCTTCCTTTTTCTGGATGGTGATGCATTTCTTGTGTATTTGGCGAGCATTGAGAATTGGGTGACTAAGGTTGATGAGGTGCGGTTAAAGCATAATGTTACTCCCAATCTCCAGTTATGAGGGTTTGAAAAATAAGTGATAATGTAAGGTTTCTTTGATAAAAACAGGTATCATCTGGGGGGCATTGTTCAGTGGTGGAGTGCTTACCTGGAATGCTCAAGGCTTATATTCATGTTTAATTTCCTACATTGGACACACACGTGCGCACACACACACACACACACACACACACACACACACACACACACACGGGGTGGGGGAGAAAAATGTTTATATTATTGAAATTATCAAAGTACAAATTTCTTGCTTTTAGGTGACAGGCAGAATCCTGGGACCAGTATTATGAATGCCCTTTATCACTTAGGTCAACAGTCCTTAACAGTGCACTGCCTTTAAAATTATATTATAGGGCTATCTAATCAGGGCAATTGTGAAGTCAAGGGTATGGTATTAATCAGCTTTATAGCAAGATTTTGCATATTCACAGGCAACCCATGGGTTAGAATGAATTAGTAAATATCACCGAATGCTAAAATATTTAGTTGTTTCTCATAGAGATGCCTTCATGTTAAAAATGTAAAAAATGTTCTCACTTTTAGATGATGTACTTGCAAATATTTAGATGACTAAGATAAATTTGACTGGGCAGGGCATAGTGGTGCATACCTTTAATTCCAGCGTCCAGGAAGCAGGTGGATCTACGTGAGTTTAAGGCTATTCTGCAGCCTGGTTTACAAAGTGAGTTCCAGGACGGTCATAGTTGTTACACAAAGAGACCCTGCCTTGAAAAAGCAAAAACCAAAACAAACAAGCAAAAAACAACAAAAAAAAGATAAGTTTGACCTATTATAGATCCCATCTTGTTTGTTAAATAATCACCTAATATTTTTACTTATTTTTTTAAAAAATAAATAATGTCTTACATACAGTCTTTCTGTTTTTTTTCCCTTTAGAAGTAACAATCTCCTATTTTGGTGGTTTTCCATAGCTATTTGGGGCTAGTACATGTTTTTTTTTTTTTTTTACCGGAGAATATTATTATGTGAACAGAATTTATTTTGAAGGATATGACTGAAAATAATAAAAGACAGGATATTTTTAATTCTTTCAAAATCTTTTTATACAATTTTGCTTAAAAGACGAATCGTGCATAATGTTGCCTATGTATAGGTCTGTTCTATTGATTCTACTTATTAATTAAGAGCCACTTGGCGTAAAGAACAAGCAGATAATTTACAGGGGATCGTCTGAAAGTTGCAAATGAATGGATACTTTAGTATTCTGCCCTCTTACTCAGCAAGCATTCGTGTCATCAAAACTCACGGGAAAGGACAAACAAGGTTGCACCTGAGAGGAGTCACATGTGCTTGCTCCCATACCCCCTAGCCATATCCCTGTCCTTCAGTGCTGTGCTATCACAGGCCACTGCTGGCCTCTCTCCAGCTTAAAAAGTTCCAAGTGCTTAGCGGCGTCTAGGTAACAAGGGTTCTGCTGGATAGGCACTTCTGCAGAACAGCTGGCTTTCTATGTCAGCAAAGAGTCCAGAGGAAACGCCAGATGTGGTTCACTCACGCTTACTGTGACACTTGTCCTCTAGTTCCTATTCTCCAAACTCTTAGACATGGCTGACTTTTGCTCAGAGACTATTAAAACACACACAATGTTAGGCGAGGGAGTTCTATGCTTTAGATGACATCAGCAGCAGTAAACTAACTCTCTGTTGATACTGTTAGTTGATATTTTTTCAATGTGCTCCTTGGTTTTCTTGTGTGATCTAAATGTAAATCTAGTCTCCACAATCCTGTACACATTTCCATCTAGGACACAGGTTTAGTGACTTGTAAATAGAATGAGACACAGCTCATTAGTGCTTTCTTGACTATACATTCTATACAGGTGACGTGCCCCAGTCAATACTGATATCAAGTACATATTTGTTTTATAAAATCACTTAAGGACTGGACAGTAGTGGCCTTCAACTTTGATCCTAGCTCTCAGGAGGTAGAGGCAGGGGGATCTCTATGAGTTCAAGGCTAGTCTTGTCTACAGAGATCCAGGACAGTCAGAACTGTTACATAGAAACCCTGTCTCAAACCAGCCCACCCACCAAACCAACCAACCAACCAACCAACCAACCACCAACCACCAACCAATCAACCAATCAACTAACCAACCAACCAACCAACCAACCAAACAAACAAAACAACTCACCCCCCACAAAACAAAGACCACCAACACCACAACAAAAAAAGCAAACACCACTTGAAAAGTGAGAAACAAAGGTTCAGGTTTGAGTGTGTTTTAAGTAAAATTTGTTTTAAATTCACACACAGCATAATAACCAACACTAGATACTTGGACACTATTTTTATCCACTGTTGAAACAGCAACTTCTCAACATTTTTTTGAAAGCTTAGGTTTTTTGTGCTGTTTCCAATTTTACAGGAGGCATAACGCTTTTTACTGATAAAAAAAAATTAGCACTTTTCAAGACTAGGAATGCTAGTCAGTAGTAGAGCATTTGCAAGATGCAGTGAAGTCCTGGGCCCAACCCCGAGGCTTCAAAGCAGAAAATGGGTCCTTGTTATGGTGACTATGTCACAGATAATGGGAGTTAGGTGTGGTAGAGAAGAAACTATGAAGATATAGAAGAGGGGGAGAGAGAGAGAGAGAGAGAGACAGAGACAGAGACAGAGACAGACAGAGAGAGAGGGGAGAGAGAGGAGAGAGAGGGAGGGAGGCAGGGAGGGAGAGAGACAGGTTGAGGAAGAGAAAGAGAAATACTGATGGTGTGAGGCTTCCTGGCAAATGACTGCTGAGGGCATAGACTGACAGACTCTTTCTTGTTCAAGGAAGCCCCTGCATCTTTCTCTGCTCTTCACTGCTGTTTAAGAGTCCCTCCCCAAACTAGTGGTTCACGAGAAAGCGTAAGTTCTCCCTTATAGTTTGGATCATGGCCATGGGATGTCTGCAATGGCTTTGTGTGAACACACATGATCAAAGCTTCAGTTTCTCCTCGGGACTAATTATTTCATCTGAGAAACATTGAGTTCTTTATGTGTGTGTTCGCCTGTGCATGTATTCAGGTGGGGCTGGAGCTGACATCAGTTGTCTTCATTAATGACCCTCCAACTTAAGTTTTGATTTTTAGAGGTAGACTTTCACCTGTAGCTCAGACTTTCCTGGAACTTACCAGGTAACTCAGGTTGACCATGATGATTCTCCTGCTTCTCTGGGCCCCAAATGCTGAGATCACAGGCTTGATAGCTTCAGCCTGATGTTTTGAGATAGGTCCCTCACTAACCATCTAGCTCACTAACTTCTCCAGGCAGCTGTCCATCAAACCGCAGAGGTCCAGTTTCTCCATCACTTTGTGCTGGCAATGTAGACTTGTACGGCCATGCCCGGCATGGATGTCGAGGTCCTAACTCAGGTCTTCATGCTTATTCCTTAAGCATGTTACCAACAGGGCCACCTTTCAGCTTCTTTCTTGTTTTAAAAACATTCACCGTGTGATAGGGCAAAAAAAGTCGCCTTTCTTAAAAGTGCAGTTCATGATTTTTTATTTTTTAGACTTGAATGAAAATTACCACAAACCAACTTTGTACAATTTCCATTATTCTGATTTCTCCAGAGCCTATTAAGACACAACCAAAGACTCTTCATTTTTTTCCCTCAGGTGCTTAAAATGACACATTTGCACATCGACATTGCCTACAACATAAAAGTTAGTATTTTACTCTCACCTTCACTAAGTTCAAATATATTTTTAAAAAATTCCGTGTGATTTCTGACTTGACCCATGGGTTACTTTAGAACCTTATCATCTAATTTTAAAAGGCCCGTGGGTTTTCCAGCATTTTCTGTTATAATGCTAATGTAGTTTTGTTCTGCTTAGAAAACTTACTTTGCATTATTTCAGATTTTCAAAAATTCATGGAGCCTTGTTTTGTGACCTATAATAGTTCTATGGACTACTCTTCTATATTCTGCATTAGAGAATGTTTTGTATGTACTGGCAAATAATACATACTCTGCCATGTCCGATACAGGGTTCTGTAAATCCCAGTCTGTCCATTTGGCTGACGGTGATGCTCAGGTCACTCATTAGCATCCTGTCTAGTGTTTATTGCTCACCCAGGGAGTAGTGGTGAGGAATCCAAATCAGTACCAAAGTGTCTATGGTTTCACTCCTCACAGTCCATTTCAAGTCTCTGCTCTCCCCAGAGTCTGTCATTAAATATATGTCTATATAGTTTCCCCTGCCAAGTCTTATATTGCATCCTAGGATGGTAAAGGTCTAGTTTGTAAATCCAATTTCAGCTTCTTTCAGGTAAACACAAACTTGACTTTTAAATTTAATATTGTTTTTATCTTTGAAAATAATTTAAACATATATGTGCATTCCTAAACAATATGTTGTTGAACTCTTCATGTTGATAAGAGACTTATTTTAAAATGTAAGTTTCTACACTTGATCTTAGCCAAAAGGCCGAGAAGAGATAAAATGTAAATTTCTGATGTGCTAATACAGGGCACTGACTGGCTGCTTTGAAGATGATTCTTGTGCAGGTGGATGAACTAATGTCACTGCTTCAGGTGTAATATAGAAATGTATGACCCATTCATGAGTTAAATTCAATAAACTATGTTATTTGAATTAACCTGTCCTGGTAGAACTGGAATATGTTTTTATACTTAGATAATCTTAGTTTTCCTAGAGTTTGAATTTATTGTATAGTGCCGCTAATGCATATTGACTTTTATGCACTGGAAAATCTTTTGGATTTAAGCAACAAATGATATTTGTTTTCAATTCCTTTTGGCTTTGTGATTGTCACCTTAAAATATTTCTCCTCTTTTCTCATCAACACACTAAAATTCAAAATGAACATATGCCTCCGTAAGTAAACATAAATTTCAGTTCTCCAAAAATTCAGAGTTAGGGCTAAATATAATCTTGGTGTTTCAACCATCAGATGTTTGACATCTGTACTGATTTTACACTAGCAAGCTAAATATTTCTTGGAAAATTCTCATGTAAGAAAGTGATATATTTCAAGAAACTCAAAATATCCACTGCTTCTACAGGTAGTTGTCAGCTGCCTGGGGTGAGAAAGTCAGCTTTCTTTAGGGCTGGCATCCCTGGTAGGTTGCCTGCCTGTGCTCAGTGGCCACAAAAATTTGGGGCAAACTAATTGGACTCAATAGGTTTTAAATCACACACACTCACACACAGACTTACACACATACATATACATTCACACACACACTCACACACACTTACACACACACTCACACACTTACACACAGACTTACACACATACATACGCACTCACACACACTCACACACTTACACACACACTCATATACTTACGCACAGACTTATACACATACATACACATTCACATACACACACTTACACACACACTACATACACTCACACATACACTTATACTTACACACACACTCACACATACACACACACTTACACTTACACACAGACACTTACACACGCACTTACACAACTCACACAACTTTCATATACACTCACACACTCACACACAGACTTACACACATGCATACACATTCACACACACTCACACACTTACACACTCACACACACTTACAACACACTCTCACACACTCACACACACTCACACACACTTACACACTCACACAACACACACTTACACACACTCACACAACACACACTTACACACACTCACACACACTCACACACACACTTACACATACATACACACACACACAGGTATGCACATATGTATGCATATATGAGAAGAT
Source organism: Phodopus roborovskii (assembly GCF_943737965.1). Classification (NCBI taxonomy): domain Eukaryota; kingdom Metazoa; phylum Chordata; class Mammalia; order Rodentia; family Cricetidae; genus Phodopus; species Phodopus roborovskii. The sequence continues at coordinate 4,527,028 of NW_026126415.1, forward strand.
GTGGATTCAGGCGAAGGTGGATGAGGGAAACCGAAGGAATAAGGGAAAGTGGAGGGAGATTTGGTGAGAATAAAAAGAATTCACATAAGAAGGGAAAATACTAAAAACGTTGGGATTTAAAGAAATAACGATAAAAGGTCAGCCCGGCGCATGATAACTTTATATGTCTGACTACTCCATCTTCTCACAGCTTTAGTTTTCTTCTTTCCATGTGTACATGTGTGTGGTCTCTGTGTGCAGGTTTGCATGCTCGTATGTATGTGGGTACATGAGTGTGCACACACATATGTGGACATATATGTATGGGAGGCCCGGCACTGATCCGGAGTTTTCCTCTATCGTTTTTCCATTCTTTGAGGATGCGTCTCTCAGTCAAACCAGAATTTGCCAATATGGCCAGTCTCAATAGCCAGCTTGCTGACTGGCTGGTATCTGCAAACCAGTCTCGTCTCAGAGAAGTCTGACTGTTGTGGTCAATACCTGTCGACCTCGTCTTCCCATCACAACTTCTCGTTTTTTGCCTAGGGGATGGTTTTGATTTATTGTATGATACGTGAAAGGCAAACCTGATTTCCTACGTTGAGTAATTTGCGTGTTAATTTTGTTAATTTCAAACCTTATCACTTTCTGTTCAGGTTCTATCAGTCGGGATGATAATTGCAGGCTGGCCTCAGGATGTGTGACTAATGTGAACTGGGGTTAATAGCACACATTTTGGTTGCGTGGTGTGTGTGTGTGTGTGTGTGTGTGTGTGTGTTCTTTATAGCCACTCCCTCTAGATTTTACTTGGAGCTGAACAAAGTTACTCAATGTGGAACCGAAGGTTGGCTGCTGTTGAAGAGTATTAGGGTTTCAAAATCTGGAGGGTGATTTTACCTTTAGAATTCTATTTTATATGAGCCATATCCGAACCGATAATCTTCACTCTTCTGTATTCTAACGCTTGATTGCCTTTTGAAACAGAAACATTATTTTTATTTCTCTCCTTCTTGGTAATAAAGAGAGGGGACTGCATTTGAGAAGTACTAACACTTAGGCTCCTCATGGAGGGGAAGATGTGACTGGGAGACAAAACCATTAGCTTGAGCTTTGGCTCAAACTCTCCATGCAGCCATTCTTTCCAAGTCTTGACAGTACCCGGAAGACAAGATCGCGGGTCTATAGTTCTTTTCACTTTGCTCACACCCTAGCTCCGTACTCTAGTGTACCACCAGGGAGAGAAAGAAAGTGAAAATGACCGAAGTAATAGTAAACCAAGAGAGGAAATTTACCCCCAAGGTCCAATGCGAGGCTGGTCCAGTCTGTCACTCACATATCACATATTGTTTACCCTTTTTAAGTTCAAGGATTTTGTCAGAGTTTAAAAGAAAAAACTCCAGGGCAGGGGAATGTAAACCTCATCAGCTACCTGGAGGACTAAAATGGAGAAGGAAAAAAACATCCATGTACTTTGAAATAAGCTGCGAGGAGGTTACACATGGCGGCAGGCTGCCGCTACACGGCAAAGAGCAGAGCTTTGGAGAATAAGAAAGTAGCAGAAAAAGCAAACAACCATATTTTGGGTCTGATCTGCATCTGAAATAATGAGGAAAAGAAGAAGAGGCATTCACAGACCCTCTCGGAGGTCGCTGGGGCTGCAGTAGGGGTTACTCACGTAAATAAGGGAGAGCAACTCAGAGGAAAGAAAGCTTTTGCTAGGCAATGGTTGACTCACAATTATTTCACCAAAGGTAAAGATACTTCCTGTCTCACTGTGTACTATAGGCATCCAGAAAAGGGTGAACTAAAAATCCCAAATGAAATGGAGCCAGCTAAGGCATACAGCACCCACCATCACCAAGGACAATAACCACAGTGGCTTCAGGAGACAATCTTTCCCGATGTGACTGAATGGACCAGACGTGCTGGTATAGGGTTCTAGGAGTCTGGAATGTTCCTTTAGAAATTTAATGTTCTTAGGACCAGAGGATACTTCCATGTCTAATCTAATGCTGGTTTAAGATTATGGCACATTTACAGTTTATCTTTTCAAATTTCTTTACAATGATCAGAATTACTGATGTTTTATCTGTAAGTCAACACTCTACTTTTACTGGTCTTAGCCACACCGGACTTGATAGTGACTCCAAAATTAAGTTCTTTGGCTTAGTTCTTTCTCTGGGAACCCCCACTTTTTGTAAATAGATTTTGAAATAAATTTTACAAACACATTATAAACTGTAAAATCAAACTACTATTTTTCTATTCACCCTGGAATTCCTTATAGTAACCCTATGTTCTATCATTATTAATATGAAATTTTATTATCTGAAATGTTTAAAATGATTTGAAAGCAAGTAAAGATATTAATACTGTCTAAAGCTGGGCAAGTACCTACCTAGGAAATCCTGTTGTTTGCACAGGCACCGCAGGACTTTCCATTTATTTTTTACTGCTCCCAGTCAAGTGAGGGTTCATTTTCTTCTCAGAGGTACATTGCACTGGCCTTTTGCAAAGGACTGTTATTGTAAAGGAAAATTAAAGCTAGTACTGTGTAAATAATAGCTTGTCTATGTTTACATTCTTGTTTTCTGTTTGTGGGTTCCTCAGGTCAAGTCAGCCATGAGGTCCACATCTACGGCCCCCACCAAACTCAAGTAATTCATCTTCATAACTCACAGCAGAGTTTGCTCATCGAGATGAGCGTTCTTTCCTTGGGGGCATGGTTGAGTAGAGTTGCTGGAGGCATGCTGTATTCTTCTCACAGCACAGTTGGTTTTAACAGAGGGGATCGTATTTCCTCTCTGAATTCCTTTGTCACCCTTGAGGGAATGCCATTTGAGCTCAGTGATATGCTTACATATCATATGTCACTTGCCCCCAGATGCCCTGTGCAATGGCCTTGAACTTGTTCTGAAGCCAGAGGGGAAGCTCTTACCATGACTATTATCACTTAGTAATAATTGCTCTTTTCAACTGTGTTTGCCCTGATGATTGAAGGTTTATAAGCAACATCCTGTTTTTGCTTAAATTATTAATCTCTTTAAATAACTATTTAGTGTTTATTCCAGCAGGAAATGATGGCATTGAGAGAATATACTTATAGATCACTTTAGTTAAACTTCCATTCTTTTAGGGAAGGAACAATAATAAATTTTTATAAAAGCCTCTTTGGATGGGTATTATATAATGAGTTAGTACAAATGTACTTATTATTGCTTTTCAGGCTTCTGATGTTGTACTGGTATTTAACCAAGAGAACGTTTTCCTGTTTCTATAAAACAATACTTTTTTTTTTATTAATTTGGAAAACAATACTTTTAATGTCTTCACCATGGACAATAGTATTTAATAATAAATATCACGATAAAGAATTATTTCCATGAAGTTTTTTGTGCAACCATAATTAACTTTTTTCAAGAATTTATGTTAAAATTTGCCAACTCAGTTAAGAACTATGTGCTGTCGGCTGGTTTACTTGGGTCAGTATTCGAGCCACTCATTACTCTGTTAGTGTTTTAGATGGAACCTCCTTCTCTTTCTCATTCCCTCCCTCACACATGCTTGCCCCTTCCTCTCTTTCTCCGTCTCTCCAGTTCACTTAAATGCACACCCCATGTTGTAAGTACAAAAAAAATAATGACCATATTTACAATGATGTCTCTATCGCTTGAATCTTGCCAACTTTGTCTTATACCTAATATGGTCTGGATTTGTTGCATAGTAGCCAAAAGATAGAAGACTAGTTTATTTTCAAAAACACAGCCTTTCCTAGCGCCATTACATAAGCTCAGAGCAGTCTGTGCACTGCGGTATTCACTCCAGTTAAGGCCACCTGCGAGTCATTGCCCTTTACAATATTCATTTCTGATAAGAATCTGGGAATATTCATGATACCAAATGGCAAACACACATTACAGTGTCGAGAATGTTTAAACAGCACACATTTGAAGATCAGTGGGAGATCGATTTCTCCTACCGAGTCAGTTACAGAAGCGCAGTACCTAGCCTTGAGTGGGCAGATATCCCTCTCGGCCTCTGAATCAGCCTATAGGTGTTACAGCAGTTGTAGGAGAGAGCGCCCTCCAGTGTTGAGTTCCCCTCCTTCCTTGATCCTTCCTTGTGTAAAGTTAGCTCAGGACAGAGTTCCCACTCAGTAGTACATTTTTCATGCTACGTTATCACATATTTCCTTCATAGTTCTAACTGCCAGACAATGTTATAAGTAAGAAGAGAGGCTGACTTGTCCCTGTACTTTGCTAAAATTTTATCTAGCATCAATAAGAATACTGGGCAGAAAAATCCTGGGGGGAAAAAGTCATGACAATAATACTTCACACCCACAGCTAGACGACTTGATAGACAAAGAACCTGCTACGCAAGCCTGAGTACTGGAGTTCCATCCGCAGGACGCACAGTAAGGTAGCAGAAGAGCAGTGAGTGTCCTAAGGCTTCCTGTCACCTCTGCACGTATATCCTGGCCTGCAGATCCCCCCCAAGTAAACACATGAGATAATAATTAATAAGTATTGCGGTTAAATAATAAGGATCAGGATAAACAAATAGGCCGAATAGATGTTTATTTAGGGAGAAATAACTTACAACCTAGACAATGAACACCAGCAAGTTCCACCGGATGCTCTCCTGTCTGAGTCCCGCCTATCTTGCTTTCCTATTGGCCAACAGTGCTTTATTCATTAACCAGTATGACAAACATATTTACATAATGGCATCTCCCATCATCTCCTCTTTTCTGTCTAAATAAAAAGAAGGGTTTTAACCTTAACATAGCAAAATATATAACACAACAGTTATCAAATAAGAATCACAGTTAACAATATTTAGTTCATTAACATTTAGCAAGATTTAAGAAAATGTTCCATCATCTATCCTATCTTTGTGAGTCCCGCCTATCTTGCTTTCCTATTGGCCAACAGTGCTTTATTCATTAACCAGTATGAGAAACATAAATACATAATGGCATCTCCCATCAAATAAGTAAATTTAAAAGTGAATACTAAGTAGTTATCTAAATAATCTAAATCAAAACAGTTAAACATTATTTTGAAATTTTATTTTTAATATTTTTAATTGTGTCTATGTGTGTTGGTTTGTGTGGGTAAATGCATGTGAATGCCAGTGGCCTAGGAGGTGTAGGCCACACAGCAAGAGCTACCTGTTGTGGCTGCTGGGCACTGAACCCAGGCCCTCTGGGAGAGCAGTGAGTGACCTTAACTGTTACATCACCTCTCCAGCTTGTCTTACCTTTTTGTGGTGATGTAAGATTATGAAAGCACCTCTTCCATTCTAAGAGATGGGAACTTGTGTTGGACCTCACATCCTGAGTTACTGATACACTGTCAGGTCATTCAAGACTCCAGAGGGCTAATCCTGCTGAGTGTTCAGTCTGTCTGTCTAACCCTCCTATAAGAGAACAACATAACAGTCTTACTTGCTTTGTATTTCCCATGCAACCAGCTGTCACCACCTAAGCTAGTGTGTATCTTTAATCTTAAGTTCTGTACTCTTCCATGCCCCTGACCTGAGAGGTGTGTGCAAGCTTTTGTACACATGTTATGAAGAATTATTTACTTAAAATAGAAAATGCATGCTGGAAGCCATCATATAAAATGAATATTCAGTATAAGCATTGAAAGTAATATACAGATATGGATTGGGAAACGATGTCTGTTTTCTCTGTCATTTGGGGTCAGTTGGAGCCACTGATGTAATCCCTTATAAAGCTCTGTTAACTACTCAAGTCAAGCGTCTCTCAGTTCTCAATAAACACAGAAGAGTGTCCTTTGTTAGGGACAGACAGACACACACTCAGAAAGATTGCATCCACCAGACAATATTCATGCAGGAACATCTTTAACCTTACACAACAGACAGACAGAGGCTCTAGAGAGCCTCCTTACTTGCATGGGAAAGGCCCCTGGCTTACAGTAGAAAACACTTAATTTCTAGCCCCTTTGGTCTTACTTTTAACGTCTTGCATCCTTCTACCCTCTCCACATCCATAGTCCGCAGGACTCTGTGGAAGGCCATCCCGAGGCTGCAGAGAATGTTTCCTGTTTGTCAGAAGTTCCTCCCTGTGTAGTCTTCAGTACAAAACCCATCTTGTCATTGCGAACTGAGCCTGCAGAGCTCTCAGAGAGACTGAGCCCTTATCTGCCCCTTTTCCCCAGAGCGGTTTCTACGGTCCCAGGCTATGCAGCGCCTTCCCAGCGATCCATTTCAGTTGAGTTTTTGTGGCAGTCTTCTTCTGAAGGGTCTAACCACAAAGGCAAGGGGGACGACGACAATGGATCGGATAAGAAAGTGGGTGAGTGTAGGAGAGAATGTAAAAAGGCAAAGGCACCTCTGAGTGCTTAATGGGGAAGAACATTCGAGAAATGTTGTTCACATCGTGAATGTTGTCATTAGGTTTTAGACTAAAATTCCTATAGGCAGATTGACACCAGTGTAAAGAGTAAGGTTTTTTCTTCCCGCCTCCGAGTCTTGTCCCGCCACCGTGCCAGCCCCAAATAACATACAGAAACTCTGTATATGATATAATTCTGTTGGCCAGTTACTAGTTTCTTATCGGCTAGCTCTGTGTTAATTATTAACCCATTTTTATGTATTTCCATGTGGTCTTACCAGCGAGAGGCAGCTGGTGGTTCTAGTCTCTCTAGACTCTCCATGTTGACCCCTCCTTCCTCCTTCCTATTTCCTCCTTGTCTCCTAGTCTCACCTACCTTCCTTTCCTATTGGCCAACAGTGCTTTATTCATTAACCAGTATGAGAAACATATACAGAATGACATCTCCCATCACACCAGTTGTTGTATGTAGACTTATCATGAGATGTACAGCTCTTTTCCTGTCAGGACATTTTCCTGGACTGGCATTTCTTTTGGGTGTGGAAGGCATTATAGTAACAGAGTTGCTATGTGACCTACTTTTTTGTGGCTCTCTTTGTGTAAGGGATTGATCAAGAAATGTGAGGTTTGAATAAATGTTCCCTGAGAAGCAGAGTTTAAAAAGAAAAACAAAACAACAACAACAACAAAACCCAAAGAAAACAAACAAGCAAAGCTCCAGAAAGCAGATACTCTGCAAAGAGGTGAAAAAGTCTAGTATATAGATTGCATACTAGCAATTACCCAGGACTGTAAATGTCTGCAAAATGAGATAGAAGATGGTGTGTTAAAATTGAGAAGAAATTTGCATTCAAGTTACACCTGTATGATCTCATTTGTAAATAACCAATTAAAAAAAACATATCATTTTACCTGTGCAAGGTCATAACAACAATGGAGTGCAATCAGGCAAATAATATCATTGTTAGGCAAAGAAAATAGAGACCATATCCTTTTACAAAGACACAGTGTTTTACATTCAGGCCAAACTGCTCTACACCTAAATCTGAACACACTTTAGCAATGAAGCATATAAGCTAGAAAGTAAGCAGATGACCACAAGTAGAAACCCAGAATTAATCTTATTAAATTATACATGGATGCACATCTGCTCAGCCACTGGTGTGACATCAATACCAACTCACTTCCTGGTTGACAATGTCACCTGTATGTAAAGCCAAGGCAACTAGATAATTGATTGACCAATTGGTGTCAATGATACTGTAGATCATTTTCCTTTACATTTACAAAGTAACATCTCTCAATAATTGGAAACTTGAACCAAATTTGACTTTAGTGGAGGATGATCAAGGAGATAAGCTAACCAAAGTTCCTCCCTTTAGCTCTCACACACAGAAAGATCCCTGGAATATATTCAGGGACATATTCATAGGGAGAGAAGACTAAATAATAGATAACCTATTAATAAAAACTAAATAAATAATAATCTATTGCTTATGTTTTGAGAACATCTACCATTCACTTTTTACTTAGTTTGAAAGCACCTCTCAAGTATACTCCATTTCCTGGGTATGACAGCCATGTGTTTCAGGCATTGGTCCTAAAACGCCTGTATGCTACGACAAAGGCAATCTATAAGCTAACTGTGAACATCACATTGTGGCAAGGAATTTAGTTCAAATAAACTTGTTTGGAGTAGGCGATTGGCCTGTATAGCTTTTACTGTGGAGGAGAAACTGTCTAGCCCTGGGGAGGAGGGTAGAGGTATATTGTGATTACTATTGTCCTGTTGTGTTTCATGTGACTTATGCTCACATTTTTTCCACCCCATCACCTTCAAATCCTTCTTAGGTCATACATTTTTGAAAGTGAAGAAAAGCAACCGCCCTGATTTGTTGGGAAATATTCCTGAAGGGAATGGTTTGCCAAATGTCTGTTTTCTAAGAAGCATATGCTTAGTTTGTTTTCATAGTGAACTACCATAGTTAAAAAAAATACTTTCCTCAGTTACTAAATCAAATCCTATATATTTTCACCCGAGCTAGCCTTCCCTTTTGAAAGCTGATAATGGTTACAGATAATCAATCAAGTGAAAATATTTTACTCCATCAGTATGACTTACATTTCACAGTTTGTAAAGAAAGTGCTGTTACGGTCATGATTTAAAAAAAAAAAAAAACAGCTTTTCAGGGTAGGAAGAAGTGCTGGGAAATGCTGTTTTCTGGACGTGACATGCCTATCACACTCATGAGCTCACAGCAGCTGTTGTTACCTGCATACAATCTGCACAGATCCAGCCACCTGTAATTCCAACATGGATGGGGGAGGAGCTCACAAGGGCACACTCCTGGCTGGACAATTGATAGCTGCCAGTGAAGAGAGAGAGCATATGACAACTGGCAGCTTGCCCGAGTTCTAGTTGATGGCCTTATATCATGCACAAATTGGCAATGCTAACTGAGCTTAATGGGACATTAGAGGTAGAATAAGGGGAAGAGGAATTTGGGAGAAGGATGTGTTAGCAGAACCAAGCAGGTGTTGGAGGGAGGAAGTCAGTGGTGGAAATGACCATATTTCATTATATACATGCACAAAATTAATTCTCTAACAATACATTTTTAAAAATAAGAGGAGGGGCTTCAAAGATGGCCCAGTCATTAAGTGATCTAATGCCTCCCAGGGAGGACCAGGGTTCGGTTCTTATCACCCATGCCTGTGGGCTCACGATCACCCGTAACTCCAAATTCAGGGGATCTGATGTTTTCTTTTGGTCACCAATAGAATGTGCATGCATGTGGTACATGTAAACCCAGGTAGGGATATGCACACACAAATAAATGAAAATAGATAAATCTGATAAAATAAATTGAGAATAAGATAATTGAGAGAATAAACTGTGTAGAGTGAAGATTACAAACAAATCAGAAATACTGCTTAATATTGTACAGTAATGGGGTAGTAGCGGTACACACCTTTAAACCCAGCACTCAGGAGGCAGAGGCAGGTAGGACTCTTGAGTTTGAGGTCTACAAAGTGAGTTCCGGGACAGTCAGGGCTGCAGAAAGAAACTCAGTCTTGAAAAACATTATGGGGGCTGGAAAGATGGCTCAGCAGTCAGGAGCACCGACTGCTCTTCCAGAGGACCTTGGTTCAAGTCTCAGCACCAACAGGGCAGCTCACAGCTGTCTGTAACTCCACGATCCAATACCCTAACACAGACACATATATACAGGCAATAGAGTACAAGATAAAATAAAATAATGTAATAAAGTAAATAAATTAAAAACAATCTTACAGGTGACTCTATCAACAGAAACTAAAGAAAGAGTAACTTTCCATGTTTAACAGACGTGTGTCTGGATTAACAAGGACCCAAGAATGTGACAATGTTCTCTTTTAGTGGTTTTCAGGGGTGACTTTGTTCTCACTTCTAGCAGATGTTGGGCATCATCTGGACGACCTTGGACTGTTGCATTTGGAGGATGTTGCTTTAGTTGGAGAGAAGACAGGGCTGCTTCCGCATCCTATAGTGCTCACAACAGCCTACTCTTCCTTACCCTCCAAAGAACGACACACAGATCAAACACTTGTGGGGCATAGAAACCACGCCTATGTTGTTTTCTACGTGTGTTGCAATAGTGACATTGGGAAGTTCCAAATTACAGAGCCTTTACTACAGAGGTTCTGATACAGGTTGATACTCTAAACCTGACTTTCAACTTCACAGAAATGAGTCACTGAATTTACTTTTGATGGTAGCTTTCTTGTCAATCACTATAGAAGAGAGATAATTCCTAGACTTGTAGAGGTAGACTTAAACAAAACAAAGAGTTAAAACAGGCCCATGAAATAACACAGATAACTGATTTACTTGTGGCAGTTTTAATGCTGGGGCCGAGCAGCTCAGTTGTCCTTCGGATTAAAATGAGAAGATTTTGACTCTTAAATTTTAATACAAAATGATTTAATGAAAAAAATTCCACCGAAGCAAGTATATACCACCCAGTTAAAAAAAATAAAAAGGAATAGATTGGTTTCAGAATGGCTATTTCTAAAATGTATAGATGGAGCTTTACATAAAAAGATGGCCTTTGAATAAATCTGCACTTCAAAAATACCAGTAAATATTTGTTTCCCAAAAGGATCTGATCCTGAAATGTTAAATACCACGAGTTGAAAAAGCTACTTCTATTTTAGAAAGAAGTAATTATGAAAAGCAGAACTCCTTCCTCTTATGACATCAACTTATAATTGTTTAGGATTTGATTATCTGCTGCACGAAATGAGGAAGTCCTCACTCTCCCTGTGGGTGCCGATGCAGCCTTCTCTCTCATCTTGTTACTCATTAGCACCTGTCCTAGGCAGAGAACCGGAGCCAGGAGAGGAGATGTTTTCACTTGTTAGTGATGATTGGAAGGGGAGAAAAGGAAAGCACAAACAAGATTTACCATTCTCCATCATCAGCCCTGACTCACCGCAGCAATGCTGCCTCTGCATCCTTCATTCAGGGCGGTATGCAGGAGATTGTTGAGGGAAGTGACCCACTAGCTACCTGTGTAGCCTGTTAGTTACAGAAACATAGTACCCGGTTATTGACGGTGTGTCTACTCAACATCATTGACGTTATTGCCATGATAACTTCAGGAGGCAAGGCTGGAAGCTGACAGGCTTTCTAATGGGGAGAGAGAGACAGGGGGGAGAAGAAGAAGAAGAAGAAGAAGAAGAAGAAGAAGAAGAAGAAGAAGAAGAAGAAGAAGAAGAAGAAGAAGGAGAGAGAGAGAGAGAGGCAGATAGAAAGGGAGGGAGACAGGGAGGGAGGGAGGAGACAGAGAGAGTTTTATGATGTGGTACTCACTGCATTTAGTGGGAAACGAATGATTAGTTTCTAGAGAAAATTTTTAGAATGAATAATTGCAATAACTGCAATAAAGTCTTCTAGTGTAACCACCTTGGTGCTTGCTTAGAGGTCAGAAGATATTTTTGGAAAGTTTTGTTTTGGCTTACTAATTGGACCTGTGTTTTAAAGTGGTTTTATGATGAATAATGCACGCTAGAACCTTCTATGGGAATTCAAACTTCATCCAATCATTCTTCTTTCTCTAAATTACAATGTTTTGGAGAGCAAAGTACCTAATGCCATGTTGAATATTCCTGAGCATCTGGCATGCACATCCCAAGCAGGCTTGCAATTGGTACAAACAGCAAACCAGTTACAGAACAAATTAGTGATCTTGATGTATGAATAAGTGCCTTTAATCGTCTCAGGGGGACCAAAGTTTCGAATAAAGAACCATCTCTCTCTTTTCCCCAGGCTATTTTTAGGAGTGGATTCATTACTTCCTTTCAAATGAAAATTATTTTAAAATTTACTAAATGTGTTCTCCCTCTCCTTCTCTGTATTCTTGTAGATGCCAAGGGGACAGTCGGTCTTAGGTATTTTATCATCGACTTTACTTTTTTGAGACAGGATCTTTCAGTAGGAGCTGGGGTCACCTTGGCATTGGGATTACAAGTGTGCAGTACCATTCAAGCTTTTGTTTGCTCTTGTTTGTTTTGCAAAAACTCTGGAGATTGAATTCAGGTCCTCATGCTTGCATAGCAAGTGTTCCACAAGCGGAGGCATCTGCCCAGTCCTAACCTGTGCCTTTTAAGCTGGGGGGGGGGTCAGTCCTCTTTAAGACAATGTTCAAAGTAAAACTGAAATTGTGGTCTCCACAAACAAACCAAGCTTACAGATATTAGCTACTGAACCATTATAATAAAAAAAGTCATATATTTGGATTAGGACCATCACATTTCCCTTGGCCATTTTCTCCCACAAAAAAAGAAAAAAATCTAGATGAATTCAGAGAAGCAGAATGCACTTATGAGTTCACTTTTTGTGAAGAGCTGGATTTTAATGAACTCTTGGCCTCCTTGGAACCTATGTGAGTACAGCCGCCTTGAGGACAAGTTGATCTTGACGTGAACAAGAACAGCTCTGAGGTTGAGAGACCTCAGATAATGATCCTTCACTGAAATGTTTTGATGTTGGTAACTGGGGACAGAGACAGGCAACATAGTGAGATAGCCTTAGTTAAAAAATAAAAAATCAAAGACATGGTGTGTCTCCATCCACAGAAGAAAATGGCCTTTTTTTCTTATAAAACTAAAGCTTCTGCTCTTAAAAGCTAGCCCTTCTATTAACACAAATAATTCCACTTTACATGGCTGCCAAGAACACACATAGTGGTCAATAGGAGGAAAGGTTTGCCTGCTACTGCTGTATTATCTCTGTTTTGATTTCCCAATAGACAGCAGAAGTAACAGCACTTTCTTTCTCTTGCTTCTTGGAATAGAACGATTATCTTTTGACCTGAGCCTCGTAGGTTCATGCAGTCTATCAGGTCAGGAGCTAGGTTGTAGTTTTCTTTGTGTTTCTTACTTCCTTTCACAGTCTTGAACCGTGTAGTACCCACTGAATGTGTGTTGAATAAAGGAATGACCAAAGGGTTGGCATGAAGAAGGTTATAGAATGCTGGTGTGATAATGCCCCGCAGTAAGCCTGTCCTGGCTCCTCAATCTGTAAAGCTGAGCTTCAAGAAGGGCAGAGAAAGCATCATAGACACAAAGTAGATTTATAAATTAAGACACAAGAAGTGTTGTAGAATAAAATGTATTATGAGACTCAAGGATTGTAGTGGGAGAGAAGAGTGGTAGATTGAATGCCAATGGAAACTTCAGAATGTCTGATTAAGGAAGGGATAAGACAAATATGATCCCTGGAGGGAAGGGAAGAGACTAAACAATGGAGTTTCTCTTAGGCTTAGCAAAGATGTTTATAGGTTTAAACAGAAAGAGAGAAGCAACATCCTTAGTAATTTCATGATCACATGTCCCCTGGATTTGAGACATGAAAGATAACATTTGATCCATGTTAAATCTTATCAAGGCTTTGTTCTTTGCATTCTGGCCATAGGATTCTAGGATCTACCAACACTATAAGATACAGACTTCGGGTGTTGAAGCTGCAATGGCTACTACTATGATCAAAATGTGAGTCAGTACACTTGTGGTATTAGCCACACTTGTGTTCTGTTGGCAACAGGCTGTTTGGGAAAGAGAATAAGAAGTATGTTGTGTGTGTGTGTGTGTGTGTGTGTGTGTGTGTTTGTGTGTATGTGTGTGTGTGTGTAAGATATGAGGGTGTGCAGGGGATAGACTGAATTATATCCTCTCAAAATTTGTGTGTTCAAATGTTAATCTCATGTACTCCCAAATAGGAACAGATTCAGAAATAGTTTAACAAGGTATTTAAAGTAAGGACATTAAGGTGGGAACTAATCCATCATCACTTCGATCTGCGATGAACATAGTTGAGCAGATGTCTTTGTTGCATGGATGTGGATCACTTGGGTATATGCCTAAGAGTGGGATTGCCCGGACCTGTGGTAGACTGATTCCCATTTTCCTGAGGAACTGCCATACTGATCTCTAACATTGCTGTACAAGTTTGCACTCCCACCAGCAGTGGAGGAGTGTTCCCCTTTCTCCACATCCTCTCCAGCATGAGTTGTCATTGGCGTTCCAAATTTTAGCCATTCTGGCAGGAGTAAGATGGTATCTCAGAGTTGTTTTGATTTGACTTTCCCTGATAGCTAAAGATGTTCAGCACTTTCTTAAATGACTTTCAGTCTTTTTGATTTCCTCTATTGAGAATTCTCTCTTCCGTTCTGTACCCCATTTTTAATAGGGTTATTTGGTGTTTTGATGACTAGTTTCTTGAGTTCTTTGTATATTTTGGAGATCAGATGTAGGGTTGATGAAGATCTTTTCCAAGTCTGTGGGCTGCTGTTTGGTCTTGTCAACTGTGTTCTTTGCCTTACAGTAGCTTCTCAGTTTGAAGAGGTCCCATTTATTAATTGTCGATCTCAGTGTCTGTGCTATTGGAGTTATGTTCAGGAAGCGGTCTCCTCTACCAATTAGTTCAAGGGTACCTCCTACTTTCTCTTCTAAGAGATTCAGTGTGGCTGGATTTATGTTGAGGTTTTTGATCTATTTGGACTTGAGTTTTGTGCATGGTGATAGACATGGGTCTATTTGCATTCTTCTACACACCGTCATCCAGTTGTGCCAGCACCATTTGTTGAAGATGCTTTCCTCCTCCCATTGTATACTTTTAGCTGTTTTGTCAAAAAAACCATGTGTTCGTATATGTGTGGATTAATGTCAGGATTTTCGATTTGATTCCATTGCTCTACCTGTGTATTTTTGTGCCAATACCTAGCTGTTTTCAGGACTATAGCTCTATAGTAGAGCTTGAAGTCGGGAATGGTGATGCCTCCTGAGGTTCCTTTATTGTACAGGGTTGTTTTGGCTATCCTGGGTCTTTTGTTTTTCCATATAAAGTTAAGTATTATCCTTTCAAGGTCAGTGAAGAATTGTGCTTGGATTAATGGGGGATTGCATTGAATTCTTTTGGCAAGATTGCCATTTTTACTATGTCTATCCTACCTATCCAAGAGCATGGGAGATCTTTCCATTTTCTGGTATCTTCTTTAATTTCTTTCTTTACAGACACAAAGTGTTTGCTGTATAGGTCTTTCACTTGTTTGGTAAGCGTTACCCCAAGATACTTTATGTTGTTTGTGGCTATTGTAACTGGTGATGATTCTCTGAATTTTTTCTCAGCCCCTTTGTCATTTGTATATAGCAGGGCTACTGATTTTTTTTTTTTTTTTGAGTTTATCTTGTATCCTGCTGAAGGTATTTATCAGCTGTAGGAGTTCCCTGGTCGAGTTTTTTGAGTCACTTATGTAAACTATCATATCATCAAAACAGAGATCTCTTGAGCTTAGAGAGAGACCCACACCACTGATGCTCTTATCTAAGACTTAGAGCCTGTAGGACTGTAGGGAAATAAACAGCTGCTTCTAATAAAATGAAAAAAAAAAAAAAAAAGACAGAAAGAGATGAAAGACATCAGGGGAGGAGGAAGGGAGAGAGATGATAGAGTTAGAGATAGACAGATGGACAGACAGAGCTATGTGTGAATATAAACAATTTTAGGCTTTCTGAGTTATTGAAAAATTGAGCTTGAAGAGAAAATAAATCATTTGGTTAAATCTCATCCTTTATAGCCATGAAACTTAACTTTAACTCATTTAAGAGGAAAAGTGGGAAAATATTCCACCTTCGTCTTCTTATGCCCATAAAGTAACTACTCATTTAACTTAGTGACTTTTTTTTTTTTTTTTTTTTTTTTTTTAGTAAAATGAATTTTTCTTTATCACAACCTCAGGATTCCAACAATATGGAATCATAGGAACACTTTTGGTAAACTGAGCATAGATTCTGTTATGCTTTTTTGTTGCTTATCTTTTAAAAATTGTTTGTTTTTACTTTTGAGATATTATTTAAACTCTTATGTTATTTCAGGTCTAGTGTCATATCTGTCTTAGAGTTAAAGTTGTGAAAATTAAAGCATTTGCACATGGAGCCATGTAACAATGGATAATGGCTATTTTCAAATTGCGGGCATATCACTATTGAGAAGTTGACTTTTTAAAACTCCAGATTGCAGAGGTGCAGCTTCAGAAAGTCTGATTTACAAGGCTGGCAGACCCTATGCATTTGTACAATAAGTCTTCAGACAGTTTGATGCATCCGAACGACACTGGAAACCCCCGACCTGGAGGGTGACGTTGTGCCGGTGATGAAGAGGGGAGAGATAACTTATTACTGGCAGGAAAAGAACACTGCTTCTATAGCATTTATTTTCCCCTTTTTGACTCCTTAATCCTCAGGAGGTGGGGAGCAATCTCAGCGGTGAGTGTGGGAAGGGTTGGGTCAGTGTCCTCTTGGAATTTAGAAAAAGTAATGGTTTCTTTCCATCATATTTGTTTCTTTACACTGAGAAGGCATTGATCTACTTTTGTGTTGTTTTACATTTAATAATACAAACACAGCAAAGCTTCTTTACAATACCACGGTGATTAATTAAACTGAAAAACATTCCCATGTTATAATTTGGAAGTACAAAAAAAGTAAAACACACGGTAAAGTACTGCAATGATTTATTTCAGTTTCCAATACTCAGAAATTGAAAGCTTTCTATTATTCTCTTCATTAACTCTCAAATGTGGAGTATGAATATTTTGTTCCCAATGAGTATTATTTGAGAAAGCCAGTTGTTTTGATTGTCCCCCAGACAGCCTTAATGCGGTCCTTATTATTGTTCTGACTTAATCTGTTCTAGCCTGTATATCCTATACCTTTCTTCCCTTGACTTATTTGTGTGTGTGTGTGTGTGTGTGTGTGTGTGTGTGTAAGTGTGACCACAAAACAACAATATGGCACTGGCTGTCATCTTTATTGATTACAGGGGAAGGCCAGTTATAGACGAAACAATATCTCATTTTAATTCCTTATTTTTCATTGCTTCAGTACCTCATGTTTCACTTGATGGTTTTGTTTAAGGCTTGTCATACCATGGCATGGATTTTATTACTGAAGCTTTGGAAAACATAAATACTCCATCATTCTTTGATTTAAAGTAGGAGTTACAAGGCAGAGAAAATAGTCTACTTTGTCTTTGGGAATATAGGAAAAAAAAAAAGGCACCAGAGTCTTGCTTAAAAAAAAAAATAAATAAATAAAATCAGTGAACAGCTATCACATGAAGCAAACCTGGTCTCTAGTGTGAGTCCAGTGACAGCCATGACTAGGGAGACCCAGTACCTGCTCAGGTCAGCTCTAGTCACAGAGCAGCCGTGGAAGCAGCACAGGCTTACCATTATGCATCTCTCTCTCTCTCTCTCTCTCTCTCTCTCTCTCTCTCTCTCTCTCTCTCTCTCTCCCTCTCTCATGATGAAATCGTCACAGAATATATATTTGTGTAACTAGGAATTACAAAATGTTTAATGAAATGTGAGCCCTGTGCAGATTTCTCTCTGTAGGTGCAAAACCGTTGTGGCATCTTAAACACATACTGCTCAGATGACACTTGATGCACGCTTTGAAAAGAAATCACCTCCTGGAACCCTCCAGCAGAGAATATCACTGTATAATGGGGGGGGGGGTGATAGTTATTTGAGGCAAACTGAGGAAAAACAATGAAAACTTCCCCGATCTTTGTTTTATTCTGTCTGCGAGCAGATTATACATCCGTTTAAAGATAGGAGAATGGGTCTAATTCTTGTTCAGTCATAAGATGTTATGATAGGTGCCTACTAAAACAGGGAAAGGCGCAGAGCAATGTGTCGGGGTGCTACAAAGCTTCCCACACAGATTGATGGAAAAGAGAAAGTCTGAGGAGCCTGGAATGTGTTAAAGGATGAAAACACGTGAGCGGTCCCTGGAAGGGGCAGGGGGGGGGTTGTCGATTGGTACAGAGAATAAGGAGTAAGAGACAGAGTACGTGGAGTACATTCCAAGCAAGGAGAGAAGATCAGGGTCTCAGAAACCTGGAGCTGCATTTGTCCTGAGAAAACATTGAAAACAAACAAACCAAAACCAAAACCATGCACTAAGAATTGGAGCAGGGGGCTGTAGGGATGGCTTAGTGGTTAGGGACACTGTCTGTTCTTCCAGGGGACCCAGGTTCAATTCCCAGCACCCACGTGGTGGCCTCAACCTTATGTAACTTCCGTTTCTCTTCTGGCCTCCACAGGCAGCGCATGCGTGCCACGCACGGAGGCATGATCAAATCAACGGTCGTACATATACAAATCTTAAGAGTAATTAGAAGATATGAAGCTGAAGAGGAGTGAGGAAGGGAGGTGTGTAGTGAAGCTTGTCATGCAGGACTGGATGTGTGGAAATCCACGTTCCGAAATAATTCCTTTCTTCCTTTTTCCTTTTGAGACAGCCTTTCACTGGTTAGCCTGAGCTGGCCTGGAACTCACTGTGGAGACCAAGCTGGCCTTGAGTTCATAGATATCTTCTTGCTTCTGCCTCATGAGTACTGGGATTATAGGCATGGGCTATCATTCCTGTATTTTCTAATTGTCCTTTGCTCTATTTGACTGATATGCAAACAGATATTCTTGTTTTGCTTGGCTTCTTATGTTTCCTTTACATTTTGTTGTCAGAACATACACAATTTGTATTTTGCAATTTTTAGCCTGCCTTGTGAAAGCTCCTTAATGAATCACAATTTAAATGTAATGGCTAGAGATCAGGTTATGAGCCTGTGGTTTGGTTTTATTTTTGCCATAGCAGCATAAAGGCAGTCTAAATATGATTTGCTAATTTTATTCAAGCTAACTTTTAAATACATTGATTGGCAATCCTATTTTCAATCCCCCAAATTTGTATGAACCATAAGAAATTATTTCTAAAGTATATGTTTTAGTGTATTTTGTATTAAGAAATAAAGAACTATATAATCATAAGCATTGAGGAAAACCAGATGAACTGAGTTTAGCTCCTGGGACCCACATTATAGAAGCAAATAACTGATGTCCACTAGTCTGTTGGCCTACTAGTCTGCCTCTTCACATAATTAGATAACAATTATTATTATTTTTAGAGACTCAGGTCAGATGCATAGATTGCAAATTAGGATCAAAGATGCCGAGTCACAAAATTTCTTTATAGGCACCCTCCTTAGGTTACACCCTCAAATTTTATAACCAGATTACTGTTGTGTGAACCCTGGCTTATAATGCATTTGAGGCATTAGACATTTATGAATAATTTAGCCCCTGCAATCACACTTTCCTTGTGGGAAAAAGGAATGAACAGAGTTTCCACTTCAGAAATGTTGAGAAAGCAAGTATTTAAGATTCAAAGTAAAACTACACACAGTGTTTTTGGAACATCTGAGAGCGTGGTTTCTTCCATGTGGCTACAGTCTCCAAGCTTTGCACCTGCCCCTTGTTTTTTACAACTCTGTTCTCATTGGACACTCGGTTTGCAAGAGCATCGTCCCTCCTTATTCTCATGTTCATGTGTTTGGTCTTATTTTCTTTCTTTCTGTCCAGTAGGAGCATGTACTTGTTTCTTCCTCCCCTGGAATACAAAGCTTTCATCTGGTCCTCCCTCTCTACAACTGGATTCCGGTTTGGCTCAGTGTTTAGCTGTGGGTGTCTGCTTCTGTTTCCATCAGCTACTAGATAAGGGCTCCATGATGGTGGATAAGTTAGTCATCAGTCTCATTATCAGAGAAGGGCATTTATGGTAGCCTTTCCACTGTTGCTCAGATTGTCAGTTGGGGTCAGTCTTGTAGGTCTTTGTACATTTCTCTAAAGTCAGTTTGCTGACTCTATAATGGCTCCCTCTTTTATGGTCTCTCTGTCTCTCTCTTTCTCTCTCTCTCTCTTTTCCTCTCGTCTATTCCTCCCCTGACTCAATCTTCCTGGTCCTCTATTCTTTCCTCTCCTCCCCTTCTCTTTCTCCTAGCTCCCTCTCCACTCACTGCCCCCCAACTCCAAATATGCTCAGGAGAGATCTTGCTCCTTTCCCCTTCTGTGAGGAATCTTGGATGAATCTCTTAGGTTCCTCCTTGTATCCTAGTTTCTCTGGTGGTGTGAATTATAGGCTACAGAAACCCATAGAGACAGCTGACCTGAACAAGGAGGAGCTAATGGGCCCCCAGACTGATAGCTGGGAATCCAGCATGGGACTGACTCAGACCCCCTGAACATGGGTCTCAGTTAGAAGGCCTGGGCAGTCTAAGGGACCTCTGACAGTGGAGCCAGGATGTATCCCTGGTGCATGAAAAGACTTTGGGAGCACATTCCCCATGGAGGGATAACTCCCTTAACCTAGAGGCAGGAGGGAGGGCCTAGTCCCTACTCCAAATGACTTGACAGAATTTGTTGATCCCTCCTAGAAGGCATCACCCTCCCTGTGGATGGGATGGGAGCGTGGTGGTGGGGGCATGGGAAGGAGGGAGAGAGGGAGGGTGAGGGAACTGGGATGGACATGTAAAATAAGAAAAAAAGATAGAAAAGATAGAAACAAAACCCAAAGACTTCATCTGTCTTGTTTAGCCTTGTATTTCTGTAATATAGATATTCCAACAAATGTTTATTAAATTACTATAAATTTAAATCATAAATTTAACACCCTCAGTGTAGGGAGTTACCACTAACTTGATGCACTAAGGCTTAGCCGTAACATGAAAAATGTTTAAAAATGCATTATTTAAGGACCGGAGAGATGGCCCATGAGCACTGGTCTTGTAGAGGACCCAAGTTAGGCTCCCAGCATCTATGATGGGTGGCTCTCAGCTGCCTACAGTTCCAGCTACAGGGAATCTGATGTCATTTTCTGGCCACTGCAATGACTTAATTCACATGCACCAAGTAATCTATTGCACACATATGTACATAATTTTTTAAGAATTAGATAAATTTTAGTACAACCTTGAGTTAACAAAGTTGTATAGTATTTTTATAAACAATTCTCCATATGATTCCTAAATTATACTTTGGTGCATACTTAGCTTGCCAGTATAAGACTGCTTTGCTCTTGGTCTTTGAAACTCTATACTGTGTGATTTTGCAAAAGCAATAAGTGGAAAATAAAAATGAAAAACTTCTTAATATTTGAAATAATATGTAAAGGCATTGCATAAGATTTTCCAGCTTTTAAAAGTTGCGCTTTGAAAATACAAACCAGAGTAAACAGTTTTCCTTTCCCATAAGTTAAAATTCAGTTGTTTTTCTAAGCTTAGAATGAAGAATGCTAAAGATATTTCTATCTATCACAAATTAAAAACAAATTACAGTTGAGGTTTTTAAAAGCTAATGAAGGATGTGTTGCTTGTTGAAGAGGTTGTTAATCCTAATTAAAATTTCCCAATGACTATAGCTTATGTTTATTTTGCTAGGCACCTACACACACACATACACACACAGGGTGACTTTTAGTAAGGGAATTGGGAATTGGGCTCAGTCAGCCCTGACCAACGCTAAGGATAGCGAATAAGGGCAGCACTTCAGTTGAATGTTAAGAGGCTGGGCAATCTCCACAGCAAGCAAAGTGGAGGATAGAAGAGAGTGTTCATGGAGTTCTTGGCGGATATAACAGGTAGAAGTCGTGACTGTCAGCCGCGTACACAATCAAGAGTAGACAGGAGGCAGACAATCTTCAGGCGGAGAAGTGCAGAGCCCCTAACAGGAGCAGGCTCTCAGAACCTCTGACAGACACAAGCTACTGCCAGTGCACGGGTAAACACCGGCTGGTTCTGCAGGGCATGGGTGAGACCGGGTGAGGCAGATCTGCAGACAGGGGCACGAGAGTGGATAAATGACTCAAGGGCTCACCACTCTTGAGTTCTGCTATGTGCGGAATACGCTCCTATCTGCGTTGCAACGCTCCTCATTTCCCCCTTTCCTCCCTGTATGAAACGGTTCTCTTCTTCTAATCCATTTGAACCATACAAGTTGAAGACACACAGGGGTCCTCAGCAATTGCTTTAAGGTTACAAAGGATCCAGTAAAGAAAACAGTGCTTTAATTCAGGGAGCCTATTTTTATCTTTAAAAAAAAATTTAAAATTCATTTTACATACCAACCACAGTTCCTCCTCCCTTTCCCCCCCACATCGAATTCTCAGACAGGGTAAGGCCTCCCATGGGGAGTCTACAAAGCATGGTAACCCACCATAGGGAATGAACTTCAAAAAGCCAGCTCATGCACCGAGGATAAATCCTGGTCCCACTGACAGGGTCCCTGCAGAAAGATCAAGCCTCACAACCGTCTCCAGCATTCAGAGGGCCTAGTTTGGTCCCAGGCAGGGGACCTTGTTTTTAAAATGCACGTTGTAAGTCATTAGCCTTTACAAACTGTTTTAACAAGAAAAAGACGAAGGCAACGGTTATAGGGACTGTATAAGCATCCCATCTTAGACACTTACGCATATAAACCTATGATACATTATCCAACCCTTAGTTTGCAGAGGAACAAGGAGACTCAGAGAGGCCAGGTCTGTCTTTCTTGTTTTGTTTTTCGAGACAGGGATTCTCTTATTGCTTTGGAGCCTGTCCTGGAACTCTGTAGACCAGGCTGGCCCTGAACTCACAGAGATCCACCTGCTTCTCCCTCCTAAACGCCGGGATTAAAGGCATGCGCCACCAATGCCCAGTGCAAGGTCTGTCTTTATAGGATGGAGCAGTGAGGAGTCCACTCTTCAGGAGCTAGTGGCCGTACTGCTTGGATACAGGGGAGCGATTCAAGAAGCTTGGGCAGGAAGGCAAGGTCAGCCTCTTCGGCACTGTGGTAAAGAGTAAGTGACAAAAAGTCACCTCCAAGTAGTCTTTCTAGACTCAGAACCTTGATCTCTTTAACACTGGTGAAGATGCCCATATACTCCGGGCATGGTGGCGCCCGCCTTTAATCCCTGCAGAGGCAGGAGGGTTTCTGAGAGTTCGAGGCCACCCTAGTCTACCTACAGATCTAGTTCCAGGACAGCTAGGGACATCAACAAACCCCGTTTCAAAAAGCAAAACAAAAGCAACCAAACAAAAAGCAGACGACCGAACGCTTTTGCTTATGTGAATTACATCAGTGATGTTTTCCTTAACGTGGACTGTATCATTGGAAACATTCCATGTTAAAAGTGTTTGCAAAGAGTATTTATCAATTCATTTGAACACAAAGTTATTGTATATCAGTATATGTTTTTGTGAAACAAACTAATTTTACAAGTATAAAACAAAAAAATAATTGTGATAACAGAGGCAATGTTTTTTATCTTTACGCATTTAAACTCCTGTTTTAGAAAGAGAATAGAGAGCACATGCCCACACTTGCATTCAACCTGTGTGTTATATTGGTTTATATGGGTAGTTGATAGCCACACATGCCCAGAGGGGTTGTGAAGTGTTTGACCGCCTTTGGGGACATTTTACATACTCACTGCAGACAATATTCAACTCAATAAGTGATAATTTCTTCAAGGTTAGGAGTAATGCAGAATATGAAGCTTTATCAATAATGCTTTCTTACTACATCGCATTAGAACCCATTGAATGAATTATACAGCATTTAGGAAGTTTGCCTTGTTTGCCTCATTATCTCATTAAATATATCTCATTAAATAATGGCAAAACAATCAAAACAGTCCATTGCTGGTCTTGCTAGAATCCATTGCTGGTCTTGCTAGAATCCATTGCTAGTCTTGCTAGAATCCTTTGAGAACCTGCCAGTTTCATGGGTGGCAGTTAAACATTTCTTTTAATTCTAACTTTTTGCTTCAAACCTCAAATTTTATCATTGGTGAATATATGAAGTTTTTAAAAGTGAGTTGTTTTCTTTCAGAGGCTCATATTACTCAGTTTTGGATAAAACAATAATTACCTGTCTAGGCTTGGATTACAACGATCTGTCATACTTACTCTCAGAGCATTTTTTTTTATTATTATTTGAACCCTGGATACCTGCTTGTTCAGACCCTTTTATTAAACCTTTTTGAACATAAATTTTCTTTTAGTTTTTCTTTTTTTTAAGTTTTCTGCCTGTGTATCTTAGTCAGATGGTCTAATTTAAATTAGAATTTTTGATTTGTAATTTTGCTATTGTTCATATGCCCTACCCATTTCTATTCTGGTATATTTCTTTGTTATTCTATGTGATTTAATTGTCTTTTTTATTTCTTTCAACTAACTTCATTACTATCAGAGGAACTAGGATAAACAGACACAGAAGGTTGTATTTATGCATTTGTGCATGTCTCCATCTCACTCTATATGTAACAAAAAAGTCAAAGAAAAATATACCATCAATTTGATTAAGAGATAAGGAAGGGCCGTGGGAGTGGTTTAAGGGAGGGAAGGGAAGGCGATAAATGATGTAATTATATTTAAACTAAAATATACTAAATATAAAAAGAAAAATGAGATCCCCTAAAACGGGAAAATTTTAATTTCTGAAGCACAGATTCAGTGTTTGTTCAGGCAATTGTCTGACACCGCCTCAGCCTCTTAGAGATTACAGGATATACTATTGAATTTCACCATTCCATGCAGGCATCATATTGCTCAATGTTACCTTTTGAGAATTTCATAAAAAAGTTTTAAATTAATACATATCAGAATGTATATATGTATATGCCAGTAACTAATATATATGTATATATGTATACATATATATATATATATGTGTGTGTGTGTGTATTATTATATATGCATTTATAGAATATACCAGTAAGCAGAATGTACTACACACACACATGCACACACATACAGGTACATAGAACATTCTGGTTACTCTCACCTACTCCCTCTCTGAACAACTTCAACTCTCTGCTCACAACCCTACAAGTTCCTTTCTCCTTACAATCCCTTTTCTCTTTCCTTCGTGTCATTTACTTTGTTTTGACTTGTGGAGGTTAACAGGGGTCATCTGTAAGACCACGTGTTTGGAACTGTCTACTGTATCCTGGTTTGCTCAGCAGTGGACACATAGCTGGAGACATGTCTTCCCCTAACGGATCTCCACCTAGAACCCAAAAGTAATCTTCAGTTCAGTAGGGAGAGATAGAGCCTCTCCTCCATGATGCATCATTGACTATCGCCAGGTCCAATTTTACATAGGCCTATTTCAAGTAGTCACAATTGCTGTGTGAGCATGATTGTGTTATGTCTAGAATATAACATTTCATAGCCCTTTTCCTTATCTTCCAAGGTTTACATTCTTTCTGTCTCCTCCTCCTTCACAATTCCCGAAACAGAGAGCTAGACCAGGTGGTATCATTGTCCTATCTAGAGGCGAGTACCCAAGGGTCATTTATTTTTCTTTTTTTGTTTGTTTTGTTTTTCGAGACAGGGTTTCTCTGGAGCTTTGGAGGCTGTCTTGGAACTCACTTTGTAGACCAGGCTGGCCTCCAACTCACAGAGATGTGCCTGCCTCTGTCTCCTGAGTGCTGGGATCAAAGGCGCGTGCCACCAACGCCCAGCAGGTCAGTTATTCTTAATCAATTTCCTTTATAAGATTGTTGTAGGTTCTAGTTATTATCATTGTTCATTGTTAGTAGTTTATACCTGGAAAACTTCAGCAACTGTTCCCAAAGAAAAGGTTATCTGCACCAGGCATGTGGCAAGCCAGAAGACAGTTGGTGTACTCCGTTGTCTATGACAGACACCAGCTGAAAGGCATAGTAGGTCTCCAGGGAACTACCAGGCAGGTCAAGTCATGACAGTTCTTTGAAAACATAGCTTTGAAGGAGCTCCCAACTTGTTCCTTCCTGTCCACTGGCTGCCAAGTTGTTAGTTTTCATTGGGATCTGCTGTAATTGAAGGTTGCTGTTGAACTATTTTTTTTTAAACCAAATTTCTGTTTTGTTTTTCCAAATGAACTCCACCTATATTAGTATATTGGTACAACTTTGATTAATTTTCATAGTTCAAAAAATAAAAACCCCAGATTTACTTTTTTTTCCCAGTATTCCTGTTGCTTTTTGGAGATAACAGTTTTTATTGGTGGTGATCTTCCCATCCTAGTTTTAAAGTCATTGTGCTTCTGCAACACTTTGTAAGAAAAAATCGTTTTATAGGTTTCTTGTTTTATCAATGTTTCTGAAAACTTCTTGAGTCAGATTTCCCCTCTTGTTATTTATTTATGTATTTATTTATTTAGTAATTTCCTGAACCAGAGTTCCTGCCTTATAACTCATTTATTCCCACACTAGGACCATTGGTACCCAGGATGTTCTTCATACATGAGGTAGCTCAAGCCAGGGGAAGGTGAATGCAGCATGAACAAAGAGGGTACAGTTTAGTGTAGGCTTCTACGTTTCAATAGGGAGAGCATCCCCCTCTAAAAGCTTGTGTTTCCATACAACTTGATTTTATGCACATAAAATATCTTGATTTGTCGTTTAGAAAATGATCCAAAATGGAATTTTATCCAACCAAACGAGTAATTATTTAATGAGCATATAGTTTCCAGGGAAGACTTTCTTATCATTAGGTTACTGGATAACCCTGCTATTTGTGCCAAGCATTAATGTATAGATTTGTGTACCTATGCATACAGAGTACTTCTCTTCAATCAAAGGATGAAAACGTTTCACCAAGAACACGTGCTTTGATTAATACAAAATAAAATTATAATGTATTTAACAGCTTACTGTGAAATCAGAAGAGTAACACATGTTTAAAGCAGTGGTATTTTGGAGAGAATGCCTGCTTCAAAGGAGAACTTGGCTTCACCCACTGTTCCAATCTATGTGCTGAGTACAGACTCAATCACCATCTGTCTTTCTTGAAGCTGTGTGATTTGCATCGACATATAGTTGTGTGTGAGTTCAGAGGTTGGTTAGACAGAAGGAGTTCAACTCTCTGCCTCTTCCTCTGAAGATGGCCAAATGTCAATACTAACACTTTTTATAAAAGAAAGAGCTAGAGGAAAAAAAATAGATTTGTTCATTCTTCTACAGAAATACAGAACTTTTGGTAAAAGTAATTTGCTCATTTTACTGTGGAATTTTCTTTTAAAAGGCAACTGACTTTTGAGAACTGGAAAATAGAAAGCAAAGAAAAAATAAAACAATTCTTCATGTTTACATCAATGGAAGGCATTATCAAAATACTTCAACTAGTATTCAAAACTGCTGAGGATACATTTGAATCTTATTTTTTTTCCATGTTTTAAGTTTGGTTTCGTATAGCTATTTTCTTTTCTTTCCTTTCCTTTTCTTTCTTTCTTTCTTTCTTTCTTTTTTTGCTGTTTTATGTTTGATTTGTTGATTTTTTCTGTTGATATTACCCATTATTCAATGAACACTGAGTATCTTATTTCTTTGGAAAATAAAACATAAATACCAGGGATTGAAGAGTTTTTACTTCTTGGCTGCAAAGAATCAATAGGAATCTTTGTTGTTACTTCCTTGAGAAGAACTAGGGGAGAATTTTTATATAACAAAATTTGGTGTATGTGTATTTATAAAATGAGAGGTTCTTAAAAAACTGATGCGCATGCTTCCATTCCAGAGCAAGTTTGAGTCAGCACATGTGGTTAAGTGTGGAATAATTACTTATGATATCATTGGTGTCACAGTTACAGCACAATGGAAATACTGCGTGCTCTGCTTATCAAGTAGAGGTCTAGGGGCCATGTGTCAACTTTACGAACATCATGAGGAAAACAAGCATTTCATTCTTAAACACTGGCAGTCTTTTTTTCAAGTGTGGAATTAACCACAGAAACCCTCAACTACAATGCTACCGATGAAAATGCTGCACATGTCTTTCTGACTCTCTTTTTAAAAAAATATGCTATGGAGATTGGGAGCATGGGGGAGGGGGAAGAGAGATAGAAGAAAGAGGAGGGGAGCAGAAGAAACATGATGGAGCAGGAAGGTGCAGAACAGAGAAGAAGAGCAAGGAAAGAGATACCTTGATGGAGGGAGCAATTTTGAGGTTAACAAGACACCTGGCACCAGGGAAATCTCCAGGGATCCACAAGGATGAGCCCAGTTAAGAATCTAAGCAGTAGTGAAGAGTCTACCTTAAACACCCTTCCCCTGTAATGAGATTGGTGACTACCTTAAATGCCATCCTAGAGCCTTCATCCAGTATCAGATGGGAACAGAAGCAGAGATCCACAGCTCAGCACTGAGCTGAACTCCTGGAATCCAGTTGTAGAAAGGGAGGAGGGATGAGCAAAGGGGTCAAGGTCATCCTGTGGTAACCCGCAGAAACAGCTGACCTGAGCAAGTGGGAGCTCATGGACTCCAGACTGACAGCTGGGGAACCTGCATAAGAAAAAACTAGGCCCCCTGAACATGGGTGTCAGTTGGGGACTTGGGCAGGGCAGTCTGTGGGGCCTCTGGCAGTGGAACAACATTTATCCCTGGTCCACGAATGGACTTTGGGAGCTCATTCCCTATGAGCAGTTACTCTCTCAGCCTAGAAACACGGGGGAGAGTCTAGGTCCTGCCCCAAATGATGTGGCCGACTTTGATGATCCCTCATGGGAGCCTCATCCTCCTTGAGGATGTGGGGTGAGATGGGGAGATGGTGGGGGGAATGGGAGGACAGGAGGGAGAGGAAATTGGGATTGGTATGTAAGGTAATATTGTTTTTAATTTAAATAAACATTAATTAATTAAAACATATGCTATGATGCATGTAACCCATGTCCCAGTATTCTACAGCACTTGACCATGTGTAATGGCTCCTGTTTCCCAAGCATGCCACTGGTCTGATGACTGTCATTTTTATACAGTGCCGTGAAACCACTTAATTGATTTTCAAAAATAACAAGCTTTTGCATTTATACTTCAGTGTGCTGAGTGGAAAGATACTTTCCCATAAGAACATTTTCAAGGTTGAAAATCAGTTAAATTAATGCTGGAATTGAAAAATATAAAGGTAACTCAGTGTAATTTATTTTTTTAAACCACTTTAAGCTTGCCTAAATTGTTCTGACCCAGTTAAGAAGTGAACAGGAAAAAAGAAAAAATTGAATGGAACACACGAGAATCAATTACATAAAGCGATAATAGGTTTTCTATGGATCTGTTCCTAATTCCTGCTTGGTTGGGTTTTTCTTCTTTCTCCAGTCGACTCAAATAATGGAACATCCCCCCCTTTGATGTCAAGATAGTTGTTATGCTAGGAAGCAAATCTGTTTTTTTTTTTTTTAAGCCAAGATTTCAACTGATAATATTAACTTACTTGCCTTTGTTATCTTTACCATTTATGTTCAGTTCTAGTCAATAAGTTAAAGGGTTTGAGATGTCTGAACAAAATTAAAAATCACCTAATACTTTAGAATCTTCCTAATATATATATATATATATATATATATATGTATATGTATATATGTGTATGAAGACTATGTAAATGAAATCTCCAAACAATGGGGGAGATAGATTCCTAGCTGGACATCTCTCATCAGCAAATTTAAGCTTCCAGTGCTAGGAATAGGTTAGATCTAATTAGCTGTTGGCTAAAGGGGGGCCATGGAAACTCTCAAACAACTTAGGCTTTTGCTATGCCCATTAATTGATCTCTACACTTGAGGGTAAAATGGCCCTGTTGTCGAATACAGCACCAATACATCTCATTGAATCTAAAGAAGTCCAGTTTACTACTACCTAGAATCATCATCCCTACTGGCGAGTGGTCATCGTACTGGAAGCTACTTTGCATGCTATCAGCCCAGCTACAAATCCCTTTACTTACAATGATGACCTGCTTGCAAGATGGTGAATAGTGGCCCACTCTATAAGATGAAGCTCATCCTTGACACCTGTTGGGTAGTCTGAGACTATATTGTATAGGGACTTAGGGAAAAAAAATCAAATACTAGTGTTTTGCTAAAGGAGCATGGTAGTAATACGACCACTAAGGAAATATGCTATATTCATAGAACAGTGCCTTCTCAGCCATCATCAGAGAAGCTTCCTTCTGCTGTAAGAGACGTTGGAACACTCAGTTCTAAATGGGATGTCTTCATCAAATCTTTCCACTTGTGGTTAAGGGAACCCCAGGAAGAGGAGGTAGAAAAAGGGTTAAGAGCTAAAGAATACCAAAGAAAGAAGACCTTCTAAATACTGATGCAAATACTGAGGCAGAATGTGTAGGGCATGCATGGGGTCCTAGAGCTTCGAGGAGAACTAACCACACTCTTCATCCATAACCCAGATGCTATTTGTAATTGATAACCACTTGAAAATGGAAACTTAGTTTTCTCCAATGAAGTCTCTCTGGGGAAACAAACAAAACCAGGTTCCATGCACAGCAGTAGATGACCAACACAAAACTACCTCAATGGAGTCTTTGGAGGTTCTTCCTTTTGTCAAAATATTTTTTTTTTTAAGCCTTGCATGTCCTTTGTTTATATATCCTGGCTTCTGGTTTTGTGTTTTCATGATCACAGATACGATATATCAGTGAAAATATATGTGTCTCTGCATCCTTATGTGTTTCTTGCACCTATTCTCTGGCTCTTTTGTTTGCTCATTTGAGTTCTCCTATTCTGTTTTTGTTTTATCTTTTTTTATGATAATATTTTTTTTTATTTAAATTTGAAACAAACTTGTTTTACTTGTCAATCCATTTCCCTCACCTTCCACTCCTCCCCTGTCCCCCTCCCAACCCTCATCCCATTCCATTTCTGCTCCCCAGGGAGGGTGAGGCCTGTTTTAATCTTTTTAAAATTTTATTATTATTTTGCTGCCAGTTAGTTTTCTTATTTTAATATTTTTATTATTTAAAGAAAATTTTAAATTTAAATATGTTTTGATCATATTCTTCCCTTCTGCCAAGTCCTTCCAGATCCTCTCCAAATCCCTGTGCACCCAACTTCAAGTTCTTTTTCTGCTGTGTTTCCAATCAACACCCAGAGGTAATTTGTGAGAAATAGAAGTTTGCGTGGTTTATGGAGTCTGGGAAATCCAATATTGATGGTGTCACCTCTCTAGGGATTTTGGGCAGCCTACATAGCAGTAGCCCGAACATGGTGAAATAACTCAGGAGAGGGAAAAAGGAACCACACATACGAACTGTCCAGCGAGGCCACTCTCAGAGCATTAATACCAATCTGTACATTAAGCTGTGACAACTATTCAAACTAGAAAGCCCCATAACCATTTCATCTCCTTTGAATCCAAATTAACTGACACACCTTAGAAAAACAATTGTCAAGTAATCTCAGTTGAAAATTATGATTCCTTTCTGTGCTATGGTCTCAGCTTCCAGTTACCTACTTCCCTCCCACCTATTGGAGAAAGGGCCTTTTAGGATGTAAACACATTTAAAAAAAAAAGCATTTAGGTTATGCTTTAAGCCAGTATTACTGGAGAAAGGACCTAACTGATGTCTTCATCAGAAACATGAAGTTGAACACAGTCCCCAGAGAAATATACACACAGAAAGAGAAAGACAAACAGAAAGGCCTAGAAACACCATGACTGTTTGCAGAGAATCATCAAGAGAAACCAACCCACAGGAACAGTGAGCTTTCAGTTCCAGTCCTCAAAAATGTATGAAATGTCTGTTTACGTCACACAGTCTACAAGATTTTTCAGTAATCTGTAAAAGCTAATACAATCAAATAGCCAATATTCTTCAAACCTTTTCAGAAAAAGGGATCATTCATAAAATAGTCTTGGGTTCTGGTGGTGGTGGTCGCCCACACTTTTAATCCCAGCACTTGGGAGCCAGAGACAGGCAGATCTCTGTGACATCGAGGCCAGCCTTGTCTATAGAATGAGTTCCAGGACAGTCAGAGCTGTTACTCAAAGAGACTCTGTCTCAAAAACCAAAAGCCATTATCAAACCAAACCAAACCAACCAAACAAACAAAAGTCCTGGGTACAATGGTTCATGCCTGTAATCTCAGTATTCACAAATCTGAGGAAAGAGGATTGGCCAAGTCTGAGGCCAACCTGGGCAGCATAAGTAAGCCTTCCTCCCTCCTTTCCTAATTCCTTTCCTCCCTCCCTCCTTCCCTCCCTCTCCCCATACACACACACACTATCTCTCTTTCTCTCTCACCAGATGAGTGAAAATTTCTTTTTGATTCTTTTATCAAAGGCAAAAATTTCATTGGAGATGAAGAGCTTAAGTAGGTTTATTTTAGAAAAGAAACCAAAGCAAGATAATACAACCAGAGGAGTTGGTATGAGCTCACCTAAAAGATAAAGCACAGGCTAGTATCCCATTGAGTCCTGAGCTGTAGATTTTAAAGACATTTTAGTGGCTGTTTATGAGGTGTGTAAAAATATCCATGGGATAAGGTGAACTTTTTAGCCTCCCAGAACATGGTAGACTGGATCTTCCTTTTATAGTATTTCTTCCCATGATCTTCTTAAAAAAAAAAAAAAAAAAAACCAAAAAACTCACGAGTGAGTGTATCCAGACAATGGGACAATGATATAATCAACCAGGGTCATTTGAAGATGCAGACCCTATATGGGAATATATGATGACTTGAAAAGTGATCTGACCCTTTAGTTTCTGATATGTCTGGGTGCGACTTACTGAAATCTAAAAGATGTTTGACTACAAAGAGGAATAAAGACTGTCGTGAGACACAGCTACCAAGGTACAGCTCCTTGACTACCAAGTCTTACATCATGCATATGTAAATGTGATATTTATGTTAAAATGTGAATATGAATATACAGATACATTCTTTGTTAGTAATTCTACAATCTGTATGTTATTATTTCCTTCAGAAGTAACACACACACACACACAGTGGGTTGGAAAGAAGCTCAGCTTGTTATTGAGACACACATAGAAGATACAAGCTTCCATTCCAGTCCTGAGCTTTTCCCAAGATGCCCTGCTGTGCCTCAGACCAATTCTTTTTTTATTGACTTAATTGACCAAGCCATGTAAACAGGCAAACTTTGCCCCTGTCTCGTGTCTCTCCCAATATTTTCACTGCCTTCAGTTCTTGAGAGTTTGACAAATGATTTCTGCTAATTAACATCTATTTTACAGGTGGAATGTAAAAAAAAAATATGACCACATTTTTTTTCAACCATGTGAAAACAGAGTTCCTTTTAACATAAGGCTTGTGGTCTGATGAGTAATTGCAGCACACCTGTCAGCGTTTCGAAAACACTCTTTTGAGATTCGAGCCTTTTTTCAAAAGGCTCTCATAAAAAGAATCAGGCTCTTTAAATTTCATGTGGCAATGCCTCATTGCCATGACTCAGCAGGCATCCTTATGACTCCCTAGGCACAAAGTAGTTTTGAAAATGATTGCATCAGACTTTCCAACTCAGCAATCCTCCAAAGAAATTATTTTAAATTGATTTATTTGTTATTTAGTCATCTTGAGAGGCCATTTGGCCTGAAACTAAGCCATACAATAGGACATATTTTTCTTTATTTTGCCAAGTCTATTATGCTCATGGCCTCTCTTCTGTTTTTCTATGTTCTTCACAGCTTTCTAATCTTTCCTATGTAGGACAATGAAGGATGAATGGGCCAGTTTCTATTTAGATGTACATAACTAACACAATGACATAATCAAAACGTCATTTTTTTTTTAACCCCAAATAGTGAGCCTTCTCTGAAACAGATGGTAGTTGGCAATTGATAGTGAGCAACTAGAGTTTGTTCCTGGCCCTTCCAAATTGTTGCTAAAGGCCCTTTTTCCTTAGAGAATTGCAACACACATTCTTCCACAGTCGTTTTGGAGTCTAAACACTGGTTGTCAAAATTTTAATTTTACTACTCATTTCCATTAATATTAAAAGAATAGTTTTTTTTTTTTTTTTCTTTCTTCAAGACAGGGCTTCTTTGTGTACTGAAACTAGACCAGGTTGGCCTTGAACTCATCTAGATCTTCCTCCCTCTGCCTCCAGTGTGCCTGCTGGGATTAAAGGAATGGAATGTGTCAGCACTGCCCACCTCCTATTCTTATTTAAACTAAAATTCATAGTCTATTGTTAAGATTTGATGTTTTATAGAAGTGACAACTGTTGCTTCATATCTGATTGTAAAAGGATCCAAAATTAATTTTATTGCCCAGTATTCAAACTTTCCTAGTGTTTCTACAACATTCCCATTATGTGTGACTATTTAATTGTATATATTCCTCATGAAAGTCATTTGAACTTTACAATGAAAATAAAGACAGTATAGTCAATTATTTTATTTTTTTTTAAGAGGGTTAAATTCTCTGTACTGGGAGAAGTAGTTAAAACATAAATTCTATATAAACCCTTTGAATAAACACTATTTAAAGACAAATGCTCAATACCCAGCTAGGGCTCCTCTTGTAGCTGTGCATAGAAAAGCTGAACTGCCACAGTGGATTCTGTAACCTCAATCAGTTTTCTCTCTGATTCCCATCATGCCCGTTGGCTTCGTTAATTTCTTCTCTCTTCTTGCAATTGTCTTGTACCACCACTAGACCATTATGCTTGTTTCTCGGATTCTCAACCATCCATATTTACCTAAACTCCTTCTATAGTTTTAAACATGTCTCCTATTTTTAGTATAAAACGGATGTATATGATAGATTTTACTTGATTTCATTACAATAATTATTTAAAGTGTCATAACTTACCTAAAAACTTTATATAATTTTTCAGACTTGCTCTTAAGACTTTAAATAACCCAACAAGAAAATCTTTGCCTATGAATTTTGAACATTCCTCTTAAAAACTTATTTAGACTGACTTACTGTAAAGAAGATTAATTTACCAAACAGCGAGACTGAATTTTTAAAGGCCCTTTATGGTATATCTATGTGTGTTCATGTATGTATATGTGTAGGTAGCACATATAACATACAGGGGTATACATGTACATGCTTGCTTATTGAAAGGCTATAGAAACACTCCATGCTAAGGAGTAATCATTGTCTATCTCATTAGAACACGTTTATGAAAAATTTTTGTGTCAATTTTGTAGATTTATTAGCAATTCAGATTATATAAGTTAAACAGAATTTTCACGTTGTTTTTAATTCAGAATTTTTTTTGGGGGGGGGCAATGCTGGAAATCAAATTTATAGCCCTGCATGTATATGGTGGGCAAGTACTTTCCCAGTGAAACATATCTTCAACTAATCTCCAAATTTTGTTTATTTAGAAATTGTGTTTTTCATTCCCCATGGAGGGATACTCCCTTAACCTAGAGGCAGGAGGGAGGGCCTAGGCCCTACCCCAAAAATGACTTGACAGATTTCCATGATCCCTCCTGGAAAGTCTCACCTTCCCTGTGGAGTGGGGGGGGGGAAGGAATGGGATACAGGGTTTGGGGAGTGGGGGTGGGGATGGAGAATGGGAGGGAGGAGGAACTGAGATCGATATGTAAAATAAGAAAAAAATAATTAAAAAAAAGAAATTGTGCTTTCTTGTAAATTTCCTTTGCAAGTACATACATTTAGACTCCTGACACTTTTGTTATTTATGATAAATGCCTCCCACTCTTATTGCCATTTAATATTGTTTGTGTTTTACTTATGAAAATACGACTTACAGGTTTTAATTATATTTGTTTTTATTTTGTGATTTTCAATTTAAAAGTTTAAATGTGGGTAACTCTTTTTCTGAGCCCACTCCTGCCAGAGTTTCACTGACACACCAGGGCCATTCTCCAGATTTCTGGTCTGGAAAAAGAAATACTGGAGGAGGCGCTGGAGGTTAGGACCATGCCATAACAGACCCCGTGGGTGTTACTTGTTATCCCTGCTGTCTGATAACACTTAAGGAGGCACTGGTCTGTTTTCCTTAGCCAACAATGCAGAGTCTGAGCTGGACTGAAAATATCCCCCAATTCCAAAGGAGGAGGAGTTCTGAATTCCCGTGCAGGTGCAGACTGAACATCTTCTCTTCTGTCCTCGGATTCCTTTTTCGAGAAATCGCTCATCACAGCTTTCATGTCAAGGGTTTCAGGGCATAGGAGGTTGAGACTGTGTAGTCAATGACATAAACGTTAACTTTTTAAACTTCCTCCTGTTTTCTCACAGCTGTGAGCTGTATAGTTGTACATTTGTTTCCTTACTTAAGTCACAGTTACCTTTGCTATCTGGAGCCTTTTCGTTTTGCTGTGATCCCTTTTGTTAGTACTTGCTCTTATTTGAACAACTGGGGTCCAAGTTTAAAAAAAAAACAAACCCTTAAGATACCTATATTTTGAAAAAAGTACTCCATTTCCTCTAGAAGTTTCTAAGTTTTGGATCTTACACTGAGGTACTCCAGAAGTTTGGAACACATTCTGTGAAGAGCGAGAGGTGAGGATTTTGTATCATTATTCTGCATCTGGTAACTGTTTTTTCAGCACAATTTGATGATTATACTGTCTTTTTCTCCAGACTATAGTATTTGGATATTTATCATGTATTAGGTAGCTACAGTAAAAAACCTTACAGGCTATTATTTCCCACGTTATACAAAATGACAAACAGCGAGTACAGCTGGGGTAGTCAAGTTCCAGAGTGAAACTGGACATTTAACAACAACACTTAAACACATCCACATCAGAAATGTACAAACTACATGGATCACATAATAAACTACATCATGATTTAAAAAAAAAAGCACATCCAGAAAAGGAAAAAGCATAAGATGATGTAGGCACAAAACATCATCATCTCCAGAGATGGACTTCATAGTTAAGATGGCAGCTTTCAACCCAAGCTCTCTCTAACTTCCTAGGCAATAAAAGCAAAATATGAAGCTTTCTAACAATACCCTCTAATCTCTAAGCCCAAGATATAGTAAAATAGAAAACTGGATTTTGTTTTAAGCAACATTTTCCTCTATTTAATTGTAAACAGTAAAACTTACACATGAATTTATAATGTAATTAAGTGATTTTAAGAGACAAGCCTGCCCTATCTCTCCATATCTCTTCAATATTTTCCTTGAAGTTCTAGCTAAAGCAATAAGACAACAAAAGGAGATCAAGGGATACAAATTGGATAGAAAGAAATCAAACTGTCACTATTTGCCGATGATATTACAGTTTACATAAGCGACCCAAAAACCTCTACCAGGGAACTCCTATAGCTGACAAACACTTTCAGCAAACTAGCAGGATACAAGATAAACTCAAAAAAAAATCAGTAGCCCTACTATATACAGACGACAAAGGGGCTGAGAAAGAAATCAGTAAAACATCACCCTTTACAATAGCCACAAACAACATAAAGTATCTTGGGGTAATGCTTATCAAACAACGGAAAGACCTATATAGCAAGAACTTTGTGTCTGTAAAGAAAGAAATCAAAGAAGATACAAGAAAATGGAAAGCTCTCCTATGCTTTTGGATAGGTAGGATAGACATAGTAAAAATGGCAATCTTGCCAAAAGCAGTCTACAAATTCAATGCAATCCCCCATTAATCCCAGCACAATTCTCCACTGACCTTGAAAGGATAATACTCAACTTTATATGGAAAAACAAAAGACCCAGGATAGCCAAAACAACCCTTTTGGATATATGGATTTTAGACATAGAGCAAAGGATCACCAGCCTATAATTCACATCGCCAGAGAAACTAGGATACAAGGAGGAATCTAAGAGATCATACAAAGTCTCTCACAGAAGGGGAAAGGAGAAAGGGACAAGATTTCCTGAGCATATTGGGAGTGGGGGGCAGTGAATGGAGAGGGGGCTTGTAGAAAGAGAAGGGGAGGAGAGGAAAGCACATGGAACTAGAAAGATTGAGGCAGGGAAGGAATCGATGAGAGAGAGAAAGAGAACAAAAGAGGTATAGGTTTGAAGAGAAAACTGACTCTAGCGAATGTTCAGAGACCTACAAGACCGACCCCAACTAACAATTTAAACAACAGTGGAAAGGCTACCATAAATGCTCTTCCCTGATAATGATATTAATAATGACTAATTTATCCACCATCATGGAGCACTCATCTAGTAGCTGATGGAAACAGAAGCAGACACTCACAGCTAAACACTGAGCTGAACTAGAATCCAGGTGCAGAGAGGGAGAACAAGACCAGGCTGCAGAAACCAACAGAGACAGCTGGCTGAACAAGGATGAGCTAATGGGTCCCCAGACTGATAGCTGGGAACCCAGCATTGGACCGACTCAGACCCCCTGAACATGGGTCTCAGTTAGAAGGCCTGGGCAGTCTAAGGGACCTCAGACAGTGGAACCAGGATGTATCCCTGGTGCATGAAAGGACTTTGGGAGCACATTCCGCATGAAGGGTTACTCCTTTAACCTAGAGGCCAAAGGGAGGGCCTAGTCCCTACTCCAAATGACTGGACAGATTTTGTTGACCCCTCCTGGAAGGCATCACCCTCCCTGTGGGGTGTGGGGGGGTATGGTATGGGAAGATGGTCAGGGGGCATGGGAGGGAGGGAGAGAGGGAGGGAGATGGAACTGGAATTGATAGTAAAATAAGAAAAAATAATAAAAAAAAGGATTGATCTATAGATTATTTTTGGGGTGTGTGTGTGTGTGTGTGTGTGTGTGTGTGTGTGTGTGTGTGTGTTAACCCTACATTAAATTCTAAAGAAATGTGAGGGTGATGGGATATGGTGTCCTGTGAAATACAACAAAGAAAGGAAAGATACAAAAATGTAGATTTGTGAAGGCAAACTTTACCTTCTTCAAAGATTACATTGTTAAGACCTCATGGTATATTGAAGATGTATTAATGAGTTTGGTAACATATTTATTCATTCACTCTACTTAAATAAGTATCTGTTGAGTATGATGTTGGGATCAATACCCTGCCAAGATACTGACATAAACAATGAGGGAGTCAGCTACCAACTAAAATTTCATGGACTTCTACCAAAGGAGATGGATAATATATAAGTAGGCAATCAGTATCATTAATAAAGCTCTTTGCAAGGTCACTATGGTATGTGGAGATAGTATTTTACAACAGGACTTGACAGACTTTAAAGATTTATTAAGTTATGTAGAGGGACGTATATCCAAACCCATACCATTCATTTGTAATAGTTTGTTAAATTGAAGGTCATTGAATGATGGAGGGTAGACCATAATGTGAATCCACAGAATTCCTAAGGATATTTCATTGCCATGTGTGCTTGTTTTAGAATCTTAGATATAATCCTAGCCTGCAAGCATTTAAAAATTAATCTTCTATCATACCACCCTTAAATATCTGAAAGGAAATTGCAGCATGGTCTTTAAAATCAGTTAACTTTCCTACGTATGTACATTTGCATGCCTAGAATAACTTCGGCAAGAATGAAATGTTCAAGAAATACTTTCAGATATATTGAACTTTGTTATTCTATCATCCATTAAAATCCTGTGGAAAACACAAGTTATTGATGTTGTCACTTACCTATTAATTATTATATACTTCAAATGAAGCACATGCCAAGGCATGCTTATTTATGAACTTCAGTGTTTTCTTGCTCCACTTATCAACTGAAAGCAAACTGTCTTAACTCCCCCACAAAACGTGTGCAAGCGTGAAAGCAGGTGCATGCTTCCAGTCTATTCTTTTAGCCTCAGGATGATGATGTTTCAGTGCAAATCATGTAACCGATTATTAACCGCTGAAGCTTTCCTTTTCTCTGATTAATATATTGTCCTTTAAACAAACACTTATGAATGCTCAGCAAGTTAATTGTCATAGTTAGTCTCTTCACATACATGCACTTCCACTACATGATTTACTTCTTGGGGCCCATCATTGAGAAGATACAGTATTCAGTTGCAAATTTTTTTTTAATGCACTAGATCCATGACTCTTGCCAGTAATTACAAATGCAATTAGGGACACCAAACACTGTGGAATGTGCATTTTCATACATTTATTTGTTTAACATTACTTTAATCTCTGTTTGAATGCTTAAGTGTCAAACCTCCATATTATTTTTCTTCTAAAGTCTCCTTTGTGAAGGCACTTACTGATACTCTCCATTATGCAAATGAGAATCTAGTGAAAAGTATTTTTTTTGCATGTGAGTGTGGTTCATGCGTGCATGTCCATGTGAGTGTATGGGTGCATGTGCTAGGACACATCCCTGGAGGTCAGTGGGAGGTATTGGGTGCTATTCCCTGTCATGCGTACCCTCAATCCATAGAGACAGGGCTTCTTGCTGAACCTGGAGCTCATTGTTTATTTTGGCTAGGTTGGCAGCCACCGCACAGCAGCAACCCACCTGCCTCTTCACTCCTCACCCAGCTGTGGGTTTGGCGGTGCAGTCAGCCATGTCTGAAGGAGACCCGACTATTGTATAATGTCCTTTGTCATGTGCATAGGCACCGTGGGATATGCACAGAAGCATGTATCCACATGCACAATAAAGAAATAAATGAGAGTTTTACCTTTTTTTAAAAGTCAACCCACAGACAAGAATGAATGTTTAGCACTGGCCTACTACAATAAAGATAGGTCTCTGCATGGAAACACACAGCCTTGAAAGAGAGGGCTTGGGAGACTATCTTAAAATGTGGGTTCCCGGTGCCTCACTGAATGCTCCCTATACCTAGCCTTGCCTATGGGACAGGCTGGTTGTTTTTTGATGCTTCTGGATAAGCGTACCATGAAGCTGATTATACAAGAATTGAGAGAACTAATGCTGGATGCAATTTATTTGCTGGTGCTGGAGTGCTGAATACTTCCTTGATTAACACCCAAATGCAAAGAAGGCGGACCGGAAGCCCAGTGTAACAAAGTAGTAAAAACAGACCTTTCTTTCTCTCTCTAGCGTTCTGGTTCTCACCCTTCCTAATGCTGTGGCCCTTTGCTACAATTCCTCATGTTGTGTTGACTCCCCCTACTGCAAAATCATTCCATTACTACTTCCTAACTGCAATTTGCTACTATTATTAATTATAATGTAAATATTTCCTATTTCCAGTGGTCTAAGGTGAACCCTGAGAAAAGGTTTGCTCAATGTCCAGGTTGAGAACCACTGCTCTAGAGTTTCAGACTTTACCAAAACATATTGGTATGTTCTGAGAGATTCAGTAGTTAAGGCGGAAATGAAGTTTTCAGAGTTAGAGCACCTCTGGCTTCCACATATAAGGAGCATGAATGTGTGCCTTTGCGCACACATGTACATACATGTGTATATGCCATGCACACATGCACACAGTGCATACATAGAAACTTAAAGGAAAAAATGGAATTCAGAGAGTAAAGCTAGGACAAGAAGAAGGCCATGCACACAAAAGAAACGGAGTCCCGATGATCTTCATCGAGCAAGTGTTTGAAACTCCAAACATTCTTGGATTATCATTACAGTGACTTCTTAATGACACCTGGTTCCTAGATGAAGATGAGGTTTAAATTAAATGAGGTAGGAAAAAGAGAAGGGGAGAAGAGGAGGAGAGAGGAGAACATGAGGGATCAGGAAGATTGAGTCAGGGGAAGAATAGAGGAGAGCAAGGAAAGAGATGCCATAATAGAGGGAGCCATTGTAGGTTTAGAGAGAAATCTGGCACTAGGGAAATGTCCAGAGATCTTCAAGGATGACCCCAACTAAGAATCTAAGCAATAGTAGAGAGACTACTTTAAATGCCCTTCCCCTATAATGAGATTGATGACTACCTTATATGCCACCCTAGAATCTTCATCCAGTAGATGATGGAAGCAGAAGCAGAGACCCACAGCTAAACACTGAGCTGAACTCCTGGAATCCAGTTGCAGAGAGGGAGAAGTGATGAGCAAAGGGGCTAAGACCTGGATGGGGAAACCCATAGAAACAGCTGACTCGAACAAGTTGGAACACACAGACACCAGTTGTAAAACTGGGGAGCAAGCATTGGACCAAACCAGGCCCCCTGAACATGGGTATCAGGAGGCCTGGGCAGTGTAAGGGGCCTCTGACAGTGGAAGTAGTGCTTATCCCTAGTGCACAAATGGACTTTGGGAGCCCATTCCCCGTGGAGGGATGCTCTCTCAGTCTTGGCCCTGCCCCAAATGAGATGCAGACTTTGATGATCCCCATGGAAGGCCTCACTCTCCCTGGGGAGTGGATTTGGGGTGGGATGGGGGGTTCTGTGGGGGCATGGGAGAATGGGAGAGGGAACTGGGATTGCTATGTAAAACAAAATTGTTTCTAAATTAAAAAATGAAAACAAATAAAGTGAAATACTTGAGCTAAATGAGTTACATGTACCGTAAGTAGTTTTACCCCTCTCCCCATATAATACACACTTGTACACAAAATTCCTGTGGACTGATTACGTTTCCCAAATTTATTTGAAAAGGGAAGACTTTTATGTTAAATGCATTGTTTTTTTTTTGTTGTAAACAATAGCTGGCCCAATAAACACGAAGTTGAGAGAACTGACTTCATTTCATGCCAATAGCAAACTCATTATTCTTTTTTTTTATATATCCAAGTAACCCTTCTTAACCCTTGTTTAGAAAATCCAATGTATTCATCTACTCCATAGAGGAAAGCATACAAAGCTACATGCCCAAGTATCTGGGAGTTTAAATATAGAAAGTCCTGTTTGGTTCCAAGCCATGTGCCACTGTGCTATTCCAGGGACTGTAAATCACAATGTGTGTGTCGTTGCTGTGCACAACTTCAAGAACCATCATGCTAATGACCAGTCCCCCACAGCCCTGTCATACTGTGCCTGAAAAATGGCTGTGTGCTTTCTGTCCTTCCCTTTTGGACAAGGCTGCCTCGGCCTCACGCTGCCCTCACTCCTGCCCATCACTGGCAGAATTGTTGTGTGAGGGGCTATCTGTGGATATTGGCCCTGGTTTAGGAAAACAAGAAAAACTAGCCCTGTATAATAGGGACTTTGGAAGGAACTAAGACTTTTGCAACGCTCCGGAATTCTCGCTATGTTTAGGGAGAATGGGATTCTAGTGAAGCAGGTATCTCTTGATCATACCCAGTGCTTCTCAAAAATGTGCTTATGTGCAAATTATTTGGTGATATTACAAAAGGGCAGATTCTGATTTGGAAAGACTAGGTGTATTGAGAGATTTTTCTCTGTTATTTTTCTCTTCTTTTCTTTTTATTGAAAACAGTATTTTTCCCTCATATATTATGATTATGGTTCCTTCTCTCCGTGCTTTTCCCAGTTTCTTCCCATCTTCCCTCCCATCAGGATCCACTTCCTTTCTGACTCTTCTTACAAAAACAAAACAAACAAACAAACAAAACAAAACAAAACAAAACCCACAGGCTTTTGAAGGATAATAATGAAATGCAATATAATATAATATGGTAAAACAAAGACTAGCAACAGAATAAAAACAAACAGAAGGAAACGGCCCAAAGGAAGGCATAAGAAAGACAAAGCCCTCATTTGTTCTCACACTCAAGATTCCCAAGAAAAACTAAGCTGTGAGCCATAGTATGTGCACAAAGAACCTGTGGGGTGAAAGGAGAGAAGAGAAAATATAAATAAAATAAAAAATGCGTTTTTTAAAGAGGAAAATTCCTGACACAGCATTATAAAGCAAGGAGCATCTAAAGATGCAGTTGAGTTCATTTTCTGTTGGCAATCCAGTTCTGGGCGTGCAGGCTACCCTTAGGAGGAGTTTGTTTCTCCAGTGAGACTCTCTTGAAGGAAACAAAATTTAATTTGCAAGTGGTAATCAATTGGAGACAGCTTCTGGGTTAGAGGTGTGGGAATGCGTGCACCTCTCCTTTTATCTCTAGGACCCCATCTGGCTCACACTGTGTAGGTCTTAGGCGTGCTGCTTCAGTTTCTGTGCATTCATATATGTGTTGAACTTGTTGATTTAGAGGCCCTTGTTTTCTCGGTATCCTCCATCCCTGCTGTCTCTTATATTCTTTTAACCTCTTCTTTTTCTGGGTTCCCTGAGCTCTGAGGGAAGAGATTTGATGGAGACAATCTTTTTAGGGCTGAGTCTTCCAAGATCTCTCGTTTATCATTATTTGTTCCCATCTGATGCAGGAGCAATCTTCTGTGATGATGGCTCGGCAAGGCAGCGGTCTTTGAG
This sequence comes from Phodopus roborovskii, assembly GCF_943737965.1. Lineage (NCBI taxonomy): Eukaryota > Metazoa > Chordata > Mammalia > Rodentia > Cricetidae > Phodopus > Phodopus roborovskii. The sequence continues at coordinate 4,570,678 of NW_026126415.1, forward strand.
TAGGGCAGAAAGTCAATGGGAGTTGAGTTTTGTGCAGGATGTAAGTATAGATCTGTTTGGATTCAACATGCCTTTGCCCATTTTGATCAGCACCATTTGTTGAATGTGTTGTCTTTCCAAAAAGTATTTCTGTCTTTTATTTTTAAATAAAAAAATTAGATGTCTATATGTGTGTGGATTTATGTGTGGGTCTTCAATTTGATACTATTGATCAATATGTCAGTCTTTTTTTTGCCAATACCATATGGTCTTTTTACCGTAGCTCTGCAATACAACTTGAAGTTGGGGATGGTGATACTGCATATAGTTCATTAGCTATGCTGGATTTTGTGGTTCTGTATGAAACCTGAGATTGTCTGTGAGAAGTTGGGTTGGAATTTTAACTAGGATTTGTATACTGTTTTTTGTTAGGCTGCTGCCCATTTTTAATATCATTAGTCAGCTGTTCAATTTCTGTAAGTTTGCAGGCTTTCTGCAGTTCTTGATATCCAGCCTTAATCTCTAGTGATCAGATAGGGTACATAGTATTGTTTCAGCTTTCTTGTATTTGCTGAGACTTGCTTTATATCTAAGCATGTGATCTACTGGAACAATGTTGTATGAGGAACTTAGAAAAAGCTGTACTCTAGTGTTTGGGTGGAATGCTTTGTAACTACATGTTCAGCTAGCTCATTTTGTTTATAACTTCAGCAAGCTCCAAGCTCCAGCGTCTCTCTCTCTCTCTCTCTCTCTCTCTTAGTTTAATTTCGGTTTTAGTTTAGATGATCCATCTCTTGGCAAGAGTAGAATATTGAAGTCTCCCACTTAAGTTGTACTAGTGTTTCTTTATGAATCTGGAAGCATTCATGTATGGTACATAGATGTTTAAAATCACATTATGCTGTTGATGGATAATTTCCTTTGATGAGTATGTAGTGTCTTTCTGTAACTCTTCTTATTAGTTTTGGTTTGAAGTCTGTTTTGTCAAATGTTAAAATGGCTACACCAATTTGTTTCCAAGGTCCATTTGCTTGGAATATCTTTTTCTGTTTTTTTTTTTTTTTTTTTTTTTTTTTTTTTTTTTTAACTCTGAGGTTATATCTATGCTTGATGTTAATGTGTGTTTCCTGGATGTAGCAGGATGTATCCTGTTTTTGGACCCATTTTGTTAGTTTGAGTCTGTGTGTTTCCCCCTTTTGATTTGCTGTTCTGGGACTATTTATTCCTATATTTCCCTGGGTGTGGTTACCCAGGTTATAGTCAATAGGTTGTGATTTTACTTCCAGCACCTTTTGTATTTCTAGATTTATATTGTTTAAATTTGGTTTTGTCACGGAATGTCTTATTTTTTCTATCTACTGTGGGTAAAAGTTTGTCAGATACAGGATTTTTGGTTGGCATCTGTGGTCTTAGTTTGCAGAATATCTGTCCAGGTCCTTCTGGCTCTAAGTTCTAGAGAAGTCAGGTGTTATTCTAGTAGTTTATTGTTAGTATGTGCCAAGCAGAATGTCTTCTCTGGCCCAGTCTATATGGTGTTCTGTAAACTTTTTGCAACTTGATAGGCATCTCCTTCTTTTGGTTAGGGAAGCTTTATTCTATGATTTTGTTGAAGATATTTTCTGTGCCTTCAACCTGGGTCTTTTCTCCTTCCTATGTTATTATTTTTAGGTTTTCCCTTTCCACAGAGTCTCAGATTTCATGGATATTATGTGACAGGAGTCTTTCAGATTTAACATTTTCTTTGCTCAAGTTGTTCACTGCTTCTATTCTGTCTTCACTGTCTGAGGGTCTGTCTTCTAGTTCCTGTATTTTGTTGGTGAGGCTTGCCTCTGAGGGTCTTGTCAAGTTTCTAAATTTTTCATTTCCAGATATCCATCAGTAGGGGTGTTCTTTTTTATGATACTATTTTTTTTTTATTTCTCATGGAGACTGCATTGCATACTGGACAGAGATAATATACAGAAATTAAAAATCAGTTGAATTACTACAAAAAAATACTTCATTTGTCAAGCTAGATTCATTTGAAGACATTATGGGCAAACACAAACAGACATTTGTAGTAGAAAGTAATCCTGCCCAAGAGTCACAAAGAGATCAGCAGCATTGTCACATAAGACACAGGAAGAGACTGGAGTAAGAAAGACCAGCTGAAAATAAAAGCAGTGTATTGTGTTACTAATGTTGAACTAAGAAAGAGTGCCTCTGTACAATGGGAAAGAAAAAACAGATGGTGGTTTAGGAAATGAAGGAGAGGCCACAACCCAGGGCAGAGTGTTATGAGACTCTGAGTGACTTGATAGACATGACATTATTCTTTAGAGCTGGCAGTGATTTAAGGGTATTTAATTAATATGGTAGCATTCTGTGCATTACACCACATTAAAAAAAACTCATGCTTGCCTTTCAAATGTAGGCTGCATTTTATTTTGTGGCCAGTGGTACAGATGTACACTCATAGTTTCTTCTTTCCTTCCTTAAAGCAATAGTGGCTATACCAATGGATACTGATTGGGTCACTGTGACACAAAGCTAAGTTGTCTGAGATACAGGGAAGAAAACATTGTGTTTTAAGAGTCTGGTTAGGTCAGTGTGACCAATGTCCACACAGAAAGTATTTACTTAGACGTTTTAGTTTGTGTAGTTTCTTTGTTTCTTGTGTGTAAGACCTTCATGAGAGTTAGAGCCATATGAGTTGGTATTTTTTCTTGTCCTGCCTAAACCTGGGCAGTCATCTGTGATAATCATTGTTAAGGAGGGTTTCTATAAGCTAACTTCTCTAGAGAAACGGCCAACACCATATCAGAAAAGATGCTCAGGTAAATCAGGCATTGTAGCATCTTCTTTGAACTACTAGTGTTGGATGATATTATCTATTTGACAGAAAGAGCTTTGAAACTTGAAAGATGTATTGTTGCTCTATAAATTTTCTTAATTTAATAAATGCTTGAGATATCAAATAAAATTATTTTGATACATTTTATCAGGGCACAAATTTAATGTATATAAAGTGAGAAAGTTGAATGTATTATGAAAAAGTTTAGGGAAATGGCATTTATATTGTTATTTGGAGAATAAATGTACAATCAAATCATACAATTCAACAAAATTCACAATGTTTTCATGCATTCTTCAATAAGGTAGGTAGGCTCCATAATTTCCAAAGCAAAACAGACAGCTGATGACTTCATGACACATGCAGAAGTCCTTCAGTGTTGGTGTGGGGTGTAATGTCTAGTGAGTATAAGCAGACATCAAATGAAATCCAGTAAGTGTGTCTGGATGGAAGCCAGGGTAGATTGCCAGGAAGGGCTCTGTACAGGCATCAATCTTTAGACCTTTATCTTGTTTTGTGATTGCTTTCTAAAATTTTACCTTTCCCCCCCTCTTACTTATTTGTGTGTGTGTGTGCCCGTGCCATGAAGCATGTATGGAGGCCAGAGGACAACTTGTGGGAATCATGTTTCTTCCTTCACCATTAATGAACTACCAGCAAACTCAGATCCTCAGGCTCGGCAACAAGAGTCTTTGCCTTCTGAGCCATCTCACTAACTTTGTTATGTTTTAGAAGTCTTGCAACAATTAATGAAAAAAGAGGCCATAAATTTGAAAAGGCACCCACAAGAAGGTTTGAAGAGTGGAAAGGGAAGGGGGAAATGGTATAACTACAATCTCAAAAGAAGATACAAAATAAATTAAAATAGAAGTTACCTCTCATTCAGTTTTTCCTCCAATCACTTGGAAGTATATTTTGAGTAATTTCTCATGGTACATGTTGGAGTCTTATGAGGAGAATTCTGAGTTCTTGTGAGAATACACCAAGAAAACAAGACAATAGTTGTATGACCTCAGTTTCTTCAAAACACGGAATTGATCCTAAAATGTCTTTTCATGCTCTTGCCAGACGTAGTGGCCAGGAATGTGTTTACTTCAGTTTACTCGCTACAGCTTGCTATGGATTTTAAACTAAATGTTTAAATTATGCTTTATATACCGTTATGGAAAATCATGGTTTTGCCACATGAAGCTTGTCTTTGTGATTTTACACAGCTTGAACTCTTCAGAACTTTACTAGCGGCTTTTCCTAACCCCCAGAGTATAAATTGTCCTAGGCTCTGAATAAAGTTGGCTCTCACGTGAGACTTATTCCACCTCATTTATTGACTTCATTCTCTAGAGCGGTGGCAGTACATATCCAGCACATCCTCTATGTACTCAGGTCCTCTCTGCCTCTCCATTTCTTTTAGCTTACATTTTTTAAAAAGGGTACACGCCCTTTTCTCTATCACAAAGCTATTGCTTCTCCTGTGTGCTGCTTCTTAGGTCAAGTCTTCTTGATTCAGGAAAGAGCACGCCTCAGAAGAGGTCAGGCTGTCTTTATTTGCCACAGACTTCCTGCATTGGTGTTCTAAGCTCTGTTCAGGATGCTGTTTATACCTTGTACAACTGTTTCTTAAAATATAAAGGATTTGGCTGGCTTAGCTTTGGGAGAATAGTTTCCTTTTAACATGGCCATTGCCTGCCAGCAAGATGATCTCTTTCTTTTCATTCTTTGGGCCTGAAATGCAGATGTGTGACTCTCAGCAGAAATGCTTGGCTCAGGACAGTGAAAGACGTGTTCACAACGCTGCCAGAGACCTTTGTTTTCACTAGGTGCGGTGGCACTTCATAAATGAGGAAATTTTGTCAACATTTAAACAAGTTATTAGGATTACTGAGTAAAAGACATTAAAGGAAACTCATCCCTTACTAAACAGGGAAAAATTTCAAAACACCAATGCTGCTCAGCTTTCATATTCCAAATATCCCTTTTGTATGCCATAAACTTAGTTTCTGTGGACCCACACTGAGAATAATAGCATTGTTTCTCAGTCTAAATAGTCTGGACCCCCTCTCCTCAGACTGTGTATTCCTACACAGACCATGTCCCTAGCAATGTTTTAAGTCAAGTTTCACAAGCTCTAGAAGCTTGATTTGTCTCCCATTTGCCTTTTTACCTGATACTTAGAATCTTTTTCCTCCGTAGTCATGGGTTTCTTGGATTTCTCACTTCTAAACTAAACTAATCTTTATGTAAATAGAAACATGCCCCACAGTGCTGTACAGCTGCTATTCGAATGAAAATACCAACCTTTCCACCTCACTGTGCTTACACCCAGCCAGGCAGCATCTGCAGCCTAAATTTCTGCTTCCAAACAAAGGGTTTTAATGACTCTGTCTAGCTTCACTTTTGTGTGTTTGTGATTCCTGAGTTGAGTACAAGATTAGAAGGATCAGATATTGTGATATTATCTTAAGCAGTCCTCAGAAAAGCCTTACCATCTCCAGCACACTTGCTGCTACGATCTGAAATTAGCTACACCGATTGACTTTGGAAGCAAGGTGCCAGTGGACACACTGAGCATCCAACTCCCAGAAGACGCCTGGGAAGTCATTTAGTCAGAAGCGATTTCATTGCTTTATCTTCTTGATGATTGCCATGGGAACTAGGACTTTTCCCTTACTTGGGAACTACAGTTCTATTACAGGCACAAAAAGTATGAAATCCCAGTGCTACAAATACTTTCAGAGAGAGTGTGTTATTAGAGCGGAGAACACAGATTAAAGTAAAATGCAGAGTACCCTGTTATGTAAAGCTTTGCCGTCTTGAATATGTGTAAGATCATTTGCAGATCTTTTAAAAAAAATGTAAAACTATGATTTCACATGAAGTGCCTGAATGTCAGTTTAAATAAATAAATTACTTCACAGTTAAAAGATTAGTATAAAAATGACTATGACTCAGGGTTGAGAGTGGGAAGTGTGAGGACAATAGTTTGAAGGCAAGAAGAGAGTTTCCTGAAGTATCTTGTATAATATTCTTAAGCACAAATGTAGCATGGGGTATTATCTTTTTATCTATTGATGATAATGCACATAGGAAATGTGTGTTATTTTAGAATTAGCATTTGTATATGTTTAAAAAATACATGCCATGTAAGGATTCTGTACATACAGAAAAAAGGAGGTTTTTTTTTGTTTTATCTTATAATATTTTATTTTGTTATTTTTATTATTATTTTCTTATTTTACATATCAATTCCAGTTCCCTCTCCCTCTCTCTCCCTCTCTCTCATGCCCCCCCCCACTCCACAGGGAGGGTGATGCCTTCCAGGAGGGGGTCAACAAAATCTGTCAAGTCATTTGAAATAGGGACTAGGCTCTCCCTTCTGCCAAAAAGGAGGCTTTAAAAAGTCATTGATGTGTATGTTTCTTTGGCAGAGAGTAGAAAAGATTGATTCACAATAAAGAATGGTATGTAGTTCTTACACAGTCAGACCATTGACTTAATCTTTAAAATTTAAATTATTTTGTGCTGCTTGTTTATAATCAAATCACAGTGGGAAAAATTAATGATAAATAATTAAAATGAATATATAGCTTAGTCCTACACAGACTACTAATGCTTTAAAATGTGGGGGTTCATAATTAAAACACAAACAAGCAAATAAAAAAGGTGACTTGTTTTAGAAAATAATACAAGGCCTTAGGCTTTATTTATTGTTAGTTTTTAAAAGCTGTCATGGTGGTTGTGATAGGCAGGGTTCTAAAATGATCCTCAAGTCCATTTTGGGATGAACCCGGTAGTTCATTCCAAAGACTAAATGTAATGAATTTTGCTCCTCTGATTAGGATACATGCTGTGGCCCAGCTATCAAGGATATCAAGGCTATCTGAATATGCATGATATAGGCATATAAATCCTTTATAGTAGACTCATTTTCTCCTGCTCTCAGAAAGGGAATCCTAGAACTATTTGTGGCACATAGAGGACATATTATAATGGTGTTGTCTTTTGCCAAGATAGAATCAGCTATCTTGCCAGGACTCATGGGACACTTCAGTGAGCTGGGACACATTCTATGTCCATACCTAGCACCTCAGTTTTACGACGACAGTGAACACCGAACACCACGAGAGCCAACACAGTGTGCCAACAGCGTGGGAGCCATGAGCTGATTCTTTCTCTAGCTTCAGAGATGCACACAGCCTAGACTGACAACTCTCTCTTCAGCTGGTGGGACACAGAGCTGAGAATTCAACCACCCCGTGTCTAAGCTCCTGACTCATAAATTGTGGGAGGACAAATGGATGTTGTTTTAGGTTATCATAATTTGATAGGCAGCAACCAAAAACTTCCTGCATGATTGCTTTTAGCCTAGTTATAAAATAACTGCAGGGACATGCCTTATTTCATGAAGGCAGGAACTTCTGTCCCACGAGCCACTCCCAAGTAACCCACACAGAGGCTTAATATTAATTATAAATGCTCAGCCAATAGCTCAGCCTTGTTACAAGCTAAGTCATACATGTAGTTAACCTGTACTTCTTATCTATGCTTTGTCACATGGCGGTGCCTTAAGCTCAGTATGGCATGCCCACCTTGCTTTTCTCTGCCTCTGCTTGTGACTCCTGACTCTGCCCTTCTTGCGCCCAGGTTTCTCAATTTGACTCTTCCACCTAACCTTATCCTGTCCAGCTACTGGCCCGTCAGCTTCCTTACTAAACCAATCACTGTGGCATATATTCACACGGAGTGGAGGAATATTTCACAATTTCCCACTTCTGAGAGGAAAACAAGACATGCATTACCTGCGTAAAACATTTTAATGCCGCGGTTTCCTTTAATGCATTAGGAATTTCTGTAAGAACTATACTTTCGTCACTAGCGTTTGAATATGCTTCTGTGTACGTATGTTTTGTTCTCCATATATTTTTGAAGAATATTTTTTTAAATAGTGCACTGAGGGTAGGCAGTAGTAGGATGGAGATGGGAAGGGGAGGAGAGGAGGGACGAAGAGAGAGAGCGGGAATGAAGCAGGGGCATATTTCTGAGGTTTTGGTTGTGAGTGTAGCCTTTAACATCTGAACGGTCTTTCCAGTCCCAGCGTCCAAATCTACTAACTTAGAGTCAGATTTCTGCAACAGAGGTTGTGATTTCCAGTGATTCCTAACCTTTCTAATGCAGGGACCCTTTGACATCACTCCTCATGCTGTGGAAATTATTTTCGTTGCTGCTTCATAACTGTAATTTTGCTGCTGTTAATGAATTGTAATGCTAAAACCTGTGTTTTCTGATGGTCTTGGGCCTCCCCTATAAAAGGGTCCCTTGGAGCCCGAAGGGATAGAGACCAGAACTGCTGCTTTAGATGTTATCAGGAAATTATTGCTATGTCCCAGCAACATTTAGAACAGTGGTCCTCAATCTGTGGGTCATGATTCCTTTGGTGGCGGGGGAGATCCAACAACCCTTTCATAGTGGCTGCATATCAGATAATCCTACACAACCAATATCCTCCGTATTCTGATTTACAACAGTAAGAAATCACAGGTATGAAGTGTGAGTGAAATCAGTTTTATGGTGGGGAGTCACAAGAACTCGAGGGTTGCAGCTTTAGGAAGGTTGAGAACTACTGATGTATTCCTAGCAGGGCTGTGTTGGAGTTAGGAAGCTATCTCATAGAGGCAGAGTCCTATAACGTCGGTGCCATTTGTAAGGGAGACAATAGAAGTACCCTCTTTTCTCTGCCATGAGGAAAACCTGTCTCCAGGTTCACAAGGGAACCTTCATATGAGCTGGAAAATGACCCAGGATCACATCTAGCCAACAGCAGGGACCTTAGTTTTACAACAACAGAGAATCAAGTTATGCTGGCAATGTGAGTAAGCATGAAGTGGATTCCTTCTCAGGTTTTCAGAGAACTGGATGAGATTTGACAGTTGACATTATCAGTTTGTATTATTGTGTTATGGTACAGGCTAGCGAATTCAGCAACTCTAAATCATTGTTAGTGAGATATCTTTAGTTGAAGCTTTAAAATTTGTTAGTGTTCTACTTTCTTTGTCAAGTTTTAAGTGGAGGTTCTCGGTACCCACATAGCAGAAGCTGTTTCGTCATGAGTAGTTTCCCGCCAGCCTGGTCCCTGAGCTGGGTCAGTCTCAAAATAACACACAGAGACTCTTCTAGTTATGAAGCTGCTGGCCCGTTACTAGTGTTTCTTAGTGACTAGCTCTGTCTTATGTATTAACCCATTTCTAACAATCTAAGTGTTTCCACGTGGTCTTACCGGAGGGAGGGTCCGGATGTCTCCTCTCATGTCCTACGTCTTGACTCTGTGCTCCACCTCCTTATTTGTTTTTATTAAAGTTTGATAAAACTCACAGAATGCCATGTCTACGGTAATTTTCTTTTACACACGAAGAACATCCATTTCCACACAAACTGCTGTTGTTTCTCAGTGTTTTCTTTTCTATGCATTTAGTTCATGCTGAATTTGTTCTCATGCAATAAGTTTAGTCTCCTGCATTTCCTCTGCGTTTTCTTTAGTGAAAGCCTCTTCTTCTGGTTTAGGAACAGTTTGTTTCTTGTCAGTTAGAATCATTTCCCGTTGGCAGCACAGCTCATATGTGTAGTAATCTGGTCCTGAACTCCGTGCACTTGATCTCTGGTGCATTGTTTACTTGGACACGTTCAGTTGCTAGAGCAGCCATTCTCAGCCTGTGAATCACAGCCCCAGTTGGGGCTCTGTAGCAGATATCCCGAATGTCAGATATTTGTAAAATGATTTCTAATAATAGCAACGTTGCAGTTGTGAGGTAGAAAGGAAGTAACTACACTACAACGTGAGGAACTGTATTAAAGTGTTGCAGCATTAGAAATATGGAGAAACCAATGGATTAGAGACTCCGCATCTGGGCCCTTTAGTTCAGAATTGTTCTAAGTATATTTAAGCACACTGCTGCAAAAGTTCATCATTGTTTCTGGGCCACTAGCTCTGTGCCCAGAGTTATTGTTTGGTCTGGACTCACCAACTCCACCAATTTATCATCACAACGTCACATTGCTTGTTGTCATTTAATGTTGTCATTAAATGTTGTCACATTTAAGTTGTCATCCTTCTGATACTGGGTGGCACTTTGGTGGCCTTTGCTGTCCTTGCTTACAGTGTCAGAGATGGTCTTAAAAGGAACATAAAGGTTTAAACCTCTTTATTGGTTTGGTTTCTGTAGTTCTAGGTCAAGAGAGTAGTGAGCCAATTTCACAGGTCACCTCAGGCTGTTTATGGGAAAGGAGATTGAATCCTTTTAAAGACACAACAGATAAGGACACTTGCAACTTGTCTATAGAATATAATATTGTATTCAATGTAGATCACCTTCAGTTTTACTTATCTGTTCTTATATCCATACTGTCCCAATGATATAATTATCAACATTATTTGTGTTGGGGAGACGGCACGGCAGGTAAGGGTCCTGCTGCGTAAACATGATACCCTGAGTTTGGATCCTTAGCAACTATGTAAGAGCTGGGCATAGTCATGTGCATGCCCGTGAGTCTATCACTGGGTTTGGGAAGAAGTTACAGAGACCAGTGGATCTCAGAGTCTTAGAGGCCAGCTAGTCTAGACCTAGTAGAAAATTCCACGTTCCAAGAAAAGCCCTGTCTCAGAAAATGAGTTAACGAGAGTGACCACTCTCTTCAGGCCTCTGTTCTTCCTATGTACACACCCGGGTAAGCTCACTAACACGCAAATGCATACACCACATATACACCATACACACATATACACAGGCACACTATGCACACGTATACACACCTGCAGACTTAAACAAGGAAATAAAACAACCAATGTATTTAGAGTTTATATTGCTTGAGATACACTTGAGGCCAAAGGAATTTCTATAAACCTGATATTTGCATTTTGATATATTTATTTACTATCGTAGAACGATTACACTTAACAACAAACCTTTTGCAATAGCAGATGCTCTCAGCTAATACCCATATAATAGGTACTGTGACCCCAATCTGGGTAAGGATAAAATAAGATGCCTGGCATCCTCCAAGGTGCTGAGAATAAAATGGTGAACGCATCATGGCCGTTTGCACGATAATTTGTGTCCTCCAGATGAAATTAGATCTATAAGAATTTTTTAGTGAGAAATTGCTTGTGAATGATAAGAGAAAGGGGAACAGAGAACACAGGGACAATGTTCATGCCATGATTCAGGTTAACTCATCCTTACAAAACTCTGGTCTTTCCAAGGAAGGGACCTAAAATGTTAACCAGTCCATCAGTGGAGGGGGCCTCTTTGAGGAATGGTAGAACTCTGACTCACTTTAGCCTTGGATTCTGAGACTTGTGATTACAGCCAGCAGTAGCTAGATCTGTTATGATCTGAGAAGCCAAAATCCATGCTGTGGGCATGTAGCTCTCACATTGGCACCTGGAGATCATTAGTTTATGTGACTATCATGTAATTTTTAGAAATGCCTGATGTACGGGCTGCCCATTATTAAGTAGCAGACCTGTCTGTGTATTTAACATGATTCCTGATACTCAACAGTGGTTGTTGTTGTTTTTAAAATAACGAATGGTTCTGATGGACATTAATGTGAAATATAAAATCATCACACTTTATTCCACTTCCTGCGTACATTATGTGATTAGATTCCAAGCTTTGTTTTTTTCTTAACGTCTTATTTTTTTTTTCCTTGTAAGGCATCCAGGTCCCTGGAAATACATATTTTTACCACAAAGTCCAGCAAGTAGACTGCTACTTATTTGTTCAACAGAACAGAAATACCAGTGTTCACATGGAGAATTACTGAAGAACCAGTAAATACACCAACTTTAAACTTAAGGAATGCCTCAAATGCACCAACTACTGAACTGATAAAAACATTTCCTCTTATTTGTGATGTAGGGCATTATTCAAGATTAAGAAGCAATAACCATTATATATAAACATACATATATATATATATACATACACATACATATATCTATGTACACATACACATGTAATTAAATAAATGAAAGTAAAAAAACCCACCATATCAGCAGCAAAAATTCGAGACAGAATGCAACATTTCCTGGTTCCGCCCAGAGGTAGTATCTAGAAGTGACAAATACATAGCAGGATAAGTGTGTCACTTGTCACTCAGCACCAGCGTGAGGTCTGGAAGTGACTGTATTGTTTCCTTAAGGGCTGTTTGTGGGTTTAGGGAAATGTTTTAAACACGGATTGTAGTATTTACTACAGAACTACGTATTTTCTAAAAGTATTCAAGTAAGAACCTCAGGTAGGCGAATGCTTGTATGCTTGATATGCAGGTTGCACCTTAGGAGAACTGTTAAAATATTTTATTACTACTAACAAAAATTGAAATTCTGGGTATGGTTAATCTATATTTTGATTTTTAGTTGTTATTTTCTCATTATTAATAATAATTTCAAATTTCTTTAAAGACCAGTTTTTTTAGTTTTATGTAGCACTAGCACCTTAAAAATGAATGAGTTTATTATATATATTATATATATGTATATATATATATATATGTGTGTGTGTGTGTGTGTGTGTGTTTTACCTGCATGTATGTACACTGTGTGTGTGCCTAGTTCCTGTGGAAGCTAGAAGAGAACACCAGATTCCCTGGATGTGACGTTAGAGAAGGCTGTGGGCCACCATGTGGGTGGTGGGAATTGAACTTGGTCTGTTGCAAGAGCATTAAGTGCTCTTAACTGTTAAGCCAGCTCTCTACCTCTAAATGAACTATGTTTGAGAGGAATTGTAGGTTTATGTAAAAATTCGTTGAAAAATACAGTGTCCCTATGCAGTCTCCTTAGTTACAAATGTATGATACCTTTGTTACAATTGATGCATTAATGTTTGTAAAATTGTTGTTAACTAAAGTTCATAGTCTGTATCAATATTCTTTCTGTGTTCTTTCACATAGGTCTTGGCTACACATACATGTGTGGACACATGACCTTACAACACCGTAGAGTAGGTGTTCTGTGACGATCCTCTCTTCTCTGTTCTTCCTCCCTCATGAATCCAAGACCTTGGCAGCCATTGATATTTTGGCGTAATCACATTTTTTTTTTTTCAAAAACACTATCATGTGTAGAATCACAGATTCACATTTTTTAGGCAGTCTCTTTTCACTTAGCAATAAAATTTTAGCATTTTCCCATACATTATGGAGTCTTGACAGCTTATCTCTTCTTACTGCTGAATGGCATTCTTTTGTTTGGAAGTGACAACGCTCATTTGTTAATTGGTCTATTAAATGATAGTTTGGTTACTTCAAAGTTGTGGCAATAATAAATAAAGGTGATGTAAAAAATTTTATGCCGTTTTTTGGGCTATACACTTTTAATTCACTCGAGTAAATAAAAATACCTGCAATGCGAATGAGAATGAAATTACAAGACACAGACTGGGAAAATATTCACAATAAAATATCCGATAAATTATTACTAAGCAATGCGTGTGAGAAATACTCAAAATTCAAACCAATTAAAATGAGCAAAGTTGTGTAAACAGATATCTCACTAAAAATGGGCATGCAGAGTAGTGTCATAGGCAATTAGGTAATTATGAATCTAAGAATGAGATACCTCTAGATGTTTAGTAAGACGATGAAAATTCCAAATACTATCGTAATCCAATGCTGGAGAAGATGTGAAGTAACAGAAACCTGTGCACAGCTGATCAGAGTGCAAAATACCTTGAGAACAGTTTGGGGGCTGCAGAGAAGGCTCATAGGGTAAGAGCATGTACCGTTCTTGCCGATGACGCCTGTTTTGTTTCAAGGCTCACCATTTGGTATTGGATAACCAATAGGTGTGCTCTTGCCTGGAGAGGACGATTTCCCCAGCTCTCAGCTGCCCTCAGTTGCCTGAAGTTCATAGTGAGGAGTTGAGACCTCATAGCTTATTTAAGAGATTAGTTTAGTTTTGGGTTGTATGGTATCGATTTTGTTTATTTTTGTAGGTAGGCATTAACTATCTACACATTGATTGGAGCTTCCTCAAGGGTTCTTGTGAAAAGTCTTCACATTTGGGGTGCTCTCAGGTTTGGGTTGATGCATATTAAGATTTCCTCTGCAACGTAGAATCTATCTTTATTTTTCTTAATAATATGTGTGGAGGGTTGTGGATCCTTCATTTTGAACAGGATTCATCATGTGTGCGGCTGAGTGGCAGGTATTTCACAGAATAGGCCATACTGCCCCTGAGGAGTCGGATCCCCAGCTCACACAATCCTCTCTCTCCTTTTAGCGTTTTACTGAAGGGAATCTAAATGTGATGGTGTGTGTAAACATTTATGTAACCGTGTAAATATCAGCGGGAACCATGAGGCAGTTATAAATGTGATGTTGGGGATTTTATTACTATACACTGCCAAATATGGTTTTATCTTCATCTGTCTGTGTGATGCAAATTTAAATAGAATACTATTCCCTTCCTATCTTACATATCCTATGCTCCTACACTCTAGTTAGGAAAAATGCTATAGTCTATTTAGCATTCATATTTAGTGTGTATAAATTACTGGAAAACACTTCAACCTAACAAGCTTTGCATTGGCTTCTATTGATCACACACAGTGTCAATAGCTCAGATTGTTGTATCTGAGACAGATGTTTGAGCATTTTTGGTTAGTGCTCTTAAGCTTCTCTCTGCTTATACAGCCCCATAGTATGGGCCACACAATGGTTCCTTCTATACAGAAAGTACTTCTTCTGGTGTATCAGAAACAGCTTTCTTTAGTGCCATGGACTCACACTTATTTCATGTCATGTCTGTTCTTTGGACACTTAAATAGCATTTAAAAGCAATATTAATGAGCGCTGAATTGATCTTAGATCAGAATTTCAGATGTGGAATAGATTTTGCAGTTCCTTGGCTGCCATCTTTAGTTCCCATTGCAGTTAAGTGAATTCGTTGATGCATGCAATCTGCGACCTCATCTGTTTAAATACTTATTTAAAACAGAACAAACTGTATGTTTATAGTACTGACCACGTTTCTAAATAATAGTTTTGAGGTTCAAATAAACAGTTTTAAAGGCATTCCGCCCCCATCCTTTATGCTTTCTGGAAAGCGTGGTGTGTGTGTGTGTGTGTGTGTGTATGTGTGTATGTGTATGTGAGTGTGCATGTGTGTGTGCATGTGTATGTGTATGTGTGTGTGTGCATATGCATATGTGTGAGTGTGTGTGTGTGAGTGTGTGTGCATGTGCATGTGTGTGAGTGTATGTATGTGCGTGTATGAGTGTGTGTATGTGCGTGTGTGTATGTGTATGTGAGTGTGTGTATATGTATGTGTGTGTGAGTGTGTGTGTGTGAGTGTGTGTGTGTGTATGATGCAATGGTCAGTCATACAAATGATTGCTTCTTAAAGTCTGTGTTATTATTGGAAAATCAAGAGACAAGACAACACTTAATGATATTCTGAGCTGTGAGATCCAGTGGACATTGACATAATTGGAGCATGCAGATACTCAGCCGATGACAGGTCTTAATCAGTTAAAGCCTCATCTTCTGCATTGCAGGGTGCTTCTCCACGGGTAGAACAAAACCAAAGACCCACACAAACAGGAGGAGAAAACTTGGCTCTGGGATACAGATGGGATGTCTGTGATCTCATCGCAGAATTCTGTTAATCTTAATTGTGGAGAATTAGCATTTTAAATGGTTTTAAAATAGAGCACTCTCTACACTCTGGCCACTGCAATTATGATTCTACTTATTTTTTTTTTTTGTGGGTTAATAAAAAACTAAATGAACTTCTATGATAGTTATCAGTTATTTTCTTGTGTTTGATAGAAAAATAAAATATAATTGTTTTAAGGTTATAGTTTGTTAATAAATTTCAACTTTTACACAATTAAAAATTTTCCAGGCATTTTGGCTTTTTAAATAATTCAAGTATTATTTATAATGTCCGTGGAACCAAATCTTATGTACTCTTTTATAGAATAGAAAACAAACATATCATTAAATATTTAAAATTTATATTTATTTGTGTGTGTGTGTGTGTGTGTGTGTGTGTGTGTGTGTATGTGTGTGTGATATGTGTGTATTAAAGCCAGGAGACATCTTGTAGTCGTCATTTCTATACTGTGGATCCTGGAGATCAACTGAGGGTTTCAAGCTTGGTACAAATGCCCTTGCATGCTGAACCATCTTGCCAGCTCGTCTATTTTCATTTATAGACATGTAACTGTAACAGCATACTGGTTGAGTTGAAATAAAACATCAACTTTCATTTTTATGCCAAATTTGCCTCTCCTGAACATGCTGCTTTATCCATAGAAAGGCTGAACCATTGTAGATGAACTTAATAGATGTAAACGCATGACTCTTGGAAGTGGCTAGAAATCTGAGTTTGGTTTATTCCAACAATGTTCTGTGTTTTGGGAGCAAGTAAAGGTAAAAGTGTGGTAATGAGAATAAAGAGCAAGGTTCTTACTTCGTCAATATTTCTATGGTTATTTACATGAATCTATGTTAAATATTTCAACATTTGGGTGTGTGAGCAGGTGATCACTCTTGAGAGACTTGGCCATCATGATATCTGGAAATGAACAGATACAGGTAGAATCATTTCTCACAACCAGTATGGCAAGCTGGGATGTTTAGGGGCATTGGTAGGCTTAAGTTAAAAAGTAAGGCCCTCTTTCTTTAACATCTGTCTGATTCAGACTATTCTTTAAGTTAGTTTGAGATGTTCATAAAGAAATAATCATCTTCAAAAGTTATACTGTATATGATATGCATATACTTGCAAACATGTCATATGAGTTCGTTTATTGATACAATTCTCCCTCTCCCTCTCTATCTCTTTCCCTCCATTCATTCCTCCATCCCTCCGTCCCTCCCTCTCTCCAAGACAGGGTTTATCTGTATGGCCCTGGCTGTCCTGACACTCATTACTATTTAGACCATGACCTGAAACTCATGGATCTGCCTGTCTCTACCTCCCAAGTGCTGTGATTAAAGATGTGTGCCACCACTAATCAGCCAATTTTCTCATTTTTTTAATGTTAAACTTCACAAAAGAGAAATATGACATTTATATTTTAATATCAGATTTTTATTTATAATGTGTACTTAGTATTTTAGAATTTTTTAAAACTAACTTATTGTATATTAAGATTCTCCAGGGAAATTGAAACAATAGAATGAATACTCATTTAAAGGGCACTTAGTACCTTGTCTTACATAGTATGACATAGTTAATTCATAGCAGTTATCTGTACATTGGACAGGTTTATAACATGGTAGCTTCTCATTGTATCAAGCTAAATATCCCAGAGACCCCAATCTGACAATGAAGGCTAGGAGAATTCTGACAGAGCTGCTGGCCTCAGCTCATGTTTGGAATGCTGAAGAAACTAGCCTCCAATATCCATGGCAACAACCCAGTGGATGCGCACCCCTATGAAGGGTGAAGGATCTAATGTTTCCTGAGATCTTGTTATAACTGAGCTGCAGCTGGAAGGGACTGTGCACTTTGTATGTGTGTGGGGATGTGCCTTACCCAATCAATCCTTCCTAGAATCACCCTCACAGTCTTACTCAGAGCTGAGCCTCTTAATTAACCCCGGGTCTAAGTTGACAAATGAAATTAACCATCAGTCTTGTTTATCTTATTTTTTTTTAATTTTCCACAAATAATTTTTGATAAAGTTTATGATTATGATGTTATTTACATTGATACCAAATTTCACCTTTTATCTGTTTCTTAACATCCTTTTAAATTCCTAAATTTCTTTATCTTTTCATATTGTAAATTATCTCCAATTACAATATTTTAATTATATGTATCTGTGTGTCTGTCACTTTGTACCCTGCCCTCATGTGTGTCTGTGTGTCTGTGTGTAGGCATGGACATGTGAATGCTGGTGCTCACTGGGACCAGAGGCATTCAATCCTCGAAAGCTGATTTATAGGTGATTGTGTCCACCTTCCTTGGGTACTGGGAACCAAATGCAGATACCAACTAAGAACAGTGTGTGCTCTTAACCACTGAGTATCTGTCCAGTCTCCTTTCTCCTTTAAAAGTTATTCCTTTCTTAAACATTTTACTTTTATTTTGACCTATTATTTTATTCTGAAACTTTTATTATTACCTCTTTTAAAATGTATTCAACCCATTTTAATAACATTAAATTGCAAACTGATTGCTTTGCTTTTCTTAGTATTGTCTTTCAAGAGTTAAGGAATGGACTTAGAAGCAGGATTCCAGTCTCCATAGTCTATGCTGCTATTTTCTTTAATGACACATTGCTTTCTGTAACAACGTGATATGACATCCTTAGTTCTCATAGAGAAACTAAAGCATCATTCAGCTTTATTTTAGCTAATCTTACAGCATTTGGATGTTCTAGGAAAACAGGATTCTGCAAAATCCAATCAAACTGAAGCACATTTACAAGTTCATCTCCCTGCTCTCACCTGAAATTATTTATTATTGCACATCTTGGAAATATTGCACTGAGCTTCAGTGTATAAAAATAATAGGAGGACCATCTATACTTTGAGAATCCAAATAGCCTGTGTAGGACATTCATATAGCTAACTAGGTCATTAAAACTTACACTGTGCTTTATAACCTTGTTTAAAAACCCTCTTGAGGTTCCTCTTAGTCAGGGAAAGAAAAAGTAAAGTAATTAGATATCAGTTTTAATCCATCATATTGAAAATAAATAAGGCTTCCCACTTCTGCAAACACCAACAAAAGCATGGAAAAAAATAAAAATATTTTACACTGATCATGGAAGCTAAAATTGTAGATATCATACAAATAATTTTTAAAATTTTTAGTAGACTATATTAATTACGCATACTCCTAATTTATTTATGTCATTTTCATACATGTATATAATGTATTTTGATCATATTTGCTCTTGTTACCCTCTCTTGTCAATCTCCAATTCCCACTAATTCTCTTCCTCCTTCCAGCCAGCATGTCTTATTTTTGTGTTAATCACAGAAACATGGATGAGATTTTTGCATACAGGAGTATGGGAGCCTTATTAGACCCTTACCTATGGACTGAAGAAGACATCTTTCCCTCACTTTGTCAACTACTAACTGTATATAGACACTCAGGAAAGGGTGAGACCACATAAGACCCTCCCCCATCCAAGAGACAAAGTTGATGGGCTCAGTCTTGTGGTGATAGGCTGTGAGATTTGAGTGCAGTAGACCTCATGCCCAGAAGGATCACTTCCTGTTATTCTTTAATGATTCCTGTTACATACGTCTATATATGGCTATACAGTTATAAACACAACCTGTTTCTTGTATGCTTGTGCTCAGAGCTGACCCTTTGGATTGTCTCTTCTATCAGGCAGCTCATCCTTGGAGAACTTCAAGTCTCCTCTCAGCAGCCATCAACTATCTGTAGCTTTTCATCCAGGGGTGGAACCTTTTGAAAATTTCTCCCTCCATGTTGGCTTGTCAATTTGTGTTGTCATTTTCCATGTTTTGCCTATGTATAATCTTATAACATCACCTATTAGTTATTTGGAAAATGTCCTTTACTAAGTTGCATAAATCTTTTAAGTTGATGGGAGATGTCATTCTGTAACTATGTTTTCTCTTATTGGTTAACGAATAAAGCACTGTTGGCCAATAGGAAAGCAAGATAGGTGGGACTAGGAGACAAGGAGGATTCTGGGAGATGTAGTAGAGAGGTGACGAAATGTAGGACACAAGAGGAGTAAGAGGTCCAGACCCTCTCTCTGGTAAGATAAGACCATGTGGAAACACTTAGATTGATAGAAATAGGTTAATATTTAAGACAGAGCTAGCCATTAAGAAACTCTAGGAACAGGCCAACAGTTACATAACCAATAGAGTCTCTGTGTGTTATATTGGGACTGACCAGGCTGGTGGGAAAGTGCCCTCAACGCTGAATTTATAATTTTGGAGAACAAAAGTTTGCTCTCATATACACAATTGAAGGATCTCAGGTTACCCGAGGGTTTCCTGACAATAAAATTTCGATATTAGCTGACATAGTGTTGTCTTACAGATTTTCATGAAGGGTCATGATTGACATACTTTATTGGCCTAATTATACTGAGAAAAATAGAAAGCATCTATGTGATGTAGGATATCCTTCTGTATATTGTAAATATGTGTTGCTTTTATTGCCTGATAAATAAAGCTGAATTGGCCAGTGGCCAAGAAGAATAGAGACAGGTGGGAAATCCAAACAAAGATGCTGAGGGAAAGAAAGCGAAGTCAAGGAGAGGCCATGTAACCGTTGGGAGAAGTAAGATGTGAGGTAACAAGCCATGAACCTCAGGGTAAAACACATAATAATAGAAGTGGGTTAATTTAAATGTAAGAACTAGTCAGTAATATGCCCGAGACACTGGCCAAACAATTATAATTAATATTAAACCTCAGAATGACTATTTAATAAGCAACTTCAAGGACCAGTGGGCAGGAGAGAAACCAGTCCAGAGGGACTTAAGCAGCACAAAAAACATCCAACTACGTGTATGTGTTAAGTTGGATGGATTAGGTATAAATGTACCACCACAGTTGAAAATTTTAATATGAAAAAAATTCGCATTTTTAGTGGACAAGCTTGGTATTGTTCATTGGATATAAAAATGTAATGACACAAAATGACTTAAAAACACACTAAAATATAAGAACACAAATGGAAAATGTATTCAGCCTTGATGATGTAAGAGAACAAAATTGACATGTGTGGAGAAGTCTTGAAATCAGGAAAGAACAGATCTGAAAATAGGATTGAGTAAAATGTTTTCCTTTTTTTTTTTTTTGAGGGATTTCAGTTTTAAAAGTTTTCATTTAGAGCACTGAGTCAGCTGTGTGGCCGTTGTGGCTGCCTCCACTTTTCTGCAGCTACCTAGCCTTAACACATGTACTTCAGCTTTAAATACAGAGAGAACAGTATCAGAGCTGACCTGAATTCCAAATACTGATCAGTGGAAGAGGAAAACGTTTCCTCAGTCAATAAATACAATTTCCCCAATGACAAGCGGTAAATGCTCCTTCCAGAACTGAAAGTTTTTGATGAAATACAATCCACAAGTCAGTTCTGGGCCCTTCCTGAAAATAAGATGAAGCACGTGAGTACAGGCATGCTCAATTAAGAAGGAGATATGCATTCAGTTTATCAATTAGTACCTAACCTAGGCTTTCAGCTGCTGTCATGACCAGGCAAACAAGAACTAACAAGGTAATTAGAAAACAAAGCACAATACAAATGTTACCAGACAACAACTTCCCATTTTTTTTTTTTTAAAAATACCATCTCAGTTGGGATCTTTATTTTGTCTCCTATACAAAGTTTCCAATTTCAAAATGTGCATCCTTAACTCATCTTTGGTTATGTTTAAGTTGATTGATTCTATGAGAGAACAAATTATCTTTATTGGTTTTAAAGAGTGCACTAAGAGCAAATAACAAATTGGCATCTGACAAATGAAAAGACAAGAGTAAAAAGTCCATAATTTGATGGCAAAACAATATCTGTTAATGTCTGTGAGTGTACTTACTCATTAGCAAATTGGTATGCATTTAAAATGCATATTTTCTCATCTTCTCAGAAATGTCCCAGTTTTACACATTTTGGCTCTTAATTTCTGGAAAGGATTCAAGGAGTTGGATGCATAGAAAATAAAGATGACTTATTGATGTTGTTACTGTAATATGTGAAAAGATCATGATAGTAATACATTGAAAGACCACAAGTTTTTATTAGTTTTCATTTATATTATTTTCACTTTTTGTTCCCTGGCAAGGATGCCTTCAGAATTTTCTGGTAACAAATGAGTATGGAAAAGGACTATAATTTTTCATATTCATGTTATGTCAAATAATTTACATATAGCAATGGGAATTTTGATGAAACCAACCAAGACAAAATTATGGACTATTGGATGGTTTAAAAACATCAGTCGAGTTTTTATACCATTAATGACTACAAGATAATTAATCCTATCTCATATGGCTAAATATCTTTATAAATTACAGTAATCAAATTCTTAGTTGTGATAAGGAGCATATAAAAAATTATGGTCCTTGAAGTCAAACACTTTCTACATAAACAGGTATAAATATGTAAGAACTTCTGATGATATTAAATTTGACCTTGTCTTTCCAGAATGTACAACTTCAGAAACAAGTAAAATGGTTATTGAATAGATTTCTTTTGAAAAACTCATCACATTTTCTTTCAGCTTTCATCATATAATTTTTATGATTTTGATCATGTAAACCTAATAAGAAATTTTAGTTACAGAAATTCTTCAATGAGTTTTCTCAGGCTTGTGTTCTTAAATTCATGAGAAAACAGTTTATCACTTAGCTAATAATGAAGTTTTGTAACTCTTCATTAATCCTATAAGAACATTTATCTCTTTATGGGATACTACTCTATAATGCTAGACATTTATTTCTCTGAGTCAAGATAGAGTCCCCCATCTTCACCGCAAATCCTAAAAATATTTTCAAGAACATGTTTTTATTTTTGGTGAACATACAGCAGAAACTTTATTGAAAGTTTTGAATAGGTAACGATCCAGTTAATCACTACTTCAGGATACTAATTATGTTCAACATTATGATGAGTAAGACTATCTACTAACTTACTTTTGTTTATTCTTTTTACTGATCAGTCTCTATCTTGAATTTTCTCAAATCAGCCATGAGCCAGATACTCATGTTAATTTGGGGGGTTCACCTTGGAGTTCCAAGTAGTGTAAAATGGATATGAAATTAGGAAAAAAGGGAGAAGCCATTAAATCATGCATCACTAACTGAATAAGCAAGTTACTTCCCGTCGGGATTCAATACAATTGGAAACTTTCTGGAGAATTAATTTCAAAATTGTTCCTTTGTTGTCCAAGTAAAGGAAAGTACTTTACTTACCTCCACATCCATCTTCCACTGCAAGGTTTCCTTGTGATATATTTCAGTACTTTGATATTTTCCTCTATGAAAGGAGGTATTCAGGACGAGCATAAAGACTATTATTAATAACACAAAACCTGCCTGTGTGACTAATCACCATGAGTGAATGTTACCTTAATGGGACAAAGGATTTCTTCTTTTTCCCACGTCACACCTATTAATATGTTTGCTATGCACATGAATTAATGCAGAGAAATATGTATTCAGCAAGCTCTCAGTTTCCAAAGATTAGGCTTTCCTCCCTTTTACTCTAGGAGTCTCCATTCTTTTACCCCTGTAACTCCATCTGAGTACCCAGGTCCATTTGTCCTAGCCATTTATTAACCCACTTGTCTCTGTAATAGTCTTCCTTCTTACTCTTCAGTTCCATGTGGTCAGTACCTTGCCTGTCTAATGTAGTTCGTCGTCAACTGAGTTTTTACCGACTTGTGTCACTGTAAAAACGCCGCTCTCACCTCGAAGGGGATAAGAGGTAGCTTGTTCTGGACCCAAAAATGAGTTACTCTTGCTTAGAGCACAGATTTAAGCTTCCACACATTCCGTGTTTCATGAAGTTTGTGTATTAAGACAACCAAGAAAGCAATAATTAAAGAGACTCTTCACACACCTTGGTGTAAGTACCTCGAAGGCAGGTTATAGACAAGGAGAACTCTGCTGTGGGCTTAGATGTTCTCAGAGATTTTCAGCTTTCATATTGGACTTTGGTTTGTTAGTAGATTCCAAAGGCTTTTCCTGTTAGTCACAGGACACACTGTCAAGGAGTGAGTGTTTAAGGAGCTAAACAAATCCCCAAATCAATTGTAGCCAGGCTCTAGACCAGCAACACCCCAACCTCTCTGCATCACTGAACTTTTTATTAATCAACAAGTCTTGGCAGACAAGTTTCTTTCCAATAATTCTCATTAATACTTCTATCCTTCATTTTTTTCTTCATATAAAGTTATTCTGATTTCCCATGCCATTTATAATGCAGAAAACAAATCCATCAAAAGATAAAATACTATTGTACTTTTAAAATTCTCTTTATTTTGTGTGTGTGTGTGTGTGTGTGTGTGTGTGTGTGTGTGTGTGTGTGTTCCAGGGATACAACTCAGGTCTTCAAGCTTGTGAGGTAAGGCTTTATACCCACAGAGCTCTCTTAATACCTTGGGATTACTTCTTCAAGAATATTTCCATGCTGATCTTGTGCAAATAATCACCCTGTGTGCTTCTGATCATTGGCTACTCTATGGACCAAGGATATCCTTTTATGTCCTCAATATCCAACTCTTAACATTCTTTTTTGCCTTTTCTTCCATGATGCTTTTTGAGCCCTGGAGGTCAGAAGATGATGGTTCAGAGCTGACCTTCCCACTGTGAGTGGAAGGGAGACTTATTAAGAAGAGTTCCATCAAGAGAGCAAGGGTGTGAGGGAGGGGAAGGATGGTATTTGAAAATGACTAAAATCCACTATAAAAATATAAGAAACTCACTGGGCGGTGGTGGCACATGTTTTTAAGCCCAGCACTTGAGAGGCAGAAGTAGGTGGATCTTTGTGAGTTTGAGGTCAGCCTGGTCTAGAGAGTGAGTTCTAGGACAGCTACAGCTACACAGAGAAATCCTGTCTTGAAAAACCAAGCACACACACACATACACACACACACACACACACACACACACACACACACACACACACTCCATATATATGAAACTCACAAATATTAACATAAAAGGAGTATATATTCTCATTTTATCACAACACAAATTAATTGAGTATATATTCCTAATTAAATTTCTTCTCAATAGATAGTCTAAACCTCAGCCACCCTGACTGCTATCTCAGAAGCATTGCAAAGCAAGCAGATGAATGTTTCTCAGTGCCAGGAAAGCATGTTCACATTAATGCGCATTAAGATTGGACTTAGAATATTTATGAAAAATTCGTGCATCTTCCTCCACCTCTTAGATGAGATCATAACAATGGTTTTAATAAGGTAGGAGCATGATTGAAGACATGCTAAGATGTAATACCCCAAGTGGTTAATAACATTTCCTTAGCATATCCTAAAGTAATTTACACTTGGATTATATTGGGTGATTCAGGAAGTCTTTGGGGGGAAATTCCAAATGCCTCTGTACCAAACACTTCCATTTTATTTGCACAGAAAATTAAAACAATATTTTTTCTCATGTAATTATATCTATCTGTGTGAAGACACATCAGAGAATACTAGGGAAATGGTGTTTTTAATTACACCAAAAACTTCTTTTCATTGGGATGATTAAGTTTCTGTGTATTGTAAAGTGTGAGTCATTTCAAATGTGAGAAGTGTTTGATAAAATTGATTTTTATGATGCAGTCAGTGGTCCATGCTGGGTTAGTGGAGTATATTTTTATATAATTGAGGGCAGTGTTTCTTCCCTGAAAAGGCCACTGGTTTATTCAGCCTCATGGTTCACCAGAGTCAATGCAGTAACCAATTTTTCTTTGGCTACTTATGTTTTCCAGTATAAATACATTAAAAAACCAAACCAAAACATGGTGTTTGTTTCTGAGCTCTTGATTCCCAAATTGGAGATACTGGGGAGTCTTTGAACATGCAAAAGTGGGTGCTGTCACGAATTCTTCAACAATTCCTTCTTTCAAGTGTGTTGTTCTAAGGGCCACATTCACAGCTTGGAGCATTTCAAAGGAGAAAGGGGGGATAGAAAAATGGTGCCAGCCAATTCCGTTCTGCTTGTATAAGTGAGTCTGGTCTCATGACTTCATATGACTCCGAGGGAAGGCTGTACGCCTTGAGAAAACTGTGATAGAAGAAAATGGTTTCGAGTGCGTGTTAATGTGGCTGGGATCTTCAGTAGAATATTTTGAGGAAACAATCATTAACTCTAAGTATCAGTTCTGACTCGTCCTTGACAGCACTGAAGGGGAATGCCAAAATTTCTTCTTTATTTGTATTTATCTGTAATATCAAAAACTGATAAAGATGGCATACAAATTAAAAACCCTGCACCAATATCCTGGTATGTGTGGATGCATTTACACAAAAATTACCAAGCAGAATAAAATAAGGAGAAAAGAATTCCAGGAGAGACAGGCGCTAGAGAGGCAGACTTCACACACTGGGTGTGGGGCATGGCTAAAGTCTGGAGATTTGAACTTGAAGTTGTGTGGTCAAGAGAGCACTTACTCTCAGCTCTTACAACCAACAGAGACTCTGAAGACTATTTTGACAGCTCTGAGAATTATTTTTGGTTTGCCTTTTCGAGTAGCCTTTATTTCTGTAGCTTTGGAGCCTGTCCTGGAACTTGCTCTGTAGACGAGGCTGCGCTGGAACTCACAGAGATGCTCCTGCCTCTGCCTCCCGAGTGCTGGGACTAAAGGCGTGCGCCTGAGAATTCTGAAGTGGGAAATGTGTCTGTTGTTGCTGCTGCTGGAGCTGCATGAGGGGGAACTGCCACACTCAGCCCAGAGCCTATTTTGCCTCCTGTTCTCCTTAATGGCCTTGGAACTCCCGAGCTGACGGTGTGAAACTCTCACTTGTAGACCATTTCCTTGGGATTGTTCTAAAAGACACTCCCCTCAGAATACCAGGCTTGATTCCAGTTCATAGTGAGTTCTCAGATCTGCTGGTGCATACTGTAACTGTGCACACATGTTAAAAAAAACACGGATATCACACTCAGTGATTAGACTTAATGAAATGGCCCGCTTGTCACCCTAATGTAAGCTGTTTCCGTGTGGTCCAGAGCAAAGCCGAAATACACTGAGTTGGTGGAAGAAAGGGAATAAGGCACGGAGGAAACATTTTGGAGTGGTTTCATTTTTAAAATAAAAAAAGAGAAATTGGTGTGGGAGCGCTGTGACAGCTAATTTCGTGTGTCATCTTTGACTAGGCTGAGTGATGCCAAACAGCCAATAAAGCAACGTGCCCATATATACCCGTGACATCATGAGACGCAGTTTTGCACTTGCTCATAGTAGAGCTTGGCATGTAAACTAGAAGACCGAGTAGAGGCTATTTCTCTTGCTGATGTGTGCGAGCTATTTTGAGGTCCCCGATGAACAAAACAGCAGGGTGAATTTGCTTTCTATTTCTGATCTGGAGAACCAGGCTCCTGCTGTCCTTAGACATGAGAGCTACCTGTTTTCAGGCCTTTGGACATTAGGACTTTTAGTAAATGCTTCCAACTCCAACTCCCCACTGCTCCAACCCCCCCCCCCCATGTCTCAGACATTCAGGCTTAGACTGGGAATTCTATCCAGAACATTCCAGAGTCTCAGGCTCCACTCCACATTAGTTGTCTACCTATTCCTGATTATCAGTTTTTGTCCTCTTTGTTGGTATGAATCAATCTCTGTGGAATCAATTCCTGTGATAAACCTCTCTTATCCGTGAGTACTAGGGTACTTTCTTTTTATTACCCCTGTCTTTAAAATAGATATTTTAGCACATCCATCCATAATGTGAAGGAGAGATTGGGGCGTGAGGAACTGTGATTCTATAGGGTGTGTAGATTATGACTGGAGCAATGTCTCTGAGTTGACTCAAGGCTATAAGGTCCACTTCAGTGTCAGGGGGCTGTTTCTACACAGGAACACTGGGTAAAGGCTGAGATTTACTCATGGGTGGGTCGTCTTTTAGTTATGGTCTCAACAACCTATGGAAATTCTCCATGGGCTGCTTTTGTCTTCTCAGTAAGAGAAGAATTATTATTAGCTGAGAGTAAGCAGAAGGTGAGAAAATTTGAACCTGGAAGCTGAGAAGCTGATAATCAAAATTAAAGATTGACTTGTAAATTATGAGGCAATTTTGGGTCCCATTTCATTCTCATTTGGTGATTCTTTTTAGGACCGTGTAAGTTTTGTTTTTCTGGTTTTAAAGGATTCTTCAGTTGGAAAACTTGATCTGTTTGAGGTTTACAAGACAATGCAGCTTGTTACTTTGGATGAATGTGTGGAGTTTGCTCTCCCATCTGACAGCAGACCCTCTTGACTTAAAAGCATCTGCCAAGTGCTTCTGTTACTAAGACCCAGGGCAAAAAAAGTAAGTGGCATAATTAGGGCAACAAAAAAAAAAAAATGGTAAAGAAGAGAGAAAAATTCATCTAATGGAAGAGGCTATGGAAAGCACTCCTAGAAGATATGACATGTCAGATTTGATTCATGATTATGGCTATGACAAGACCAAAGACGTCATTGTGCGAGGCATACAGGGTCTGCGTTGTTTGCAGTTAGGATTATACAGGGAGAACACAAAAGAAACAAGGATGCCTGAAAACCAGAAAACCCCAAGATGTAAGAGGAGAGGTAAAGTGTGTGAGGTCACCCTGTTGAAGCACAGCTGCAATGTCACCTACTTAGTTACCACTGGAAACACGAGAGTCCCGCACATCTAAGACACCCAGAGCTCACTAGGCTTGGATTTTCTCCCTTATGCCTGGGCTATTTAAGTTGAGGGAGCCATGCACATATTTCAAATAGAGAACATTGAAAACATGACACACTGAAATGTGATCTGTATGGTCCACACAGATATTCATCACACAGAGATGGATAACCCAGCTATTATTTATTTATTTATTTATTTATTTATTTATTTATTTTTTGTTCAAATGCCTTTACAGTGTGCATGCAGAAATGTCCTTAACTGATTGCTTTGGCTATTTTGCCAGTTTTTCAGCCTGTCTCATGTTGTTAGGACACAGCGGGTTCCCCAGATTTGCTTCTGTAGAAAGGTATGTACAGTCCAATTGGACTGAATGTATTAGCTTAAAGCAACCTTTGGAATTTTGCCATTCAGCGGAGCATGCAGCTATTAATGGAATTCTGTTAAGGCATGCTGGGAACTATGGTAGGTTGCACAGGTCAGGACTACCACCAAACTTCATTTCCTTCTATAATAAGCAGGTTTCATGTTATACAGGCTTGTTACGAGCCTGTCTTTGGTTTGAGATGTGATTCCATAGAAGAATGTCTACATTTTGTGAGCTAAACAATGGAGAGATTTAAAGTTATTAAAAATTGGGTTTTCTTCCATGAAACATTGCTAGTGACTTCATCCCTGGAGCACTCACTGGTTAGGTATAAAGAAAATTTAAATCTGTCATCAAACAACCATTATAGGATTTAATGAGGAAAAACCCCCGTAGCCCTTCTATGTGCATTTTGGTAATTTTCTATGTGTCTTTGCTGATTTTCATTGGCAGTCCTTGTAGGGGACATGGCTGCATGCTGTTTACAGCGGCTGTCATCTGCTCCTGGGCATTGAAAGCATGGCTGTAGGAACTTGAACTGTGCATGGGTATGAGTTTAGAACTCAGAAATCCCCAGATCTTCAGCCTCTTCATCTAAAACTTCCCCTCGTC
Source organism: Phodopus roborovskii (assembly GCF_943737965.1). Classification (NCBI taxonomy): domain Eukaryota; kingdom Metazoa; phylum Chordata; class Mammalia; order Rodentia; family Cricetidae; genus Phodopus; species Phodopus roborovskii. The sequence continues at coordinate 4,599,803 of NW_026126415.1, forward strand.
TTCTCGTGGACATTTTGGTCTCTTATCTGCTGCATCTCCATTGTCCTCCTGGCAGAAAATGTGGTACCATTCTGGCAGCATAACGCTGGAATTTTGTGCCGCATCAACGGTAGCAGATAAAGACATATTTGCATCATGAGGAAAATCATACTTACCCGCATAGGTGAATCAACTCTGAGCTCCGTAACCCATCCATCTCTTCCGAGATACTTCCCTTCCTTCGTCACCAGTCTTGTTGACATTATGATGTAGTTGCTAACCCAACTTCATTTTGGAAAGGAGGAAGGAGACTTTCCTGCTCAGGGCTTCAGATATGACTTTCTGCATCTCTCTAATAATACAGGCATAGACTCAAGATGTCTAAAGTCATTCTTAGAACAGCTCTTTCACTTATAGATACAGGCACTATCCCCATGGTGTTAGGTTGCTTGTAGGAGGAGTGTCTTGAAGCGTATGTAAATCAGGGTTCTCTACTAACAAATAGTTCTCTGCTGTTTAGTCTATTACTTTTCCAGAATACCCCTCACTCTTGATGAACTTCTATCCTGTATTTCCCCCTGTCATTCATGCCCTTGATCTTGAGTTTCATGGCTTCAATATGTCAAAAAACTGTCTTCTGAGTGTACAATAATGATTTTTTTTTCATTTTATCCCTTTCCTCCTTGGCTGCTTTTTGGCTTCCTATGTAAAGCTTTTTATCTATCAGTCTTATTTTTATTAGTAGTCCCTTTCATTAGAATATGCATTTAACAAAAATGAAGATTAAAAAAGGCAAAAAGGAGATAATTGCCTCTGTATTACAGTAGACATGCAGTGCCATAAAAATTTAGTATGAATAGCTATGTGTTTACCAGAAATTCAGTGAGTATTTTTTATCACCCTTTAACTAGGAAGTGAGTCAGTAAAAATGTCCTGATTGTAGAGTTTGTAGAGTAATTGAACTTTTGATGATGGTGAATGACAGCAGGGTAAAGATACACTTATAAAAAGAATGAAAACATAAGATCTGTTACAAGTCTCACAAATCCCAAATCTACCACCTGTGTTTTATATTGAACTTGATGTAATATTAGGAATAAAGATAATTTAAAACTTGAAATTTATGTGTACATTATTAATGTCATGTCACCTACCTGAGTTATTGTAGTAGGGTGAGGGATGTTGACCAGTGCTAATGTGAATCAGAAACTCTCCATTACAACATTTGACTTCTCTTCTCAACACATAGAAGAGCACAAATTATGGACAAACACCGTGGAATTAAAATTCCACCATTATCATTTACCTTTCATGAAACCTTGGGGAAAATGAAACCCCATCTACCATTTTATGGAGTAGCAACAATATATTTCCCTTTTTTTTGTGCAAGTTAAATAAGGTATTTCAGATAGAGTTTAACATAACGGCTCACACTGAGTAAATGCACAATTATTTATCTAAACTTCTGTGACAGTGCAGCTCGAGACAGGAGAACGAGCTCTCTGTTTTGCTTGGCTTCTGCCTTGATGATTTTCTTTTCATCCTGTGCATTTGGCAGTTTGCAGGGCATGGAACTTGTAAATTCTTTCAGATTGATCTTCAGAGTGAGTTGATAACAAAATCATTTGCCCTGCCTCATATACACTCTCTGAACTCCAGATAAATATCATTACACAAGAAGGGAAAGCATCACATTCAGTATAGAATGAAACTCAAAGTGTAAGGGGACACCTTTTAAAGACAAGGAAACGCTTGGCAATGAACTTATCCAGGCTTTCCTTGGTAACTTCGTCAGATAAAGAAACTACAGAATCAACCTCTTGCTCCTAACGCCAAAGTAAAAAAAAAAAAAAAAAAAAAATTGGCCAATTCATGTCTAAAACTTTCTCATCCGAATCAATGTGATAAATCAGATAAAGTTCTCACTTCTTTGGGGTAATTTAATCTGAAAATTTATTTAATTATCCACAAATCATGATTCATCTTAAAGCACAGTGACTTAATCAATTTGTCATCATTTGAAATGTGTTTATCTTTTGAAACAAAGGCCAGAGTTCATCCTACGAATTATTGGGCAAATTTGATTAGGTAATGGGCTTAAGAGAAAAATGAAGTCAACAGTTGGAACAGAACTAGGATACTGAGTCATGTGCCTTTTGTTCAATTATCGAATGAAAGTTTGATATACAATTTTTTTTTACTACATAAAGGTTTTTTGTGGTCTTGTTTTCTATATAGAAATGTTGCCTATGGTTTGATTAACTAGTTAATATATAAACTATACAGACAACTGTATTACTTTAAAGACAAGAAGCCACCGAATTTCCTGGTTACACACACACACACACACACACACACACACACACACACACGAGAAATTCACACTTGGAAGTAATCTAGTGTTTTATAGGTAACAAGATCACAAAGACCATTATTATCAGTCACAAAAATGACATGTTTGTTCAGTACAGTGTTTTCTGAGTACCATATCACTATAGTAGGCTCCCCTCATAGGATGATTCTTGTACCAGTGGAGTAGCAGAAGAGGGTGCCAGTGAATCCACTAGTGGAATAGGATAAGTGAGGAGGGAGAGGAAGGCAAAGGCAGATGTGATTTAGACAAAGCTCTAGAGGTTGCTGCCAGCCTGATTTTGGATAAGGGAGTTGACATAGTTGGTCAAGGTCAAAGACCTTTTTTGGAGGAGAGTGTGAACTATAGGCTCAGGCCAATTGCTTTGGGAGAGCATCTTCAGTAACTGAGGGGTTGCTTTTTTTCCTGCTGGGAAACAGTGCAAAGTAATCTTGAACTAGGGATCTACCTAATTTGTCCATTGCCTTCTGTTCCTCTCCTTCACAGGAGCTCAACTACATCCAAAAATGTAGTTGAAATAAATTGAAGAAGTTTGGCAAATTGTTGAGAAAATCACACAAGAGTAAAGATCAAAGACGTAATCTTTTAATTCTTCACCATGGCAGTAGTATCTCCAGTGTTCAGTAAGTTGATATGAGACACTAAAAACTTGTTTTCAAATTCCTAAAAATGTTATACAATAGGTGAGAAAATTATTATGTATAACTTAACACATAGAATTCCCCAATAAGGTATTTCAGAAATTACATCTAGTTATTAAGTGCTTCCATAAATAATAACTGTAGTTAATTGTGTAGAAAATACAATGAGGAGAATTTTTGGAAACATTCGATTACAGGATATTTTTAATTGAAAATAAATATAATGTAAATAACTTACTAAAATGCATACACACAAAAAAAGAGTATGGGATGATCCAATGGAGATTATCATTCTGAGGTATGACATTAGTTATTTCTATTTTGGAAGGTGTTTCATTGATGAACATCTAACTTATTAACATAGCTCCACAAGTTGGTCATTTTCATTATTCCTATTTTTTGTGAAATATCTGATGATAAAAATTCTTGTCATTAAGATTTCTGATCTGAACCAAGCTATTTTTACTCAAGAATACCATTGTAGAACCTGTGTTTTGACCTACTACAACGTGGTTATTCAGTGTATCTACCAAGTTCAATGACTTTGTAAGTATCTGCACATGTCTTTTACAAGCAGTCAACAAGCCATTCACATTAAGTTGCATATATGTTCAGGAGATTAAAGGCTTAGTTAACACATCTTCCTAGGAAAATTTCACCCATACCTCTCTATTCTCAAGATTAATAACCTTCTCTTACCAAGCTCTTTAGAGGGACACATTAGCATAGGATGAGTGGGGGGGGGATGCTTGCAGAGGCTTAATTATATGCTAGACAGCTATGAGAAACCTGGAGCCCGGGAAGGAGAAGGGGTGTATAACATGATAGGAGGGGAACAATGGTCGACTTTCATTGTTCCATTATAGGATTTCTGTATTCTTATTTTCCTATGATGGGCCTACATTTCCTTTTCTCTCTCTCATACCCACCAGGTACAATAGCCAGGGATCCAGAAGAAAACCAATGGCATGCTAGTATTAGGTTGGCTTAAGATGCTCTGGAACATGCAATGCAATGATTTACATCAGTGTAGGCAAACCCCATGAAGACTTGTTCAATACCCCAAGACTAGAATAATCAACTATTACACGTTATATTGTACAGAGCAGGAAGGGCTGGTGGGAGGCCAGAGGACTTACTATAACTTGGAAATCAAGAATGCATATGTAGAGCTATTATTGATTAATTATTTGATCAAATGATCAATTGAGGGTTGTAAGGAGTAGCATTTTTCCCCGCCGCTGGTCTGGACCCACCGCGGTGCCAGCCCCAAATAACACACTAAGACTCTGTATTTGATATAATGCTGTTGGCCAGGTACTTGTTTCTTATTGGATAGCTCTGTCTTAAGTATTAACCCATTTCTATTAATCTTAAGTACTTCCACATGGCCTTATGTGGAGAGAGAGGCCGCTGGCATTCTGCTCTCTCTGTCTTCCATCTTGACTTCCTCTTTCCTCCTTGACTCCTAGTCCCTCCTCTCTTGCTTTCTTATTGGCCAACAGTGCTTTACTCATTAACCAGTATGAGAAACGCATTTAAAGAATGACATCTCCCATCAGAGGGTATTTTAATCATGGATTCGGAATTCATCTAGAATATTTGGGGGGGTAGATTGTGAATCAATGTGCCTATGACTTTGGTCTATGGGCACTGCTGCCCTAGGACAACTTTTCAGCATGAGATCTCAGGGAGTTGTTGCTGGGCCTTTTGCTTCTTAGACCTTCTTACTGCCTTCATTGTCTTCCCACTGATGTTGGGATGACAATCCAATCCCAATGTGAAGTTTCAGAAATTCACTATAGTAGTTTATTCCTTGTTATTTTCCAAAGGAGAAAGCATGTTAAGCCTGGATACACAGGAGTAAGCAGGATACATCCTACAAAGGAAACAAACAAACAAAAGCATACGTACACACACACACACACACACACACACACAGCTAAGCACACAGACACACACTCTTACCACTGTCTAGCTGCCTTTTTTTTTTTTTTTAAGTCTTTTCTCATGTTCTGCCCGATAATGACTTTAGGGTCACTAACACTCCTTTGAAAGTCACCTTGGTTTTCACTGAGTCTCTACACTCACATCTGATTTGCCTGTTCTGCCTCAGGTAAACATGCTTGTCTTCTTCTGAATTTTCTTTACTAATTGGAAAACATCTTAATGGTTTATGCAGTTTCTACTCTTTCCAGGCACCTCAATAAATATTCAAATGATAGACATGGTGATATAAGATGTAATTTCGTTTATCTTAAAGTGAGCTAAAATTACCAGTCATTTTTCTCGTAATGTATGTATCTCCTTTGTCTTTTTTTTCTTTTCCCCTTCTCATTTTTTTCTTTTAAGTGCACCCAACTTAAACACACACACACGCACACACACACACACACACACACACACACACAAACACACACACACACACTGGGTTGCTTAGATACTAATGTTTTCTGTGCTTCCCAAATTCTGTTACGCCTTTCAAGCAATTTGCTCAGCCTTTTTAATTTTCGTTTGGGTGTGGAAGACAGTCAGATGCATTCCAGTTTTGAATTCCTCACTTTACTCAATTATTTTAACTGATTTTCACTCATTTAACATTTACTTCAGGGTGAAATAGGCATACATAATTAGCATTGATCTGTACATTATTTTAAAGGGAAGTCACATTCCTAAGAAAACTATAGAAAGAGAGTTACCTTCCTGGTGATGGTATGGAAAGGCTTTCTGGGTAGTTGCACAAAAGCTCTTCAATGTGGCTGTCACTAGGTAGATCAGTGATTCTCAACTTTCCTTATGCTGAGAACTTTAATACCATTCCTCATATTGTTGTGACACTCAAGCATAAAATTATTTCATTGCTACTTCTTAACTGTAATCTTGCTACTGTTATGAATTGCAATGTTAATATTGGATGCACAGGGTGTCTGATATATGACCCCTATGAATGGATTATTTGATCCCCAAAGGGGTCACAACCCACAGGTTGAGGACCACTGAGTGAGAATTCCAGTAGGCACAAACACGGTGTCCTACCGCTATATTTTGCTGATACCAAGTCTTTTGTATGGTTCCCTACTACTATACTGTCATGCATTTTCTGTACCTCAGACCCATGGATTGTTAAAAATGGCTTTGTTCAATTTATTAGCGATGAAAGGTCTACCTACGGAACAATCTTGACCCAAAGACAAACAATTTAAGTATATGTTTTCTTTTAAAAACTGGGTTTAATGTTATCCAGAAAATTAAAAGAAAAGATAGCAAAGTAAGATATATGAAGGTATCTTACAGCAATCCACTAAACCTCTGATAGTAAGCCGAACTCTCTAGCTTTTATTTTATTTATTTATTTGGCCAGAACCTTGAAGTAGCTTTTGGGAAACCTGAGGTGACATTTAACAGCAGTTTGGTGGACTGTGATACACGTTCCTCAGGTAAAAGTAAGGTTTGATTCAGGAAATCCAAGTCTTCTGTTATACACAGCCAGAAAACTACAGCCAGTCAGATTTCTCTAGTTCTTACCCACTGTCCCTTGCCTGTTCCAGGATCCCATCCAGGGTACCACTCTGTGCTTAGTCTTAGTCATTTTGTATCCCTTCTTGTCATTATGTTGCTTAACATAAAAATCTTCTCTGTTGCTTAAATTATTTTCAAATGTTCTTAACTGAAATAATGAGGACAAACATAGATTAAAAATGTGTGAAGGTCAGGATGACAAAAACGAAATTTCCTATATTTCATATTTGTGTTACATCCTCCTCACTAATTTGGAGTCTTAGCTTTTACTTCCTGGTAATTTTAATGGCAATAGACATTACAGACACATTTAATCTTAGAGATGCTTTTCTATCTTGGAACATGGGTGCATCAGGGCATCTCAAATAAGAGGATCTCTGTGTCACTCACATGCAACTTTGTAAGGTTTGAGTCCTTTATTGAAATTTTCCGTTACATCTTGGCCTCTGGGCTCATTGACAAACATCACAGGGACATCACAGTCTCTTGCCAATACAGCTAATGAGACAGAATTAATACAGGAAATACTAACAGCATTTTAAAGAACACAATTGTGAGACGATTTACAAAAAAATCAAAGACATGTTAAGGAACTACAAAATGAAGCCAGAAAATGCTTTACAGATTTAATTACTTTGGAGGAATCCAGGACAAAGCTAGATATGTTTGGAGTAAGCTTATTTAATATGTTTTCCATATGAATGATTAGCTATGAACCATCTTTACAGAAACTAGTGTTAGTAGGGCAGGGGAATCACACATGTGTCTACAAATCACAGGAAAGGCAGATTTAAAGGCAGTGTACATAGTGATCACTCCAAATGTTCCTACTAAATGTTAATGCTAGTTGTACATTTTCACCCCTAGTCTTACATCCTCACTCACAGCAGCATGGGAACTAGAAGAGCTAGGGCAGAAACAAAACAAAACAAAACAAAAAAACAAACAAAAAAACAACAAAAAAAAACAAAAAACAAAACAAAAAACTATCTAAGGCCCACTGCCGGAGTGAACAGTCCATTGCACATTGCCTGGGGACAAAGAACCTTGCTTCCTTCATCACATTTAGGCCCACAGGGATCTACTCTATAATTTTTGTGTGTGTGTGTTTACTGACTTAGTTTTTCTTACCATTTATTGTGTGAGAATACTCCCTGGAGCGATTGCAGAAAACTTTTTTTTCTTTTTACCTGGAAAGTAATAGAGGAACTGCTTTGCATGGTTAGTGGAGTGGTCTGTAATAGTGAGGCAAATAGACGAGGCACAGTGATTTAAAGGGGAAATAAAATTGGGCGCTCTGATTAGGGATACAGGAGGGAAATAAATACATAAGAACGAGGGAGTAGGTTAAGAGATAAGGGTGCCTGAAAAAAGTCTTAAGGAATCATAAAATTAACTACCCACCTAAAAACACCTAAATACAGTTTAAATGAGATGTCCCCATCTGGGCTGACAATGCTGCCTCCAATCAAGAACCATTGATCATTAACAAAAACATCATGCATGAGTAGCCCTCTTTGGGGTTGTTTGTGAGGGTTGTCCAAACGACTCCCCAAATAGCTCTTGCTGTTGTCCTTAGCTGCTTCCCAGTAGCGAGAGTTAAATTGCTATCGTGGAAGCCACCACACACTTCAGACGTAGTGATCAGAGGCCTGAAGGACTAGCTTTCATGGTACTTAAGATTTAGGGATCATTGCAGAAGACAGAATGGACAGATTGTAAGAGCTAGATTGTGATTCCTAGTAGTGTCATAAATGACACCCATTTAGTCTCACATTCAGCTATGACTGCTGAAACATGAGCCGAGCAAATGACACCAGGTAACATGCTAACACAGATGGCAGAGAGACCACCAGGCCTCACAGAACTAGAGGCAACTGAGGAATGCCGAGAGGGAGGGAAATAATCTCCAGGGACGAGCACACCCTTTGATTATCCAATACAAAATGGTCAGCCCTGAACATATTCATACAAGTACCATTACACAGACTGAGCAGGTTACATTTATATATTTAGGGACACACACAGGTGCACACACGTACATACTAACAGCAAAAGAGCGATTTATGAATTTGAAAGACAGAAAAGGTATATTTGTAAGAGGGGTTGGAGGCCGGAAAGGGAAAGAAGGGAATAATGTAATTATAACTTCAACAAAACATAGCATTATTTTGAAACAACTTTAGCATATTCTTCCCAAACACCTCCTAAATCTTCCTGTCTTCCTAACCCAACTTCTTGTTCTCTTCCCCTCTCTGTCTCTCACTCAAAGCAATCATAGAGCAAACTAAACAAATAATCCAGAACCCCAAAACGATAACAAAGTACCAAAACAAATAAGAAAAAAAAATGTACACAAAGAATTCAGAGTTCCTTTTGTTGCTGGTCAAGGACTCCTGGTCATGGGCACCGCCCTGGAGTGTAGCTGATATACCTGGTGCCATTCCCTCAGAGAAAACTGATTTTCCCTCTCCCAGTGGGTATCCATTACAAACAGCTTCTTGGTTGGAGTGGTAAGTTGTGTCAGCATCCCCTTCTCTGTGCTGGGACTTTGCCTGGCTTGAACTTGTAGGTCTTGTACATGTTCGCAGCCTCCCTGAGTTCCTATATACGGCAACCCTGTTCTGTCTGGAAGATGTAGTTGCCTCGGAGTCACCCCCTGCCTCTGGATCCTATTACTCCAGGTTCTTAAAGACCACAGAACCTACAAGCCTTTTAATAAACGCGGTTAGGAAGTTGGCCAGCTGATTGTATAAGAGGACGAAAATAGGATTCTGGGCTTAGAGATGTGTCAGTTTCCTCTTTTCAAATAACTTAACTTTGTAATGGAAACAAACGGCTGGTGAACAGTACCTTAAGGAAGTTCCTTCTGGACCCCTCCCCTGCCGTTTCCCCTGCTGTTTGGAACAGATCTTTAGCAGCATGTCTCTTCCCACCGTGAAATAGATTTTTTTTTTTTTTTTTTTTTTTTTGCATATAGAGTATTTTTTATTTAATTTTATATAACAAAGTCCAATTAAATGAAAACAAACATTTATACACAATATTTGGGAATTTGGGCGTCGTTCTTTCCAAACTACTTCCTGCTGGTAAGGGGCGCTGTTTTGGGGGATTCGAAGAAGATTCAGATATCCTAGCTGTAGTCTGTAGGGCTGTTTTGTCCAGCTGTTTGGAATGTAGGATCAGCTTGTACTCTGTTTCAGGCGGTCTGGTGTGATCAAACCACATTAGTCTGGAAGGAATCCACATCTTTTCATTTTCTGTGGAAACAAAAATAGAAATACTTTTCCCCAGTAACTTGTTCTTCAACTTAAATTTTGGAGTCAAAGCGTTTTTTTTTTTTTTTTTTTTTTTTTTTTTTTTTATTATTATTATTTTACATGTCGATCCCAGTTCCCTCTCCCTCCCTCCCTCCCTCCCCCCAAGCCCCTCCCTCCCTCCTTCCCTCCCTTTTGCCCTCTCTACCCTCTCCCATGCACTCTAAACACCCTCCCCTCCCAACCCCCCACCACAATACAATATGTAGGGGAATGCCATCCAGTTGGGGTCATGTAGATCTGACAGGTCCTGTGAAGTAGGGACTAGGGCTTCTCTCCTATCTCTAGAATAAGGCAGTTATCCCTCCATGGGGGATATGTTTGCAAAGTCCTTTTGTGCACCAGGGATATATCCTGGCTCCACTGTCTGAGGTCTCTTAGACTGCTCAGACCTTCTGGCTGAGACCCATATTCAGGGGAGTCCGAGTCAGACCTCTGTTGGCTTCCCAGCTATCAGTCTAGTGGCCCTTAGCTCCTCCTTGTTCAGGTAAGCTGTCTCTATGTACTTCTACCGCATGGTCTTGTCCTCTCCATCTGCTTCTGGGTTCTAGTTTGACTCAGTGTTTATGTATGGGTGTTTGCTCCTGTTTTCAACAGGCATTAGTTGAGGACTCCATGGAGAAGTTAGTTGTTGATCTCACTCTCCGGGAAGGGCATTTATGATAGCCTTTCCACGGAAGCTGAGATTGTTAGTTGGGAGCAGTCTTGTAGTTCCCTCGACCTTTCTTTGTGTTCAACTTTATCTTCAAACCAATATTGGCTCCCTCTTTTATGTTCTCTCTCTCTGTCTCTGTCTCTCTCTCTCTTTCCTATTTTCCATTCCTAACCAGGCTCAATCCTCCTAGTCACACATGCCTTCCTCTCCTCCCTCTCATTTTCTCCTACTTCTCTCTCCATTAGCTGTCCTCCCCCACTATACCTGAGGTCTGGGGGACTTGTCCCTTCCCAGTTCTGTGAGGGACTTTATATGAATCTCTTAGAATACAACTTGTATCCTAGTTCCTCTGGTGATGTGAATTATAGGCTGGTGATCATTTGATCTAGGTCTAAAATCCATATATGAGTGAGTACATACTGTGTTCCTCTTTTTGTGACTGGGTTACCTCATTCAGGATGGTTTCTTCAAGTGCCATCCACTTGCCTGCGAATTTCAAGATACCATTATTTTTTTCTGCAGAGTAGTATTCCATTGTGTAGATGTGCCACATCTTCATTAACCGTTCTTCAATTGAGGGGCATCTAGGTTGCTTCCAGGTTCTTGCTATTACAAATAGTGCTGCTATGAACATAGTTGAACAGATGTCTTTGTTGCATTGATGTGAATCCTTTGGGTATATGCCTAAGAGGGGGATTGCCGGGTCCTGTGGTAAACTAATTCCCATTTTCCTGAGGAACCGCCATACTGATCTCCAAAGTGGCTGTATGAGTTTGCACTCCCACCAGCAGTGGAGGAGTGTTCCACTTTCTCCACATCCTCTCCAACATAAGTCATCACTGGTGTTTCTAATTTTAGCCATTCTGGCAGGGGTAAGATGGTATCTCAAAGTTGTTTTGATTTGCATTTCCCTGATAGCTAAGGATGTGGAGCATTTTCTTAAGTGTCTTTCAGCCTTTTTGATTTCCTCCATTGAGAATTCTTTCTTCAGTTCTGTACCCCATTTTTTAATAGGGTTATTTGGTGTTTTGTTGACTAGTTTCTTGAGTTCTTTGTATATTTTGGAGATCAGCCCTTTGTCGGATATAGGATTAGTGAAAATCTTTTCCCAGTCAGTGGGCTGCCGTTTGGTCTTGTCAACTGTGTCCTTTGCCTTACAGAAGCTTCTAAGTTTGAAGAGGTCCCATTTATTAATTGTTTCTTTCAGTGTCTGTGCCCCTGGAGTTATGTTCAAGAAGCGGTCTCCTATACCAATTTGTTCAAGGGTACCTCCTACTTTCTCTTCTAAGAGGTTCAATGTGGCTGGATTGATGTTGAGGTCTTTGATCCATTTGGACTTGAGTTTTGTGCATGGCGACAGACATGGGTCTATCTGCAGTCTTCTACACACCCTCATCCAATTGTGCCAGCACCATTTGTTGAAGATGCTGTCTTTGCCCCATTGTATCATTTTAGCGTGAAATAGATTTTTAATGGGTTTGAATTCTGAGATAACATGAATATCTCTCAAAAGAGCATGCTTTAGGGGAAACCGTGCCACACTGTGGCTTGGGGTTACAGTTGAGTTAGAAAGTGTCTCGGAGAACTCTCTGCTTAGAGCTGTGCCCCATTTTTAAGTGGATTAATTTGGTAGTTTGGAGATGAGCCCTCTGTCAGATGTGGGGTTGGTGAAGATCTTTTCCCCAGTCTGTAGCCTGCCGCTTTGTCATATTGACCATGGTTTTTTTTTTTTTTTTTTGCTTTGCAGAAGCTTCTCAGTTTCACAAGATGTCCTTTATTAATTGTTGCTCTTGGTGTCTGTGGTGTTGACTCCTCAAGGGAGGCCTTACTTCTCTGAGTAGTGGATGGAAGGGGTGGATGGTGGAAGAGGGGAGGGGGAATTGGGGTTGGTATGTAAAATGAAAAAAGAAAGGGCCTTGTGTCTTGGAGAAGCCACTCACTCACTGGAGAATGTATATATGCCAACCCTATTGTTTTTGTTTGTTTGTTTGTTTGTTTTCTCTATTTTCTCTTTCTTATTTTACATATCATTCCCAGTTCCCTCTCCCTCCCTCTCTCCCTCACTCCCTCTCATGCCCTGGACCACCCTCCCATCCCATCCCTGTCCCCCCCCAACTCCACATGTATGGTGATGCCTTCCAGGAGGGGTCATCTAAATCTGTCGAGTCATTTGGAGTAGTAACCCTATTCTTTTTCAACTTTCTTTACAACTCATTGACTCCCTATAAGAAGACAAGATGTGATAGGGACAGAAGTTACATCATGCTTGCACACAATCTACTCAGAGTTTCTCTATGTGGAAGAGAGTTTATGTTCGGGGTTTATTTAAAGCAGTTTTCACTTGTAAATGAACAATAATAACATTGAATGAGAGAGAAGCACCTCGCACTTGCCTCTACTGCCTCCAGCAGGCAAGGGAGCTTTGCCAGATGCAACACCCAGGAAAGCAGACCCTGGCCCTCATCCAGACAGCACAGCAGAGTTCGTCCTGTAGACAAGCACACAGGTGAGCCAACCCTGAGAGCATGATCATTGGAGACCTAGCCCCACCTCTCATCTGACTCATGGCAGCCTGGGCAGAAGAGAGATGCCGCCACTATCAATGCAGGTGGGAAGGCTGCTCTTGCTGGCCACCAGCTGCAACACCCAGATGAGCAGGCCCTTGCCTGGGCAGCACCAGAGAGCCGACCCTGTTGGCCGCAGGGCAGATACAAGGCAGGAGAAGAGAAGAAGGAAGGAAAAGACGCGGAGATTAGAAGACAAATAATGGTTATAGTCAACAGAGTTCGCTCATTAAGCACTGTGATCTGTTAAGCCATCAAAGACGTAATTAATAGGGAAATATTGACAGCACATCTTTCTGATTAACAGTAGCAGCTCTAAATAAGCCTATATTGGACAAGAACAACACCAGTTAACCCCCCCCCCACTACAGTGGGAAAATGGCAGGGTATAGCATCGATAATTCATTTCCCCTTATTTCTCATTCTGCTGACAAAATATAATTTAATAACAATGAATTTTTGCACGTGTTTAGGCATAATTAATATGTAATGAATATGAACAGTTTCTCACTCTCATTGAGAAATACCTTGTCACCTTGTTAGACAGATGTGGACACGCATAACTTAATGTGCGTATGTTAATTCAGCACCGGACAAAGGCAGAGAGGGAGGGACTCACTCGTGCAAGGCTAAAAGATTTGTCACACCAGTAAAAGGGAACAACATGATGTGGTTCACGAGAAAGGGAGTGTGTTAGCTTGAGTATGGTGGCAGGTGTTCATCTCAACTTCTGTTTCGTTTTTGGCATCACAATACAGAAAAACACTAACCTGAGCATGAAAAGGAGGCGTTTTTCTATTTAATTTTTTTTCATTTTACACACCCATCCCAGTTCCCCTCTTCCCTTATCCTGTCCCCCACCTCCCTCCTTCCCACCCCTATTCACTCCTCAGAGGGGGTAAGGCCTTCCTTGGGGAGTCAACAAAGTTTCGCATACCAAGTTGAGACAGGACCAAGCCCCCACCCCTGTCTCAAGGTTGAACAAGGTGTCCCACCATAGGGAGTGGGCTCCAAAAAGCTGATTCATGTACCCCACATAAGTCCTAATCCTACTACCGGGGCTGCCCTTCCGCAACAGCTCAAACCACATAACTGTCACTTACATTCAGAGGGCCCAGTTCGGTCCCATGCAGGCTCCCCAGCTGCCAGTTCAGAGTCCATGAGCTCCCTTAGCTCGAGTCAGCTGCCTCTGGTTTCCTCATCATGGTCTTGACCCACCTTGTTCATATGATCCCTTCTCCCTGTCTTCAAATGAACTCCAAGAACTCAGCCCAGTGCTTGCCTGTGGGTCACTGCATCTGCTTCCATCAGTTACTGGTCTCAGGTTCTGTGATGACAATTAGAGCAGTCACCAATCTGATTACAGGTGAAGGCCAGGTGAGTTACCTTCCTCACTATTGCTAGGAGTCTTAGAGGGGGTCGTCCTTACATATTCCTCAGAATTTCCCTAGCGCCAGATTTCTCTCTAACCCCATAATGGCTCCCTCTGTCAAGATACGTTTTTCATTGCTCTCCTCCTTTATTCTTCCCCAACTAGGTCTTCTTGACTCCTCATGTTCCGACCCCCTACCCCCCCTTCTACTCCCCTCCCAGTTTACCCAGGAGAACTTATCTATTTTCCCTTCTGTGTGTGTCCCTCTCAGGGTCCTCTGAAGAGGAGGCATCATACAGTATATTTTCTTTTATATTTATTTAAAAAAATCATAAGATTTAAAAATAAGCAGAGTTAAATTTTAGAAAAGTAGTATTTAAGGCATCTTGACATTCAGAAGATGTCTGGGCCATAATTGCATTACTACATCAGTCTGATGTAGTACCACTCCAGTCTGATGGCTGCATTATGAAATTGCAAATACTTAATGACATTTTTCCAAAATTAAATTCATATCTTTGAGATATTTCAAAAATCTGTTTCTCCGTGATTAAACTGAGCAATTATTAAATGTAACATATATTTAATTGCTTTACAAGGTACAAGGTGATGGTTTCTACAGGAATGGAATATATAAAGACACTCCTCTCTAAAAAGTAGTATTGTTGTTACAAGTGCAGTAAAAAGACGGCATACTGACATATTCACAAACAACAATGACGAATGATAGATGGATGATAGATGGACAAACTGTTTTAAAATAAATTAAAGACAACATATCTCTGGATTCTTTGCTGGTTGACGTAACTTTATGGTTATGAAGCTATGATTAATTACTTCTACCACCCCCTTAACTTTCAAATGTAATTATCTTAAACAGCACTTATTTCTGATTGCTATATACTATGTTGGAGGATAATGGAAACGAAGGTTAAGTTGAAATTTCTGCCTGAGGCTCCACAAGACAAAGAACACATTTTCAAATGATTTTGTTATATCCAAAACTGCTGTTTTTCCCACCCAGAGAAAAAACTGTCTTCTTCCTACTTACTCAATTAAAAAAAAATATGGATGTCTTCAGCTGTTTAGAATTCTATACTGCCACTCTGAAGACCTGTATCCTTCCCAGATGACAGATGGCCTCCCACAATATCAGTTACTGAGTTTATATTAAACAGTGTTCTCATGCTTTGCCTAATTCACCTATCCAGAAAAAAAAAAAAAAAAGAATGAAAGAAAAGAAATCTAGCATTCTCATGTGACAGCAGTGAGTGAGTATATACGTCATTATTTTGGTATATCTTTCCCCATACATGAGAGAACTAAATTACCAGTTGCATAAAGACCCTGACTTAAACCAGTTCTACAAAGGTTGCCGCAGTGTTAGAGTATTGAGCCTCAATGTAGTCAGTTTTGAAAATCCATTCCTGGAGAAAGATCACAGGTTCCTAGTGTCATCACTGCAGTTGCTCTGGGGCAGATCAGAACTGCAAACGCAAGTCTTTGCTCTATGTAGATTTTTCTCTTTATCCAGATGCACTTTCTACCTGTTTAGCTGTTTCTTTGAATACACAGTTCAATTCATAACAATTATACTTAAAATAATACCTTGATTTCTTTTTTTCTTCTTCAGTTTTTAGGGCGGTACATACAATTAAACTAATGGCGTATGATAATTAATTCCTTATACCCATTTGGTATTCTAGGAGTTGATAATCATGTCTTTTGTTTTCCAAGTTTATTATGAATTAGCAACCAAACTCACTTCAATAATGTACCACCCCTCTGGATGCATGATGGCAACTTGGAAGAAGATAATAAAGTACCCCTTTGTTCTTCCTCTCTTGAAGACATTCCTCCTGAAGCTGTCTGTCCTCTTGATTTGCACTGCCGAGCGTGATCTCTGGACTCACCACACAAATGTCAGCCTGGAGTTTCCCTCCCTTCTCATGGGTCAGAGCCTTTGTGTCCTGCAGCCTTTGCCTTTCACTTCAGTGAGTTTCTTCCTTGTTGTGATGGAGTGATCATGACTCTTGACAAAGGACTCAGGGGGGAAAAGCTTTTTTATAAAACACATGTCTAATAAAATACTCTTTGTTAAACAACAGTGAAGTTATTTATGTAACTCTAGCTTATAGTTTTCCTTCAGAATTTTGAGGCGTTTTTTCCTCGATTTAAAATTTTAACGTTACACTGCAAAGCACAATACCATCCTGTTTGTTCATTATCTGTATGAATACTGACTAATATTTTTATTCTGCTTGGAAGAAAATAATTCTTGTGTAATCTAGTTGTCCCCAATATTCTACAATGCTACTACAATATAATAATAATAATAATAATAAATTTTATTATGTTCTATGAAAGCTCATTTTAAAGCCCTTTTTCTTTCACAGAACATATTGAAGACAGTACTGACTCCTCCCACTTGCTCACAAATGTATATTGATGACATTCTTGTTGCTCAGTGTCGGTGGTTTCTTCTTATTTCTGTTACTTTTACCTATTGTCCTCTTCCAGAACGCCTTGTCTTTAGCAGTCACTCACTGTAGGTGTCTCCTCTCTGTCATAGCACCTCAAGCTTGCTTTGTTTTTTCAATGATATGAAAAGTTTTGAGTAGTTCTGTTGAAACATTTTGTAAAACATTCCTCCCCTAGGACTTGTCTAATGTTTTCACCTGGAGGAGGACAACCACAGAAGTGCAACGCCATCATGAGCAAACCATGCTAAACCTAACATCCCTATTGATGGTCCTATAATGCTGGGTTCTCTGCTATAGAGAATTTTTTTTTTATAAAATCGCTGATCCCACACTGCATCCTTGATAGAAGTCTCTATGCACTTAAGGAATGGAGAATTATAGAATTATGCTACCTCTATTTTATGTCCTTGACATATGCTATTTGGAATCAATCCCCATTCGAAGCCTTTCTTTCTCCTTTATTTATTTATTACTTTATTTAGGTCATTGTGTACTAGTGGATACTTATTTTAAACTTTGGCAATAATTCAGTAGACAGGTTGATGATGCTCATGGATTTCTAGCTGACCATTGGAAACTGCTGTGATATTTGTGTAGCTTTCACATACCTCATCACTGTGGGTGTTTAAAAAGTCATGTCCTTACTTTCTAGCATCGAACACATCTTGGATATTTTCTTCCTCCTTCCAGGAATTTGCCTATATCTTCCAAGAATTCCAGTTTCTTCTGTTGATGATAGAATTAGAAACAAATCTGAATAATAGACAAGCTCATTTTTGGTGGGATAGCATTGTTTATAATGTACAGATAGATAGATAGATAGGTAGATAGATTATCCTCAACCATACATACATATATAAGAATATTCCCAAACTTCCATAGCTTCTGTGCTCATGAATATGCAAATATTCATCTCAAACTCTCAAAACCTAATTTACCACCGTGTATGTGATTTCTAAATTTAACCTATTGTGAAGTGTATGATTTTACCATCTTGCACCTACTTATGGGCAAATTTCCTCTTCCTTTGTTAGACCATGTCTTCGATTGTCTGCTAGTCATTTATTTAATTGCTTAATTTCAGTAAATATATAGCAGTGTCAGAAACACTAGCCCATAGTTTCATGAAACACACATCTATCAGTGAGAGCACAATGTTTGAATACTCTACACCATGTATTTCTAAAGTTGCATAGATTACAACCCATCATGCTCTACCCTTCCAAATGTTGTCTCATAAGCCCTAAAACCTCATAAAGATTTATACTTCACTTTGCATTTCCTGTCAGGAGGCTTCACTCTTCTTAATTATCTTTTACATTTGCATCTCATTTCT
This sequence comes from Phodopus roborovskii, assembly GCF_943737965.1. Taxonomy (NCBI): domain Eukaryota; kingdom Metazoa; phylum Chordata; class Mammalia; order Rodentia; family Cricetidae; genus Phodopus; species Phodopus roborovskii. The sequence goes on from NW_026126415.1 coordinate 4,618,040, forward strand.
GCCCTGATCTTACAAATCAAAAATACAATCTCTACCCATGATTATGCTGTTATTCAGAATAATTAAAGCTTCTTAAATATCTTTGGTGCATTACTTACTTGCTACAAGGCCTTGAAAATAACCTTTAAAATAATCACCTATATAGTTTGTTCATTTTACATCGTTAAATAATTGAAATCACTACACCATTTTTGGGCTTTTTTTTTCACTTAGACAAGCACATGTATAGACATTTAATCTTGGGTTATTATGCCTCAATTATTTTTTCTTTTTTACTGATGAATACAATTTGATAATATTGATATACCACATTTTGTCAATTACTTATTGAGGGACATTGTGTGTGTGTGTGTGTGTGTGTGTGTTTGTGTGTGTGTCTGTGTGTTTCTTGTGTGCTTTGACAGGGGACTGTATGTGTCCATTTAGGTTTTAGAATTTTCTAAGTACTGTTTTTACATCATTACTATCCCTCCAACTCTTCCTACTCCCTCTCAAGTTCATGATGTCTTCCTTAATTATTGTTACACACACACATGCGCGCGCGCACGCACACACACACACACACACACACACACAGAGACAGACAGAAACACACAGAGAGAAATATATATATATATATATATATATATATATATATATATATATATAGAGAGAGAGAGAGAGAGAGAGGTGAGCTGGTTTTGTATTGCTTATATGCATTGATTGTTTAGGGCTGACCACCTGAGATTAGTTTAATTGCTATGGATTTTTATCTAGGGTCAGTGCTTTGTGAGCTTTTCCCTGTCCACATTGGCACACCAACTAGTGTTGTGCAGGTCCTGTTTAGGAAACTGTAACTGTTGAGATTTCATGGGCGTGTCTTCCATGTTCTACGTGGAAGATACTATCTAACTATAGATTTTTTTGGTCTTTTGATTTTTTACAGTCTTTCTACCCTTCTGCAGTGTTCTCTGAGCCTTAGATGTAAGTGTTGTGTTGTAGATATTTCAGTTAAGGTTTGCCACCCCATTGCCAAGTTTTCTTGACATTTTGTCCACTCATGACTTTGTGTTATGATCTAAGTCTACTGCAAAAAGAAGATTCTTTGATGAGAGGTAAAACTTATACTTCTCTGTGCCCATAAGGATACATATTTAGAATGTAGTTGGAAATATCATCGTTTGGACAAGTGGCAGAAGTAGGGTCTTCTCTAGGCTTCATGAGTTCACAGCTGTAGGTAGTGGATTAGATGTACTAGGCAGGAATTATAGAATGGACTTCAGATGGCTGTTGGTCCCTCCCATGACTTAAATGCCGCTCTTGTACCCATGAAGGTATCTTCCTATGTAGTCGTTGTTGTCTGTCATAGGCTTTACAGTTGTGTTGAGTTGTTGGTTGCTTTTCTTTTTTGGTAGCCTTCATTGCAACTTCAAATACTAGGAGAAATAGTACCAGGGAGGAACTTCTACATCAGTTCAGCTTGATTCCTTCAAGTCCAGCACGTGAAGTGTGTGGTATCTTCAGCAATAGGTTTTAGCCTTCACATTCTGGGAGGCAACTAGGTACAACAGCAATCTTGGTAGCTTCTCCATTATTTGGTTATCACAATTAGGACAGTATAAATGTCTGTGCACAAATTTTATGTAAATTTGTGTTGATGCAGTAAATATCAAGTAGTCCATATGGTATAATACCTATCGTTTTAAGAACCTGAGGACATTGTTTAAGTGCCAACCATTCTATCACATTCAGTGATATTCCATTGTTTTTTTTACTCTTCAATTTATTAATGAGAAATTATGTTCAATGCCAGGTACTCATTTGCAAATATGTATTATTTGATGAGGCGTCCACTTACTTTTCAATTTTGTAAATGTATCATTTTCTTTCTATTTAGTTTAGATATGTCTGTATAATCTTGTCATAATCCAAAATTTTAGATCTATACTTTCCAATTTTTTTTATGTCTCTGGCTTGTCAGTGTTTCTCATTTGTAACATTTTGTCATCTAATAGTTTTTAAAACATGTTTTTACAGTATCTACAAAGGATATTTACTAGAATTATGTAAAAAATAAAGATTAAATTGGTAGGAAGTGGCATTATAACATAAAATGCCTTTCCAGTAAGTAAGTATTCTATGGTTTTTATCTTGCATAGTTTCATATTTCAGCATTTAGATCACACACACACACACACACACACACACACAAACACACACACACACATACATAGTTAGATTAATTGCTTTATTTTTTATGTCAATTTGAAAGTTTTCCAAATTCCCATTGTTTATTGGTGATATGTAAAACAGTTTTGTGTAGTAACTTATTATCAATTATTTTTAACTGTTTTCCTGGATAATCCAAATGTCTCTTATCTCTATTTCAGTGATCTTTGGGTCTCAAAATACATTCTTGTTCCCCCTTCCTCTGTTCCTGTCTTTCTGCATAACTTATTTTACTCAGTTATGAACTTTCTATCTTTCCCTCTCCTGGTTCATAATCCACAGATTAAAAATTATAACTTTGTTTCTTACAAATATTTAACTCTTAATATTTAAGAGTTATTTAATGATTAATTATTTATTTGCCATTTAACTTTATTTTAAAAGAAGTCAATATTTATGGATAAAATCAGACTCTTAGAGGGGAATTTTTACACCATACATTGATGGCATTGAGAGAATAAATATGTCTCACACAATCACGTCTTTTTTTTCAGTTTAGTCTTTAAGTGCCTAGTTCATAATACATCTACTAAGTCAGTTAAAGTCCTCTTAGTCGGGTAGCAATACTAATGTTCCTTGAGGATATTAACATTTTCTGAGATAGCTTTCCTGATTCACTAGTCCCAAGACATTGATTGTAATATACAAGCAAAAAGAGAGCCAGACACAATGAAATTAAACATGAATTAGGACACCTACATTATTACTCAATTTCAATATCATTTTTCAAGATAAATTAGAGAAAACACTTTATTTCCTCACAATCCCAGTTTTCTATCTATAAAACGGAAAATCCATTAGTATTCTCTAATGTTGTTTTTTCATAAATCAGGTTCATGTACACAGAATGAAAAATGTGCCATAAATTCAATGTACTTAGGCAAATTGTCCCAATGCCAGACTCAAATCATAGATCATTTTGAAAACAGATTTCAACTTTGCAGATTAATATGTTTTCCTCAGTAGGAAATCATGTAATTGAGCCATTTGTTTAACATTGTCAAAATGAATTTTATCCTGTAATATAGAGTGTAGCTATTGTGCTGCTGTGTATGAACTAGTTTATTAAAATATGCTCACATCTTTGGGGAATTTCGGCCAGTACTTATGGGTCCCATTTATAAAATACAATGTTAAAAAGAAAAATAAAAGGAAATAGCAAAACTGGGTAATTTTAAAAGGCTGTCTAGCTCAGGTTAATTCATTATCCAGAAATCTAGAATAATCTCATGCTGGTCATCATTATATGATGTGACCCTTCTAAAACCCAGCTTGTAAGTGTATCTATAAAAATGCAATAGTACATCATTATTAAAATCAATATTTGTAGAAATCCCTCCCCTGAAACATGAAATTTGCAACACAGTCTCGAACGCGTCACATATTTTCAGTGTGATCTAAAATGAAATTCCACCACTTCCAATTCCTTCCTGCTTTTCAAAGGGGGTTTCTGCATTAAGACATGTTCTCAAATTGTATTACAGCAGCTGAAGGACATTATCAATATCTGCAGCTGAGCTGCCCAGACCCTCTTTCTTGCTGGGGTAGTGTTGTTAGTCATTGCTCAGTTGCTTATATTTGAAGGTCTCCTGTAGACATTTTCTCAGCGAGTGCTTTATTACAATCTCATCTCTCACCCACTCAGAGCATAAAGTGTTATGAGCATCCTACATAGAAACAGGACTTTTAGCTGGTACCTCATGATTGAGCTGCTCTGTTCATTCTCTGATCTGCAGGACTGGTTCCAGAGGAGAGATTCTCCCAGGGTGGAAATGATTGCTCTTCTTTTAAAACTCACTGTTCTGTGTGTGCTCTGTGGGAAGAATTTGGGGGTGACACAGACTCTTACCACTTTGTCTTCATCCTCCTTTCTGAGCTAAAACATTGTAGCTGATATTCATTTTTAAATCCAGGATTGAAAGAAATGCTTATTCTATTCATATCCATGCACAACCTTCTTTACACTTGCAGTGCTCTGGCTAATAGTCATCATGTATATATAAAAGGTATGAAGAATGGATTCTTAATGGATCCCCATGTTGTTGTGTCCTTAAATATGTGTCTTATAATAGTTTATAGAAATTGGTTGCTGCCAGTCTTGGGATTGTATATTTCAAAATATTGTATGTTAAGCCAAATACAAAGTAAATATATCAGTGATACATTTTGTGAGATCACATTCTTAAGAAAAATATATTTCACTTTGGTTGCGATGGTATTATAATCTTTCCTACCAAATTAATCCATTTTCATTAGTCCTGGTAACAATGTGGTTCCATCAAATACCGTTCACCACTATTACAGTACTCAGGCCTCATTACCATTCCCCTACATGTCTGAAGACTTTTAACTTTTACAAATATCAAAGACTAGAATAAAATGCCAAATACTTACACTAACTTTTAGAAGGATTTTTTTCCCCCAAGTACTATAGAAATAGTGTTATTTGAACCTTCAGTTTAGTGCAATTTATAAATTTTTGTGGAGTGATTAAGAATTCTTTTAAGAAATAGAAGAGTATTCACTGCATAAAAAATATTGAAATTAAAAATATTTATCTTTTGTAAAAAGATACTTTTAGGTGAATAAGTAAGCAAAATATTGATTTTTCTATGTTATTCATTTCATAAATGTGCACGTCATTTCAGAAAAAAAAACCCAGAAAACTCATGTGTAACAAACAAAAGTCATGTTCTGCAGAGATATGTGTAATGAACTGGATTGTATTCCGGTAAACCCTTGCTCTATGTCTAATATTCATATATTAGTGAGTACATACTCTATTTGTCTTCCTGTGATTGGGTTACCTCACTTAGGATGGTTTCTTCTAGTTCCATCCATTTGCCTTCGAATTTCAAGATTCCATTGTTTTTGTTTTGTTTTCTTTTTTTTTTTTCTTTCAGCCGAGTAGTAGTCCATTGTGTAAATGTACCACATTTTTTTGTATCTATTCTTCGGTTGAGGGGCATCTGGGTTGTGTCCAGGTTCTGCCTATTACAAACAATGCTGCTATAAACATATTGAACAGATGTCCTTGTTGTATGAATATGAATATTTTGGGTATGTGCCTAATTGCTAGATCTTGAGGTAGACTGGTTCCCATTTTCCGGGGAAAATACCATACCTATTTCCAAAGTGGCTGTGTGAGTTTGCACTCCCACCAGCAATAGAGGAGTGTTTCCCTTTCTCCATATCCTCTCCAGCATAAATTGAATTATTTGGTGTTTTGGTGACTAGCTTCTTGAGTTCTTTGTATATTTTGGAAATCAGCCCTCTGCCAGATGTGGGGTTGGTGAAGATCATTTTCCATTCTGTGGGCTGCCCTTTTGTCTTGTTGACTGTGTCTTTTGCCTTATCGAAGCCTCTCAGTAGTTTTTAAGTACAATAATTCATTTGCCTAATAGATGGTTTAAAAAGTAAACTTTTATTGTTATTTTTTTCATTTTTGGCATTGCAACTATCAGCCAAAATAAATTCAGCTCCAAATCTTTAAAAAAAAATCCTTGTTTATTATAGGTTTTATAGAATATTCTATTGTATAGAAGTACCTCAATGTATATGGGCATTTCATAATTTCTGGCTTTAAATTCTTAGAAGTAACGGCACTATAAACATTTTATACATGTGTTTTGGTGATTGTATGTGAACATTTTTTGTTGTTGTTGTTGTTGAGTATACACTGAAGAGTGAACTTTCAGAAACAAACTTTTGAAGTTTGATTTTGTTCCTGTTGCCTTGTTTTTACTATCTTCAGTCCCCCCCCCCCACTCCCCTATCCCTGCCCCCGAATCCAGGATCAGGTATTTTAATTGGGGTATTAAAGTGACACCCAACTGGATCTTTCTTCATCTGACCCCCCCCCCTTATTCTGGCACACCTTGCCTAATATTGTCAGAGCAATTTGTACAAAACTTGTCCTTAACTGAACTCCCATTTTTTTATTGATTCCTTGCTACTTAAAGATAAAATTAGAATTTCACATATAGCATATCACATCCTTTAAGATCTTGCCAGTGCCTCATTTCAACTTTATTTAATTTCTTGATTGAAAATTTTGTTGTTGCTTCTAGTTTGATACATCAAAGACATTAACTTGAGCTGCATGTACTTTCTCTTTGTTGATTTCAGTGAAACTCTTTCTGGAGGTGTTTCTCTTCGAATTCTGGGCCAGCAAAGCATTGGCTCATACTTGGCTCATATAATATGATATTGAAATTGCTTAAGAACTCCTGATGAGGACCTGAGTATTTTGCTGTGAATTACAGAACGTTCAGAATATTGTGCTTGTGTTTCTCATTTGCTAATGGAACTGCATCGATCTAGGGATTTCCTCAGGTGGAACTGAATGGCATACGCTATATAATTTTATAAGATTTTAGAAAAAAAGTCTTGCCAGATAATTATGCTTGCTCTCATTTACAGCACAATAATTAGGGTTGAAGAATTCGTGCAGCAACAGCAACCTTTGGTTTGAATGGCTAGGATTTCTTCTCTGCTCAAGAGGAGTTTTTTTAAAAATATGCAATGGAGACTGGAAGACAAAAGTCATGATTATTAGTGATTAAAAATATTGTCTGGCAGAAAAGTAGGACTTCAGTAGCAACTTAACTGGAAAAATGGATGATTCCAAAGTCAGAATTCATCCATTTGGTGAGAAAATAAACCTCATATAAACTAAGTGGACACTCCCGTAAGATCTACTGAAGAGAATACTGCATGGCATTAGCCAGAAATTGCTCAAGTTTAATGTTCTATGAAACAGAAAAAACATTTAGTTGAAGATAAGAGTACAAAGGGACACAGATGCACAATAGGGAAACTTAAACAGTTCGAAATCAGAATGTAATCGCTTTAAATAAGTAAGGAGGCTTTCTCACAGAAAGATATTTAAACAAGAATGTTGTTATGGTATTCTTATTCACGAAGAGTTAATGAGTTACAAAAATGACAGGTTCCAGTGTTCATACCAAAGATAAAATGCTAACTGATGCTGTGTGTTAAGGATAGGCACAGGTTATTAGTGCTGTTCTATCTTCCCCATCCCCTGCAAATCCCTCATTTATTTGTCTTGTCTTTGGTTTTTCATTCTTTCGTGCCATAGTTTCCTTTGTAATACTCTTGTTATAAAAATATATATGTTCACCATTGTATTGAAAGCACAGATGCAATTGACTTATGACTGCTTCAGCCTTAATGCTACGCCGGAGATATAACATTAGTTAGAATGAATTTAGGAAATTGTTGTTTTAAATATTAAGATCAGTTTTCATCATTAATTGTTGCTCATCCCACAAGTAAATCCGTTCTGCCTTGCCAAGTGTATTGCATCACGTGCAATTCACCGTAAACATTTCCCAAATGTTCATTGTTGAATAACCCTCTTCACAGTGCACCATGGAAGCCATCGTCTTCCATGTGCCTTCTGCTCCTAATGGAGCAGTTCCTATCAGTTGCCACTGGGAGGTAGCACAGGTATTCTTTTTCTGTTGCTTTAAATACACAGTTACAGACAAGGGACTGTTATTGTGTGGTCTGTGACTGTCTGAAACAGCTAAGCGACAGAGAGCCTCACACATAAGCTCAGGTATGATCATACGCCTGTGTGAGAAAATAGCATCCAGTGTAACAGCCAGTTCAGAGTCTGCATCCATACCCCGGGAAACAGGTATCTGCTCTGCGTGGACGCTGCTTTCATAGCCGTGAAGATGCTATTAAAGACTGCACATTTAAGGAATTTACCATGCTAAGTGACTGTCCTGCCCACCGCTCACTATTTCCAGGTTTCTTAACACAGACATTAAATTCAGAGTATTGCTTAGCCAAAAAAGTCTACTCGCATCAAAACTGTTCAATATTTTGAATTATTGATATTAAACTCATCACATAAAACTCTGTTTACTAAAGAAACTGAGGTTAGTTTTGGTGAATCCTGTGTGTGCGCGCACTCTGTGTGCCTGTGCTGTGCGTGGTATACATGTATGTGTGTTGTATGTGTTGTATGCATGAACGTATGTGTGTGTGTGTGTGTGTGTGTGCATGTTTGTACACCACAGGAATACAATGGGTTCATTCCTCTATCATTCTCCTTTTTACCTTGAGGCAGAATCTCCAGCTGAAGCTCCAGCTGGCTGGTTTTCAGATAGCCTGGCTGGCTGTTCAGCAAGTCGCAGAGCCTTCCTGTCTCTGTGCTTTACCCACGCCACTCACCCTATCCTCTCCCTCCATTCCCTTTGCACCCTTTTCTTCCTGTATCCTGTCCCAGGGCTGGTGCTGCAAGCATATCTAGCCATGTCCAGATTCTCCTATTGGTCCTCGGATCAAAACTCAGATTCCGATGCTTGCACATCAAGCACTCTTACTCAACAAACAGTTTCCCAGGTTACTAATATTGAATTCTAGGGACCTTCACTTCTTAATAATCTGCTACAATTGAGTAGTAACATAAATGTGATTAGATAAATGTTACAAAATCATCCACCACAAGTTTCATCAGAAAAGGACAATATTCACTTGTCAAATATAAACCATTCATGTTTACCGTGTGTACCCTCAAATTAAATGAAGCCTTAATCAAATCAGATTTTTGCTACTAAGTATTGGGAATTTTTATATAATGGTCAACCACAAACCACCTTTCAGAAAAACAGAAAGGAAAAGCGGAAAGGATTTATTGTTTTAATTTTTCTGATTGCTTGAAGAACAACACTTTACCCTAGCCACAATTAAGGAATTTTCCGTGTCAAAATAGCATCTTCCAAGCTCCCTTTCCTAGCTATTGATATTGACTTGGTTTCTAAGAACACCCAGGGTAATTATGGGTTTTGAACATTAAATATGAACTATATTTCCAATATGTTTTTCTTGTACTTATTTTCCTAATATGTGGACTTCTTTTTTAGTATAATGAACCAATAAGAAGAGAATTTCAGGATGCTACTTTTTGCTGTATCACATAGGTGGTTTGGGAGACTGTTAGATAGAGCAATAGGGAACATTAAGATTGTATATGTGCCACCAGGGTTTATCATCTCATTCCCCCAAACTGAACGTTAGATTGCAAAAGAATCTCAATGTGGCTCTTATGCTCACTCCTAAGACATCATCCCAAGCAACTAACATCTGAACAGATGACCACCAGAAGCAGAAACAGCGGTTGTCTTAACTAACCAGGTTACAAATTACTCACAGATTAATACAGGCTCTCCATTCTTTGATGGGGGATGCCCTTATGCTTAATATATATTCCTCTTATTAGTTGACGGATAAATAAAACACCAATTTGCCAGGAGCCAGACAGGAAGTATAGACAGGGCTACCAGATGAAGAGAATTCTGGGGAGAGGATGCAGAGTGCAGTCAGGGAAACACCATGTAGCCGCCTGTACATGCTGGAGCATTAGGGGTAAGCCACAGCCTCGTGACAATACATAGTTTAGTAGAAATGGGTTAGTAATTAAGAGAGAGCTAGCCAATAAGAAGTCTGAGTCATCGGCCAGTTTATATCAGTAGAAGTCACTGTATGTTTCTTTGGGGCTAAAAGACTTCTGGCCCAGGGGGACAGACACTCCATCTACAATTCTTGGAGAAAGCACACTGACATTTCTGGCACACTGGACATTGATAATAGAGTTCTCTCTCCTAAAACCTGCAGGCCTCTACTATTACCATTGCTCAGCAGCTTGTCTGGAGCACTGCTCAAGATTGTTAGGTTCCTATTAACAGATCGTCCTCTAGCTACTTTACACAGGGAGATTTTTCTCTTCTGGGCACCCCACCCCCAGGCAAGCCGAAAAAAGGCTTGGAGCTAGAACCACCCCAGCACCGGAGTAAAGCAACTAGACAGGCGCAGGCCTCTGAAGCCATCTTTATTTGTTGTCTTTTGACTGCCGACTCCACTGCACACAGGTGTGGTCTAGCGAACATTGTTCGTACACTCAGTTCTCATCTTGAGACCTTCTACCTTAGGGAGACCTTTAACAGTGATGCACTACAGCTGTATGGTGGCAGGGGGTGGACAAAGCAAAAATCTTTCATGGGTTCAAGCAAAGAGCAAACAGAAGCCCCTAGATCACCCAGGGACTGTGTTGGCACTGTGATTTCCTAAAACACACTGTAGGAGCACAAGTTTCCGGTGCCAACTTCTCTTTAGTTCCAGACCCTTATTTAGTGAAAAGAGTGTTTTAAGACATCAAACCACTGACTAGGACTGGAGTGGATGAATTTGCAGTCTCTGCAGTCAGGAATCTGGCAGTCAATGCTAATAACGGACAACCTGATTACAGTATCACTGTAACTGCAGCTTCGATTCCCGAACTCTCACCCATTACTCCAATTATAAAACCAATTTCTGTAGCCACTGTTTAGTGACAGAAAGTGTCTAGGCCATTTGCCTTTTTGGTAATGTGCCCTTGATGTGTTGCTTCTTAACTGAAGGGGGGGGGGGGTCAAGAAAATGTCTAGCTTTAACTTTAAGAAAGCCTAATTCATAACGTGGAAATTTCCCAAACCCAAGAAGAGCCTTCAGTATTGCTGAATGTCCCCAAAATTTACTGAGAGGCCACTAGACTTCGGGTGAATGTGTGAGAGTGTGTGTGTGTGTGTGTGTGTGTTAGTGCATGTATGTTATGTGTCACATTATGCATGTGTGTATTGTGTATGTGAATAAGGCCCAAAACTGTCTTCGGTACTTCTTGTGCAATTGAATAAGTTAAAAGCAAATGTTATATAAAAGCCTGATGATAAATACACAAGGCTCTTAAAAACCAGATCACTTTGTTGAAATGATGGAATTGAGTTGCTTTTAAAATGCTTTTTAGTTTCATGTGAAAAATCATTAAAATCTGAGAAGACTGTAGTCAGATTGCTTCTCAAGGGTTTAGTTTAGAATTTGTTTCCTTCTTAAGACAAAATTTAAAATCAATTCTAGATAGCTCATTATGGGTATACACAAGGAAGGAAAGGATAAATTACCTTGGTCAGCAGATTCATGTTTAAAGCAAAGATGCTAGCCTTAACATCAGCTAGCACAACTTGTATAACTAGTTTGTATGAGCTTAGTTTCTCCTAAGTGAAAGCAGTCATTATTTTGAATTCTAGAGGAAGGAGATTATTTCATCAAATCGAAAGGAAAATTACAGAGACATTGCCATAATTAATTCATTGAAAAAGGTCACGATACAGCATACTTTATTTTATAATTCTTTCTTCGAACTTTTCTATAAACCACTAAATTAATCTTGATTCTTCCAAAGAATAAGCTGGCACCTTCAATTCTGATAATTAATGTTGTAGATCAACCTCTAACTGTATTGTGTTACTTTGTTTTTAATCCAGGGATTTAGCCACACCAAATTCAAGAAAATGTATGAAACAACATTCTCAAACCATTAATATGTTTTTGTCAAATTTTCATAAGCAAAGTGGACTAAGAAATAAAAACCACTACATATTAACATTTAATTCTGCTTGTAAGGAAGATTAGCAACTTTTAAAAAACTGCCAACTGTATTTGGTCTGCATTTGAGTAGTTTCCATTAGTATGAAGCTATAATGTAGCTAACTATATATTTGTTATATTTTACACAGTCAAGATTTATGTTGCACGATTATCTGTGTTCATTTTTTTAAAGGAAACATTAGGCTAAGATATACTTTTGTGATACATGTCTTATATTGTTCCCTTTGGGACAATGATTCTGATCTTGTCACTTTGGGTGCTAATGTTACCTTGAGCACACAGCAGAAATTTCTCTTAGTGTTTCTTCTTAGATTCATCAGTTTTCTCACATTCTGCCATGTCCTCAGTCTGAACTTTGCTGAGTATCGGTAACGCTTTAAGGTCAGAATTCTGCCTCCGTGACTACACTCCAGCTAATAGCTGAGTACAGAATTAATCTCCACCCCGTTTTGACATGAAGTTCCCAGTCCTTCTGTGTCCTGCTGTTTGTAGCTGTTTAAACTGGAGCTCTCTGCTTTCCAGTTCATGACTGCAGCAATCAAAGAGCTACAACCTGGAAGGGGGTGGGGGCTGAAACGCCTTTGAAGGTAGCTATTAACCCCTTTGGATCTCAGTATCCTTTGTCCTTTTCTGATAACATATCGCAGTAAATAAGGATCAGGATAAACAAATAGGCCGAATAGATGTTTATTCAGGGAGAAATAACTTACAACCTGAATAGATGTTTATTCAGGGAGAAATAACTTACAACCTAGACAGTTGAACACCAGGAAATTCAACCCGAAGAGAGCTCCTTTCCTGCCCCCTCCGACCTCCTTCCACAGGTCACTCCGCCCATGGCTCCACCCCCCAATGGGCGTGGTCAGTGCACTATCTCACTACAATAACACTCTGATGTATTTGCTTTCCAATTTGCGTTTGTTCAACTGCTCATATTTCTTAGATAAATGGATAATATCTTGTCACTTCTAAGGTGAGTTTCATCCATTATAACTTAACGTTTCTATCAGTCACTACTACGTGAAGCTTCACATAGCAGAAAAAAAGAAAAGAAAAACAGAAAAGCAAAAAGCAGAAAACAACTGGAAGTTGCATAAATGATTTGTAATTTACTTTTCTTCGAGTGCAAGTACACAGGTGCACAGGGGGTGGCCATCTGAGTATCTGAGTTGAGCAAGCAGAAACTAGGGTCGTATTTTTTTGGTAGAATGATTGACACTTTTGTGTGTCATTTTTAACTTTTTTTCCCCACATGCCAAAAACATGTTTTTTTCTATAGAGGCATTTAAACAATAACAATATCCAGCTGTAATAAACAATCCAAAGTGAACTCACGCTTATCAGCTACATCTGGGAGGGGCAACTAGAGACTTAAGTTAGCTGGGACACAGGTGCCCTTTCCCAGAGGAACTTTAACCATAGATTCTGGAAGCCGCTGCTGGAAGTCATCTCCCTCAGCAGCTGTTTGCTGCACCGAACATCAGAACCCCAGCCCCACCTCCACTCAGAGGAAATCTCTGCAACCATGGCCCGGTTTCCACGTGGGAGTGATCACCAGAGGCTCTGCTCTGCCTGCACCTGTGGGAGCGTTCAACAGAGCCAGAGCCCCCAACTACACTAATGGAGGAAGAGGGACTCCCTGAAACACAGGCCTCCTATACCGATTGGAGAAAAGATGGATAGACAGACAACAAGGTAAGAATACACTCAACAACCTAAAGAACAATATGACACCACCAGAGACTAGTGTTTCTTTCTTTTTTAAAATTTATTATTTTTTATTATTTTACATATCGATTCTAGTTCCCTCTCCGTCCCTCCCACTTGCCGTCCCTCTCTCCCATGTCCCCCCAATTCTCCCTCCGGTCCCATTCCCCACCAACTCCACCGGGAGGGTGTGGTGTTTCAGGAGGGATCATCAAAATCTGTCAAGTCATTTGGAGTAGAGGCTAGGTCCTCCCTCCTGTCTCTATGCTTTCTACAACAGCAAGACCCCAACATCCCAACTCAGATGAAGCAGAAAAACAAAACAAAACAAAACAACAACAAAAAACAAACCAAAACAAAAAACCTTAATTCCCTTAAAGAAATGGAGGAAACAACAAACAAAAAAAATTGGAAAAAAAAATCAACAAATCCCTTAAAGAAAACCAAGAAAAAGCAATCAAAAAGGTGAAGGAAACAATCCAACCCTTGAAAACTGAAATAGAGGCAATAAAGAAAACTGAGGGAGTTCTAGAAATGGTAAACTTGGGTAAATAACCAGGAACCAGAAACACAAGCATAAATAACAGAATACAAGAGATGGAAGAGAGAATCTCAGGTGTTGAAGATAAGTTAGAGGAAAGAGATTCACCCATTGGTCAAAGAAAATGTTAAATCTAACAAATTTTTCTTACAAAATATCCAGGAAATCTGAGACACCATGAAAAGACAGATGTGGTGATATCCTGTTAATAATTTATTAAGGCCATTGGAGAACAAAATAGCAGAGCAGCCATACTATTAGCTATAGAATCCAGGTGGTGGCACACACCTTTAATCCCAGAACTCAGGATTAAGAGGTAGATGAATATTTCTTAGTTCAAGGCCACACTGATTACAGGCAATTGATCCAGTCCTAAAAGACAGAGGCAGAGATGGATCTCTGTGCGTTCAAGGCCACCTTGGGCTACATGACAGTGAATCCATCTAAAAGAGAAACAGAGCTCACGACTTTGATCCCAGCACTAGAGAGAATATAAGGAGCTCAGTGCAGTATCAGGAGCAGTCTGAGATGTGGTGAGGAGCAAAGGAATCTGGAGATGCAATTTGAGGTTCGGTGGATCATCTGTCTCATCTGAGCATTGCTAGAGTTGAGAGCTCTCTGGTGACTTGGCCACTTTGCTTCTCTGATCTTCAGCTTGAACCCCAATATCTATCTCCGGGGTTACATTATTCATGTTACAGAGGTAGTTTTTCTTCCAACTTAAATATCTGGCTATGAAATTATGGATGCTACAATGAGCCCTTTTCTCACGCTTCAAAGAGCTATCTACGCTGGAAACAAATTGGTTGGGGCATAGAAAGCATGTTAAAGGTTGGACAGGAATTTCTCTTATTAAACCAAGAGGTTTACATGGTGGAGAGGGAAAACACGGGTGGGTTAGGAAGCATAATCCATTAAGAAACCAATTCTAGAGAAAATAGGGGCTTTTTGTAGATTGCCCTTCCCCCCACATGCTTCAGATATAACGTCTTAAGAATGCAAAATAATCCAAATTATGCAGCTGATATGGTATATATTTACATTTACACAAATAATTCATGGGGGTATATTTGTGTGTGTATTCAACCAGTTTTTCTGTTTCCATTTTCATGTGTATGTATGGAATGAATGCACATGTGTATTTTTTGCATGCGTGTGGGTGCAACTGTGTGGGTACATGTGCATGCGGAGGTCAGAGGTTAAGGCTGGGAATCATTCTCCATCACTCTTCCATCTTACATATCTTGGCAACATCTCTCATCCAAACCCAGAGCGAGCCAATTTGTTCTGCTGATCCTGTCTTCTTCTTACAAGATTGTGAGCACACTGCAATGGTCCTCTACACCCACCCTGCATTTATATGGGTTCCTGGTGATCTGAATTTGGGTCCTCCTGATTGTATAATATGTGCTTTAGCTGCTGGAACATCTTCTTGGCTTCCCTCTTTAAAAAAAAAGTCTTGAAAGGCATATAAGATATTTCATTTGTTCCTTTATTCCCTATTTGCTGCTCACTTTACAATCCAGCTTAACTCTTGTCTTTTAAAAACATGGTCCATAATAAGCACACACATTTACATACAGACAAACATAAAGAAAACTGCTCAAGTTTAAAATAACAACTTCAGCAGCACATTGGGAGCACTTCAGACTCCGGAGGGCTGTTAGCTCTGATTGGAACTGTTATGACCGTTTGCTCCCAAGATAAAACTCTACTGTGCTGCCCTTGGCTTGAATGCCCAGTGACTGCACTTGGAAACACCATAAGGAAACTATCCTGGGCATAATAGCTATATACGTTTGGAGTCAGAAAACTACTAATTCAACTAGAAAAAAAAAAGGGAGGGTGTTGCTTGACTAAGATGCAGCTATAGAACTTGTTCCTTGTTTCTAAGTCGTGCTTGTGGATGTACACATCAGAGAGCCATAAACCATATCTAAAGGACAGGACGGCTCTGTTAGTCACTTCCACTCTCAAAAGGTTTATATGCTGTAAGAATTGTAAGCATTGGTGCATGAAACTTAGAAACAGTACAGTGATTTCATGTATCTACCTCTTCTTCTGGCTCAGGAATCATTCAAAACAAATGAATTGCAGGCCATAAGATGCATAAATCCTACTGTGAATATTCTGATAGTTATTATACCACAAAAAAATTTAAGAACTCTTTCCTCCCTTTGAGTCAAGGCAATTCAAACGCTATATTTGCTAGCAAACATAATTTTAGAAATCATTAAAATTAATGAAGTCATATTTTCAAACAATAGAAATATTCACTGCAATTAATTTTATTTTTAGATGCACAGAAATAGATTTTATATTCTGGTATGCTCTGGGATTCTCATTCCCTTAAATGTAGACCAATGATAGTAAGAAATATTACCATGTGACTAGTAGTCATAGTTTCCTTGTTTAACCTAATCTCCTCACTCATTTGATGTGGTCTGACTATCAATAAAAATACCTGTGTTTTCTCTCCCTAATACTAGGGTATTGGACCTGTCTAATGTTCTCTAAAATCATTTGAGAAGGAAAACTAGATTGTACAGGAGATAAGGTCATGTGTTTATTTAAAGTGATATCTGGGTAGGTCTTCTTTGCTTTCAATGGTTAAAACTCAAATGGTCAATCAATAAAAGAAAAACCTACTGTTTTTATTTCCTCCCACCACCTACCTGGTTAGCTCATAGCATGTTTGTAACACTAAACTTGGCATCAGTAGCTGGATTCAGAATGTTCCATTGTTAATTTTTCCTTTCCTGTGAAGAAAAACCTTTCTCCATTAGTGATGGGCGTGTTAAGTAATTTGTGTCCTTCCTATATGTCCCTATACTTTCCATGGCTTTCATGAGTATTCACCAGAAGCAGAAAAGCAAAGGTAATCACTTTAAGGTTGGTGAGATATAAAATATCATGTCCAACCCACTACCCACTACTTTCCAAGGCAGGGAACATAGGAGAAAGCAACTAGCTCACCCCATTACCAGGATAGAAAAATAAATGGCCAGAGGATCTCATAAAGGCCAATGGCGCTGTGAGAGACATGATTTCTTGGAGCTAATCATCTAAATATTTTATTCAAAGTCTGGCCTGATGATCTTATTGATCATATTGCTGTTTCTAAGCCATGCTATGCAGAATTGCCCATTTAAAATGTCATTATCGGTAGTGTTCCTGACCGCTGTGGACAGGGGACCTTTGATGAGGTTGTACAGGAAGAGTAGTGGTTTTAAGCAAACAAAAATCACTTTTTTTTCACTCTTTCATTTGGAATATATTTATCTCACCACCATTATTCCATTGTTACAGGGAAACAAATTTCACATATTTGAAAGCCAGAGCCTCATCCTTACATAAACACCAATGACAACCAGAGGAAACAGCAATAAACTTGAAGGAGGGTGTAGGAGAATTGGAAAAACAGTAGTGTGGGTGGGAGCTGGAGGAAGAAAATAGAGTAAGAAAAGTTATATAATTCTATTTTAATTTAAGTTGTATTAAAAACTTTCCATAAGTAACTACAGAAAAAAAAATCAACCACATGGAGATACATGTTGGAATGCATATACACTGTGAAGTGTCCATTTAAAATTGTCATCAATACTCTATTTTCTGTATTCCCCGAGTTGCTCCTTGATGCAGAATGAATAGGATGCTTATCTTTGAAATGATACATTACTCATATTGTCTTTCTCAATGTACTTTCTTCCCAAAACATTTTCAACACAGTGAGTCCTGAAACTCCCAGAATCAAATATTACTTAGATTTATTAATAAAAAGCTAGGAGGAACAATACAATATTAATTGGCACAAAAAGGAATAATTTTGCATGCCCTCAAGTAATTTTTATTCAACAAAACCCTACTATATTGATATATGAATCAAAATTTTTCAATCATATCACAAAATACCATTAGACTCAAATCAAAACAGCTAGGGCAGTATGTCTCTAGTAGAGACTAGCAAATTTACAGCATGTCCTGAGTATTGCAGCATAACTAAAATATAGCAAAAGACCTTAAAACACTCTCTATGAATATGATAGAGGTTCTCAAAGGGGAAGAATCCCACATCTTGCACAAGAGGCAGGGGGAGGATTTTAGCAGCCAGAGGTCTCAAAGACACCACAAGAAACCTTACAACATCAATTAATCTGGGCTTATGGGGTCTCACAGAGTCTGAACCAACAACCAGTTGTGGGACTCCTAACAGTGGAAATCGGGACTGTCGCTGACTCTTTTACTGGCTTTTGAGATGTACTCCCCATACTGGGTCTCCTTGCCCAGCCTTAATAGATGGTGAGGTGTTTAGTCTTAGCGACCTGACACGCCATGGTTTATTGATATTCATGGGTCTGAGACCTACCTTTTCCCAAAGAGAAACAGAGGAGGAGTGGATGGGAGGTGGAGACAGAGAGGAGTTGGGGGGGGCTGGCAGTAGAGGAAGGAGAAGATTCTGCAGCTGGGATATAAAAGAAATAAATAAAAAGAGGGAATGAATGAATATCTTAAATAAATCTATGAAAATACACAGACATACACAATGAAAGGAAATGGATAAAGTGTGTGTGGAAATAGACTCAATGAAGAAGAACCAAAGGGAGGGAAATCTGGAAATGGGACATTTAGGAACTTGAACATGAGAGATAGAAGAGAGAATCTCAGGCACTGAAGACACAACAGAAGGTAAATGCTAAAAAATTCCTGCCATAAAATCTTCAGAAAATCTGAGACACTATGAAAAGACCAAACCTAAGATCAATTTCAATAGAGGAAGAAGAAACCCAACTCAAAATCACAGAGAGTATTTTCAGCAAAACTATAGAAGGAAATTTCCCTAGCTTACAGAAGGAGGTACCTACCAAGTTAGAAAAGCATAGAGAAGAGTAGATAGACTAGACCAAAAATGTAAGTCCCCTTGACACATAATAATTAAATCAGCAAATACACAGGACAAAGAAAGAATACCAAAAACTGAAAAAGAAAAAACAAAACAAACAAACAAACAAACAAAAAAAACAAAAACAAACAAAAAAAAAAAAACAAGACCAAGACAGTTAATATCAAAAAATGGGAGGAGAAAGATCACCAAGCTAAACCGTAATGGCCAAATTAATTAAAACAAGAGATTCATTAAGGCTTTTTAATTTGTGGGCAGAGGCTGTCTCCCTAAAGGCAGGGTTCAAGAACTCAGCACTGGGTGTGACAAAGACAAGGGTTTTATGGTTTGGGGTAGAGTTCAAAATAGGGGATTTGGTACACAAAACAGGTGGATTTATAGGAGTGGAACACAAGCAAAACAAGTTAGTCACAATGACCTCCTGAAACAAAGACATGGGTAAAGGTGGTCATAGCAATGTAGTCATGGCAACGGGCAGTCATCATGGCAAGGCAGTCACAGCAAGGTAGTTATAACAAGCTCTTAAAACAGAGATATGGTTATAAGATGGTTATAACACTCTTTTGAAACAAAGACATGGTTGCTGTTTTCTGGAACAGGCAGTACAGAACCATATGTAGTTAAGGTTGGAGGTGTGGGATACGCCAATCCTTGAGAAACAGAGGTGGAACCAAGCAGGCATGGTCCTAGTTTTTCTTTACTATAAGCATAAAATGTTAAGTACGTTCAAGACAATACAGTGAATGAATAATCCCAGAGCAGCAAATCAAAACACACACACACACACACACACACACACACACACACACACACCCCACTACCATCACCATGTAAGCAACAGTAACAACAACAATAATAACACACTAACAGGAACCAAACAAATTCTATTCACTGATATTTCTCAACTTCAGTGCTCCCAAATTAAAGGGCATGGATTAGCCGAACTGATTCATGAAAACAGGATCCACCTTTCAGATGCATCCAATAAACATACTTTGACATCAAGAATAGACATCACACCAGGGTAGAAGTTTGGAAAAACATACCACAAATGGTTCTAAGAAACAAACTGGTGTAGCTACTTTATATCTGACAATATAGACTTCGACCAAAACTATTAAAAAATTACTCATCAAAAACAAAACAAAACAAAACAAAAAACAAACAAAACCACCAAAAGCATGTCACCTTGTCAAATATCTACACACCCAAGTTGATAACAAAAGCACTTCGACAGCTTAAGGAACACACTGAACCTCATACCCCGATAGTGGGAGACTTCAAGAAAACAATGAAACAGAAATGCTCAGCTAACTGACACCATAAATCAAATGGGCCTGACAGCTGTTTACAGAACATTTCACCCAAATATCAGAGAACAAACCTTCTTCTGAGCCCATTATAGAATACTCACCAGAAATGGCCATGTACTTTGACACAAAGCAAATCTTGACAGACCACAAAAAATTTTGAAATAAAATCTTATATGTTACCTGACTTCAGATTAAAACTGGATTATCACCAACAACAGAAACAACAGAAAGCTTGACAACTCATAGAAACCGAAGAATCCACTATTGAATGAAAAATAAAAAAAAAAGGACAGAAATTAAAGACTCTGTAGAAATGAATGAAGAATATCACACAGCATACCCAAACATATGGCACAATGTGAAGACAGCTCCAAGAAGCAAGTTCATAGCACTAAGTGCCTATATAAAACAAAAATGGGAAGATCTAATCTTAATAACTTAACAGCACACCTGAGAGCTCTAGAATTAAAATAAGAAGGCACACGTAAGTGGAGTAGACAGTAATAAATAATGGCACTCTGGGCTAAAATCAATAAAATATAAATAGAAAAAACAACAACCAGTACAAAGTATTATGAAACGAAGCTTTTTTTTTTTTCAAAAATAAAAACTTGACAAACCCATATTGAAATTAACTAAAAAGCTGAGAGAGAATTTCCAAACTAACAAAATTAGAGATGTAAAGGAGGCATCACAGCAGACTCCTAGGACATCCAGGGGATCCTAAGGGCATACAAATTGGAAAATCTAATAGAAATGCTCGATTTCTCTATCTATACCACTTAGCAACACCGACTCACAATCAGATACTTTCAATTTGAATAGACCTATATCCCCTAATAAACTGAATCAGCCATTAAAATCTCCCAACCAAAGGCCAGAGCCAGATGTTTTAGATGCGATATTCTCCCAAACTTTCAAAGAAGAGTTAACATCAATACTCCTCAAATTATTCCACAAAGTAGAAACAATTATCCAATTTGTCTTACAAGGGAACTTACCTTGTTACCCAAACCACATAAAGACTCCAAAAAGGAAGATAATTGCAAATCAAATTTTCTTATGGATATAGATGCAAAATTCTTAGCAAAATACTTGCAAACTAAATCAAAAAGATCATCCACCATGATAGAGTAGATATGGTTTAATGTACCTAAATCAATAAATGTGATTAACAGTGTAAACAAACCTAAACATCAAACCCACATGATCCTCTCATTAGATGCAGAAAAGGCCTTTGACAAAAATCCAACACCCCTTCATTATTAAAGTCCAGATATTTAGGGATACAAGGGACATATCTCAACATAAAGACAGTTTACAGAAAACTTATAACCAACATCAGCTTAAATGGAGAGTAAGTCCAAATGATTCTACTAAAATTAGGAACAAGATAACATTATTCACTCTCCATACTTATTCAATATAGTACTTGAAATCTTAGCTAGAGCAATAAGACAACTGGCAGAGGTCAAGGGGATACGAATTGGAAAGAAGTCAAATATCCTTATTTGCAGACAATATGATAGTGTACCAGAAACATTCTGCTAGGAAACACATATAGCTGATAAACACTTTCAGCAAAGTAGCTGAGTATAAAATTAATTCTCACACACACACACACACACACACACACACACACACACACACACACCAAACAAACAAGCAACACCCCCCCCCCAAACTCAGTAGTCTTCCTATATATAACTGAACATCTTTTTTCTCAAATGAGCTTCCAGTAGTAGGACTGGTTTACATCTGAGTTGTTGGCCAGGGATTTCACTGGAACTCCCAATCAATACAGGCTTTCCCAAGAATATAGGTTGCTCTCCACAAACTGAACTCACTTCTGAGGACAATGTACATATGTCTCATTGATTATGGAGAAGTCAAGCCAGTGATTACAAAGAGCCATTACACCTATGTATTAAAAATATTCTGCATGATACCAAAGGAGAAATATAAACACCAACGTAGATCATTGTAGATCAAGAACCGTTTGATCTACAATGGAGTTATTCCTTCAAAATAGAGCGATGGTAGCACAAAGCTTGTGGGAGTAATCAATCAATGTTTGATTTGATTTAAGGCTCACCCCATGAGGTGAAACCCACACCCCACACTGCTTGGATGACCAATAATATGAGACTAGATAGCCCACAGAACTAGGGTAAAACCAAATACTATAGTTTCCAAACAATAACAAGAAAAAAAAAGTAGCAACATGACACCTACTGCTAAATTCACAGGTGAGTGCCTTGCTCATCCATTATCAGAGAAACTTCCTTGTGAAGCGGATGGAAACACATGCAGAGAGACCCACAGCTGGACATCACGCAGAGTGAGAGACCTTGGTACACTTAGCACTTAATGGGATGTTTCTGTGAAATTACTTCCCTCACTGATCAGGGAACCCCATTGTAAAGGAGGTAGAAATAGTGTAATAGCCAGCAGGAATGGGAGCACACCAACAAAACAAGGTCCTCTAAATCAACTAGATCTACATGCATTTGAACTCATAATGACTGAGGCAGCATGCATTGGAACAACTTCAGTCTTCACAGAGCTGAAAAGGGAAATGGACACATGCCCCCATACCTGACTCAGAAGTCATCTCCAGTTGATAACTGCATGAAAATGAAGTTTTCTCCAATGGTATCTCACTTGGGAATGGAACGATCCACTCTTCAGTGTAGTTTGCACGACTAGCAGTAGATGGCCAACAGAAAGTGACCTTTTTTATTTTTTTTAAAGTTTTGTCTTATGTTTCATTTCCTTTATATATTCCCCTCATTTTACCCTACAGAACCTTTGCATACACATCATGGTTTCCAGTTTAGAATTTTTATGGGATTCTGGAGTGTGTGAACCAACGGGTCTCTACATGCATTTCTGTTTCCCTGTTTGTTTTCTAGTGAGGGACAGAAAGGGGGTAGATCCAAATGTGAGCGGAGGTTGTGAGGAATTGAGAGGAATAAAGGGGAGTATAGTGAACACAATCAGGATACGTTATGTGAGAAAAAGAATCTATTTTATATAAATTCATCAAATGAAATGATGTTCTGTAACTCCATTTGTTTTTAATAATACATAGATAGTATAACTCTAGACCATTTCTATCTAGAGTTATATGGTAGACTAACTATTCTAAACAAATTTTATAGAACCCAGTGATAAAGTACATATAAAACTATGTACAAATTACAGTTTGGAAATGAATTTCATACATCAACCTAACAACTTTTCTCTGTCTGACATCTTGCAAATGATGCTAACTGATCTGTAGTGAAGGATGAGACAATATTTTTTTCTAAATGTTGGCTTATAAGCCACTTTTTTTCTTAGTGTACCTGGGGAGGAATTTCACAACAATACAGATTTACTTTGATTTGAAGAATACTTTGCATTTCTTCGTTCTGGGAGGAAAATCGTAAATAAGACACAGAGCTGCCTTTTAGTAGAAGATGAGCCAATGCATCACAAGGAGACATCACAATTACAGAGATTTTTATGGGATTCTGGAGTATGTGAACAAATGGGTCTCTACATGCATTTCTGTTTCCCTATTTGTTTTCCAGTGAGAGACAGAAACGGGGTATATACAGATGTTCGTTAGTATCCAAGACAGCAGAAGACTTCCTTGCTTCCGAAGTAATTCAGTGTTGACAGTTACTGGCTTTGTAGAGACTAGTTGTTTCACTGAGGCAGAAAAATTAAGTATCTTAAAAAGAAATGGAATTGAAAAGTTTGGCAAGAACATGAGTTTTCAAGAAGAGTACAAGTCTGAAATAAATTTAGACAAAGAAGACAGAAAACAAATGGATTTGTTTGCATCAGAGAATTTAACTACAATAGTGGGTTTGACTGTGTGTGTGCGTGTGTAGGGGGGAGTGATGGGGTAGCTATGACAGAAGAAAATGGAAGAGAAGTCTCTAGAACCTTTCCTACAACTTTGCTGCTGTGTTCTTTCACTGTTTGATCAGAAAATTAAAAACAAAAAAGAAATCTCATGTCTGGAACTATAGATTAGTTTATTGTTGACTAATACTCAGATCTATTATAGTTTGAGTTTTTTTTCATGGTTTGTTCTAGAAAATTAACAACAGCTGTGTAAGTTTGAACAGAATATAAAAAATCATAATAATACCTTTGTAAGTCCAAAGGCGCCTGCATAAGCATAAGCTTTCTCTCAGAGACTGGTTTAGCTGCTTTTCTTTTCTTTTCTTTCTTTCTTTCTTTTTTTTTCAGGAAGCAGGACATGTGATAACTGTCTGTGAGTGAATAGAAAAACTAATCAAGATTCCCTCATGCCCTCTGATAAAAGCTGGCAGAGAGAGAGAGAGGGAGGGAGGGAGAGAGGGAGGGACGGATGTAGAGAGAGAAGGAGGGAGAGAGAGAGAGAGAGAGAAAGAGAGAGAGAACCTTGCTACCATGCTCCCCTCCAAATTTAGGGGCAGCTCAGAACCTCCGAAGTCCAACCTTCGGCTTGATGGTGAAGCGAGGCTTTTACACCCACATCACAGCTGGCTTCTGAGTTGTCTCATCAAAGTCACCTACAGAGCATTCTTTGCTTGAGATAATTTGGCAGCCTTTCGAATCCTGGGACACTGGAGTGCAGCCAATCTCTCAGTATGGAGGCCAGCATGAAGGAAGCTCCCATGGCTGTTGGTGTAAGGCAGACTGAAGGAAGATGATTTTGAGCAGTTTGGATGACAGATTATACTCACAAGCTTAACAATTTATTACTCAGAATGTTAGAAACACTGCACTCAAATTTCCAGTTAGTAAAATATCTACAAATAGGCTGATTTTGTTTATTTTGCTTCTCAGTTCATTGAAACAGCATTTAATATAGAGGAACATCTAAGTAGAAGCAACTGTGAAACCATAAGCTGAGATCCTCCAATGACTGATTATGAAATGTGAGTACTCTATTTAGGTATGAGAACATTTTGCCATATTGACCTAATGGCATACTGGTTGAGAAGTTTCCATGACATCGAATTTGGGGTTATTAGGGGAAATTGCAAGTCAACACATTGATTTCTCCCATATTTTCTTTCACCTTTTACAGTTGTTATGGGAAAGAGCTTTCCTGCCCCCATGTTTTAAAAATGATAAGCTAGTTCTGAAAAGTATAGCAATGCCTCAAGAAAACCTGACAATCCTGTTGGCAGCCTTGCTATGTTAGAGCAAAGCCTGGCCTACAGGACCTAAGCATACAGTCAGAGAAGGCCTGGTATTCTGGTATTTATCCATATCTCCATATATTCATAAGGAATGGCCAGGACTACCTTTAAAAGGAAATATATATATATATATATATATATATATATATATATATATATATATGAACTCTACTAATACTAGATGAGTCCCACATTATATACTCTTAATAATTAGTCTATGTTGTTGGATTAAGGAATACTTGTCATATTTTGTCCATATTTTAATAAATTTTGACAGAATTTGTAATTATCAAAACAAAGGCAAAACTTAAGTTTCTCTCTCTTCATTTCTTGGTATGATACATCAGGACACAGAGAGAGTACCTTGAGGATGAAACCAAGAAGAGAATGGAACTTAGGATATAAGTGCCTTACCACCTCTGAAAATAACTAAGCAGTTTAACATTCCTTGGCTCAGTGTAGGATTTTGCCCACCTTCTTCAGTGAGAGATCTTTCAGGGAAAAATCAGGTTGTCTGTGTACAAATCAAACTTATTGGTTCAAGAGTGTCTTTTTTAATGAATTGGAAATGATTAGTCTATGATGACCAAGTCTTGAGAATTTTCCACTTCTTGCCTGATTCATGCAGAATATTAGTGCTATTCAAAACTGCATTTAGTTTCTGTATATAATACCAGAGGTTCTCAATTGTTGTTTATTATTGATGAACACTATTTTTTTTCACATACATTTGGGATGCTTTTCATATTGGATATCCGCTGCAAATCTATTTGCTTCCAAGTCAATGAAGGAAGAAGAGATGACATTACAACTAGTCATCTATATTAAGTAATTGGATAGTCTCCTTTCTTATTCTCAGGAAGCTAAGCATAAAGCATGCTATATATATTCTGATACATCTATATATGAAGGAAAGTGTTTCTAAGTACTCCACAAATATAAACAGGCAGACAGATTATGTACAGACTATCCACAGAGAGAAGGATAGATAGGTATTTAGATATGTGCTACTGCTATGACCCTTTGATACAGTTCCTCATGCTGTGGTCACCCCTAATCATAAAATTATTTTGTTGTTACTTCATAACTATAATTGTGCTAATGTTATGAATTGTAATGTAAGTATCTGATGTGTAGTATATCTTATGTGACCCTGAAAGGGGGATGTGACCTCACAGGTTGAGAAATACTGCTATAGAGACACAGACACAGATACGTGGTTAAATGGTTGTGTATGGACACGTAGTTAGAAAGAGAAATCATGCATTATGCTAACAATCTCTGGAAATACATACAGTTATGAGAAACACAAGAAACAACTGATGCTTTGATTACAGAACCAATGAAGTAGAACGGACAATAAACAGTTTGTGTCTGTGTTCACTTGTGAAGTCACACACAATTGCCTTGTATGACTGCTGGATTCTGTCACAGTCCCAGTACCTTAGTATTTTCTAGGGTTCATTGTTTTTTTCTAACCCCTGTTTTGCATTTAAGCTTCAAAATCCCGGAAGCCCTGTATAGAAATTCTTTTCTTTCAGATCTTTTAGAAATACGTCTCAATAACTTTGGTGGTGTGTACAAATTGGGAAGTTGGGGGGGGTATATGCTTCCTATGCACTTAGAATATAATTTTCAAGTTTCCTTTCCAAGTTCATGTTCCATACATCCTTTGTTACAGGTATTTTATACTGCTGTGTATTATAAGGACATGAATTCAGCTTTGTTGTCAGACTGCCTTAGTAGTTTTTTTTTCTTTTTTTTCTTTTTTTTTGTCTAGTAGTGTACAATGTCCCATGGAGGGCTATCTTAGGAGATTAAAAATCTGTTATTAAAACTGCCCACCTAATTGTGTTCATATGACTTCATTTTATACTAATGATCGCTATAACAAAATAAAATATTTTCCCTTTATACAGTCTTAACATGCTTTCACAACAAGAACAAAGAGAGTGAAATAAAAGGTGAAATGAAGAATAGCTCCTATTCGCTTATAAAATTACTAAATAAAGGGACACATCAAATGGGAAGAGCCGCCTAAAGATAAGAAAGAGCTGACTGTTGCTTTTTAAGTGACTTGTGGGCCCTTAAAGGAACTACGGCCTGCAGAAAGAACTTTGGGTCTTCGGGTTCCCTTTACTGTATTGTATCCTAATTGGCCTTCCTGTTCCCTTCAGTTTCTGTCACAGAAAAGTCACTGGCATCTCTTCTTCATCTTCATAGATCAGAGTGTGTTACCTCTGCGCTGTCAGGGTTGCATTTTGGCTCATTCTGCTTTCCACAAAACCCACAGATCTTCTGAACTCTAAAAGGAAACTATAGGGCAGGCCCTGGCTTCCCTGTCTGATCTCATTTCTCACTTCTTTTACCAAGTTCACTGCCTCAATGAGCAAAGACATTCCCCGCTACAGGGTTTGCCTTTGATGCTTCTATGGGGTCCTTCCTCTCCATATTAACCTGACCCTTCTTTCCTCTTTTGTTAACTGCAAGTGATCTAGGATGCTAGTGGTAGTTTGTACACTGCATTCCTACTAGCATGGCATTTTAAGTGTTTATTGGCTAGCCCCACCATGTTCTATTTGCATAGAATCATCAATCACAAAAATTCATTGGGTCTTCTTGTTTTCCAAGTGGGAAATGTTGTAAACTAGTCGATTTCCAGAAATAAATTGTCATGTGTATGTTCATAAACATTCCAAGGTCTCCTCTAATTTCAGGGTATCTTTGTCAGTTACTCTGTAGTCATACTCTATTGAAGATTCTTGATGGACAACAACTCCTCTCCCAACGTGTATCCTGCATTCATATGTTCTCTTGGATACAAATACTTCTTTATATTTTTATTTGAAAGATGTTCCCTTATAAAATGGCAGTGGGGTACCAGCCAAGTTCTAGAAGTGTATGTCTTTCCCCAACATTTGTACAATGCAAGATACCACATATTTCTAAATATATGGAAGCTGTAAATAAGTGACCACAACCCTCACTCAGTTCCTCAAATATAACACAAGATGGAACCTAGAGTCTGAGTGGCTAGTAATTTCCCCCATTATGTGTAGCTTTCCAAGTTGCCACAGCACTAGTTTGAATGTATGACAAAGGCTGACCTCAGACTCAGAAAGTACTGCTTCTCTACCTTTGTCTCTAATATTTCTGTGCCTTGAGATTCCATGAATTTTAAGTTCCATGCAGCTTCTGTTACACCAACCACATTCAAAGATGTGGAAAAGTGAAACTTGAACCAAAATAGTCACTCTTTCCAAAGTTCGTTTTCCAGACAAAGGCTCTAATTTTCTTATATTTCCACCCCTATGCCCAATGACAAAACACTCTTAGCCTGGCCTCAGTGGCTCCATTCTATTATGCTCCACATCCTGTGATTTCCATAGCTCAAATTACTATTCAGTTTTCAAAGCCTTCTTATGTGGTTCAAATAGAACAGAACATATTTATGTGTTGATAGTTGTAATTTATGGAGTCCTTCCAAGATTGAGGTCTGGAGCACAGATCTTTGCTGGCCCAGGTCTGAGAGCAGGTCAACGTTTTTTTATCTAGAAAATAATTCTGTACTTCACGGGTTTATGGCCTCATTCTGGTCTTTAGACATGCCACTTACCATGTCTCACTGTGATGCCTCTCTGTGTAATTGTTTCAACAATGAAACTATTCCTATCATTATGAGGACAGAGGTCAGGTTTCAGAATAATGACTTTACTGGAAATAAAATATAACTCAGACACATTGGTCATCATAAATAATGTGCCTGTCCAATGCATTGTTGAACATGTTAGGAATTTAAATATAAAAGACTTATTAAATGGTGCATGTTTTTTTTACATCCTTTTATCTATCATAAATAACATTTCTTAAGTAAATTTAACTTTAATCATAAATGTGTAACAGTAGTTGGTGCGTGGATAAAACATACTATCTAGACTGTCAGATTCTTGGTACCACCCACAGTTTCATTGAACACCATTACATATATTTTTATTGTAAGATAATAGGCTGGATTATGGCGTATACCAGCATAGAGAGTGTTTGGATAAAACTGTGTGGAGGTTACCTGAGAAATGAGAGACTTAGGATAACAGTTATATAATGAATAAAATGGTAAAACAATGTGAACGACTTTGAGAACAGTTAGTTACACATAACCAACATTAAACATATTACATTTTTATTCAGGGATGGCATATTCAAACACATGTGAATTTTGGTCTGTTGAAAAGTTGAGTGTCGACAATAAAAACATTGGCATATTTGCCAAATTCTTACTTACGGAAGAGGGCTTTAGGGATGAAGAAGACACTACTTACTTACTTATTTATTCATTTTATATTCCCATTGCAGTTTATCCTCCATCTTCTCCTCCCTGTCACCCCTCTCTCTCCTCTTTGCCAACCCCCCAATAAATTCCTCCGTTTCTGTTCAATACAGGGCAGGCCTCCCAAGGATATCAACAAAGTATGTCCAATCATGTTTCAGTAAGACTAAGCACCTCCTCTTGTATTAAGTCTGGACAAGGCGACCCTGTATGAGGAATAGGGTCCCAAAATCCAGCAAAAGAATCAGAGATAGCCCCTGCTTCCACAGTTAGGAGTCCCACCAGAAGACCAAGCTACTGTCCCATATATGCAGAGGGCTTAAGTCAGTCACATGCAGGCTCCCTGGTTGCAGATTCCGACTCTGTGAGCTCCTATGAGTTGAGGTTATTTGATTCTGTGGGTTTTCTCGTAATGTCCTTGACCCTTTTGGTTCTGGAAATCCTTCCTCCCTCTCTTCAGGATTTCCAAAGCTCTCCCTAATGCTTGGCTGTGGGTCTCTATATCTGTTTCCACCAGTTGCTGGGTAAAGCCAATCTGCTTACAGATCTGTGAACAAAGCAGAGTAGTGTTAGGCATAACTACATTGACATTTTTTCCCTTCAGTCCTGTTTGGTCTATTCTTGGTCTCTGAATCATTCAGCCTGTGGGTCCTGGTGCTTCAGACAGTATCAGGGATGGACTACTCTTGTGGCATCTTAGGTCTTAGGATGAACCAGTCACTGGTTGACCACTCCCTCAATCTCTAGGCCACCCTTTTTCCAGAGCATTCCATAGGTAGAACAGACCTACGGGTGAAAGATTTTGTGGTTGGGTTGTTGTAGCACTCCATTCACTGGACATTTTTGCCTGGTCACAGGACATGAAAGATACTGTATTTAACTGTAGGATCTCACTAAGTAGCCTGTGCTTACCCAGAACTTGTGATGACCCTGATTTATTCTCTAGCATGTAAGGATTGCAGGTGTAGGTCACCACTAATGACTAAAACAAGATAGTTTGTGGATATATTGACAAGAATTCTCAGATGAAGCATGGCATATATTTTTAACTTTCTTTTTTATTTTCCCTTTGTGTCTTTCACACCATGCGGCTTGATCCCATTCATTTCTCTGTCCCTTCATATCTGCCCTCTGCCCTCCTTCCCCCGGAAGATTTAAGAGAAAACAAAGAAAAGGGAGGGAAAATCTCATTGTGGAAGCTGTAGTGCAACGCAGTGCAGTGAGTCACACAGCAAAGGTGTTTGTATGTTTTTACTTGCAAGTCTGATTCGAGGCCTCTGGCTTCTGATACACTAGACGCTGGTCCCTCACTGAGCCTCCTCTTAAATACCCTGTTGTGGCCCTGTGTTGTGGAGATTCTGCAGCTTTGGGTCTGTGGGTCAGGCCCCTTCATGTGCTTTAGCAGATCACAGATGAGAAGGATATTGGGGTGGGCCAACTCACAGCTCTGGTTCTGGGCTTGGGTAGCTGCAGGATTGGTCATCCCGCCAGCGCTTCCCTGTCCTCACCACCAGGGTGCGCTCTCCAGCACCGCCCTGGCTAGTTGACCCCTTGCAGCAATGAGCAATAGGTGGGGCCAGCTCTGCTTTCTGGTTGCTCAGGCAAGGTGCAGGAGCCACTCTCCCAAGTCCTGCAGCTGGTGGATGGGCAGCGCCATCTCTCAGGGCCAGCTCTTCAACCCATCACAGGCTCCGAGGGGTAGGGGCTGAGGGCATCTCTCCCCTGCCCACACCACCATATGCAGATGGCGTTAGATCTCCCATGCTCACATTCTCGGGACCTGTTCACCCAGACCCCTGTCAATACTGCCGGTTCTGTGCTGCCTAGGGGAGGTGCAGTGTGGTGATGTCTTGCTTGTACCAATAAAGCCTGTCTGAAAGTCAGAGAACAGAGCTTGCCGCCAGCTAACCACAGCCGTCTGGAGGTCTGTACAGACAGACAGGAAGTAAGCTAGCTGGGTGGAGACAGGGTATGAGCAGGGAGAAACAGGAACTCGCTCTCCTGTCTGCTGAGACACCCAGGAGGTGAGGTGTGGCCGCCGTTTGCTCCTTCTCTCTGATCCCTCAGGATTTCTTTCTCGGTATCTCACTCCAGGTGTTTTTTTTTTTCTTAGACCAATCAAGAACTCTTTTTACAGTGCAGGGCCCACTTTCCCGAGTGCTACAGCTGGTAAAGGAGAGGGTCAGCTCTTCTTGCTCAACACAGGTGGTAGAGGCAAGGGAGAAGGGCGTCGTTCCCAGCCTTCACCACCGCACGCACGGCAGACCAGGGGTAGAGGTGGTAGGTGAGGGGAGGGCCAGCTCCCTCATCTGTTGCAGGCAGTGAGGGTAAGGTGGGGAATACCCCTCCCCTGCCCATGCAGCCCCGTGACAGGTGAGCATTGGGGACAGCTCTTCCATGCTCACAACTTTGGGGGTTGGCTCATCCACACCTCACCCAACAGGAGTTCAGTTCTGCTGTGTTGCCTAGATGGAGTGCAGGGCCGTTCTCCCAAGTGCTGTGGCCGGTAAAGGGGAGGGGCAGCTGCCTTGCCAGTTGGAGGAGGTAGGGTTGAGGGGGGAGGGCATCTTCCCCTCACTGGCACCATCACACCACAGACCAGGTAGGTGGTGAGGACGCTATTATTTTTAAAGGGCCCATATTTTGGTTCTGGCTGCACCAGGGTTTCCGGCTATGCCAGCTAATGTTAGCAGAGACATCAAGTTAATTTTAATATAAGTCTACGCGACGCATGGTTGAATCATATTCTCCTAAACCAGTCATAAACGCCACAAGGAGATCAGATTATCTGAGCTGCCTTTCCAAATGAGAGGCGACTAGTCTTGAGGGTGAGTGGAAGCTCATTTCTTCCCTACGTCTGCTGCCAAGCAACCGACGAAGAAACTGTATGCTGTAAGCGCTCCATATCGTTAATGAATTGATTATTTGAAGTTCTTCGTTGAGTTGGGAGGCAAATAAGTCTTTGATCCATCCCATCAGAAGTCACAGGCAGTAGGCACTTTGCTCCCTGAGTAGGAGAGGGAGGAGCAAGCATAGTCACACAGTATGGTTCTCTCAGGGCCAGGGACGCTTGGTTGCCAGCGATGGTGCAGTGTGATCACTGGCTTCGTGGTTCTTATTCCATCATAAATTCTTGAGTGTGACGAGGAGAGGAACAAAAGGAGGAGGAATCATCTCCCATTCTGCACTGACTACTACCGAATTCGCCTGTTATAATCCTTCTGGTTCATTTAGAAAAAGCTTAGAAACTCTCACAAAGATTTACCTAGTATCTGTTACTGACACACACTCATACACACACACACACACACATATATATATATAGTACATATATACATGTATACATACATAGTATACATGTATATATGTACATGAGCATATATACATCCATATATATATAGGGATATTTTGTGTTTCAAGAGAAAATGTGGGTTCTTTCCACGTATAATTCTAGTTACATTTGATAATTGTGGGATGGAAAGGCAGGGACATCAAACATCTAATCATATCACATTCATAGTCAAGAGACATCATTGCTCTGTACTGTGTTGATTGATTGCTGAAGTCCAGCTCAATTTCTCTACTCTTAAGTAGTTCGGGACCTACCTCTTGTCAAGGGAATATGCTGCGCACAGTTGGCGGAATCCTCTTATGTAGACTAACTTAGTTAAGACAGTGTTCCATAGACACCCCCACCAACCAATTCATTGGAAACAATGCCCACCAAGTTTCTCTTCTCAGGTAATGCTGGGTTGTGCCAAGTTGACAATTAAAGTTAGCAAGCTCTCCCTGGACACAAATATAACATGTATCAGAATTTTTATCCTCACTTCCCTGTTAAGTACCTGGAATCATAATTAAATTACACAACAAATTAAAACCATTAAGAAATGAATCTAATTAGCTTTCTGTGTGTATCTCTATTGTCCGCATGCTTCATTCCATGCGGCTAAATTACTAATTATATTTACAATAAGTGACATGAAGGGATATAGATAATTATGACACTGAAAAATGAAGTGATCTTAATAAGAAATGTTTCCCATCGGCTCAAGACTGTGAACAATTGGTCCCCGGTTAGTGGCACTGTTTGGGAGGTTTAGGAGGTACAGCCGTGATGAAGTATGTCAGTGGGAGCAGATTCTGAGAGCCTGTAGTCTAACTCCACTTCATGTGCGTTCTCTCCCGCTTCACGCGTGCAGTTCAGAATGTGAGCTTTCACCAACCTCCAGCTGCATGTCTGGTACTTGCTGCTCTGCCTCCTCACAATGGTGGATCATAACCCCTGGAAACAGAAGCTCAAATAGACTCTTCCTTCCATCAGTTGTTTTTGGTCACAGTGGGTTAACACAGGGTCTTAGTCGGGTTTCTGTTGGTGTGATAACCATCAAAGCCACAGGCAACTTCCAGCTCGAAGTCCATCATGAAGGGCAGTTGGGGCATTGACTCAAGTAAGGACTCAGAGGCAGGAACTGAAGCGGAAGCCATGGAGGTACTCTTAGTTTTCACCTCATGGTTTGCTCTGCCTGTTTCGTTATACAGCTTAACACCACTTTCCCAGGGCGACGCACCACCTACAAGGTTGGTCCCTCATCCAACAATCATTAGTAAGAAAAGTCCCTTTAGATTTATTTGTCTGTAGGGAATCTGATGGAAGTCGTTTTTCAATGGAGTTTCCTCTTCCCAGAGACTCTATCTTCCATGACCTCTTACCAACTTACCCACCAATAACTACACCACTATTAAACCTCAACTCATTGTTTTTTAGCCTCAGTATCTCACGTTATCATCAACGTCATAATACAACTAAGTTGGAAAGTCCAAAAGCCTTTCAAAAATTCAAACACTTCAAAACGTTTCACTCTCTTAAAAATAACCGACATGTCTTGAACGGTTTTGAGTCTCCATTTCGTAGATGTGTGAACAGAGCAGCGGCAGCAGATGACATGGCTGGGCTAATCTCTGTGGGGTCAGATGCCAAGACTTCAGGCATATGCTGAGGAGTGCTGTATCTGGGTTATATGGTAGATTTGTTTTCTAGCAGTTTGCAGTTTATTAGTAGCGAACCCTTGTCAGTTGTTTTGACCTTTGCCGTTTTGGCTGGGGTGACACGCAACCTTGAAGTTGTTCTGGCGGACATTTTCCTAATTGCTAAGGGTAATGAATACTTTTGGACATATTAGCCATTTTTTGTATCTTTGCAAACTCTGTGCTGGTATCTCAAACAAATTTTTTTGAATGAACTATTTTTTTTGTGACTGTCTTTTGAGTTCTTAATATACACTGGATATTAATCCTCTGCAGATGTATGGCTGGTAAAGATTGTCTACCATTTTGTGGGCTTTCTTTCAGTTCACTGATTTTTTTCCCCCTTAGTTATCATGTCTCTTAGCGAATGAATAGGTAATTAAAATGTGTTACATATGCACTGTGGAATATTGTTCACTTGTAAAGAAAAAACAGTGAAATCATGAAATTTGCAGGTAAATGGTAGAACTAGATAGCCAGATCCCAGAAAGACAAACTTACATCTCTCTCATTGAGGTTCCCAGTTCCAAGTCTTTAGTTGTTAGTAGTAACTTGAAGTAATGCAAACACACAGAAAGTAAAAGGGACCCTTGACAAGGGCAGGGTTAGGAACTGTGGGGACTGTGGGGAAGAATAGCAGGGTACAGGTGTCTGAAGGAGAAACTGGAAAATGAGGGTTAATCAGGGGGATAATAAATACAGAAGGAGAGATGATGGTAAAATAACACTAAGGATACTTGAAAAAATTACAGTACTATCTAACTACCTAAAAATATCTGTACTTCATTTCAGTGTCTCTCTAAACACACACACACACACACACACACACACACACACACACACACACACACACGGAGGAGGGAGAGGGGGGAGAGAGAGATAGAGAGAGAGAAAGAGAGAGAGAGAGATTGAGATTAAATGAGATTCTCTCACCTGGACTGACAACATTCTTCTTCATGTTGGTTGGTTCTTCAGTCACAGCTGACCAGATCTACAGAATCTTAATGCAAAATAGAACAAGAATTCCCCTCATAGAGGCATTATCTTGTAGGTACCCACATGTCTCATTAAGCTTTGAAACACTCAGTGACTTTTCCAGTCCAGAGGTCCAAACATTTCTACAACCTTCCACAGCAGGATCAGGTTTGTACCAGGAATCCCCCACGAAGCCAGTGCCAATTTATGTCTTGTCTAGGCTCCTGTTGCTGTGATAAAAACCCTGACCCAAAGTAACTTGGGAAGGGAAAAGTTGATTTCATTTTATATCTCACAGTCTGTCATGCAGAAAAATTGTATCAGGAACTCAAGGCAAGAACTTAGTGGCAGATGCTAAAGCAGAAGTCATAACACTTCGTACTGGCTTACTCTCCATCCCTTGATTAGCCTGCTTTCTTATACAACTAAGAAAACCTGGCCAGGGTGTGCATGCCCAGAGAGGGCTGGGCCCTTCCACATCAATCAATTAAGAAAGTGTTATACAGATTTATCTACAGGCAGTCTAATGGATTTTTTTCTCAATCGAGTGTCCTGTTTTCCAGCCAACGGTAGTGTTTGTCAGGTTGACAAAAACAAACAAACAAACAAACAAATCAACCAGGACACAGAGAAACAGAAAAGTAACTGATACTCAAGGTGGACTTAGACACTCACCTGTTGTGAAGCATACAGCCATGTTGTTTTGCTTGTATCTTTTTGAGGACTGTGGATCACTTTGTAATGTTGGATTAGAAAAGCAATTGAATCTGAATCCAGAGCCTAGAAGACAGTAGGGATGAA
This sequence comes from Phodopus roborovskii, assembly GCF_943737965.1. Classification (NCBI taxonomy): domain Eukaryota; kingdom Metazoa; phylum Chordata; class Mammalia; order Rodentia; family Cricetidae; genus Phodopus; species Phodopus roborovskii. Next base: position 4,654,485 of record NW_026126415.1, read on the forward strand.
ATTAAAAAAATCCTGGCTCAAGAGGTTTCAGAGGGCAGCAAGGACTGTAACAGCAATGGGTTCTAAGACTCGCTTGTGAAATTTTGGCAATGCATCTGTGTGCATTCTGCCCATGTCCTGAGAACTTCCTTAAGGCTAACCTATAGTATAATGGAAGTTTTCAATGAAAAGGAGCAAATAGGGCACACACACACACACACACACACACACACACACACACACACACACACACAAATACAAAGTTTTTGGTTTGCAGAGAGAAAAAGGTCACTAAGATACTTGATGTTATAGTCAAATCATGTGCTGGAAGAGAGGCTGTAATTGTTAAGGAGGCCCCTCTAGAAGAAAGGACAGGTGCTCCCAGGGAAAGAGCTTCACCCATAAAGTTCCTAATGAGAGAGAGAGTGACCCTAAAGAGTTTTCTGTTCTTGAAGGCAACAAGAAGCAAAAACTTCTGCTAATGCAATCAAGGTAGTCAGGGTCCATCCAACGGTGGTACCAGACTCAGAAGTACTTTTTACATAATGACGGCTTTAGTGGAAAGAAGGTTCTAAAAGTTCAGGGGTCATAGATTCTCCATCATTCCAGATAGCTGCTGAGGTTAGGAAACTTATGGCAGAGTAACTCCTGAGTGCATGAGAGTGAGTGAGAGAGAGAGAGAGAGAGAGAGAAAGAGAGAGAGAGAGAGAGAGAGAGAGAGAGAGAGAGAGAGAGAGAGAGAAAGAGAGAGAGATATGCTGATAGAGGACATTGAGTAAAGCTGTGGAATTGAAGACTGCACTAGAGTCTCCAATGTGTTCCAGAAGACAAAACAGAGAGATGTCTGCTGGGGGTTGGTGCATACAAGAAGTGGACATATCCAGGGGTGTAAGGGGATGGGGGAGTAGGGGGTGGGGAGGTAGGGGGTGGAGTCATTTAAGCCCTTTGACCACAGGCATGGAGCTAGAGGATTTTCTGTCTTCCATATTGAGTGAGGTTTAGTCTTTCTTTTGTCCAGTATTTCCTCCCCATGAACCCATTCCCCTCTTTTGAATTTGTTGTATATTTATACATTAGGATGTTTGTTGGAAGACTACAATTTTGTTTCTGATTTTACAGGGTGTTACATTTAACAGATTACCTTGAGTCTTTAAAAAGAGACTTTGTGCTTTAAAGTAGTGTCGAGACTATGCGAGACTGAATGAAACTTAGATGTCCAATTAAATATATTTTGCATTGTGATATGTTTATAAACATATAGAAGCCATGGGGTAGAACATGGTTGTTTTAGCAAGAAATGTCCTCAGTAGCCCCAGGCATTTAAGCACCTAGTTTGTGAGAGTAGGTGTTGGGGTTGGGGCCTGTCTGGGGAAAGTTTAGGAGGCAGGGCCTTGCTGTAGGAAGTATGTCAGTATGTTGAGTATTTCTAATCTCACCCAATTCCTCCCTCCCTCCCTCCCTCTCTCTCTCTCTCTCTCAATCTCTGTACTTCATCCCTGCAATTCAAGATGTGAAGGCATTGCTCCTGGTTTCCCCAGCCATATCTGGCGCCCGCTCTTCTGCTTCCCTACCACGATGGACTCAACCTCTGGGACTGTAAGTCTATACAAACTCTTCCTTTTCGTGTTTTCTTACAGCAGCTAAAAAGCAAACTAATACAGAGAAAAATGACTTCTCACCAGAAAATCTAGTTTGGGGGCTCCAATTTGCTGAGTGACTTCCCTAAGCAATGAAATGCACCAGGTTTTGTGAATTTGTTATGTGAATTAAGTGCATAATTTAGAGAAATATTCTTAGCATGGGCCCTGGAACATTGGAAGAGACAACTGATCGTTAGTATATTCTAATGCTATGTTACATTTATGTGAAAATAAAGTCTTGAAAACACAATTTAGCCTACTTAGGAGTTTTGTTCCTTGTTATATAGTTCTGCCCTTGCTCCTTTTTCAGAGTTGAAATCTCAGCAAATCCATTCTCTAGATTTTGGTCACACAGCCATTTTGAAAGTATCTGATTTCACTTTCTTCTTTACTTAATCCATCATAGCTTTACACTGGTTTTCACAGTTACACAGAGTTATATATTGACTCCCTCCTATTACCCATAAATACATCATGTAAATAGGGGCTGCCTCAAAGATTAAAAAAAGGTTGTAAGATTTTTTAAAAAGGAAATTCACTTGGAAAGCATAGTGGAGAGGAAGTTAAGTCCATAAAATATGGGCCTTTTATTGAGCACTGATTTGTTTTTTCCTCTTTCCTGTGAGAGTGTTAAGGAAGGAGTCACCTCATAGGTTTCCATTAATGTCAAGATCATTGTTCCCAACATTTCTGCCAATTACATAGACTTCCTCATCGTCTTTGTGATATGCTTACCTGGTTTCTTAGGCTAGGCCGACAGCTTGCTCATGTCCTCTGGCCTTGCTCTTGACTTTTTATACACACAAGATATGCAGGATATCAATACTAACATCAGAATAGGGAAGCGACAGTCCGGCTGCTAGAATTTGGGACAACTCTGTCAGCTCGTGAAGATTTGTATATTCTGTGTGGTTTCTCTGTTTCCTTCTCTTAAAAAGTTAGAAGTCATTCCAGTGCTAGAGTGCTAATGCATATAAATAAAGTGGCATGACTTGTATCTTTTTAATTTTTCTTTTCTTTTTTTGCTATACTTATCCCTTCTCAAATAGCTTGAGTATCACTGCATGACTCATTAGGAGACACAAGCTCTGATATACTAGATACCTCAATGGCTAGGGGTGGACAGCTTGGAAGGGAGCCCACATTGCTACTGACCTTAGATGGTCAAATTATCCCAAACAAGAATTATATTCTGCATCTCATATTTTAAAAATAGTAATTTTAAAGGTCCCACTCTTATTTGCTTCCATGAAACCCAATTTTTTTTTTGCTATTTTTATATGTTTAAACTTTGAATTTAGGAAGCAGTACAAATGTGGCGATATAGCAAGCTGTTTCCAAATATGCTTAAAAGTAACTTCCAGTTATTGTTTCCATAGGGAGAATAGAATAAAGATTTGTTCATTTTTAATAATTCAGATTAAGACAATTAAAAGAGTCAGAACTGATTTCACAAATACCTTTTTATTTTTTAAAAAAAGCTTCCACCAATTGGCGATCTACATAATTTGATCAATTCGTAGTCCAGGTCTTTGAAGTTCTTATTTTCTTTTTAGAAACATCTAGGAAATTTCACGAGTTAGCGCAACACCATTTTGAATGAAAATTTTCTAGTGGTACTTTTTCTGACCATATTTTTGGTTTTGAGAGAGTTTGGCATTGGTGAATACCTGAACAGTGTTCAGCCAGTTTGATGCAATTATGATCACAGGGATAGATATACGGAAACCAAGAAAGAAGTATGGAGGGTAAGAGGAAGGAGGAAAAGACAGGAAGAAAATAGGAAGTGAAGGAAGGGTGAACAAGATAGATAGGAGGAGGAAAAAGGAAGGATGGAGGGATGGAAACAACACTGGACAGGACAGAAATAAACACAAAATTCACCAGAAAAGGAAGAAATGCAGATGTGGTATTACTTGCACTTTGGTTCCTGAGCATTATCCCTAAAGAAATAGGAAAACAAGTCACAAATAATTAAAAACAAAATTAACCACTTCCCCTGGTTTCCCCTAGCCATTCCCTGTTCTTAGAATTTCTCTGCCATTTTGTAGCCATGCCAACGTCCTTGTTTTGTGGCTCAGCTCCAGGATTGAGATTTGGTTCTTTACCTTTGGAGACTGGGAGCATGCATCTTATTCTTACGAGTTTGTAGAAACTGTAGAGTATGGAGATCAATTATCAGTACAGGCTTTCAGAAGATTGTAGGAAATATGTTAGTCCTTGTCTTTGTCTTTCATAATCTGTCCTTCTCAACACCCTGGGATTCACAAGACCAAATGCTGTCTCAAAACCTGAGGGATAGCCTGAGCTCCCTGGAGACTAATGAAGTTTTATCCTTCGTTCGGTTTCAAGTGATTGCTTTACACTGAGATATTAGAGATGCATTCCTACTGTCTCTCTAGTGTTGGACATTTGTCACGGATCTTCACAGGTTCCTTCTGATGCTTTTATGTACATGCCTCCCAGGTGTCTGTTCTGATTGTGGCTATTATCTATTCTAAGGCTTGTAAGGTTTCTTTCTTCATATAATTAAAGAGGCAGAGTACTTTGGTATTTATAGCAACCCAACATCATTTTAAAATCCTTAGCCACGGAATGATTTGTATGCCACCATAAAAACACATTTTTCTCATTTTTAATTAGGAGCTTTCTCAAATCAGGCTAAAATATTCCTCCCCCTGGACCTCGTCTCAAAGTGAAAAGTTTCCTATTTTCCATATTTATCATTCACTATTCTTTTATTATTTTCCAAGGAGCATTCCCAATTAAGCTGTTACAAATGAATCTACAATTTAAGCAGATTTGGGGATGCCAAGTCCCAAGACTTTGCCTCACATTAAGTGTTGACCTGACTCTCTAGTTTGTTAGAACAAGGTGAAACTTTCTAGTTGATTTCAATTTGAGGAATGCCATCATACATCATGTCTTTAGACCTTATATTAAGTGATTTAGATTTTTCTAGCAGTCATTGAGCTCTACAGAATAAAACATACACACTAAAAGTATGTATATTTTCATTATTGCATCATCTATGTTCCTAGCTTTCTGTTTTTTTTTTTTTTTTTTTTTTTTTTTTTGCCAGATCTAGATAAAAGAATGATTCCAGGATTGCACTGTGTGTACATTTGCTTGTGTCAGTGTTATTTTAACCTGGCCATTCTGCCTTTACTGATAAGGCTATTATCACTTCTACATGTTCTTCTGAGATCTAAGCTCTGGTGCATTCTGACCTCCAGAATATATCGAGTTATTTCCCATTGACACACTTTTTTCACACCAACTGCCTACATGATGAAATTTAGCATTTGCTTCAATCCCTTTTGCTGTTTTAGCTTTTAAGTGATTTTTCTGTTCTTTGTATCGAAATACAACAAAAATCAACAACGCAAATGACTGCAATCAACTCATACTTCCCTTAATAATAACATTAAATACTAATGGCCTCAATTCTCCAATCAAAATACACAGGCTAGATGAATGGATTAAGAAACAAAATCCACCTATCTATCTTATACAAGAAGCTCAGCTTTAAAGATATGAACGACCTTAAAATGAATGAAAGTAAGTGTTACTATCTTAATATCTGATAAGATAGACTTCAAAGTAAAACCAGTTAGAAGAGACTAACAAGAGCGCTTCATTCGATCATGGATCAATTAAACAGGAAAACCACACTAAATATACATACACCAAATTCTGGGGCACCCAGTTTCATACAAAAGAGTAATAGTGGAATTAAAGGCACAGATTGACACAAACCAAATAGTAGTCACCTAGAGCCAAAACAGTCTACCTCAGAATTAAGTAACATGCTATAGTAAAAAGGCCCAACCAATGAATATATATTTGACTCATCAGTACCTGAAACTCACTCTAAAGTAAGTCACCTGCTGGAAAACAAACAAATGCACAAAATTAAAATAACCTCATCTGTCTTTCTGTCTGTTATGCAATAAAAGTCAATCAACAGCAAAGAAAATTCTAGTTAACATGTAAATGCACGAAGATTAAGCAACTTGTTGAAAAGTCAACAAAATGAATAAAGAAATGAAGATATTCCTAGAGTCAAGAAAAAAAAAAAAGATCTCTCTTTATATTATTAGCTGTTGGCTGTGTTCAGTTTTCAAGTCTGGTGCTGTCTTTGTAATTTCACTCAGCCATGTGTTTGTGTTTTCTTTGATTAAGCTTCTGATTTTCCTCCCAAACCTTGTGTCCTGAAGTTCATCTAAGTATTATTGTCACATTGTGGCTATGACACAGTAGTGAGTTTTCATTCGGCTTCTTCTGACATCGTCTCGGTGGGAAGAGGTGTTGACAATACTCCTGAACAGAATCCAAGGGCGTCACCTAATATCGCTGACACCAGATGTGGTTCACTCCTTGTTGCTACCAGTGAAAACCATAGATTATTACCTAGTTTTCTTGACACCACCCCTTGAAAGTGTGCTCAGAAACCTTGTTTCATTCTTTTCAAAACTTTGTCTTTGTTGTTGTACACAGAGATAATTTTCCTGTGGTGGTGGTGTTGGTCTGGAAAAAGGTGATTATTGTAGAAGTCTTTAGATGCCGACTTTTCTGGCTTGTCTTCTTATTAGTGTTTTGATTATAAAGACCATGCTTTTGTTATGTTTTTAAAATAATTCATTAGTTTATATTTTGCGTTTTGATATTTCTGGCTTCCCCAGTCCTACCTGGAGTACACCTATGTAAAAAGAAAACCCAGGGAAATTATTTGTTCTATTCATTGTTTCCCAATACTTTTAGATGCTCTATATGGTCCTTGCTACCTCTCTGAGACTACCTAGGTTTGTTTTACGTATGATACCGAGAACTTTAGTCATACATAGCACAAATAGAAAAAACTATGTCTACATTGTCTTCCTACCAGTAGCAGGACTACTTCTCAGTCACATACATGCATTTTTAATATAATACACATTATATATAACCACTAAATTCTTTATTGATTAGTTATAATAAATGCATACAATATATGAGAAATAGAGTACAGCACCATCTGGAATATATCCCGAAGTCTTATGAGTTGGTATGCTGTTTTGGTAAACCATGGACTTGAATAGCCATGGCACAGTAGCATTAGCTAAATTGCAGACTAAATAAAGCACTGTTTATAACTGTTTTAAAACAGTAGGTATAATACATTGTGATTCATGTTAGATTTTGACTGCTCGTTTTGTACTTTAAGCCAAGCAAAACAGCTCCTGCCCATACTCTAAAGAAAATTTATGAAATGCCAGTTTTTATTAAGGAAATTGTATTCTATCACAAGAAAAGCTATTTAGGGGCCAAAAAGAACCTTTCCAAGGTGTATAGCAACAAAAAGTTGCAATTTTGCTTGTGTGTATGTGTGTGTGTGTGTGTGTGTGTCGGGGTGGGAGGCAGGCATTTGGTACTTAAACTCTCCATTTGACTGCCATAGCGTTTGACATTTCATTAAAAAAAAATTGTAGCCTAAATACGTTGAATATCACCAAGATGTCCTTTACCTTTACCGTTTTAGATATAACACTTGGAAAGTCCTTTGGCAACATTAAAAAATATTATGCTTCTCCAGCTGTCATGCTATTATTTGATTCCCATGAAGTTTCCTGGTAGAGTTTAGAATTTTAACTGGTAATAATAGAGAACAGTGAAATGTCTGTGAAAGATGTACTGAATATGAAGATTCTGGAATGGCTTTTATTACAAAGGAGAAGGATTTTTTTTTTTTTTGGTAAAGTTCAGGAAGGTGGAAAAACATTTCACACCAAGGCAAGACAAGAGGAAGACATTTCGATCTAAAGTGAAGTGTGCTGGGCCAGGATTTGAGTGTGATGTGTGTAATGTGAATGTAAATATGCAAAGAAAATGACCGCAACTGATACTGATAGGAAGGCACAGACTCTATGTTCATGCACCTAACAAAGAAGAATTTGGAGCCGGAGAATAACATGAAGGCCAGATTTGTCTTTCAATTAGCTCTCTCTGGCTATATAAAACCCGGACTCTCAGTATCGAGACTCGAATATGGCATGTGCTTGTATAACCTGGATAAGGGGAGATGAAGAGGAGGGACATATTCTGTAGAAGCAACCTTACTGATCGCAGTCTAGACAATGTAGCTATTGTGCACTCCTTCTGGAAGCTCTTCTCTGGGTGCCTCATAATCATTCAGAAGGAGGAAGACACCTCAGATTCCTGTTTTCCTGGCAAGGAACAGCCTCTCCTTATGTGACATCAAAGACCTCCCTACCTTTTTTTTTTTTTTTTTTTTATCTCCATTTGTAAGAGACACAGGAAGCCCATGGTCTTTTAAGTTATCATTTCTTCCTGATTTTAATCCCCGTCTGCCTCTTTGATCAGTAAAATATATCCCTCACTTCTGACTCTTCACTGACACCTTCCTCAAGATTAATTTCCTCTTAAGCCACTTAAATATACTGCAGAGTTATGTGTTTGACTGCCTTAACCTATCATCCATAACACATTAGAATTTAAACTCTATGATGGCATCCCTGTGTGCATGTGCGTCTGTTATCATCCTTAGGACAATAATTGTCACAAAAATAGTATTTGTAGAAGAAATCCATTCAAACTAAGAATAGGGCTCATCTGTCCATTGTTGTGCAATTGTAAGAGTAGAATTAATTGAGAATATTTCAAAGTTTACATACGTGAGTCATGAATCTAATTTTAAGTATTTGACAAAATAAAACTGGTTCCTCTCTCGGTACTGCACTGTTTCTTCCATTTAATTCCAGTGCGTGTGTGTTCCTCATAGAGTCTCATAGGCATCACGTCTGTTATTTGTTGCGGTGAGTAAAATTTACTGCTGGCGAAAACCTCACAGAGATTTAAGCATGACTTACATCAGCATGCTGGTGAATAGGGGCAACCACCAAATGGCATTTGTTTTCCAAGAATATGGAAAACCATTGCGTAATTAGTGTAAATATTAGGTTATTACCGGCAATGTGGACCAATTAGTGCAGATAACCTTCTGGAATTTTGACATCCTGAGTAAGTGTGTGTGTGTGTGTGTGTGTGTGTGTGTGTGTGTGTGTGCATTTGTGTGTCATTTGTTTTTTATTGATTTATTTATTATGGACACAGTGTTCTTCCTGCATTTCTTATGTCTGCAGGCTAGAAGAGGGAACAGGATCTCATTGTAGATGGTTGTGAGCCACTGTGTGGTTGTTGGGAGTTGAACTCAGACCTCTAGATGAGCAACCAGTGCGCTTAACCTCCGGACCATCTCTCCAGCCCGTGTGTTATTTCTGGAGAAAAACATTCTTAACAGTGGACAGTGGAAAAATATGAAATATACAAAAAGCATTGCCATACCCTGGTGCATATCTCAGGCTGTGATTTTATTTTCTGTAAGAAACTACTTGATACATAATGTTTGCATTGGAAACTCACTTTTAATTTCAACACATTCCTATACACACTGTATTTACCAAGATACCAATAGCGCAAGCATACCTACGCTAAACAGCCTATAAAAAGGTGAACATTATGTTCCTGGCCTATTCTGATCAATATAGAACCGTTAGATGTAACTCTATTAAAAAGCTAGGACCGTGGAAATGTTTAAGAAGTACATAGTCATGTAGGAGAAGTTGTATGAAGCTCTAAAGACGGTGTCCTTATTTATTGACTCTGTGTGACACATGTAGTATTTGCATGCCTTAAACACATTATCGGTGAACCGTTTTCACAGTCCTGGAAGATACGCATCGCCCCTCCAATTTTACAGACGAGGACAAATAATCAAACTACTCAGTTGTAAACTTGGAAAATAAAAATCAAACCAACACCAACTTTAAACGGACTATTTGTTACCGTAAGCTTCGTATAATACCCCAAAGAGAGAAGGGTTTATATGTCTAACATTGTAGAAGCCTAATTATACAAAATGCAGAGCATGGCTGTCGTCTTAAGGTCGCCAGCAACCCCACGCTTTGTTGACGTGTATGAAATTCTACTAAGTTTGGCTCGGAAGAAGCATGCACAACACAAGGGAGCAGTTGTTTGAAAGTGTTTGGGGAAGGAGGAGAGAAACAAGAATGCCTCGTGGGGGGGGTGTCGTGGGAGCGCAGACAAAGAGCTGTGTTCTTAGTGTGCAGGAGTGGCAGAGAGAGAGATTTCAGAAAATGCGTGGGGGGGGGAGTAAAGTGGTCAACAAGTGCTACAGCCTTCACGATAAAAACGAGAGGGTGAGGTGTTTGCACCACATTTCTCATGCTTAAATATTTTACACCTCATTTCCCACTCATGCGTCTAGCTTTCACTCCATGGGCTCAACGGTGTTCTTATTTACTGTCTAAAATTAAGGGGACAAAAGAAATAGGCATTTTCAGAGCATTTTTAACCCCATGAAGAAGAGCTGGTAAATCTCAGGCTTCAGTGACTATGAGAATGCGATGAAGCCACTGAAGTTCGCAATGAAGGCAGAGCCACCCGATACATCTCTTTGTTATTTATTCTTGCGAAGTATGCGTAGTCTTACGTCTCCCAAACTATAAGCTTGACTTTTGTCTCATGAACACTCTTAAATACCAGCCTGCCTATATTGTGAGCATGAATGAAAATGAATGAGGGTTTTACGCATAGCTGACAGCCAGTTATGACAAACCAAAGCACTTCCTGGAAAAGAGGCTTTTTAATATGTGGTGTGACGGCAGACAGCGTTAACCCTAGTGCTCCACCAGGCAGAGGCAGGGGGAGGTGTATCTGTGTGAGTTCCAAGCTAGCCAGGCAGGACAGCACAGGGACACCTCATCCCAAAATATTTTTAATTAATGAGTTAATCAAACAAAATGTTATCTTGGTTACTTCTCAGCGTTTGACAGAAAAGTTCAATAGTCTGAACATTTCTGTCACCACAGGATGATGTAGTGGATTAAATGTGACACCCATATACATGTTTTCTGTTTGACCACTGAGTTATAAAAGTTATCCTTCAATTTTTAGCTGTGCGTTACTCGGCAATGAAATGAGGCTGGGGAAAAGGAGAATCAAAATGGGAAGAACAATATGAAGACAACGGAAAAACAAAGAGCAAGGCATGGTTTTTCTACCGCTTTGAAAAGTCCTTCAGTTGCCTCAAAACAGTTATAGAGTTCAAATTTTGGAATATCAATTACCTTTGGTCATAATTCAGTTCACAGCACCTCTACTGTGATCATGTCGCAAGTGGAAATAGCCACACCAATTTGCTATTTTGTGGGGAAAATAAAATACTTCATAATTGATACATTATATGTATGAGAGTTTTTGCTAGCTTAATCTTATCTTCACCAAAGAGCACATATGTGCAAAATTCTGTCCAAAAAATCCGTTATAATGAAATGCGCACTTGAACTATGGATCAATATACACTTGAAATTCATTTTATTTAAATACTCTATCAATCTGCTGTGATAAAACACTGTCAGATTTTTAAACTTTTATTTGTGTATATGTGTGCGCCTATATGAGTTTATGCTACATGTGTTCCAGTGTCCATGGAGACAAAAACAGGGTACTGGATACCCTGAAGCTGTAGTTATAAGTGGTTATGAGCCACAAGACAGAGGTGTTGGGAACAAAATTCTGTTTCTCTGAAAGAGCATCAATTGCTCTTAACTCCTGGACAATCTCTTCAGCCCTCAAAAATAATTCTCTTCAAATTATAGAGTTTTATATTAGCAAAACATTCCAGATGTGATTATACATGAATAGAATGCTTTTTCAGTAGATGAAAAGTTTACAAAGTACCAATGGGAAAAGGAGTACCTTCAATAAAAATGCTGAGTATAGATGTAATAGTTTAATGTTTCTGAACTTTCTGAACCTCTGTGAACCTGCTATCGAATTTCTAGCAGATTAGGCCATAGTATCATCTTATATCTATAACGTATTAAACATGTATATATACAATTAGAAACATGAGCCTCCTTGAGGAATTCAAGGATGGTTCTTATGCAGACTGCATATAACATGTGTAATACATTCTATATCCTGCTCAGGATTGTTGTGTGGCGTGTGATGCCTGGAAGGATTAGACTGTTGTTTTATCATTTACTATCTTTTCAGATTGTGGAATGCATAGTTACCCTATGTTCAGAATATTAAATACAAAGAAAGTAAATAAAGTTCTTGCCAGTTTTAAAGGTGCCATTTCTCTAAGAAATGCTAGAAACATCAGGCACCCTGGCAAGTACAGATTTCTTCAGAGGAAGTAGTTATGGTTTCAAATATAAATATTCCCTTTCCCATGTGATTATTAGAAGCAACTCAAAGCACCTAAAAGCAGTTTTAGAATGAATGTAATGTAAGAGTGTCCTGTGAGATGCAGTAGTTTAGTGCGTAAAATGCAGGTATTTAATATAAAGCAGACTGATTTTTTTCTTTTCTTTTTGAGATTATAATTACATAGTTTCACTTTCCATTTCTTCCCTCCCAAACTTTCCATACACATCTCTTGGCTCTCTTTCAAATTCATGGGCTCTTTTTCAACATTGTTTTATATTTATTATTTCCCATATTCATAATAGATTTATTGGCGCTAGTGAGAGGTCAGAGTGCATATGGAATTGAGGCTTCTGTGTACACTATTTCAGCTGAAGAAGAATGACAGACAGGCACTGTACTGTTTACAAACGCCTGACACTCTTCCCAGTGTGCTGATTAAAAAATGACATTTGAGGTCTCATGTTGGCTCAGTAGAACATGATGTGAATGTGATCATTAGCAATGTCCAAACTCATGGATTGGATGATGATGATGATTATTATGATTATATTTGCTAAGGATTTAGCATTCCTGGCCAGAATGTGCTAATGGATGCTGAAATAGTCATGGTCCAGTGAGCAGGATTTGTCAGTGATAGATTTCTATTTGATCAAAACATAAGGAAAGGGAAAATACCAACTTGAGGAGTTTCCTAAATCATTCCTAGGTTTAATTCTTATGTCTTCTGAAATGTCTGTTTAATGTTGAAGCAGGGTGGAGATCTGAAAGATAGGAAAGTGACTTAAAAACATTTCCCTTTTCTTCAAAATTTCTCTCCATTTACTTCCACACACCTCCTTTGGTTTCTCTTGCTTTTAAACTAATATTCTTCTTTAATTTTTTTTTATTTAGAAACAATTTTATTCCAACCCATTCCCTCTCACTCCCATCCTCCCATGCCCCCTACTAACTTCCACCAACTGCCTCCAACCTGCTCCCCAAGGATAGTGAGGCCTTCCACGGGGGGAATCATCATGTCTGTCACATCATTTGGGGGAGGGCCTAGGCCCTCCTCCGTGTATCTAGGCTAAAATAGTATCCCTCCATAGGGAATCGGCTCCCAAAGTCCATGTGTGCACTAGGGATAAATGAGGCCCCATAGACTACCCAGGTCTCCAAACAGGCACCCACATTCAGAGGTCCGTGTGCTCTCACTGGGTCAGGTCAGCAGTTTCTGTGGGTTTCTCCAGCATAATCTTGACCCCCTTTGCTCATCCCTCCTCCCTCTCTACAACTGGATTCCAGGAGTTCTGCTCAGTGCTTAGCTGTGAATCTCTGCTTCTTTTTCTACCAGGTACTGGATGAAGGCCCTAGAATGGAAATTAAGGTAGTCATCAATCTCATTATAGGAGAAGAACATCAAAGGTGACCTCTCCACTACTGCCTAGATTTTTAGTTGGGATCATCTTTGTGGATCTCAGAACATTTCCCCAGTGCCAGATTTCTCTCTAAACCTGTAATGACTCCCTCTATTATGGCATCTCTTTTCTTGCTCTCCTCTATTCTTCCCCCCTCCTCAATCTTCCTGCTCCCTCATGACCTCCTCTCCCCTCCTTTCCCCTCCTCTTTCTCCTAAGTCCCTCTCCCCTCCCCTCCCCTCATGCTCCTAATTTGCTCAGGAGATCTTGTCCCTTTCCCCTTCTCCAGGGAACCATGTAAGTCTCTCTTAGGGTTCTCCTCATTTCCCAGGTTTTCTGGCAGTGTGAATTGTAGGCTGGTAATCCTCTGTCCCATGTCTAGAGTCCATATATGAGTGAGTACATACCGTGTTTGTCTTTTTTTGTGATTGGGTCATCTCACTCAGGGTGGTTTCTTCAAGTTCCATCCATTTGCCTTAAAATTTCAAGATTCCATTTTTTTTTTGTTTTTGTTTTTGGTTGTTTTTTTCCCACTGAGTAGCACTCCATTGTGTAAATGTACCACATTTCTCCATCCATTCTTCAGTTGAGGTGCATCTAGGTTGCTTCCAGTTCATATTCTTTTGAAAGTAATCTTTCCAGCAGATGCATTTGCTTTGATTTATGCAGATTTTCAGTTCCCAATTCATCGGCAAATACTGGGAAGGAGCTCCCTTCATAAGTGCACTTTGGGTGACTGGCAGCCACCAACGCTTGGAAATCTGCCTTTCCCTTTTCTGCTGGATGAATGTCGCCACTTGAAAAGACAAATACCACTATAATTCCTGTCGAGTTGGGACACAAGTCTTCATCTAGCACACTATGATTTCATGAAAGTATAAATCAGACTCTGAAGATAATACGTCTTATTCAGCTGTTCCTACTTTTGTACTGAATCTAATTAAACACATGCAATGAATGCTTGACACACATTTTGTCTCATTGAAAAAAATAAATAAATAAACACATTTTGTAACAGAATTGGGAGATATGGCAATTGGAAAGATAGTAGGCCATTTTATCCCAAAGCAAACCCAATTATCTGGCATCCAGAAAATCACTTTAATTGAAAGCAACATCAAATAACTTTAAATGTGTTAAGTACTGGAAAGTTCAAATTAATAGTGTGGTGTGACATTTGGATACTTTAGAACAAAGCACAGATGCATGCAGTGTTATTGTCTGCTAAGATATTTTATTAATATTTTTAATTCAAAATACATGTGAAAACTCATGGAAGTCCTGCGTGATAACGTGATATAATGCGTGATAAATTTGGTGCAAATATAACAAATGCCTCAGTTTTAGAGACTTAAAAACTGGAACATAGAAAAAACATGTTAGCTGTTGCATGACGTGTGCCAGAGACTATAACAGCTTACTCCAGCCTGGAGGACACCAGTGGAATGTCAGCTAAGTATGCCTCAGCACACCTGGCTAAACTTACCCTAGTTACCTGCTGCTTTCCCCAAGAAGCAGAAAGTGAAATCAGGAGACTGGATGACAGAAATCAGCAGCCCCACAACTTTTGGGCTATAGACAAGAATTGCAACACTCTGTTTTAGCTACCAGTGTAGCTTATTGTATGGTGCAGGAGCCTCCTTTGGTGGCTGAACATGTTCCTTTCTGCTCAGTCACATGCTCATAGTGCAAACACGGGTTCTTTAAGCAGAGTGGGGAGCCACTACAAGATTAAAATTGTTTGATTTCCCGTGTAGTGTTCACCAATTGACAAATTTTCCCAAGTGCAATGTTTTTGCAAAGATAAGTGTGTCTCTTTATTTTTTTTTTAACAAGGACTAAATGAATATTGAAAATAAAAAGAATTTGTACATTATTTGTTTGTGGAGTGCTTTCCCAATCCATATATGGCTGCTAGTGGTAACTTCCTTGCTTGTTTCTTCCCACTTCCACCGGAGGATTGAGAGTGTTAGGCATCTGTGGCCTCATGTGCCAAGGATTTGGCTCATCAGTGGAAGCCACATGTGGCTCTGGACAGAAGGATGTTAGATCTTAGACATGCACTATCTCTATCATGCTGTAGGAAGAAATGCAAGTTTGCCCTGGCCGTCTGGCAGAGTTTTCTAAGCCCCACAGTCAGCACCGAGCTCATTTGATTATGTGCTTTGAATACTCCCAGCTGTGGCTATCCTAGATCTACTGACTTCTTTTCAATTTATCCCAAGAAAACTTGCCAACTGGAAAACCCTGAACAAATTCTAACCCTAAGGGGGTGCCACAGTAATAATAAATTACATCTGGAACTCAGCGAACTACCAATGTCAATGTCTATGGAGCCTAGAAATAATATTTTAAAACTTAATTTATGGATTCATTAATTGGATGAAGCCTGACTATTATATACTCTGAAGAGCCAGCAATCTTTGAGAAAAAAAAAAGTGTCCTCTTAGTGGACACTTAGTCCTCTGAAGAATGGGAGCCATTATTTTGTCACATTTGTCCGGTGTTATCTATGTATGTAGTAAGTGCATATGTTGAGTGCAGCCAGGCATCCTCTCTAACAATGACTAACAGAACAGTATGGTAGACACAAAGTTGCTTTCTAACATAGTTAAGAACCACAGACAATACATAATTTCATGTGCTATACTTCCATGCCGGTGGTAACAGCATGCCAGTGCATATGTGGATAATATCTTCATGCTACTTCATGGTGGCTGCAACATTGGTAGGTACAGGGATTTCTCAGCTTTTATACCCTTATGGGGCCACGGTTTACACGGTTTCATAGTCCTGCAGCACCTGACTAGAAATCTGAGTCAGTGTGGCCCAGTGGAAGTAACACTGTCTTTTTCAATGCTACATTGCTCAAAGACTTCTCTCTTACAAATAATAGTAAGATGGCTTTCATTTATTCTTTGACATTCATGAAAGGAAGCAGTGATGATGTTAAGTAACAGGTACCACAATGTATTAAATACTTACTATGCCTTTCTTCATTTGCTTTAGTGTTTAGGTTCATGATGTCCTGAGGTGCCTCATTTTTATTTTTTTTTTAGCAGAACATTATTCTTTCTTTTCTTCCTTCCTTCCTTTCTTTCATTCATTTTTTTTTTGAGAAATCTCTTATTCTCATACAATGGGATCTCTGAGGGCTCATTTGTTAATTTTCCAGATAACCTTACTTATATTTCCAATTTCAATTGTCACACACAATGTCCACCTATTATACTAAAAAATAAGGCTTTTTTGTCACCATCCCTGATTTCAAGCTCTATTATAGAGCTATAGTAATAAAAACCGTATATAATAACAATAAAAACAGACCATGGATCAATGGGATTCAATCAGAGACTCAAACATAAATTCACACACCTATGGACATCTGAATTTTGGCTAAGTCAAAATTATATAATGGAAAAAAGGAAGACTCTTCAACAAATGATGCTGGCATAACTGGATGTTGGAATGTAAGATAATGCAAGTAGATCCACATCTATCATCCTACACAAAACTCAAGTCCAAGTGAATCAAAGACCTCAACATAAAGCCAGATACACTGAACCTGATAGAGGAGAAGGTGGTGAATAGTATTGAACACTAAGATCAATACTTAATAAATGGGACCTCATGAAACTGAAACCTTTCTGTAAGGCTAAAGACACCATAAATGGAACAAAATGGCAACCTATAGAATAGAAAGCGATCTCCACCAACCCCACATCAGACAGATGGCTGATTTCCAAAATATATGAAGAACTCAGGAAACTACACATCAAATAACCAAATAATCCAAATAAAAAATGGAGTACTGACCTAAACATAGAATTCTCAACAGAAGAATCTCAAATGGCCCGAGAAACACTTGAGATGTTCAACATCCTTAGCCACCAGGGAAATGCAAATCAAAATTACTCTGAGATAACATTTTACACCTGTCAGAATGGCTAAGATCAAAACCACATTTAATTTCTTATGCTGGAGAGATATGGAGCAAGGGGGACATTCCTCCATTGCTGGTGAGAGAGCAAGCTTATACAGTCACTTTGGAAATTAGTGTTGCTGTTTCTCAGAAAACTGGAAATCAATCTACCATTAGACCCAGCTCTACCACCCAAAGGATGCTCAATGAGACCATAAGGACACTTGATCAACTATGTTCATAGTACCTTTATTTGTAATTGCCATAACCTGGAAACAATCTAAAAATCCACTAACTGAGGAATGGATAAAAAACATATGGTATTTTACACGATGGAGTATTAATCAGCTGTTAAAAAGCAATGACATCAGAAAATTTGAAGGCAAGAAAAAAATCATCCTGAGTGAGTTAACCCAGGACCAGAAAGATGAACATGGTATGTACTCACTGCTAAGTGAATGTTAGCTGTAAAATAAAGGAAACCTTTGCTATAATACATAGGCCAAGAGAGAAAATGTAACAAGGAGAATTCAGGGGGGACCCTTGGATCTCCCTTTGAAGAGGAAATAGAAAGGATTTTGTGAGTGGACTGAGGTCGGGTGGGGATGTGAACGTGAGCAATCGGGGAGTACCTGAAGCAGGGCGGCATTTGAGGGTCAGGTAAAACCTGGCATAAAAGAATATCCCAGGAATCCACATTGATGATCCTGTCTATGAATCCCAACAATAGCGGATATGGAGCCGCTGGCTATACCCTGTGACCAGATTGGTGTCTGACTGATGGGAACAAAGACCCACAGCCAAACATTAGGCTGAGTTCAGTGAATCCTGCAGAAGGGCGGGGAGAAAAATTGTTGGAGCAGGAGGGGTCAATGGCACAACAAGAAAACTCACAGAGTTTTGGGCTCATAGCGGCTCACAGAGCCTGAACTAACAACCAGGACGCCTGCATGGGACCGACGTAGGCACTCTGCACAAGTTTTTGTGAATGATGGTACAAAGCATGGAGCCTGCTTGGGCTGTGTATGGTAGAGAATAATCAAGAAGGGGCTAGAAATGTCTTTCTTACAAGAATGGTTTGGCTGTAGTGTTTGAGTGTATGCTTTAATGGGTAATGCTGGAAGGAGAGATAAAGACCGAGAATGCAGAGAAACAGGAATCACAGAGACACGGAGTATAAAGTATCAGTAAAAAAAAAAAAAAAAAAAAAAAAAAAAAGTATACTCCATAGAGGAAATACGTTCCCCCCCCCCCCTTTACTAAAGTTGATGTGGTGTGTGCGAGATTTACATTCTGGGCAGAGAACTGATTTTGTGGGCCAATGACCTCCAGGGCTACAGTCAAACCCCTTGCATTTCAAGGAAAGACGTCAGCAATTGTGTAGAATTATGGGGGACCCTGAAAAAGGCAAAGCAAATAGATGAATAGAACTGAACTGTATACTTTTGCTAATTGTGAGGGGCAGAAACAGAACCCTCAAACTCAAACTCTTTAATCCCAGTTTATGCATTCTGATTACACGATAGCCCAAAAAATAATACAATATTTTTCTCATTTAAAGCAATTTCTTTCCCAGACAATTTTTGAAATTCTCACCCAAAGAGGTGGGGAGCACTTGCTCTCAAGATACAAACCTGATCAATAGGCTCTTTGTTGTTAGTGGTGACAGTACCCGCCCCCTCTCTCTGAGTCAATTAGTCATGAGGGTTGGCCTGCTAAGCAAAAGGTCAGAAGGGAACAGAGTTTTAACAAGGAAATTAAAATGGAAGAGATCAGTGTCGGCAAATTATTAACTCTTTTTTAAAAAAAATCTTATTTGTTAACTGATCTGGTGATTAGACATTATTAATTTTCAATGCCATAAAATGAGTATGATGAATTCTTTACAAATTTTTGCTAAAATGAAAGCAAAACTATTCATTTAGGAGAATAGGGACTTTATGTTCTGACAGGTTGGACTCAGGATGTATCCCTGTTACATAAAATACGTATATAAATTTAATGGTAGTTTATTCTAGATGGTTAATTAGAGACAGTGTTTGCTTTTTAAATTTATGACTAGTTTGAAACACTGTGTCTGTGAAGTATAGATTGGGTATGGTCCTTTACAGGGCACACTTATGTTATCCCTAGAAATTATGGAACTAATTTAATATTGCACTCCAGGCTAGGATGCCAGTCAGTGTTGTTAATGTGTTGTGGGAGTCACTCCAACAATGAGAGATGTGTGGTGATATGTGTTTCAGACTATACTTGGGGACTCTTGCAGGAGTTTCAGTCACTCAGTTTGTTTGTTTGTTTAATTATGTGCAGTCTCTCTTCCTGGTATCCAGTTTCATTCTTCTAGCTTTTGGGGGAACATGCTAAGGAAGCATTCCATTCTTGTGAGGCTTTCTGTTGAATTAGAAAATGTGTGTGTGTGTGCGCGTGCGTGCGTGTGTGCGTGCGTGTGTGTGTGTGTATGTGTGTGTGCCTGTGTCTGTGTGTGTGTGTGTGTGTGTGTGCGTATGAATATACCTTACTCATAATAAAACAGAAAGAAAATAAAGAGGAGAAAGCTGGAGCAGGTAGAGGAACATGTGATACAACCTTTCTTTTCCCTCTGGCCTGGTCCTGAACTGTGTACAACCCACTGAATCCTGGGAGTTCGGTTGAGTTCCCCTAGAGGAAATTCAGTGAGAGGTTGGAGGGAGAGAAGAGAAAACCTTTCCAATTTGGTGCTGTGATCTGTGCTGTTAAGTTTTAAATATAACAGCAGTTTATTATGGACATTTTAATTCTTACAGTCAATAACTTAATATCATTAATATAACTTTAAACAGATTAAATAATTAAAAATTCTTTTTAAAATATGTATGGTTAGAGCACACGCAGACCCTCTTACTCATTGATCGGTTTTCTTTAAAAATGACTTGTTTTCCTATCTTCTCATTTATCTGATTGAACACAGTCAGAACACTCGGTTTTATGCTACTAGAATCATCTCAAGATTGTCCACTATCAGACACATTTAATTGTTTCATATTTATTAGTAAGCAAACATTTTAAAAAGCAATATTTAGTTGTAAGAAAAGCACAGTACTTTTCACACACAGGTGGTATAAATGCACACTGATAAAATAAAATATAGAAAGATTAGAATGCTCTAGGCCATGAGGATTATTTTCTTGTTTTCTGTTCAGTTCTGGAGAGATTGTGCAGTACAAAATTAGTATCCACTGAGTATATTCTGAATGAATTAGTAGAGTATAAGATAGATAGTTACACGAGTAAAATAAAAGATTAACTAAATTATGCTTTCTGAAAAACTCACCAGAAAGGCTAGAAACTACCCTACAAGCAAATTTTAACTAATGTAATAACCAAATAAAGTATTCAGAAGAAATCAATCACAACATTTCCAGAAATGTCTAACAATTATGCAAGGAATATAGATTTTATTTAAGAAAGTAACACCAAGTGTAATTAACAGTCTTGTTTCAGTGGCTCGAGACAGTTAGCCTCAGATTCAGAAATAACTTTTTTAAAGATTAAAGAAGTAGCATACTGTGGGGAGACAGTAGAGATTTCTGCCTGTTTACCAAATATTTTCAGGAACCTCCAGGAATGTAGAGAGTAAATGCTAATGATTTTTAGAAGAAAAAAATTGCATGACAAATGAAAAGGAGGGAAAAACCCTAAAATGAGTAAGGACAGGAAAGATAAATATTTTGCAGATTTCTTCACACTCAATACCAATCTACACAAGGGGACCCTGGGGCAGTTTTCAAGGAATCTACTTGAAAGTTAGATCCAAATAATTATATTCATTGGCACCCTAACACAACAGCAATAACAAAGAACGATAGAATAGAAAGCAAAAATAAATCTGACTTTTAAAAACAAAATTAAAAATTTGTAGCTGGAAACCAATGGATGTGAAGAATGAGCCTATTGCATTCTCTAGGGCAAACAGGAAAACAAACAACTTTAAGAACAAGATAAGGACAAAGGTACAGGTGAAGATGGTTTTGTTGTTTCCTTTAAAGGGACAGGGTTTTTAAATACACATATATTAAATTTTTGAGAAATGGAAGTATTCTGATACGTTATGAACTGTCAAACTTAATTCGACACCAGGAGCATCAGTAGGTGGTGGTGGTGGTGAACTCATGAATACTACTTAAGATCCCATATTCATAAGAATATGCAACAAAAACTGTTACAGGTAAACACACACACACACACACACACACACACACACACACACACACAGATCTCACGGACTTCTGTGTAATGGCGGGTGGAACAATTGCCATTATCCCACTGTGCATTCAGTTCTCTGAGGGGACTACACAACATTTTGCTCTGTACAAAAACTACAGTTAGTTATATGCCTTGCAAAAGTAATGGTGGAAGGTTTTAAATCATCAGAGATGTTGAAGTGGGATATTCATCACAGTCACTTTCCTAAGCCCGTATAATTTATGAATTCTTTAAATTTAAATTTAAATCATAAATTATTTAAAAACAATATTCATATATAAAACTTTCAAAAAACTACCAATGACTATTCTAATTCCAAAATAACAAAAGAAACAATAAGAAAGAGTATTTAAGCATAGTTTAGTTTTCATTTACTCAATTTAATATTTCATAATGCCTTCTCTTCATATTTGGGAGGGCTTAGTGGCTCTAAAATTTTATTTACAGAACAGGTTTTTCTTTTCTCTTTTCTTTTCCTCCAAAAAGGTCTCATTATGTAGCCTTGATTAATCACAGAGATCAGCCTGCCTCTGTCTCCCTAATGCTGGGATTAAAAACATGTCATGAATCCAGACATGGGAAGCATATTCTTAACATAAATATGTGTTTAAAATAAAACACGCACACATAATGTATTTGATCAGACATTAAAGAATAGCCAGGGAATCATATGGATCTGAGGAACTTGTTCATCCTTATTAAAAATTGAGGCAATCTAATTAAACCCACAATGAGACTATGTTTACTTTCTTGATTCTCTTAAATTATAAAGTTTTTAATATGTTATGTTTGTTTTAGTATACATAACAAGTAGCCTCGTGCAATCTAAGCAGGAGTATGGACTTGTGTATTTGACAATCACTATCAAAGGTAAATACAAGTTACTTTGATTTAGTGATGTTCTTTACTGTCAATATTTTTTTATCTAGATCTATATTAACATGAACACAGAAATGTAATAATGATGTTGATTGTAGACTTGTTTATAAAAGCACAAATGGCTGAAAACTCAAATATTGACTAGTAAAGGAAATGTCCAATATGCATTGACTTTTATAAATATAAAATTCTTTTAACTTTGTATACGTCCTTGCATGAGGCGTTAATGTATAAATAGTACTATTCATTGCATACGTAAGAAGTTTTCTTTTGCATAAAACCCATCTGTTTACATGCAAAGGTATAATTGTTCTTACTGCATATTTTAACATTTCCTACTATTTTCTCTGTAAAGTGTGATTGCACTGAGTTTAAAAAGAAGTTTGATGCTTCTATGGGTAGAAATCAATCATCTGAAAATCATTTACTGGGTGTGATTTATAAACATCTATAAACATTCTTACCTACTATAGGTTCAGTATTCACTTCATAATATCATACAATGTTACTTTAAAGAAACAACGTGACAGTATACTTCACCTTTTTTCTTCCTGAAACTGTTACTTAATCACCCTCTAGCACAGTTTATTTCACAGTGTATCCTTGTCCCTTTCTGTGCGCCATACCTCCCTATACTCAACTAACACCTTGTCAATCTTTGCATTATTTTTGTTTTGTGGGTACTGTCTGTCTCCCGCTACCCCCAATGACCCATATACTGGATGTCAACATTGAACATCTACCTCAATCACTCTTTGTTTCTTTGATTTTTGTTTTTTCTTTTGAGACAGAGTTTCTCTGTGTAGCCCTGCCTGTCCTAGAATTCAGATGTGGACTAGGCAAGTGATTCACTTGCCTCTGCCTCTCTAGTGTTAGAATTAAAGCAATGTACTTACCACACCCCACATACTTACTTAGGTCTTCCTATTTGCACAGCAAACACTTTACCCATTGAGCCATGTCTCTACACCTGCATTAGATGATTTTACTGAAGAGCATTTCAAAGAAAACCCCGCCCCCCCCAAAAAAAAACATTTTGTCACGTTTGTCTTCCAAGGGAAGAAAATTACAAATAATCCAATTTTCTTGAAATGTAAAAGCAAATCTGGGAAGAACCATCATATTTAGAAAATTAAATGTTTCGACTATATTCTCATTTATTTATTTAATGCATTTTTATGCTTCTTGTAAAGTTAGTTTTTTTGAGTATCATGCTTTATGTTGTTTTTGCCTATTACTGACTTATTTGCATTTATGAAAGGAACCATTCATCTTAATGATTACAGTTGGTGCTTAAGAAAAACAGTTTTTTTTTTTATTATGTACACTTTATATGAACTTTTAAATTTGTGCTGTCTGTTATGGTTATCCATTTGGTCCTTCTGAGTTTTCAGGGAGACAAGAGTATCAATTTAAACTGGCCCGTGTGACAGATATGCTAGCAGTGAGTGTTTTGTTCTGACTGTCATAGCTCTAGTGTTTCACATTAAGCATGATGCGGCCAGTTGCATTCCAGATAATCAAATTTGTCTGAGCATAAGACACTGGGATTCTTTACTACTGCCTTTGTCAACGGAGTTATGACAACATATCCTTAGATGTGCAGAAAGTTTCAGCGTTTGACCCCCATCCTACTAAGAAGCCCATAAACTTTGATGTTCCTCGCAGAATTTTCCAATAAGTCCTCAGATTTCAAGTCACCAATCTATCATTTTTGTCTCATTTCACATGTGCTTGAGTCGGCTGCATAAAGGTTTTATTTTAGATTCATATTAATCTTCTGCTGCTGTCTGCAGTTTGATCTTAAGCAGAGTATTAAAGGAGACAGGGAGCATTCTAAAAGCCTTCCAATGCCAGTATATACAGAGCTCCAGTCATTACAACCGATGAGAGACTCATCTGGAATAAATTCAAAATTGATACT
Organism: Phodopus roborovskii; assembly: GCF_943737965.1. Classification (NCBI taxonomy): domain Eukaryota; kingdom Metazoa; phylum Chordata; class Mammalia; order Rodentia; family Cricetidae; genus Phodopus; species Phodopus roborovskii. Next base: position 4,678,710 of record NW_026126415.1, read on the forward strand.
CTCTGATGTACACTCAGACCCAAGTTCCTTTGAAGTACAAGACACTTCATAGACAATCCATGACAGAGTCAGATATAATGATAGTGCTGTTTCTAAGGTGACATTAAGCTACCACACTTACCTACTTCAGTGGGTTTCTGCTCAAGAGTGTTAACTGTAGAAACATGTCAAGAAATTCCCTATGGTTCCAGATCTTTTTTGTCTCATGTTGTTTCTTATTCTCTCTTTATTTCTCATTATTTCATCATGTTTATTTTCCCCTGATGCTTCAAGTTTCATTTTCTCCCCAACGAAGCTTAAGGATCCATATTTTAAACAAATGTAGATGAGCGCCGTGAAGGTGAAGCTAAGAGGCTCGACTTTGTATTTTGTTGACGATTTTTGAGAATGGTGTTGCAATTTTTGAGCAAGTGCACTGCACTTGAAGCAACTGATGAGTTCTGTTTCTTTTTAGATGTGTCTCTGGTTCCTTCCGGAGTTCTTGTTTTGCAGTAATTCCATCATATTTAGTACAGACAATGAAAGTCAGGAAAAGTTTACTAAAGTAACTGCCTCATCAAGTTAAAATAGAACAAAAACAGGGATGGGTTACAAAAGAGAGAGAGAGAGAGAGAGAGAGAGAGAGAGAGAGAGTTATTAGAACAGCATTACATCTTAGGTGGTACAGTACTGGACATTTTGGGAGGCAGAAACATGGTTTTGCCAATAGTAGATTTTTTTTTTTCATCCTCATGGCTTGTTTTTAGCATGTGGTATCTAGTAATTCTCCTCTGACCTTGTGATTTCCAAGGCCCCTATGTTGCTAGGTCAGAGTGCTATATTGTTATTTCCCCGTGTCTGACCACTAAAATTTGACCATGCTTACTTATTTTGTGAGCATCTAGGTTTTGATTAGTTGAAAGCAGATGCTGTGTGACTTAGGACAGCACTCGCTGTTCTCTGTTCCTTCCCCAGCCTCTCTAAAACCTCATGGAACAGACACTGGATGTTCTTGGGAATTAGCTTCATCAAAGGGTTCAGTTTTTCATGGGAAAAAAAAATCTAAGTGATTGGCCCTACCCATATTTTTTTTTTTTCATCCTATGCCGCAGGTTGCCACCCTGAGGAAGAATCCCTCCCTGAAGTGTGCCCCTTCCCCTATGTGACCTTAGCAGACAGTAAACCAGGGTAAAATAGCCTTTCAGGAGGCCCTGGGGATGGATGGAGGCAGAGCGTGTATCTGGAACAGATGTTTTGTCTTGCTTACAGTCTCAAAACTCTTGAGGCTTCTAGGATGCCCTGCTGAGTGAACGGTAACTTTGGCAGCACATTTTGCTTCTCTTAGCTAACCCATTGAGTTGGGGAGACACCGAGGGAATAAGAGAAATCCAACAACGCTGTACTCAGCATCAGTCACACGTGGAAAACTTCACCAGAGAAAACTCCATGGCGTTCTGACCAGATTCCAAGCTATCTGGACCTCTAAGCATGGTGTTCCTGAACACGGGCTAGCGTATTTATCTCTCCGTGTCGTTGCTGATTGTATAACTTATCGTAAAAGAAGGTCAGTCAGTTCAGGCCATTTATCTCTTACAATTGCCCCCCCTCCTCCCCGCAGTGGTGGCTGATAGACTTGCTCACATATGTGTTGATGCCAGTGGCCATTCTAGAAAGGAATCCCATCCCCGCTTAAGGAGCTATGTGGTAATAAACAGGATAAGTAGAAGGAGGTCAGTTGTCTGACCCTAGGTACAGATCCTTAATCTGAAAAGCTCCAGGCAGCTGATTACCCAGGGTTACAAAGGTCTCTTTGCTAGTTTTATCTCTCCCCCATCCCCCCTCTATTTCCTTTTTATTCACGAAATTTATTTTTTTTCAGTATGTATCTTTGTGCATCTATCTTAACAAGTTAATTTTTGGTGTGAGGAATTAGCCTGACGCCTTTTCTCCATGTGTAACATCATTCCAACAGGAGTTCAATGTCTCTGCGAGTTTTAGGCAGTTGTCAGTTCATGTCAGAAGCAACTTGCTTGTTTAGCGTCCTTCCCTCCCACCCCCAGGTCTCCTTCTCTCTCTCTCTTCCTCCTCCTGCTCCCTTCCTCTTTTTTCCCTCCCTCCCTCCCCCCTCCCTCCTTCCCTCCTTCCTTCCTTCTTCCTTCCTTCCTCCCCCACTCCCATTTTTGCCAAACCACGTCCTGCGAGCCCCTCTGCTAGACGTGCAAACAGACTTCGGGAGGTGTGTGTGTGTTTGTGTTGGGTGGGGTGCCCGGGCTGGGGTAGGGGTGGGTGGGTGGGGGGAGTTCAATGTCACGCTGGGTGCAAGTGGAACCGGGGAGCGAGCGGCGGCCTGCGGGGGGGGGCGGGGGGGGGGAGGAACGCGTGCGCGCGCGCGCGGGCAGAGGCGGCCCGCGGCCGGCAGGGGGCAGCGGAGGGGCGGCGCTGGCGCGCGGGTGCCGATCGGGAGCCTCGCCCCGCGCCCGCATCCTCAGCCTCAGCCTCAGCACCCGGCGCGGCAGAGCCCGGAGCGCGAGCCACCGAGGGCAGCGGCGGCGGCGGGAGCGAGGCGCGCAGCGCAGCAGCAGCAGCGGCGCGGGCGGGAAGCAGCAGCCGCAGCAGCTGCAGCAGCCGCAGCAGCCGCAGCAGCCGCCGCCGCTGCCGCCGCCGCCGCGACGGGCAGCCCGGCCCCTGCCCCTGCCCCTGCGCCTCGGGCTCGAGCCCCCGGCGCGCCCGGAGCCCGTGCCGTCGCCGTCGCCGTTGCCGGACGCGTCCTCCGGGCATGGAAGGCGGCGGCAAGCCCAAGTCCGCGTCCAACAGTCGCGACGATGGCAACAGCGTCTTCCCCTCCAAGGCGCCCGCGACGGGGCCTGCTGCGGTGGCCGACAAGCGCCTGGGGACCCCGCCGGGGAAGGAGCACGGCAACTCGGTGTGCTTCAAGGTGGACGGCGGCGGCGGCGGCGGCGAGGAGCCCGCGGGCAGCTTCGAGGACGCCGAGGGGCCCCGGCGGCAGTACGGCTTCATGCAGAGGCAGTTCACCTCCATGCTGCAGCCCGGGGTCAACAAATTTTCCCTCCGCATGTTCGGCAGCCAGAAGGCGGTGGAGAAGGAGCAGGAAAGGGTTAAAACTGCAGGCTTCTGGATCATCCACCCTTACAGTGACTTCAGGTGAGGGCTCCCCGGCGGGCGCCGCCCCACCCACCCAGCTCCCACCCAGGCGCGCCCTCCAGCATCCCACCCCGCCCCTGGGAGACGGGGCGCCCCGGGGGACTCGCGGCGGGGTGGGGTGGGGTGGGGGCAGGCACGGCTCGCACTCAAACTAGTGGGACTCTACTCTTCAACTAGTTTCCATTCGGGAAAGGTTCCGGGCTGGGGGGTTTGGCGCGAGGGTTTCTCCTCCCCAGAGCGCTAGACAGGCTCTTTCCTTTTGCAGGGTGAAGTCTAGGGGGGTAGATGGGAAGGGAAGAAGGCCACTGTGACCCCTGCACGCGAGGTGGCTAAGTTGCACTAGGAAAACTTTTACTTCGGCAATGGGAGAGTTAGGACTAGGGCAGGCATCCTTGCTAGCGCTGCTTCCCGAAGAGGAAAAGAAGCTTCTGGGATTCAGGAGACAGTGACTCACAGGTCCTAGCCGTCCCCGCCACTCTCCTCGCCCCTGGGAGTGTTAAATCTGTTGTTCCCATGCTTATAGGCACCCTTCACACCATTGCCTTGCTCCAGGTCAGTGGCTGGCAGGCACAGGAAGGTAGTCTGAGACTTGAAAGGCTTGGGTAGTCTGAGACTTGAGCTTTCAACCGGGGGAGCCAGTGCTGGCCGGCTGGGCAAGAGCGTAACAGGAAGCTTCGAGTTCCCGAAACAGAGACAGGGGTGTGGGGTGTGTGGGGTGTGTGTGTGTGTGTGTGTGTGTGTGTGTGTGTGTGTGTGGGTCGTTTGTAGAGCCCCCTTCCTGAAATAGTGCGACACCCGCTCTTGACCTTGACTACAAATCCATTTCAGAAATGTCTTTCCAGTTCCCCAGCCTTGGAGGAAGGGCGGCAGAGCTGTCAGCAGGAGAAAAATTAATATGAGTTTCCTGATCTTATTTGTAGCCCGAACATCCATTCGGTTAATAAGCACATTTAGAGGCTGACAAATGAAGGTCGTAAAGTAGATCCTCTTATTAGCCTGACACACTGCTCCTGAACGCAAGCAGAGCTTCCTTCTTCTAAATGCCAAACTAGTAACTCCGGGTGAAACACTTTTTTGTTTGTTTGTTTGTTTGTTTTTCGAACGAGAGGAAAAACTCAACAAGGAAAGGAGTATGCGTGCACACTGAGCGTTTGGGCTTCTGGTAAACCGCAAGTGAATGTAGCAACAAAAAGCATTACTTCCAGCAGGGTTCGGAAACTAACCCAAATTGCGATTAAGAGCAGACAGGGGAGGGAGCTGTCCACAGTTCTGAATCAAGTTAACCGTGGACTACAGCCCGACAAAGCTCTGGGAGACTGCCCATCTTCCTTAAGATACTTATCGCCTCAGAAACCAGCTGTCTCTCTTCTTGTGCACAGAGTGGATGTATTTTAGGAAAGCTTTCATTTTAAAATCCTTATTCGCAAAAACACGTAGGAAATCCCACTGAAGGGCTTTCAATAGCTAATGGCATTTATTGTTTGTACATCCTTGAGTTCAAATGAAAGAATGTTCAAAGCCAAAAGAGTCTCCGAGTAATCAAATATGCTTCATGGGTGAGGAAGATACTTGGAAAGGCAAACTCATGGATGGTGTTGCTCCGTCTAAGGCAAATTAAGTTGTTACACTCTTTAGAATTTTAAAGCTGGGAATGAGGATTGAATACCATCTCTCTCTTTTTGAGGCTTCCATGGGAATACAATCCAAATGATGGTACAGATTTCAAAAGAAAAACTTTGCAAGAGAACGTTCAACAGTCCTAATAACAAAAATGAGAATTATATTTTTTTTAAAAAACCTATGACATTCAATGACAACATGCAAAAAAAAAAAAAAAAAAAAAGCGCTACAATTTCTTTACTTGATATATTCAATTGAATGAGCCCAAAGGACACTTTTATATTCACCAGCAGGAAAATGATAGTGTTTTTCAAAATAGCAACATGTATCAAATGATTAAAATCCCACCTCCCATTTATTTTTCTAAAAGTATAGTAAGTAACTTTTCATGAGTTAGAATCCCATGTCCAATCTGTGGATCAAATGAAACTAAACGATCCTGTATATTTCCCCAAGAAACAAAAGCAAATGCTGAACAGAAGTGACTAATAAGTGAGGAGCTGTGTATTGACAAACCCTAGTACAGTTTGGGGGGATTTGATTGCTCTTGCATAAATGGAAACATGGCAGCAATGAGCTAAGTTAATCACTATTATTTAAAAATTTTAGATAGGAGATACCTGAAAAAATTGAAATGAAGAATTAAAGTATAACTTTTTTTTTTCTAAAAATGGCAAATTAAGGGGGGCCACCTTTTTCTTATTGTACCTATTTGGGTTCCGAAGACATTATTAATTAGTATTATTTGTATAGCCACAATACCAAACACAAGCATTTCCAAACCTATGCCATGCCAAGAAAATGTATCTGTTAAACCCACAACCAACACCAGACAAAATTGCGGGAACTTTTTTTTTTTCCTACAGTGAAATCAATATTCAAGTGGCTTTCAGTGGATGCAGGAGAATTTTATGTTCTTGATTTGCTCATCTCAGTACTTTCCTGAGGAAGTACTTTGAGGGAAGCATTTTTCTGAAATTACTAAATCATCAAACTTAACTTGGTTAATTTGCTAACAGAGAAGGTAACACATTAGATTACCTTTCCACGGAAGGGAGTTGGTTTCGGGAAGTCACAAAGCAAAGTGGATTCTTCCCTTGACACTTTTGTACTATCCCCGAGACGAGGAGAGTGCCCTGTGTCTTTGTTGCCCAACCCCACATCGCTGAGTGTAGCCTGGCACTTTAGAGAAAAGGACATGCCATGGTTTTGGTGTTGGGTCTCGTACTCTGGTGGTCATCTAGGGATGACTTCTTAGTCTAGCCCTATCTTCACTTACATGGAGAGTGATAGCTGTGCTCCTTGTGTTAGATTCAGACAGACAGCTGGTGTCCCTTTTGCTCACCAGAGTCCTCGTGCGCATGTTTGTGTCTGGCAGGTGCAAGTCTTCCACTTTCTGTGTAATTAGGGCAGAGGCTCTGTGTTTCCCTTTTTTTCCCCCAGGAGAGGATGATGGTAGGAAACTTCAGGGAGTGGAGGAAGGCTCAGTGATACCAATACTGTAAGAAACCATGGAGGGGGGCTAGGAAATATTTACTTTTTGTGATAATCAGTCAAGATGACTGGGGTAAATATTTGGCAGGTATTTATGATACTTTTCAATGTTAAGTCTTTTTCTTGTAAAATAATTCACTCAGGTGTGCAGTGAAGGCATGGTCACACACAGACATTTAAAAATTTGTGTTAACGGCACACATTTAATTTCAAGGTTAAGTATTAATATTTCAAGGGAAGCAGTAGTGGTTGTACATTTACAAAAGTTAAAGTTGTAATTTTTACCCATTTAGTAATCATGTGAGGATAAACCAGTGTTGTGATCTCACAGCCATTAGCTAGTTATGATATAATTATTCAAATATGATGAAAGAATATTTAGAATGCTTTTGTTGGTGTGTGTGTGTGTTATGTTTGTGTATTTCTAGGGGTCAAACCCACAGCCATCAACATTCTTGCCAAGTTTGCACTAAGTTATGCTCGACCACAATGAATCATTTCATTATGAGAAACACTTAGTTTGGAAAAAAAAAACTTATTATCATAATGTTTTCTATTTTAGGGATTCTGATGTTACTTTGTTGGCCCATGCTTACACAATAGCTCATTTAAACAAAATGCCCCTGTTCTATGAAGAAGCCCGCCGACCTTATGCCATTTGTTATGGAGCACGCACACACATGTGTGCATGTGCGTGCTTGCGTGTGTGCATGTGTGTGTGTGTGTGTGTGTGTGTGTGTGTGTGTGTGTGTGTGTGTTGTATTTTGACTTCTGCTTTTCATTGTTAGCATGAGAAACCATGTGCAAAGCCTACTGTGTGCTTTATGTACTCACGGTAAGACATCACTTTCTGGAGAAAACAGCACCTCTGCCCTTCTGTGACTCCCTTACAGTACATGTTACTGCTGACATGCTCATTAGGGAAGGGAGGCTTCAACAGTTCAACCTTCCGGGGTTTAAGTTCCCATTAGCTTAATCTTCCAATATCTTCAAACTGGGTTCTCTCTGCATGCTCTCAGTGATGTGTTTGTTGTCCCCACATCAACAGAGCCAGAATAAATCAGAAGGATTTATTTCTATGTCAGGTGATTCTTTTTATCTTCAAATTTAAAAAGTTGTTTTTTTCAAATAAAGTTTATGTCAGCGGTAAGCCCAATTAAAAGTTACTTGAAATATTTTAAGCTATACTTTTATTAAGTTACGCATTTACTATATTTCACAACGTAAAGTTTTACTTCATGTTTGGAAGTTAAATACCATGTAATAAACATTGTACAGATGTAAACGTAAGATAATTTTCATTTTTCCTGAATGAAATTTAATTAAAAATGCTCTTGAGAACCTGCTATAAATTGAGAATCAGTAGATATGTACACTACACCAATCACATTTGCTGTCTGCAAAATTGTTTTAGTTACAAAGATGTTATTTATTAATCCCACTTTATGTTCAGTTAACTGTACTGAATTCAACTGTATCTGCCTTAACCAAAACCATAAACCAAGACATCATCCCCAGTGGGACACAGCTTAAATAGGATCTATAATTCATCATATTTGCACTCAGTGAATCTGTCTCCCATTGTGAGCATGACATCAGCAAAATGTAGTTTGTTTAAGTGGCATGTGATCTCACTCCCCACCCCCCATTCAGGGTAGGCTTTTCATGTTTATCATATAATTCATCTCATAGTTTAGCAATAGAGAGTGGACTTAGTGTGTAGTCTCTCAAATATAGTCCCTTGTAAGTACAATGTTAGCATTAAGTATATGCATTAATGCACCGGAAGTACATAAATTAGGACTGCATGGAGCATATAGAATATTTTCAAGGCCTGTGATAAAGTTTTTGCTTTTATTCTTTGTAAATGCACCCTGGACTATGAATTATGCTGGCACCATATTTTAGGAGAAGAGGCAGGAAAGAAAAAGTCTTCATGGCAGAAAAAAAAAAATAAACATTTTCACATAAATAATTTTCTTAATAAAAACCTTTCTTTTTGTAGGAATGGTTTTTTAAATTGTATTGCTTCCTTAATTTCAATTTTGAGAATTTCATACATATGTAAACAAAATTCAATTATATTTCACCCTCCATTCCCTTCTCCAGCCCTTCAATATCCCAACATGTCCCCTTTCTAACCTCTCCTTTCTTTTTTCCACCAAGTCTAATTAGCATTATAGGAAATTTTAATGGCTGCCTACCACTGATTTTCCAGCAAAAACGTCATAGCATCCATTCCATGGAATACAACAAACCTTCACATTCCTCCCTCTTCTCTGCCTCCCTCCTCTTTTCCTTTGGTCACAGTGTGAGTATTTAATAGAAGCTATTCATAAGGTGTAGGTATGCAATTAAAAGGCATGTATATGCTATTATGTTCATGTAAACTTAAATGTAGAAGTTGATTGTGAGTTCAGTATTTATCTGATACTTATAACCTGACTTTGGCTGAAGAAAAATTGATTTTATGACCCTTTCACGTTTACTAGTTAACATTCTCAAAGTATTCTATTTAACCTAATCACTGACCACTCACCTAAACCATTTGCACATGCTTTGAACTTACATCTTAAGGATCATATTTGCATAGTCTTTATTTTCACGACTCATGCAATTGTAAAAACAAAGAAGAAAACTGTAAAACTAACCACATACAAAGTTAGCAACTACTTATCCATTTTTGCCTTTCAGATTTTGCTTGAAATATTTAGGAATTATAATCAGTGAGGCGATTGGGTTTCTGCATTTTATCATATTTCTTGGCAAAGTTCATAGAATAGACTTACTGGTTATAGGCGTTTGGCACTCCTGATTTTACTAATTAGTACTGAAAGCAGTTGAGACACTTCTACAAATAACAAGAATGATACAGTCTCCCTGCGGTTGTCATTCCTATTCAAATATGTTTTTTATCACTGCCTAGACCCACCATCTTGCAGAGATGAAAATTATTCTAAATTACAAACTGAATAATGCTATAATTCTCCTGAAAATGCACAAGTAAGTTTCCACATCTCTCATAATGTGTTTGACTACCTTCCTAATAGTACAAGGCCCCGAATGATTATGAAATCTTGAACTGCATTCAGCCCTCAGCACATACCACTCATCAGCTTGGTGCCTGTCTCCTTCCTTCCCTTTGTTCATCCCTGAGTTCCAGCAACTCTGATAAAACTTTAGCTCCTATAAAAAGCTTAGGTAGCCTCTACTACAGCGATTTTTTTTGAAATTTAACACCATTTCTTGATAGTCTCACACTTTTTGTCATTACGACATAGCTAGTAGTTTCTACTCTCTGCATGGAATGTAGTTTAATAAGTGGCCACAATCAGTCTATTTTCCACCCGTGTTCATCATCATCGTATCTGTTTCCGTTTGAAGGTCCTTGTCTCCACAGAATTACCATTATTTCTGTGCATGGTTCCTGCACCAGAATTGAAGCTCTGCTTGCTTTCTCAAGGGTCTCACTCCAGTTTTGCATTCCTAATATTCTTTAAACTTTGTCCTCTGAGAACTCAATGCAGTGTTTTTATCACAGTGTTTCCTGACCTCTGACTCCTATTAGACCCTTTCCTCTTTCTACTCACCCAACTTTATGTTCTTTATCTCCCTTAGATAAAAGAACTTTATCTCTCTTAGATAAAAAAAAAAGGAAAGGAAAAAAAATGAAAAAAATCCACTAAAAACTCTTCAAGCCAATGTTGTAAAAAAGCACATTCTACCTCCCCTTTTCTTCCATAATTTTTAGGTGTAATTTAAGAAAAGCAGTGCTTGAGAGGAAGATATCATGCAACAGGGTTCAAGCTGAGGGTTTTATTATTATTGTTATTACTTTAAATTAGGGAAGGGATCATGAAAAGAGGGAAGAGGAAGAGGGAGTTAGACCTTGGGGAACAGGAGCAGCAGCAGGAGAGAGAGAGAGAAAGAGAGAGAGAGAGAGAGAGTGGGAGAGGTGATGGGAGGTGGGCAGGGCCCTATTAAAAGGGAACATAGTGAATGTGCACAGGTGGTGCTCTTAGTGGCTGCAGCTGAGGGCGTGTCCTGTCAGAACCCCGACGACAGACCAGTACAGATGCCTGAACACTAACAATCTCAATAGTGCTTTGAGTCATAATTCATACATTACACCATTTGCCAATCAGAAGTATAAAACGCAGTGATTTCATTAAATTAACTGTCGTTGTGTGCCCACCATCATAATGACTTCTAGGAATTTTGAAACCCTAAGAAGATATCATTTCATTTAGCAGTGATATTTGTGTCATCTTATCCATGCACCCTCACCAAGAAGCAATCACTAATGTATCTTCTGTTGATGATTTAGCAGAAGTTACCCTAGAGATTTCTTGTTAGTTGGATCGCATAGCATCTCTTATTTATTATTTATTTATTTATTTATTTATTTTACTAGCTTCTTTCACTTAACATGTTGTTATTTTCAAGGGTCACCAAGCACTCTCAATATATTATTTTTATTTTTATCTGTTGGTTGAATATTATTGATTATATAGATGTGGTGCCTTTGATTTATCTAATCTCACATTGATAGACATCAATTTTTAGTAATGATCAGTGGTACCGATATGAATATCCTTGCGTTTTACGTGTTTTTGGGAAGTGATGTAGTTCTCTTAAGACTAATATTGTTTGGTCAGGATAGTAGCAATCGAAATATAATTATCACTGGATGAATAAATAAAGAGTCAGTTCATGGCAGTTCCAAGGCACTGTGAATCTTAGCATCAGCAGATCTAGATAAGGGCAGCAAAAGCTCTGTGTTCTCCCTCAACAGGGTCCGGGATCTTGTCTCCACTTCTCCTTCGACTTGGGACCCCAGATGCCCTATGTATAAAGGAGGAGATGAGAAGGCAGAAAGATTAAGTAGCACGAACAAGGTGATGGATAGATGGTGAGAACCGGGCCAGGCACTTGTGACTTTTTGAGTCTGAATTCTGCCATTTCAGTCCTCACCTGATGAGAAACTTGGTGCCAGCATGAAGAATTCCCTAATCCTGGTTAACCGACCTAATCACTTATCCTTCCTCCTTCCTGAAATGACTCCAAAATAATATGAGATCTTACTTATACACAGAGACCGGTAGTATGGAGAAACAGCAGAGATATGAGATCTTGAAGTATTCTGGAAGCTAACTGGTGAAGAAAGTCCCGTCGTCATTCATCCAGTGGCTCTTGGAAGGGATGGAGACTTGGACCAGTTTAGAAAAGTAGTTCTAGGAAAGCCAGGCTGCAAACACATTAAACAGGGTTTGCTTAGTGAATGCAGAACTCTGAGTGCTGGTATTAGCATACCTGGAGTCCTGTCAGTTCTCCCCAGCCAGGGAACTAGAGGAAAATACCTTTGATGATGGGTGTACATTGCAAAATCTTGTTTATTAACCAGTCACGTTGCCAAAAGCCCTACGTATATTCATAGAGATTGTAATTATTTTGTGACGTAGCATTGTTTAATAGCTGAAAGCAAAAGCATCGCCAAAGGCTTTCACTCTTGTCTCCATGAAGAAAGGACACCCAACAGAAAAATAAAGTTCAAAGGACAGAGACATTGGGGAAAGGAAATATGACAGCATTACAAATGCAATGTGACATTCTCAGGAAGATATTTTATCCATACAGCAATTGCAGCAGTTTTATTTTTAAGTAAGATATTAAGCAGTTTACTCCTGGGAAGTGGAGAGATGGCTCAGCAGTTATGGGCACTGGCTGCAATTTCAGAAGATGCGGGTTTGGTTCGCAGAATCAACATATGACTCACAGACATCTGTAACTCCAGTTCCTAGGGGTGCAAAAGGTTCTTCTAGGCTCTATGGGCACCATCACGCATGTGGTGTACACATATCCACGCACAGAAAACACTCATACACGTAAAATAAACATAAGTCAATCTTTATCTTTTTTAATGTAAAAATTATTTTTTGCTTTACCTACCAATCCCTGTTCCCTCTCCCTCCCTTCCCCTACCCCTCACCTCCCATCCTCCACACACCCCATCTACTCCTCAGAGGACGTTAGGCCTTGCTTGGAGAGTCAACAAAGTCTGGCACACCACAAAATCAATCCTAAAGAAAATAATTGAATGGATTTTGTGTAAGGGGCTTTCCCAGATTAAGACAAAAAAAAAAAAAAAAAAAAAAAGGGAAAACTAAAGTAGAAAATGTAAATAATCCGTGAAAATATTTGAAAATATTGCGTTAATTCTCAAAATTCAAAACACCGAAAGAAATTCCAGGGTAGAGATATGGAATTAGTAACACTGAAAATTGAAAATTGGAATGCGTGCAACAAAATCATCGATGCAATCATTTTTGTTTTCTGCCAAAGTTATTAGTAAATGTGCTCAAAAAAAAAAAAAAAAAAAAAAAAAAAAACAGGCTAAACACTGTGTTGACTTGCAAGGTTGTAAGTGAGATCTCACCAAGAGCTTTCAAAGAAAGAAACAGGAATAAGCCTAAGTGAGAGTAAGGACTAACCCAGGGAGGAAAGCAGAGAAACTGAGGAGGAAAATTGACATCAGCATCTGAAAAATGATATGGGCATTCTACACATCATTTTACAAAAAAAGATGCCTCTAGTTCTCATACAAGCATTTGTAAAATAATTGGATATGAACTATAACAAAGGACCCTTATTAATTCTGAAGTGAGCCAAAAGTCTGTAAAGTAGTGGAAAAAAAAGATTTCAAAAAAATCAAGTTTGCTTTGTTCAGCAGTCAGCAATACCTGTCACATTTTAATTGAAAATTATGGGGCGGTTTCTCTGAGAGGCCAGGAGAGAGTAGATGTGGATGTGGGTTGGATGGTGAAAGGAAGCTGTGTCTTCAACTTCTATAAACGGAAGTGAGCCCTGTCTAGAGTCAATACATTGATTTCTCTTTGAAACAAGATTTAAATGCTAAAAGTCACATGGTGGATTAATTCAGGAAGCATGCGTGCACAACAGGAGAAATGGAGTGCGGTGTACGTTCTGATAAGCTTGTGATTCTGCGTCACACGTAAAGAAGATTATGGGGGGGGGGGTGACTAATGTTTTGAGGCAGTATTTGCCTTTAAAACCTTAGTAGTGACCGAGAGTCTCCATCCCTCCAATTACAAGACGGGAAAAGTAATCTGCGGAAATGTGGGGATGTGAAGAAGATACGTGTTTTTGTCTCTCTGTACGCACATAACCTGCACGGTTTATGTATGTACATGTATGATCGGCAGGTTATGTTGGGCATTTAACTCATTCTGTGTTTAGTGACATTGAAACAGAATTACGGTGTGTGAGCCAAGAAAACCAAAATGCTTCTTAAGTACATTCTCCGAGAGTCTTGTGAATTTATTCGCCCCTCCATTTTTATGTGTGTTGGTGTTTTTCCTACATATGGGACTACATCCTTTTCTGTTGACCATGGATACCATAAGAGGGTGTCAGATGACTTAAACCGAGATTTAAAGATGGTTGCCAGACTCCATATGAAGCTGGAAGGAGGATCTGGGTTCTCTAGAAGAATAGCCAGTGTTGTTAACTACCAAGCCTTCTATCCAGCAGAATTTACTAAACAAAGGCACGCGGGATAGGAGAACCTCTCATTTTTGTAAACTGGGCAGCCATGTTCTTCTTTTTATCTTCATGGGCACATGAGCATCAGGACATCTACTGAGAAATGGCATGGTTTCTGTGGGCTGTTGATCTAGATCTACTCATGGGACAATTAGCATTGGGTAACTTCTGATATACCCTCCTCCTGCAAAAATTTTTTTAGATGTATCAATTTTTATAGAACAGTATAGCTGGCATTAAATAATAAAGTACCAAACATTTAGAAATAGATAAAAATTTTAATAGCACTGTGTTCCATGTACTGCTTCCTGTTAATTTTCATTTTCATAGAAAAATGGGATAACTGAAACATTTGGGATCTTAGCGCAGATCAATTAGAGGCGTCACGTATGAGCCAAGTAAGATGAATCATAACTTGCTAAATTCCTTCATTTAGTTTTTATTGTCAAATTAATGGTCTGGGAAAATAGCCACTTTGAAATTTGTTGAAAGAGTTTGAAAAGCTTTGGCGCAACATGGTAGAGCGCACCTGTAACCTGAATGCGGAATTAAGAGAATTAGATGCTCAGGTTTAGAATTGGCTAAGTAGTGAGTTCAAGGCCCATCTGGGCTATGGATAACCTCCCTTAAAAATGAATGTGTGTGGGGAAATGGGTTGGGAGGGAGGGTCGGGGGACATGGGAGGGAGAGGGAACTGGCATCTACATATAAAATAATAAAAAATAAATATATATAAGAAAATAAAAAAATTCAAAAACTGATCTTTAATATTTTATGTTATTCTACTGTTTCTAGAAAAGATTCATTTATCACCATTGCAGAACATTTAAAGTTTTTATTTTTTTAAAAGACATATTCATAGGCTTTAAAATTTATGTGGTTTACATATTGTATGTAAAGTCAGAACCAGCATATTTTTCTTTTTTTTAATAGATGTGATTCATAGGTTCAACAATTATTTTTTAATGGGACTTTGTTCTGAACAACAATCTGCTGAATAAAAAACATAAAACAATGTAAATGAATTTTGATGAAGATGGTAGGAAGTAGTGTGTATGTATATTTAATACACAATACGCAATAGAAATGTGCAGTAGATGTGGGTATGGTTGCATATATTACATATCATAAATAGCCTCAAAATTCTATTGTCTACACGTACTGATTACTATCCATTCATAGCTATGTATGCATACTAACTCCTACTGGGTTTCTAAACTTACAGACTGATAGCTTAGAACCCTGTGCCCTTGAAAGAACATGTATTTGCAATGTTTTGTCTATGGCTTTAAGAGGTTCATGGTTCCCTTTAGGCATATTTACTTCAGGAGCTGAAGTGAAGAATTCTTGTTCTTCCCAAAATTTGAAGACAAAGTAGAGATACTAAGAACAACATGCACAAGGAGGAAGAAAATAATTTCGCTTGAGTCAAGGATTTTATAATAGAAATACAACAAGCAATTTTACTGTCAGCTAAAAGGCTTGATTTCCAAAAAGGCCATACATCCAAATGCGAGGAGACTCACACACCCTTGTCCACTAGTGTTCTGTTTGCAACATCAAGAAAATGAATCAGACTGGATGTCCATCAACAGATGAATGGGTGACAAATAGTTTGTTACACATACACAATGGAGTTTCACTCAACTGTGAAGAAAATGAAATTATGAAACTAATACGGTAACTTCCAGTTCTATTAATTTCCCTGAATTTAATAGAACTGGAAGTTATTGTATTAGTACTACATAACACAGGCTAAGAATGACAAATACTACATACTCTCTCTCATAAGCAGATCCTAGATTATAATTGTTGTCTACAAGCATTTATATGGTAGCTAATGAGAGTAGAAGCCAGGAAACTCTAAAAGATTATAAGATATGGAGAAGGAGGCTTTAAAGGGGCGTTGGATAGGTATAAGGGAAATGTAATATATGTGATATGAAAATGGAAGGGAAAATACCCGGGTCAGAAAGGTACAATAGGGGTATGGGACACAGAGACGGGAGACTATGTATGTCTGAAGATGCCATCAGAAACCCTGCATTCTTAGAAAAAAAAATCATCAGATAATGAGTCTGATTCTGAGGTTAAAATCCAGATTAATAGTAATTTAGTAATGAGGACTCATTCCTGATTATTCAGTCAGTGCAACACAGCACAAAGTTTTAACCAGAAACATTCTTGGGTAAGTAGGGACTGCAATTCTATGCAAATCGTGTTTACCTTACTTGATGCTGCTGAAACCAATTGGTGACTGGTTGGGTATATTAAAATATACCTGTAGTACTCTTCTATGTCAACAATAATGAAGTACTTCTGAATTCAAAAGGCAAAACATAAACTGCACACACTAGCTTGAAAAATAATGTTAATACAAATTAAATAAATCTTATTTTATTATTTCATAGCAAAGTTAAATCCAAAGTTAGTTTTAAATTTATAAGTTGTAAAACAACATTGAGTAAATAATCCTTAGGACATATCAGTGAATTAGTGGATTATTTGGAAATATTACTGAGGCGTTTTCCACTGTGTCCTTTCGTGAACTATGAACTGATACATCTCCAAAGGTTTATGTTATACTCTCTATAAACTACTTACTGAAAGTTATACTCTAGTAAATTGCCTTAAAGAGAAAAGGAGGCATTTTCACATACATGAAAACAAAGCAGATCTTTATTGATAATGTTTTAATAATTACACAAAGTTATGCATAAAAACAACCTTAGCAAAAAATTTTAACCCTTAACAATAATCCTGATTGTGAGCTATTTTACATTTTGTGGCATTTCTTTATCATTAGAGGTCTCAGCATGGTTTGTCATAGTAAGTGTTGTATTGCTTCTGTTGCCCCTAACTGGTAATTTAAACCTTACTAGAGTTAAGATTTTTGTTATTTTAAATGCTACAGTCAAAATCCCAGCAGCTTGCAGCCCACAAGGTGAGCTCCTAAGTTTGAATAAAAGAAGTTTTAGAAATTTAGCAACACTACGCACAATATTTGTTTCCATATGTAATTTCCATGAGCAAGGTTATCTCTACCCGATGTCACGCTAGTACAAAATACTGAGTACTTTTAATTTAGCATTGGTACTTAATCATTTCATTTCATTTTGTCACAGGAACATTCATTTAGAAAAATGACTTTTCAGACCTTGAAGATACTGTACTTGTATACATCATGGGATGTTTTAATTTATGTCGGTTTTTCCTAATTTGGGCATATTTGTATTAAGGATGTCTTTGTTCAGTTGGGCTGCTGTCTTCTCATTGTGACTTGACAAGGTGAAAGAGGCCGTCAATCTTTTGTGGCTATATATATATATATATATATATATATATATATATATATATATGTATATATATAAGGATGCAACCATGATAGTTTCATTCTAATGATCTAGCATGATGTGAAGGCCCCACGTCCCATCGCCATCATCCTAGGAGTTAGGGTTTCAGCACATAGAGATACAGGGACCCTTTAACATCAATGGTTCAGTTTCCACAGAATAATAAAACCCCTTTTAAATATCATTTGCCTTTGGAATGAATACTGTCTTGATCAAAGCATAACTGTGAACATGCACCTTCTCACAGCGACATCTAGAAGAATGGTATGATCTTATAGTGTCATCTACTAACAATGCATATTTAAAGGGCATTTTACAAGAGTAGGCAGGCTATTAACAATAAGGAAATTGAACCCTAGGTTTAATTAATGACATAACAACTCAACAATGTGAAAGTTTAATTTTAACTCCATGGAAATGGGTTTATTTTCTTTTTCCACCAAACTGATAGCGAAGGAAAAGGCTCTCCAGTCAAAGGCATCTATCTGCCAATGTGTGCTGTGTAAAGTTAATGGAAATTATATCACAGGCATTGAACTGGGTTCCTGAATTTAAAGTAATTTTTAATAGCAAAGAGAACTTGAGCCTGAAAAGATCATGATGGTAGAATAGCATCCAACATTTAGTTCCAATAAGCAGCAAAATCTAAACCCAAGCCAATAACCAAATCGACACGACTATCTTATACAGCAACACTGTCCTCATAAAACTAAGTATATGTAAGTTGTTATAAACCTTCAATGAATGGGAGTCCCATGCTGTAAGAACTTCTGCATAAGGGGAAAAACAATGATATGCAACAGCCTGTGCCCAACCCACACTCCAAGAGATGTTAACTGGAAAAGTTGCTCAACCTAGGGTAGGACTGGACAAGTGGTCATTAGTCATCAGAAGTGGAGTGATGGCTGTAGAAGGGATAAAGTGTGTCTTAACAAATGATTTCAGCTAGTAATTAACCTGGAAACTTTTCATATATCTATAAAAAATTCATAAGTTCTTTATTCTCATTTAATTAATGAATCTGGATATTAAGCATAAGTGGCCCTTACTATAAAAACAAAAGCAGAAAGAGACATATCTTATTGATGAAACAGCACAGAACCATGTACAGTTTTGCCAAGGGTGTGGAACCTGCATGCAAACAGGCCACTAGATATGAGTCTAGTCATCAAGAATACAGAATGGAGACCTCAGTGATCTATGTCACTTGGGTATTTGATGACAAAAATTAAGTCTGAAGGAATGAGTCTGCTACCGAAAGTTTTCAGCTCATGGTAGGAAGGACTTGTGATAGGGCAGATGAACATTCTTCAGAGATGAAGGCTCTAAAGCATGTACCTGAAGGATATTCAACTGTGCTCAACTACAGGGAAATTCAAGAAAGACTCTACAGTGTGAGTAAAGCTGTGCATTTAGAGAGTGGGACTGTGCATGCATGTGGGCCTCTCTATTTGGTAATGGAGCTCTATTTTTTGTGTTAAGGGTCTTTGCTTTATAATAAGTCACTCAGTGAGACTTTCTTTATCTGTTTTATTATACGATAAAAGGTGGGAAGGAAGTCCTAAATTTTGGACTTGAATTTTGGAAATGAAATATCAAGTTGTAAAGGAAGGGCAATGCAGTATTACTATTTATCTGTGTTTTGGTCACAGATATGATTTGCATGCACAGGCATGATTTGCATGCCAAAACTCTTAATTTAACAAAGGTAAAGCAACTTACTATGACATCGTGCTGGGACTCTGTCCTAGGGACAGGATCTAAAAAGTCAGAATTTACAAACCCTAGGTTTAAACAACCTTTCCTCTCTCCTGAAGGGCAAAACTTTCATGGCTATCAGCTCGTGGGGCTCTACATATATTAGTTTTCAGTTTCATAGTGTCTTAGAGAAAGAAGGCATACGTAGTTGAATGAAAGAAATAATACAGTGCATGCAAATCTTCTTTCCCCATTGAAACAGTAATAGCTGCCTTCACAGGATTGTCAGTTCAGCCAAAGGATTAGGAATTATTTAGTACTCAATGGCCCTCCCCAGTCTTCTCCCATCCCTCTCCTGCCCCCTTCCTCCCTGTCTATAAAAAATATCAACCAATAATATTGCATACCAGTTTTAAAAATGTTGGGAATGAAAATTATATCCTTAGAAATTCAGCATTTAATTATTTTTAGTTCATATTTTTTCACTTTTATGATTTTAGAATATGTGGAGTTTTCAAGCCTTTTACTATTTCAGAATTGTGCATTTAAAAGAGGAATAAAAGGTCCACTGGGAAACAGATTTATTTACTTTAAAGAAGTAAGTTTTCATTATGTAAAATAAGGTAATGCTTACTTCTTCTGTATCAGAAAGCTATGTTTGAAGATGAGCGAAAAAGTTCCTAACCTACTTTCCTATCTTCAATTTTTACCTTTATCATGCTTGCTAATTGCCTGGGTGTCCTTTAAGCATCTATTTTCATGATTCTTTCCCAGAGGCTTCGTTTAATTTTAAAAGTGAAGTTTATCCAGCCCTAATTATGTGAGAGCTCACTGCAGGCAAACAGAAAGAGATAGTAATGACCAAAACGTGTTCTCAAATCAGTTACATGGCTATCGCAGCAAGTTGCTATAAATATTTGATGACTAGGAAATGCAGCCATGGAAGGCAATACTTAGAAGCTAGTGACATTTGAAAATAGGAGTCTTTCCAAAAACAAAATTTCACTTGATAAGATTTTTTAAACATCTGAATTCATACTTTTTACATTTCTTTTATAAGTACCTAAAATTGTGAGAATACTTACAATTCCCATTATAATTAACAACCAGATACAAGAAGGCCCCATGGATTTCTTTGAGTAGGAATATTTACAAAATACTCTATCTGTGCAACTAAAGAAATATCAGTATTGTCATTGAAATGCACGTTGCTATATTGGCTTCAATGTCACAGTAAGCATTTATTTTAAACAGCCTGTTTATTTACTTTTAGATTTAATTTGGTGGGGAAAGGTTGCCATCAAAGTATTGTTTTGTTGTAGCTTGTCATACATGGGTGTTTTAAACATTGGTGAGATTTTTAAAACAACAACACAAAATTGGTAGGCGACCAAATCAGTATTACTTGCTAAGTCTGGAACAATATCCTAATACTCCCCATCATCATCATCATCATCATCATCATCATCATCATCATCATCATCTCACTGAGTCTGAAAGTCTGAATAGAAATACTATGACAGCTACTCTTCATGTCTCATTGCAGCTTAGAAGACCAAACCATGGAGAAATTATGTTTTCAGACAGTTTGTAAAAGAAACTGAGATTTGAACCAATGAATCCAGTTCATAACCTAGGATCCTTACCTCTCTATTTTATCTCTAAAGTATTCAGTCATATCCTGACCCACTGACTCAGACACTTACTTTTACACACACACACACACACACACACACACACACACACACGCACACACGCACACGCACACACACACAAAACAAAAAAAAACCCAAAAACAAACAAACAAAAACAAAAACAAAAAAACACCAGTTTAATTTTTAAAGGCAAATTAATTTAACTGATCTACAAAAATTCTATGTGTCTATCAGGCATTGTGGTGTTTAAATACACACATACTTGTGGTGTTTAGATAGATACAAACATTTAGTGTTTAAATCACATTCTACCCTCTAAAATATATTTTTTAATATTCTGAAATACACAGTATGCCATCTTTGCCTATTTTTATTGCAGCATAATATTCACTCATCAGCTTTCCCCATCTTACCCATCCTAGCATGAAATTAACTCTTTCAGGTTCCACATATGAATGACAGCTTACCACACCATGTACCAGTCTGTGTCAAGATTATTTCACTTAACATAATGTGTCCTTGTTTCAATGTGTACGACACGTGACACGATTTGATTTTATGGATATTACAATTCTGTTGAATATATGTGCCATCTTTTTCTTCCTTTATTCGCTGATAGACAATCGAGTTGGTGCTGCAAGGAATATTAGCGCTCAGGTTTCTCTTTGACATGATGATTTCTTTTTCTTTGGGTATATATCTGACAGCGGATTTTTGGAGCATATGATTATTTAATTATATTGCTTTCCCAACAACAGTGTACAAGGATTTCCTTTATTCAAAAAACAAAAAACAACAACAAAACAAACAAAACCTTTCCTACCACGCTCTCTCTGTTTTTTTGCATAGTATTTTTTTTTTTTCTGTTTGTTTGCTTTGTTTTGATTTTCATGGCAGCGTTTCTCTGTGTTACATCCCTGGCACTTGTGGAAACAGATATCTAAACTAGGCTGGTCCTGCACTCAGAGATCCACCTTTCTCTACTTCCTGGATTCTCAGATTAAATGAATGCTTCACCGCTGTCTGGCTGTATAGCCATTCTTAGTGGAACAATGAGGTGTATTTTTTTTCTTTGCTTATAAGACATTCTCTGCTGGCCATTTGTGTGTGTGTGTGTGTGTGTGTGTGTGTGTGTGTATGTGTGTATGTCCTGTTGACAAAATTTCTTTGTTTTTTTCTCAGCCCTTTTATTGTCTATATATAGAAAGACTACTAATTTTTTTTTTGAGATAATCTTGTATCCTGCCACTTTGCTGAAGGTGTTTATCAGTTGTACGAGTTTGAAATCAAGAAAATACCTAAACATAATAAAGTAGTGTATTGCAAACCGACACACAAAATATTTCTTTAAGGCAATTGCCTGCCATAAAATCTTGTTGCTTGCTTTTTTTTTTATTACAAAGTTTTAAGGTTTCTCAGATGTTCTGGATATTGATTCCTTCTCAGGTGTTATGTTTACACATTTTATCCCATTATAGAGGTTGTTTGGACTTGGTTAATTGCCTTCTTTGCCATACAGAAGGCTTCTGGTTTGGCCTGGCTATACATAACCTAGTTATTTAGTTATATTCTCATGTGGGAAATTGTACCTACTAGCTAAATTTTGCCTGCATTTTTCCTAGAGCTTCACTCCACTTAGTTCATGATTATGATTGTATGTGCACAGGTCTTATTACTACGCATACTCATTTGTTCTTCGAAAATGTTAAAATATTTGTCAATAAAGACTTAAGGGTGAGTTTTGCAATCTTCCCAGGATTGTATGTTAAAAATGAAAATATGGCTTATTCTGATTCAGTAGTTTTCATATTTCACAAAATTTAAGAATCAATTAAAATAATTCTCTCTAAAATATTTAGTTTTTTCTTTACATATTTTTGCATGCTTAAGTACTAAAATGAGAAGAATACTTAAGTAATGATAATCATGAAGAGCATCATTCATGGAGGTCATTTAGCAGTGGATGGGAATAGGAATCAGATTTCAAATTTGAGCTATAAGTGCTATTGAAGATAGATGATTACTAAATAAAATGTCAGTTTGCCATTATATTTCCGTCACCATGTAAATGCCATTATTGTAAATCATTACATATCATAGCACAAAACGTGAGTCCATTGGAATAAAAATTGATCTCAGTTACTTGGAAACGTTTAGGATGTTTATTATTAGACTTTGGTGTATTGGAGAAAAGGTACCTAAGGAAGGAAGGAAATTAGGAGATCCTGTGTAAATTTCCTTGTTTAAGTTGACTTTTGTTGTTGTTTTTTTCCCCCACCTTTTATAAAACTGAGATTAGTAATATTCTCACAAAACTCTAAGTTCAAAATTTCCCGCAGTAGTGGATAACTTTAAAATTTAACCTTTCTTAATAGAGAAATTCTTGAAGTATTAGAAAGATACTCATGTGACACTGTACTTGGTATTTTGTGAAGTCATGAAACAGTTAAACGTCAATATTTTTTTAAAAGACATAAGCTCAAAATGCTTCAATTTAGAATAAGTATTTTTGCTATGAGCTCAGACTGCTGCTTTCAATTTCCCTTTTGTCTCTGTAGACTTTAGAAGACACCTCTTTAACTTTCTATTCATTTTTAGACCAGACTTTACATTCAAATACGACATAGATGATGACAGATCAACAAAATGAAATGAAATCAGCAGCATGTGTGAGTGAGAACTTTCCAGAACTTTAAAAGCTTGCCCTCTAAGTGGCACTTGACATTCCTTTTAGACTTTGCTGTCTGCGGTAGTTTGAAAGAAATTGGTCCCTAAAGGGAATGGCACCATTAGGAGGCATGGGCTTATTGGAAGGACTGTGTCACTGTAGAGAAGATCTTTGAGGTCTCATATATGCTCAACCCACACCCAGCGTCTCAGTTCACTTCTAAGATGTAGGATTCTTAGCTACCTCTCCAGGACCAGGACTGCCTGCGTTCTGCCACATTCCACCATGATAATAATGTACTAAACCTCAGAAAATGTAAGCCACCTCAACTAAATAGTTTTCCTTTATTAGAGTTGCCATGGCGTCTCCTTATAGCAATAGAGACTCTAACTAAGATACTGTTTCTTTCTCTTCTGATTATATTCTTGCAACTCTGTCTACTAAATACCAATCTTCTTTTCAAGGTCCAAATCTTTTCCCTTAGCTTAGATGATTCTAGCCTTTAATGTCTACAAGGTATCTTCTCTTCCCTTGGGTATATACTCTTAGGGAAATGATAGGCCAGGAACATGCTTGAGATGTCACATCCATGATCTGTTCTAGCCCAAGTCATATCCTCACCATAAGAACATGTATTCTTTTATTGCTATATGCTTTTTAAAAAAGATTTATTTATGTATCATGTATACAGTGTTCTGCCTGCATGTATCCCTGCAGGCCATAAGAAGGCACCAGACTTCATTATAGATGGTTGTGAGCCACCATCATGTGGTTGCTGGAAATCAAACTCAGGACCTCTGGAAGAACAGGCAGCACTCTTAACCCCTGAGCCATCTCTACAGCTGCTATATGCTTTCTGAATCTGTTTTTTTTTTTTTTTTTTTTTTTTTGCTTTTACTACCACAGGTCATATCCTCTACTATTATTTTAGTACATGACTCTTGTAAGTGAGGAAAACATCTGTTTCCCAAAACCATATTACCGTTCTCACTAACACTTGACTTATTTATAAACATATGTACTGTCATGTCTTTTAGAGATTTATGGTGATATTTATTGACATAAAATTACACAGATTAAAAAAGGGTGTCTCCGAACTGTGGTTACACCTTGTACCTCATGTATTTAGTTGAAAATATTTACTTTTATATTAATTCTCAACTTGTTCTGTCCCCTTCTTCTCGGTGCTCAGCACCTCTATGATGACATTTATGTTTCATGCTCCTGCTCTATAGCTGGTGCATTCATCACTCACAATGTAGCAGTTCTCTGGGCTTCATTGCACTTTCTTCACCTCTGACCCCTCTGCTCACCTGTTGGCCGCCACCACCAGAAACAAACAAACAAACACAAACAAAACCCTCTCCATCTGGTTGGTCTCGGGTTTATTATATGTTTTTCTTACTGTAAATGTGATTCCATAAATTTTACATATTTTTAGCACTAATCTAAAATTAAAAGCTGTATATAGAAACACACTTAATTACCATAGCTGTTGATCAAAGAGCAAGGTGAGAGAATTGACTTGTTTATTCTAAGTCAGAGTCTGGAAGTTTCCAATGAAATTCAGAATTTTTCCGAGGCTCCCCATCTGTGAAGTTCAAGTCATTACAGATTAATAGTCGTACAGTTTAGGCAACCATTGAGCTAAGCCAAGCCAGTACAGTGAGAATGGACAACATCACCCTTACCTTTTTTGTAAACTTAAATTTTTTTGAAGAAGATGAACTAAATAAGGAGAGGTGACTTTTGAATACAAATGGAAACCGTAAGAATGTGTGATGGAAACATAAGGCTAGGAGTTAATTCAGGGGCCAATGAAAGCCTTTATAAAACATGACAGTTGGCATTTAGAATTGAAAAGCAAATATGAATTAGTGAAGTAACTGGTGGTTTGGGGTTGTGTGGGCAGAACTCAACACACGACAGTTGACTCTTGTGAAGCAATTGCTAATCAAAGATCGAATCATTTGCTAGCTTTGTTAATTAGAGAGATAAGATGTATAGAATCACGAGGGGTTGATGTATGACAGTAGATGCACAATGAGGTACCTCTCAAGACCCATACTTCATATGTATTTCATCTTGAATGTGTTTGAGAACCATGTTTCACATGTATTTCATCTATAATGTGTCTTTAGCTTGTTGGGATTGTGTTTGAAGGTATTCTCTTATTTAAAGCTTCAAATTTCCCTCAAATCTTTAAATATGAGTGAACATTCCATCACTTTGCATTCTCTTAGAATTTATAATCCATTTCACACTATTTTAAGATCACATATATTCTCTGGTTATTTTAACCATTCTATTCTTTCCAGCGCTTCCTACTTCCTTACTCCAAATTCCGCCCAGAGCATATATTTCTTCTTTCTCACTTTGGTTTTGTTCTCTCCTAGTTGCATTTATCTCCATGGCTTAACTCTCTTGTCCCAAGCCAGTCTCTTATCCCAGGGTAGCTTATCCAAATTTGTTAAAAATTTCCTCAGATATGATTATACAGAAATATAAACAGAATATTTCAAAGTATGTTTTTATTTAGCACAGCAGTTTAAGTATCTAATAACAAAACTGTAAGGTATATAGAGAATTTCTAATATGTGTGTTTATTTTTTATGGCATTGTTTCTATTTTTATATTTATAAGACAGACATTAATATCAGATTGAAGATTTCATAAGTGATACCATGTTACAAGCAGTTTTCCCACCAGCCTGGTTCCAAATAACACACAGAGACATTGTATTAGATATAAAGCTGTTGGCCAGTTACTAGTGTTTCTTATTGGCTAGCACTGTCTTAAATATTAACCCATTTCTATTAATCTAAGTATTTCCACGTGGTCTTATTTTACCAGAGCAAGGTTCTGGACCTTCTTCTCAAGTCCCTATATCTTGAATCTCCACTACTACATCTCCCAGAATCCTTCTTGTCTCTTAGTCCCGCCTATCTTACCTTCCTATTGGCCAACAGTGCTTTATTCATTAACCAATAAGAGAAACATATTTACAGAATGACATCTCCCATCAGTACCATGGTAAGGTAACCTGAGTAATCAAACCCTACTGCTTTAGCTACTTTATCCTATTGCTAATCTTAATCACCTTGATCAAAGCAACTTAAGAAAGGAAGGATTTAATTTTACTTAATGCTCCACCCTGTGCCCCATCGTGGTGGGAGCATCATAGTGGTAGTTGCTTATGGCAGCTCTTATATTGTATTTATAGTCAGGAAGTAGATAGTGGGCAGGAAGTAGACTCCAATTCCTAAAGAGTCTAAAGTCTTCCCCCCAAAGTGCTACCAACCAGGGACCAAGGTACCAAGCACATGCACTTAGAGGGTACACATCACATTTTAATCCTAATAATTACATGTGAAATTTGAAAAGTGATGCCTCACAAAGGAGATCTAGGCCATATTATAATTCTAACAGACATGCATATGTTTACTCTGTCAATCCTGTGAAGCAGGGAAGCATGCATGTACCTGCAGAGAACTGCTTCCTTCCTATCTTGATCCAACTCAATGCAGATTTCTGGAAAAATTTGCAGTAAGAATAATTAATGGTACTCACAGACATTTCCCAAATACATTATACTCTTTACTCTTGAGTTTTCCCCCATAAAACAGAAGTGAATCTAACATAAACTATATTTTTTACTTTATGTATACAATTAAAATGTTATTATAAAGAGCTTGCAAATAAAAAAAATCACACACATAGAAATTAACCAGACCAAAAGTCTATACACCTCAAGTAATTCCTGTCAATTTGAAGTAGCCATTCTAAAGCTGTGGAGCTTCAGATTGTATTTTAAAAAAGTCTAAACTGTATATTAGTGATATTTAGCTTAAAGTATTTTCATACTGAGGTATTGACTGTGGTCTTGGTGCTTATATTTATGTTGTAAATCTAATGTAGGAAAAAACTGTTCACAATAGAAGGAAGTGAAAATAAATGCTGACATGATGATCAGTAATGGGAACCGTGTACAGATGACCCTTCAACCTTGAGTCATATTAAGCTTTCTTGACTTTTCTTAAAACTAAAGCTGATTCACCGCTTTGGTCACATCTAGGAAAGGTCAGGAGATACAGTCAAATATAATAAATGGGGATTAGGATTAAGGACTTAAATTTGTAGTCTGTCCTGGCAAAAGTGTTGTCTATTCTTCAAGGACTCAACACTCATGTTTCTGTGGAGAGAATTGAGATTGTGGCTTCCACCTCTTTACATCTCTTGAGGTGGTGGGACCCGGGAGAATGAAGCCTAAACATGAGGCTAACTAAAGTCTCGTGTAATAGCCAACTTTGTTCAGAGCATGAACGGTTTATACTCTGAGGGTTAAGAAGAGTCACCTGAGTGAACTATACAATCATAAGGACAAGCCACACTTGGAAAAAAAACATGTTCTTCCATAGAGGTACATGAAGAAATAACAGTAGTGAGTTGTAATGAATAAAGTAAACTCACTCCTATCTACCACTCCTGGGAGTGACACGAACGCCCATTCCAAGAGCATTTGAAGAAACTGAGGTCACAAGACTACTGTTCCCTTGGCGTTTTCTCCCATGAACTTAAAATTCCCTTTTCATGAGTCTGTTCTCAGACCGTGTTCCGACATCAACCCATGTTTAGCTGGTCTATTTGAACAATGAGCACCTGCCATTAAAGAATGTATGCAAAGGTTGTCTACTATGGCATAATTGGAATAAAATATCCTAAAATCGTTTAGGGTAAGTATCTTAGATGTTCTGCTGCTGTTACAAGAACGGGAGACAAACAACTTCAGAGGTTTTGTTTGAACCTGAGATGAGACAGAATATCATGTCTGTGAGAACATAAGGCTAAAGAGGCTGACCTCATGGCAGAATGCAGGCAGACAGGATGCGGGTGGACTAAGCATAACAGGATACAGCCCACAGGGACATGTCTCGGTGACCCACTCTGTAAACTAGACCTCACCTCTGTCAGATTTCCAACAATGCCATCAAATTATGCATATACCAGTGGATGAACTTACTGATGAAGTCAGAGTCCTCATTATTTTACCAATGCCCCAAACCTCATTCAGGAACACAGCCACCACATAGGCCTTCATTTAATGAAGGTTTTGTGTACAGGAGGCCAGAAAGAGTATGACTAGCAGACGGACTGAAGGGGATATTTGGTTGGATTAAGGTCTCAGTTTTGTGACATACCTAAATCAGGAACCTAGATCGTAACAGATTCCGTATTTGATGTGTACTACACATCTGGAAGTATGTGGTAGTGTGTATTGACCAAGATGACTTTAATACAACTCAATGTAATCATGGATATAATGGTTCCAACAAAGTCATTCTAGCATTGTGAGATGCCCAGTTTTCCAAACCCCATTTGTTAAAGGTGTTATACCTTCACAATGTGTCCGGCACTGACAGTATAAAGGCTGTTACTTTCTGTGTGTGTTAATTTTGTCTGCTGCCATTTTGCTCATCAGTTTTAAAAGATTCCTGGTGTAACTATTAGGGTCTTTTTATGTATAGGCTCATAAACAAGGATTGGTTTTCTTCCTTTCCTACTCAATTTCCCTTGATCTCCTTCTCTTGTCTTCTTTCTCTAGCTGAGTAGGGATGGAGAGAGTGGACATTTTTAACTTGGTCATGGTTTTCTGTAGAAATGCCAAGTGAATTTTTCTTCATTTTGAATGATATTGAGGGGGTTGGAAGAATATAGATTTTTGAAATGGAAAGGGAGATAAAGTGGAGAGAGGTTTAAGTGGGGAAAGTCAGAGAGCTTAGAGCATAATAGAGGCTTGAATAACTATTACTAAGGATGATAGCATCTACTCTAGACTCAGGTCACATTTGTGATCATTGCTTGGTAGGTCTATTCTGGAATGCTTTATCAATCAATTTTATCTATAGTAATGATATTTGAAGAAACTTTTCTATCATACCTAACCTCTACTTAAAAAAAGAAAAAACCCACGGATGACTAGGTACACTTGAGAGGAACTTGGAAAGACAATTTAAAAAGCTTTCAGGAGCCAAGGATGGAATACATTGAAAGACTAAATAAATAAATTAGTAGTGTATAATAACTCAATATCTAAAGCAAGTCTGTCCTTACTGATATAAATAAGTAATTTGATCAATAAACAAAGAGGAGAATTACCAGTGATTTATGCGAGCATTCTGCCCTCAAGGAAGTGGACTGGAAGTCCTGCTTCTTAATTGCAGGTTGTCAGTGCTAACTCCTTTAAAATAAGACCTTCCGTATCCTGAACGATGCTGCCCCAAGCTGCCAGAATCATACACATCCAAACTGTCAAGGTCACTAGAAAAAGAATAGTCTGGGAAACTGTCACAGCCAGCAGCCGGGCTAAGGAGACTTGGCAACAGATAATAATGTGATACCCCAAGAGAATTCCTCAACAGAAGGACCTTAGGAAAATGATGTCTGAATAAAGTGTAGATTCAGTGATATTGGTCCATTATTTCTAACAAATGTAAGTGTAAAAAATGGGGGAAACTTAATATAACTGCTGCTATGTTTTTGCTATTTTACAGTACTGGGGATTGAATCTATAGTCTTTAGCATGCCGGGCAAGTGCTCTATCCACTGAGCTAAGTTCTGAGAATAACTTCTGCTTTTTATTTTTCTTAAAATTTGAGACAGATTCTAAGTTACCTGGACACAATATCCATGTAGTTTATGTAGGGACCTGAACTTGTTTCTTCTCCTCTAGCTGTCAGAGAAGCTGGGGTGGATCAAAGTTCCACATTTCTTAAAAAAATTAAAAAAGCAGGAATTCTTAACAACCAGAGATTCAACAGCATTTCTGAAATAGCACAGCTAAAGCTATAATCCCCTCTAACTTAAATACACATGGGTTTATAAAGCATTAAAATTTTTTTATGTCATCATTTGTATATCTGAATTGTTTAGCATGGTGGCTTTATGTTCCCAACACATATGGGACAGGTGTTTATGGACAGAGTGAGTTTACTTTAAAGTCAGCTTTTCTTATTGCTTAAAATTACTTGATAGAATTCAGTTATGTTATTCTGAAGTTTTGTTATCCTAAATATTCTGTATTTATGTAAGATATAGCATGCTGGTAATATATTTTCATAGCCTTTGATGAATATCCAACAACTGCGAGCATTACTAATCATCAGTATCATCAAACTATGCATGTTAGTGATAACTGAATGTTAGCGATTTACTTAATGCAGACAGATTCACGCTCAGAGAGGCCTAAGGAAGGCTGGCCTGTCATCTGTAGCGTTTGTAATTTATTATCACGATGTCAACAGTAATAATAGCATATAAAACATAATTCCGTAGATAAGTACAATAAAATAGCCTGTAGCATTTTCTGCAGAAATCAGTAATAACTCAGACAGCCTTTGTTTATTCAGAATAGAATAGACATTTGCCTGGGAGGAAGCCCACGTGTGGTTTGAGGCTCAAGGATAGTAATCCAAAATTCACATGGGATTTTGTGAAACAAATTATTGGAACATATTAACTGTATGAAATTCTGGGTTTTGTTTTGGCATTTTCATATATATGTTACACACACACACACACACACACACACACACATACACATACATACACACATACATCTTCTATTTTGACCATATTCTATTCTACTGGCTGCCTTCTTCCAACATTATCTCTTTTCTCCCTGTGTGTGTGTGTGTGTGTATGTGTGTGTATGTGCAAGTGTTTAAATTTAGATTCTACATATGAGAGAGACTATGCGAAACCAATTTTACTGATAAAATAGGATAGTCTCTTTTCACTTAACATGATGGTTCCCATTTACTTTTTTTTTTTTTCTAAAATGGCATATTTTTTTTAACTACTTGTGGGTGACTTAAACTGTATATAGCCTAATTTTGTTTTAACTTTTCTTTTGTTATTGAAGTTGGAGTCTGTTTTTTGTTAAATGTGCTGTTCGCCAACAATGTTCTGGTAAAATTTTGTTTTTTTGAGAAATTCTTATTATAGAGGGATGCTTTATAATCTATTGTATTATGCGGTTATGTTAGTCTGTATATTACTCAAGTACTATAAAACCTTCATTAAAGTTTAGTTATTTTTTACTTTAACTTTCTTTTGAGCGTTTACTACATGTATGCTGTATTCACATCATTTCAACCCTTCTCTCTCCCTCCTCCAACTCTTCCTGTATCCCTCAATTCCCTCTCAAATTCATCGTGTCTTCTATAGTTATTAATGTTTCATGTCTACATGTACGTGTGTGTGTGTTTACTTGAGCCCCTTTACTATCACTTATGTGTATATGTTCTTTTAGGAGTTTGCCCATGGAGAAAACTGATTTCCCAGCAAATGTTCAATCTCTACACATCTGGACATACTCATATCTTGCCTGTGTTCCCTGCTTTGTTTCGTCATTTGTCTTCCTTTCCCAAATTAGACTTCATACTGGAATTTGAGAAGTTGCATCATTTTTTTTTCAATGTTTTGCTTCTGGAAAATGACATTTGAGAGTATTGTTAGAACCTTTCTAAGTTTACTTCTCATGAGGAAGAGATAGTAACACTGAGGAAGGAGAATTTCTCAACACATTAATTCTTGTTAATGTGCAACACAATGAGATCATTACAACCACATTCAGTTTAACGTGTTTCCTATTATGTCACACTACTGTTCTTCAGTAGGTTTTAGTTTTATAGTTTTATTTATTTTTTAGCGTCAAGGAATGAGGATTGGAGGCTGACATGGTGTTAGGTACCTTCAAATACAATCGCTTGTAAAGGTGAGGCCTGGGTAATATAAAGACGTCTTACCCCCTACAATAAAGGAGTTGTTTCAGTTCATAATAAACACTACAGGTGGATAAAACCAAATGCTAAATGGATTCTTTTAATACAAATGTAGTGCTACCTCTTAATAAAATTGTTTCAATAAAGAGAAAGAAAACTTAAATTGAATAATATTGAACCAAAATGATGTCATGCTTATTAAACTGTTTGCTTCTCAGTGTTATGTTTGCTGGTCTGTTAAAATCAATTGAAGGTCAGAAGTTAGAAATTACTTCATTGAAGTCAAAACTATAGATGTGCCATTTTATATGCTCATGCATTTTAGTACATGAAGCTAGTCACAAATACATAATTTTACATTTGTGAATTTCTACTTGGTAAACAATACTGAGAATTTTCCACCAAGCACTTCTTCTGAATATAAAGTAAAATTTGCTATGACTATGGAAGGAAAGTGTGAAGTATTATGGGATGATTTAAATCCAAATGTCTATTATACAACCTTTAATTGCAAAGAGAATTGTATTAGTCATGCAACCATCTGGCTTCAAGTGTTAGATATGAGTAACTTCCCAGGTGATATTGGCTAAGTCAGACACCACTTTAATTGTTTCAGATTTTTGATATGTAATGGCACACCTAATAAAACTTTTCAGTATCTCATGGGGTGGATGAGAAAATTCAGTAAAAATGATTATTGGGAGATTATGAAGTTATCTCAAAGCTACACTATTATAGCCATTGATAGACAAATTCCTATAATGTAATGGTAACTTGGCAAGGAACTGAAATTCAACAAAATGAAGGTGTAGGGGCTGGAGAAATGCTTAGTGATGAAGAACACTGCCTGCTTTTTCAGAGGCCTCAGGATTGATATCAGCCTCGACATGCCACTTCACAAACATGTCAGACTCTAGTTCTGGGGGATCCCCCTCTGTTCTCTGGCTTCTGTGGGTACTTCATGCACGGTGAACAGATGTACATGCAGGAAAACACCATATACAATTTTTAAAATGTAATTGTAAATTTAATTTTAATCATTTTTTATTTTACCACAACAACCACTAAGTTGTTATAGAAAAACAATATTAAGTTATAAGTCAGAAAATTCTAGAAATGCTTGGATAGTAAATTGCAGAGACTTTCATGTTGAACCTAAAAATAATTTTCTTTCAAACTATGCTGTTCAGTGCAGTGTGATAACAGTTTGCTAATGGCATTATCTCTGATAGTATTTTACTAACACCCAGTATTCGTGATGCTCTGTTAACATGTGAGAAATCTTGTAACATCTATGAAATCTGTATACTTTTAATTAAAATGAATTTTAATGAAGATTTTTTTCAAGATACGATTTTTTTATATAGCAAACAGCTTTGGCTGTCCTGGTACTTGCTTTGTAGATGAGGTTGGCCTCGAACTCACAGATATTACCTGCCTCTGCCTCTGTAGTGCTAGGATTAAAGGTATGGGCCAGCACTGCCTGGAAAATATCTATACTTTTAAATATGAAGATTCCTGTCAACCTAAAATGATCCCAGTTTCTTTTAAATCCTGATATATAAATTTATAGGAATGAAAAAATGTGTAGGAACAATGGACATATGTTAGTTGTTCCTTGAATATATATATATATATATATATATATATATACGCACACACACACATATACACACATATATTACAATATATTACACACACACACACACACACATATATATACATATAAAATACAACATATTTATACATCAAAGATAAGACAAGGAACCTCTTCAAGTCCAGAGATAATTTCTTGATTCAATTTACAGACACACACCTAGGGCTTACCAGGGACAAATTGCTGTTAAATGCTTTCTTTAATGCAACAAATACTAAATCGGCCTGTATAATTTATTGGACTTTACATAGACTTAACATGTATTATAATCTCATGTGAAAGGTAAATAAGCCCCTGCATGAATAGTTGTTATTTTTGATTGATCAGTAATTAAATGTCTTAGCAACAACAAACATACAAGCAAGAGACTATTGGTTAAGGAAACAATGTTATCCCCTGAATCTCCCTTTCATGTCGCCCAACTTCTGCTGTACCACTTAAAATGGTACTCTGCTGATGTAGTCCTTGTCACTTGATTGGCTTTGAGGCACGAAGGTCACATGTCACGCCGTGCAGGATGAGCAGCGGGAGAAGAGGGACTTTGGACTGGAGATCCTGTGATTCTGCTAAGGGGTTAACAGACTGCAGATAGAGAAAGTGAAAAGAGAGAATGGGTTGAGGGAATTTTCAGCACTTGCCAAGATTGATGGTACAGAAGAAATGAAGTAAAAAGATGCAAATCCTCTCTGAAGCCATGCTTAGATTAAGGATGAGTGAGAAAAAAAAAAAAAAAAAAAACATGGGATGGATGGGTAGGTACTCAAATTAAACCATTTATATCAGTTTTAAATTGCCAGCAGTTAGGAGATGATTCAACTCCCATCCACACATTCTATAGATTGAGAGTCATTTTTAATCTTTACTGTCATTACATGGTGCCAGATGGGTTTCTAAACAAATAATGATTTTTGAATTAGTAATCGCTAGGAACTAAATAACAAAATTATTATACCAAAGAATTACTAGTTTTGACACCTACATATGATCAAATAATTCTTTCCATTTTTCAGTTTTATGATTATATTTATAGATGAGTTACACATCATGTTGTTCTTGCATGTATTATTCACCTTAAGAACTGTGTTGTTATTAAGCTTCTGGGGACCTTTAAGGATTTCATAAACAAAAATGTGCTTGCTCATTGGCTCTGATGCACCATATCTGATGCTATGGCCGTTTTCCTTTGTACATGTCTAGTGCAAAGGACATAGAGTTCACAGCAGAACTTCTTCTAGAACATTTCCTTCAATTGCCTTTAACAAAGAACTTCCCAAACTCTAGCTCCAGCTCTCTTCTTTTTCTCTGCTGTGAGTCTGGAGTTGGGGTAACTACACTGAACGGAGGGAACGGGGCCCAGCTTCACGGCTGCCTGATAGTGGTGTTACTTCCTGGCCTTGTGTTCTGTGAACCAATGCAATTGAGGAGTGAAGAATTAGTGTATGTTATCAACTGGTGCTAGCATGTGATGTAAAAAACAAACAAACAAACAAACAAACAAAAAAAGGATGTTCTGTTCGGGACCTGAAAAAGAACCGAAACTCAAAAATTTTAATCCTAGCTACCAATGATGCTTTGTGTGGGTCTGAAGTAGTCTGTCTTGGTGACCTGGGGAGGAACCTCAAATCCTGAAGGTGTCTTTGAATAATTATGGTATTTCTATTCTGTAGCTTTCAGGTTTCCCTGGGGAGGGGTCCTGTTGACATTGCTCCTCAAGGTTGCCTAGCACTTTAAATCACTTCTACAGAAATTCTTGACTACTTCCTTTTCCAAGGTATCTCCAGTTTTTTTTTTTTTTTTTCTTTTCCTTTTCCTTCCCAAGATTCTGCTTTTGGTAGCTTTTTCTCTGTTGGAAGAACCAGGCCCACAGCCTGCCATTGAAAAGTTACATCAATCTTGAAACCAAGTTTTTTCAATACAATCTGAAACATGTAAATTGCAAAACTTCTTGCAGAATTTTGTACATTTATAGTCATTCTTAACTTTTTCTCTATATCTATGGCTTTTGTGGGGGAGAAGAGGTGATTTCTACCTGTTAATTGGGACTTAGTCATCTTTTGAATAGCATCCTAATGTGTTTATATTTCTTCTGAAGCAGAACAAAAGCTTAAAAAAGTCAACTGAATTATGAGGGGCAGGACAAAGGAAATCAAAGACCATTTTTTGCATATATCTACATACAAAAAACTTAAACATATACATTTTATGAGGATTGAAGTGAATTTGAGTGGGAATTCATTTGGTTCATTTGGTGTTGACTCAAATTTTCTCATTGTACCATGATTTCTGCTTAAAATATGCCCTACTGTTTGTGTGAATTGCCTCACAATTAAAGAAACTCAGTCTTCAATTCTTAAATACGTGATGGCAAATGTTACTCTGCCCACACACCCTCGATGTTTGTTAAAGACCTGGAAACATATGCTTCTGCTAGAATCATTTTCTTCCTTGATACACCCCCTTCCTGCTCTGCAATTGCTAGTGGGTGAAAATCTAAAAGCAGCTCAAGTATGAAATAATACCTTTTTAAAATGACTGCTTTAGATGAAAAAAAAAAAAAAAAAGAAAAGAAAAAGAAGCGAAAAGTAAGAAAAACAACCACAAACTGTAAAGAAATGGTATTTCTTTATCCATGTAAGCTTCTAAACTGTGACATGAGTAATTTTTTAGTTTTGAAATCTTTTGCTAAAATACACATGTTGCTTTTTGTGCAGGGTGAGAGATTTGGACCTAATTTCATTCCCTCCATGTAGGCATCTAGTTTTCCCAACACCATTTGTTGAAGAGAGTGTATTTTCTCCAGTGAGTGTTTTGACATGTTTGTTAAGAATTAGGTAGCTCCAGCTACATGGTTTTCTGTCTATTCTGTTCTGTTCAATTTATCTACATATTTCTGCTCCCTTTTTCTTGATTTTGGTACAGTGGCTCTGAAACATACCTTAAAATCAGGTGTAACGATATCTTAACTTTATGTTTTTTCCTTTTTAAAGTTCAGTTGACTCTCAGACCTGTAGTGTTTTGCAAATTCAACACAGTGTCAAATTGCCTCCTGAATACCTATGTTTATGCACATATATTCATGCTGCTCATGCCCTTGGTTGGAGAAGATGCTCCTTGTAAGGAGGCAGTAGTTAACGCTGAGACTTATAACTGGTCAAAGTGATAGGAATAAATGTCTCTTGGGTGTTCAGTGTGAAAGGATTGTGGGGAAACAACTTTTGTGTTTCATTCTTCCAGTGTTCCCAATGCCAGCCCCAGGAGGTTTGGTGCTCCTGTGGGTGTGATGTTGGTGGTCTAAAAAAGTTCTGAATATATATATATATATATATATATATATATATATATATATATATATATTATCTGTCTTAGTCAGTATTCTATTGCTGTGAAGAGGCACCGTGACCACAACCACTCTTTCATAAAGGAAAATATTTAATTGAGGCTTGCTTGCAGTTCAGAGTTTTAGTCCATTATCCTCACGGCAGGAAGCAGGGTGCTATACAGGTAGATATGGCAGCTGAGAGTCCTTCGTCCAGATCTGAAGGCAGCAGGACAAGAGAAGGACCCTGGGCCTGACCGAGGCTTTTAAAACCAGCTGGGCCACACACACTCCAACAAGGCTACACCTCCTAATAGCGCCACTCCTTGGTGAGCAAACATTCAAACCTATGAGCTTATGAGACCAATTCTTACTCAAACTCCCACTTACCTAGTCCTTCCTTCTGTGAAACCCCAATCTATTTCTCTTCCGTTCCCCACAAACCCAGTTCCTCTGCTATTCTCCAGAATCCTTGACTACCTTCTTTTATGTGCCCCGTAATAGCCCTTTACATAGGCTCATAGTCCTCACGGGATTTTGAAAGATCATTCATTTTCTCTCTTTTCTAGACCATGTATTTTTTTCTTTTTATCACACAGCACCAACACAAAGCTCTATTTGCAACCATTTTCTAGATGAATTAGTATGTATGGTTTATTTCCAGTTGCTGTTTTACATGCATTTCCTGCATCCATTACACATGCCATTATTTGGGAATTTTCTACATGCATATATGTTTCCCACCTAGTTCCCTCTCTTTAACAGTTACCTTTTCAATACATCTGATAAAACACCCAAAGCAAGGCAACATATAGAGGAATTTATTTGGCCTTATGGTTGCAGAAGTTTAAGGTCTATGATGGTGGAGCAAAGACATGGTGGCAGGAGCTGCAAGCTGAGAGCTTGCACCTAGAGCCACAAGTACAAAGCAGAAGGAGGGTTCTGGAGGGAATGTGATTGAATCTTTCAACTCTCAAAGCCTGACTCCAGTAACTTCCTCTATGAAGGATACACTTTCTAAGTCTCACCAAACAGCCACACAAAATAGGGAGCAAGTATCCAAATGTCCAATACCACAGTGAACATCTCACCTATCCGAATGTTCCCCATAACCTCCCCCACTTTTTCCTCAAGGCTTCATAATTCTCTTTCTCTTAATAACTTACTTAGTCCTTTTAGTAAATAGTTGTAGCCCTAGAGACAACATCCCTGATGAAAACCTATTCTCTTTTACCGAGCAGTCATCATTGCCAATAGCTCCAATAGCTTTTTGTGGGAACCCTTTAATCCCTTCCCTATCCACACAGGGATTGCTCTTGTGTAGATTATGCTTGTGAAGTTCCAGTTACTATGATTCATGTGTACAATGTCTTCTCATATGCTGCAAATTCTATCTCACTGTAGACATCTACTACTTAATAGCGCTTACAATCTTTCTTTGACTTCTGTGGTGTTCCCTGAGGCTTGAGGCTTATGGATATCTCATTTAGAGCTAAGAACTATACCATTTCTTATTCCCTGAATGTTGGCCAGTTATGGGTCTCTGTATTATTCATTATCTATTGCACACAGACACTTTTCTGATGAGCACTGAAAGATGCATTAATCTATGGGTTAACTAGAAGAATTTGAGGATCAGTTTAATGCTATGCCCATCTTTGCAGAGTAAAAGTCTCGGGCTCTTGCCTAGGACCTATGAAGTCATCATTAATAGTATTTTTACCCAGTTACCAGTATGAGGCATAAGTTCTGTCTTTTGGAGTGGATTTGAAATCCAGTCAGAAATTATTTAATTACTTCCAAAACATTCATGCCAATAATGTACCAGTGGCAATACCTTCCTAGTCCAATCACTATTGTTATTAAAATAGTTTACATATGGTTAATACTGTTGAATACTTTCCTGCCCTCATAGTATAAATTGATAGATCATATTTTTTTGAGGCCTGGCCTGAGTCTACTTTCACATTGTAGTGGTAGTGCCAAATCTAGTATACAGCATATAAATTTTGGCAAATTAGTGTTAACTATGGGAACTATTTGGTATATAATGTCTTTGTACCTGCTTAATATTAATATTTACCTTAAACACACGTTTTTACATATTTGTAAACTCAGAGTATCTACTGTAGTATGTCCTAAATTCTTTCTTAGTCTAAGTACTAAGATCCATTTTATTATTAAAATTGCTTGTTCTTGAGATCAGAATTTCTGAATATTTTACATATTTATTTCAATGCTTAAATATTTCCTGTGTTGTACAAAGTGACCACACATTTGTTGGTGTTATCATGCCATTTGGAGAAATCTCATTTTGATAAATTATTTGGTATTGTGTTTGATTCTTGCTTTTTAGAATTTTTTTTCTTTTCTTTTTACATATAGAACCTCAAAATTGATCTTGATCAATGCATTAGGAAAATACCTTTTCATAATAAAGCAGAAACAATACAGCTTTTTCTTTAGAAATTGTATTCAACTATGTCTGAACAAGGGCAGATGATTTTCTCTGATTCTCTGGGAATGTTGACAGACTTGGTGCTTGCTCTATTGAGGAGTAAAGAGATCAAGAGCCTTGCGGTTTTCCCGCATTGCCCTCATCTCCTCATTTCCTGGGATTGAATCTACTCTTGAGAAAACAATTTTGTAATTTTTTTCTTGTGGGTGACTGAAGAAGACAACTGAAAATAAAACCAATGTTTCCTTACTGAATGGGAGAAGTTTTTGTTTGTGTTTACTGTATTGTTTTATAATAGTCTTCTTCTGAAATCTCTGAACCATCTGATAGGCTCTAACAAGCATCAAAGTAAATCATGGGCTTCAAATTAATTTCCTTAGTTTTGCCTGTAAGACCTTAAGTCAAGTCCTGAGTGGGTGGTTTGTTTCCTAATTCCCTTGCCTACCTCTTTGGGTTTATTCAGAATCTGTTATTTAATATGTATTATTTATGGTTCATTCCTAATTGTCTTACTATACAATGAGATTGAATCAGGATCATGTACATATTTCTTAGCTCATAAAACACAGACACTTGGGGGGCTGGAGAGATTTCTCAGAGGTTAAGAGTACTGGCTGCTCTTACATAGGGACCAGGTTCAATTTACCACACACGAGGCAGCTCACAACTGTCTGTAACTCAAGTTCCAGGGAATCTGACATCCTCTCACAGATATAATTGCAGGCAAAACCCAATGTACATAAAAAAATAAATCTTAAAAAATTAATATAAATTTGTTATCAATCTCATTATCAGGGAAGACCATTTAAGGTAGCCTTTCCACTGTTGCTCAGATTGTTAGTTGTGGTCATCCTTGTACATCTCTGAATGTTTCTCTAGAGTTAGATTTTTCTCTTCAAACCTGTAATAGCTGTTAGAAACAGAAACAGACACCCACAGCTAAACACTGAGATGAACTCCTGAAATCTAGTTGCAGAGAGGGAGGAATGATAAGAAAAGGGGTCAAGACCAGGCTACAGAAACCCACAGAGACAGCTGTCCTGAACAAGGGGAGTTCATGGGCCCCCAGACTGATAACTGGGAAACCAGCATTGGGCTGACTCAGACTCCCTGAACATGGGTCTCAGTTAGAAGGCCTGGGCAGTCTAAGGGACCTCACAGACAGTGGAACCAGGATGTATCCCTGGTGCACGAAAGGACTTTGGGAGCACATTCCCCATGGAGGCAGGAAGGAGGGCCTAGACCCTACTCCAAATGACTTGGCAGATTTTGTTGATACCTCCTGGAAGGCATCACCCTCCCTGTGGAGTGGGGGTGGGGTGGGGTGTGAGGGTGGTTGGGGGGGCGTGGGAGAGAGGAAGGGAGTAATAGAGGGATGGAGAGAGGACTGGGATCAATATGTAAAATAAGAAAAAATAATAAATACATAAAAAATAATAATAAAATAAGTGAAGATTCCAACAGTCTTATAAAGAAGGTCTCATGAGCTGGCACACACACACACACACACACACACACACACACACACACACACACACACACACATATATATATATATATATATATATATATATCAGACACTTATTGACTAAAGGATGCCATGTCATACTTGGACATTTATCACACCCTCAAACCAGGACAGCCATGTAAAATTTCCGTGTGATAATAGTGGCTTACCATGACCAAAATTATATGGTTTAAAAAGTTTCATTTTCCGTATGTTCGTGTGTTTTGTCTACATGCATGTGAGTGCATCGTGTGTGTAGTGCCCATGCAGGCCAGAAGAGGATGTGACATCCCTAGAACT
The DNA here is from genome assembly GCF_943737965.1 of Phodopus roborovskii. Taxonomy (NCBI): domain Eukaryota; kingdom Metazoa; phylum Chordata; class Mammalia; order Rodentia; family Cricetidae; genus Phodopus; species Phodopus roborovskii. Next base: position 4,719,923 of record NW_026126415.1, read on the forward strand.
GGAGTTACAAAGGGTGCCAGGAACAAATCTTGGGTCCTCTGCAAAAGCAGGGAGTGCTTTTAACTGCTAAGCCATCTCTTCAGCCTTGCTGTAAGGTTTCTTTTAAAATATGTAAATAGAAAGAAACACAGGTGGCATTGCCTTTTGATTACCACTTAAAGCAGAAACAAGTGATAATTTGCCAATTAGCAGAGCCGTGGAAGGATGAGAGTCATTCTGATGTTATAACTGTCAAACTTAAATAATTTTTAGCTATGTATTTAGACTTTAGCCATCTTTTGTCTTTATTTCCAAAATTTAGCAGTGGTTAGATGTAAACATGTAATCTACTGGTAGTTTCATCCTAGTTTCAAAATAAAAGTGTCCTTATCATCTTTATCATAGGACTATATCGTCAGTAAGAGATCCTAACACCACAACTCTTGTTCATTCTTATACACTTACAAAAGTACTCCAATAACTGCAATTCATAGCAGAGCAGATGGTACTGGGATGCATTTTTCTTGAAATGTCATGACTGATGACTGTATGTTCCATTAGGAGGCACACACATAAAGAAAACTAATTGCCCTTCTCCTAGCTACCAGTCACCAATGGATGGCTTCTCAGTTATAGGTGGGACTTCGTGCCTTCCCACCCCAATGCTGTCTGTCATTTTGTCTAGATTGAGCATGAGCAGGTTCTGCGCATGCTGCCATAACCACTGTGACTTCATATGTGTAAGAGCTATGTTAATTCCAGAAATCAATGTTTTGTTGTAATCATCTTCTTCCTCTGGGATAGTCGTACACCCAAGACAATGAACAATCCAGTTATTAATATTATTATTTTTAAGGAGGGGTATGGAAAGGGGTGGATTTGGAAAGAGTTAGAAGAGGGTTGAGTATGACCAAAATACAGCCCATGAAATTCTCAAAGAAGCGATAAAAATCACAAGTGAGAAACAAACAAAAACCACCTAAATCTCAATGAAAAGTAGTTAGGAGCTAAGGAGTACTTTCAGATGAGCTTTTTGGAAGGTTCTAAATTTAAACATGAAGAGTGATTTCATAAACTATTTCTACTCATTCAACCTTCATAAATTAAAGATATATTTCTTTTTATGACAAATCTGCATGTCATCATGAAGATAGAGCACCGGAGCACAGAGGGACTTAATGGACAAGAGAATTCTGCTGCACTCCGTCCTTTGACTGAAACAGTAGACCTTGTGAATAACTATGGGGCTAACAACTAGGGATAAACAGTTACTTGCATTCATTGGTCTGACTGTAAGTTATAGTTGTCATTTGAGTTGAGTTTGAATAATATCCTCTTTTTGTTATCCAAAGAAGGTGAATTGGGAGCTTACATATACGTATCATGTTTCTACCACTCAAAGGTCAGTTTAAAAAGTCTTAAATCTAATCATTTTCCCAATCAACAAAGAAAGCAATTGATCACAAACGTTAAGCATATTTTATTGTGATATAGTAACTATCTTGAGCTCAGATGTTAATTGATTTACAATCAGAAGTATTTGTAGGTTGTTTAAGAGCAGACTGATGTTTGATTGGGTTGAAACTATTTTTAAACATGATTTGGTATTTTTACTTTTATCCAATTACCACATACTCCATTTTATGGCAAGTCATGCACTGTTTCATACATTTTTCTCCCAGCTGGAATCTGTACAGAGGAAGTTAGATAGGAGTTTGAGACAGGCAAAAGATACACACCAAGTGGCCTGGAAATGTGATGAGAAGTAACTAGATCTTGAATAAAAAAATGTATTGTTGAAGTGGAATTTTTACATAATTAATTTTGGTTTTAGGCAAAAAAAAAAAAAAAAAAAAAAACCAACTCAGATGACATTTGTTGAGGGAGGGCAATGAGAAGGCATCTGAATATTGTAGCCTTCCTGAAATCCAGCTGAGAACCAGATACACAGGGAATAAAATGTAAGATGTAGAATTGGTGTACACTTTAGAGAATATTGAATAGCTACATTTCTTCTGTAGGCATCTCATATATAAAGGCAGGGAGAAACGAGGGAATCAGTCAACAGATGTTGGCAAAGCAAGACCTTCACCAAGGATGACTGTGACAGAACTAAATGAAAAGCTGAGTTTGAAAAGGATTATACTAGGAAGTGAAAACAGAGCAGAGCTGGGCAGATGATCAAATACCAAGCTCAGCAGAGAGGATTGGGGGCATATCCTTAAATGTTGTGTGTTAGATTTAAAACCGCTATCCTATAATAAGCAAAAATTTGAAAAATAAGGTCAATTAATTTGAAGTGGGGTGGGTTGGGGGCATACAGCTCAGTCATACACTGTACACAAGGTGCTTGGTATAATCTGTATTACTGGGGAAATTGAAAAGTGAAATAACAGGCCAGGTGGTGGTGCACACCTTTGATCCCGGCATTTGGAAGCCAGAGGCAGGAGGATCTCTGTGACTTGAAGGCCAGCCTGGGCTACAGAGCAAGTTCCAGGATAAGCTCTCGAGCTACACAGAGAAACCACCGTATGTTGTAAAAGATAAACAAAAACAATGAAGCAAAAAATTAATTGTTTTAGCTTGACGAAGCAAAAGAAGACAGTGATCATAGGGACGAACCTTGTCTAATGCTAGCATAGATGGCTGATGCAATGGAGCCAGTTACAGATTGGTTAATTTCTGCTAACACAGAAAAATGTTGAAATCAGAGACTTCTGAGAATTTTAAGGGAGCGAAAGAAACAGAGGGTGTAGAAGAGAACCCACATAAGAGTCTGTGTAGCGGTAGTAAGCCCTCGGCATTGGTGGTTAGCAGGTCCACATACAAAGGCGAAAGCAGTTGCAAGAAAGGGACAAAATCAGTTGCCTTTTCCCTAAATACTGCAGATTTTTATACCACCATAGGATTTGCACCTCTGTTTCACCAACGTGTTTTTTAATAAATCAGTCACACTTTTATCTAAAACAGTTCATCACCCACTCAGCCTGTTCCTAGTGGTTACATGGCTAATTTGCTTTGCTTGGAAACACCCAAAAATATTTATATATTGTACAAATTAGTTTTATTCTAAAATCAAGCTAAGTTTTCCCTCAAACAACTTTATTTTTAATTTAAGAGGGTTAAGCTGGGCATGATGGTGGATACTTATAATCCCATTGCTGAGAAGGCTAAGGCAGGAAGATCAGGCGTTCACAACCATCCCCTAATACTTAATGAATTTTAAGCTAATAGACCTATATAAGGCATTGTCTCAAAAGCAAGCAACAACAAAGTAAGATCTGAAAGAAACAAACAAGTTCAAAGGGAAGAGATAACAGAGGGGTGGAAGGAAGATGGCCAGAAAGACGGTACGTTTCAGCTTCAGATCACTTACATTTGAGTTCTTTGTGTATGCCTTTGCTGATCTTCCCTTCTACTGTTCATGAACTGTAAGTTCATAATAAATTCCCTGTGAGGCGTTAAAGCATCAGACAAAACAAACAGACAAACAAACCAGGAATGCAACAGAAAATAAGAGCAGACCTAACCAAGGAGACTTTTCTGTGATGCTAAAAGCATGCATTTCGTCTCAGTACAGTTTGATATTCTCATTGGTGACAGGGAAATCTGTGGATGTATCACATCAGTGTTCAGGTGTTGGTTTGGGAGCTACTGTGAAGATTCACGCTGAGCATACTATGAAGAGGACCCTGATTTTAGAAAAGATAATGCATTATTTTCCTGAAGATATGTACCACATCATAGGAAAATTAATTGGACTTTTGGAAATTGAACAGTTTTAAACAAAAATTAAGTCATGATTGTGAGGACTTAGTGTGGTTATGAAAGGAAATCCAGCTACAAAATCCCTCTGTGTTTTTACAAAAGTGATTTGATGCAAATTAATGCAGTTCATGACTGATATCTCAAACGTAATCTCATTGTTATTTTGAAGACTTTTTCTTTTCCGAACAAAATGGTCCAAACATTTATAGCATCTAGTGATGTTTATTCATCCCCTGAAGCAGTATTACTTGTGAAACAACTGACAGTTCCCAGAAGGATCACACTCTGAATGTGTAAAAGAGGTACCTAATGCCCAGGAAGTTATCAAAAGAATTCACCGTGGGAGGATTTCTATTTGTTTGCTTCTTGTAGGAGTGATTTTTCAAGTGAGAGTTGATAGGATAAGATTATTGCATCATTTGATTTCAACTATGTAGAGATTACATGGGTACCACTGTCAGGAATTAAACCATTTTTCCTCCTTGTTTTTCTTAGTAACAAATATTATCTCATCACACAGAAAGGAGAAGAGAACCATCCACTCAGCATTGAGGAGTGCTATTGTAAAGACAAACACTGTTAGTAGCAAACTGTGGTACTAACAAATCAATTTAAGGGTCTGGATTGCGATGCCTGCCTTTAGTTTATATCAACTAGAGAGGAAACCTTTTGGAGCAAGAGCAGGGGTCTTCAAGGATAGTGAAGAATTGTTAGAGAGGAAAGGAGGCTTCAATTTTATTTACTTGCTATTGGCCTTGGACGGATTATAAGTGGATAGAAATGATGAACATGGCTGAATTTGGAATTCATCTTAATGTTGTAAGTGAATTTTCACAATACAATCATACTTATAACCAGATATGGGGAAAATGGACTCTACAGGGAAAGAAGTTGCGTATAAAAATACTCATTTGGCAATATTACCTTTATTAGTGAGGAGTGCAAAAATTGAAATGGAACCACATTGCTTTCAGAATTCTGAACCTTACTTGGTTTTTAATGCTTTTTATTTATTTCCAGCACTAGCTAAAACTGTTTTCCATATTACTTATCTGCTATTATTGCAAATCTCACTGCTTGTTCACTGATTGCTCTTCCTTTGCTGATACTTGATATAATTTTCTTATCCTCGTCTTTGTATGTTTGCTTGAGCTGAAGACTTACTCCAAGCTTGGAAGGAGCAGTGACACATAGCAACCACCATGCTTATATAAAGTTTTTGTGGAAAGATGGAATCTTACTGAGGTTAACAAAGAAATTATAGGGTTAAAATAGGGTTTAAAAAGAAAGCACTCACAAATACTTTATTAGAGTCTTTTTATCTTTTTCAAGTTTTTAAAATCTTTAAAAACAATCTTATTTTACATACCAATCCCGGGTCCCTCTGCCTCCAGTCCTCCCAATTCCCCCACCCCAGCATCCACTCCTCAGAGAGGGTGAGACCTCCCTTGGAGGATCATCAAAATCAAAACCTGTCACATCATTCGTAAGAGTCTTAGCCCTCTCTTTTTCTCATGTAACGTAACAGGCTCTGTCTGGACTTTACATTTGGCATATATCATTACATGCAATCCTTCAGAGCAACCCCGAGGGATAAAGAAGAAAACTAGAACCCACACAGTTATAAATCTTGCCCTAAATCATGTATCTACTAGATGTTGGCTATGAACTCTATCTGCTTCAAAGGAAAAACAAAACCTTTTGTAAATTGACTGTCTGGGGCAGAACAGGCAGAAGTAGACAGGTTTTATAACACACCAGGTCAGGGGTCAGAACTGTAGTTCTTTTGTTTGTTGACATTCTAACTAAGAATATATTCTTAGTCTTTTTTGTTGTTGTTGTTGTTTCCTAAGTACTTACCTACATATTCTGATTCTAATGGCTCCTTGTTTTATCTTACTTGCTTAAATATCTGGCTGAATTATATATTTCTGTCCCAAATTAATGTCTTCTTACCACTTATTATTTTAGATGTGTCAACAATACAGCAGAAAACAAATACAATGCAGGATGGATACTTGAATTTCAGAGAACTTAAATCCAGAAGTGATCAAGGAAACAAATAGCAACAAGAGCAAAAATCAAACAGGAAGCTTATTGAGAATATACATTGCTTTAGGAGGGAGGAATGGGCAGAAAGCAGAGGTTGGTCAAGGAAGTGAATCTATTTACATATGCACATGCTCGCTAAAACCCATAAAATGTATTTCACTAACTGAAAGTTCTAAATTTTAAGTGATGGTTCTAGGTGCTTAACAACACACTATTGTAGGTTCATTGTTTCTCCCAAATGTTCCCGTGGAGATTGATGGTGGTCATTGTGTTGCCTATTCAGAGATTAGGGCAGGCAGAGAAACCCCTACACCTTCTTCTTAGTTTTGTTGTGAACATGAAGTTGCTATAAAAATGCATTATGGTAAAAACAACAACAGAAGAAACATCACAGAGAACTAAGGAATTAATTTTCATATAGGATTGGAATGAAGGTAGAATATCCATAACTAGCTGTACATAGAGTGGAAGACATGTTGTCTCTTGTGTCTATACATTGGCATGCAAGTACATTATTGACTGAGAGAGGAGAGGCTGGGGAAGAGGAGGCTGTAGTACAGAGTGCTTTGACAACCTTCAGCTGTTTTGAATTACTTGAGAAAGTCATTGATGGTTTTGACCCAGGAAATTGCAATTTGGATAGATTGCTTTAACATGGCTCCAGAGAAATAGTGTAGAATGACTAGAAATTCATTGACAAATTCTAAGCAACTGATGGTATTTTTTAAAACAATGGAGGTAAGGATGGAAATGGAAAGAAGGATGGATAGCAGTAACAAGAAGTTTAGAGAAGGCAAAGCCTAAGTTCCCAAGCAAAATGGGCAGAGAAAAGAGCTAGGCAAGGAACCCATAGGTGGTTGGATAAAAGATTCTCCAGGAGCCAGTTTTAAAGAACACAAATACTATTTCTGAAAATGACAAGTTTTTCTATACTGTGAAAGTGGTGACTGCTTTTTATAGACTACCTATAGAATGAAACAAGGTTAAATAAAAGTTGTGTTACATCATACTGACTTTATATACTGTATTTGTGTCTCTAAAATAGAGCCAATAATACTTTGAAGGGGAATTTCAAGAGTTAATGACATTTGACATCAATACTGAGCTAGATATAATGGCTTCAGTGTTGGCGATACAAGGTTATGGGATATAAATCACCATAATCATGAAAGAATGGCAGCCCCTTTCATATCTATTGATTAGAAGGAATGAAATGTTAGGCTTCTGTTTTGATAAAAAGTATCCATCTCAATGACATAGGCAAAACAATGTTGGATTTCTCAGAGGCCTCCAGATTGATCTCTGAAAAACTGGATTTCTTGGTAAGTAAGGAAGAGTAACCAGACAGTGACTGGAACAGTAATGTGGGCCACAGATCTTGGCTTACTGTTCTTCTGATCTGTGTATTCCAATTTGTATAGACATTTCATCCATTAAATCCTGTATGATAGAAACCTAAATTTTGTAGATAAGAAAATTTAGGATTAGAGTATTTACATAAGGCACTATCACCAAATTAAATAGTGGCAGGAATTTTTGAATGAAGACACCTGCAATTCTAATTGTTAGGAGGAAACAAATGAATAAACCATTTTTTCTACTTTAAAATTGAAAATGAAATAATTGTTATTTATTATGTATCACTATTACAATCTAGTTATGATTTTCACATAATTATTTCAATTGTTAAACCATAAAAACATCTATTAGTGATGACTACATAAGATACTTTAATGTTAGGATTAATTAGCCTTGGTACCTGATTGGATATGGGATTGGTTATCTAGTGTAGTTATCTAATATTACTTCAAAGTTTCTGCTACTCAAAAGCCCATATAGACACAAGCACTCCCACACACATGATTAATTTAAAAATGCTTCACAGGCATGCCTTCAGGCTAATTTGACAGAGTTAGCATGCCCTCTTCCAAGATAAATGCAGCCACATTGACAAAAAACTGAACAGCACAGTTGACCCCTCATGAACTTGACATACAAAGAGATCACTATTAAACTCCAAGTTCCCCTTGCTTTATCACCAAGAACTCATAATAACATCATAATATAAAACATAACTTTAAAAGCCATGTTAAATGCTTTCTTACTCTCTGAAGGAGTAGTCAATACACAACCAAATCAAAGAGAAACCAGTATCTAGCAGTAGAAGTCAAATCCTGTCGCTAAGTGTGTGGTGTTTTGAAATCCCATTCTTTTATCCAATTTTGCACCACAGTACACACAGCTCATATTGTAGGCTCACGCTAATTCTGCTCTGCGCCTGCCACCATGCCTCATGGTTGCCCCACAGGCTTGGAATTTTCAAACTATGGGGTCTCCACTGTACCTTCACCAATAGCATCCCCCAGTCTCTTTTTTTGTGAACTCCAACTCTGCCATATGATGGCAAGAATAGTTTCTCTCCATTACCTTTCCAGTCCTTCAGCTTTCATTCAAAAAAAAAAAAAAAAAAAAAAAAAAAAACCACTATGTGGAAGATTCAAGTTTTGTCAAGTTTAGCTCCATCTTGAGGTGTTACCTTGGGCCATATCTGTGTTGTGACTCTGAGGAAACAACTCAGAAGATTTCACTTCCAAAATGTGCTTGCCAGTCACAACCGAGTTTTCAGCCACAGATAACTAATACAACATTTTACTTAATTAGCTCTTGTTTACTGTTAATTAATTGCAACTGATTCAGCCCTAGCTGACCAGAAAAGACAAGAGTTTTGTATTCAAAGTATCAATTGAATAGCCCCAATAGTCCTCCAGGGGTTTTCAAACTTTTCTTTGACACGTCATAGTCCCGGCTTCCATTACAGGCCTTTCTTCCTCTCTAGATTCTTATTTTCCTAGTGCCCATCAAAGAGCAAGTTAAGCTTTGAGCAGACAACAGTTTTCCAGCCCAAAGCTTCAAACACTTCCACAATCCTCACGAAAATGGTGTGGTCAAGTCTGCCATAATAACCCATTCTCTGGTACCGATTTCTGTTCCACTTTCTACTGCTGTGATAAAACACTGGCCAGAACCAACTTGGAGGAGGAAATGGTTTATTTCACCTTACAGATTACAATCCATCCTGAAGGGAAATCAAGGGCAGGGATTCATGACAGGAAGCAGAACTATGGAGGAATGCTGATCACTTGCTTCTTTCCCATGGCTTGCTTATCTTCTTATGCAACTCATGACCAGCTGTACCACCTGCAGTGGGCATAACCCTCCCTTGCCAATCATTAATCAAAAAAAAAATGCCCACATACTTGCCTCTAGGCCAGTCTAACAGAGGCATTTTCTCAATTGAGGTTTCTTTTTCCAGATGAGTCTAGCTTGTATCCAAATTGACAAGGAAATTAACCAGCTTAAATACAAAAGAAATGACCTTGGTTAACTGGAACTTGTGCCAACCATAAAAGTTTATGTTATTAAAGCCACTAGAAAAGCTGTGCTTGTTTCCAAAGACTGTTTTATGGTTATATAGTTGTGTCAGCTGACTCATTATTTTTTGTTTTTATAAGTACAGGTATACTTGATAACTATAGTCAATTACTTATTGAGTTAATTGTGGTGTCAGTGGCCTAAGAGAATCTTCAAAAAAGAAAAAAGAAAAAAACAACAACAACAACAACAACAAAAAACATCATAGCCATTTCTCATTAGTGTTAGCTATGCATAGTACAAATAAAGTTCCTGCTTTTCTTCTACTTTTAAGGTTGATTAGTGTATTAGTTACTTTTTCTTTTGCTGTGATAAAAATATGACGCAACTTCAGGAGGAAGGTTCTGTTGGGTCACAGTCTGAGAGTATTGTCTATCATGCTGAGGAAGTCTTGGAGGCAGGAACTCTAGGCTGTGGTTCACATTATGTCTGAACTCAGGAATCATAGGACAATGAATTCTTAGTCCCTCCTCCGCTTTTATTTTCTTTTTCCTTTTGCCCCAGTTTTGTCTGTAGACTGTTCACAGTGGGAAGCTTTTCCACCTTAATCAGCCAAACATAGACAATCCCTCAAAGGCATGCCTGCAGTCTAAGCTTGCCTAGATAACTCTTCAGTTATTTCTCATTCTGATTCTAAGTCCCATTTACCCACTGAGACTCAACTCCATAGTTGAGGTAGAAATTATCCAAAATACATGTAGTAATCACATGCATGTTCAAAATTGGAATTAAAAAAACAAAAAACTATTTTGGAAGTTAGTACAATATATTTTGCAAAGATGTTCAATGAAATGGCTTAACATTAAAAATTTAACTTGGTTCCTGCTTCAAATCTAGAAGAGACTAATAATTTTCATCTTCAGCCCCAAGGTAGTCTTCTTTTATTTGGAACAGAGACAAACATAAACAAAACATACTATAAAACTGTACTAAAGATTGCATCCTTAGAGATCAATTATTATCAACAAAATTCTTGGAAGATGCCACCTGTTACTTGTTAATCTTTTCTATGATTGCTAAATTGGCATAAAAAAGTGTTTCAAAATGCCTCTAAACATTGTGGCAAAGTCAAGATTTGAAGGTAGAATCTGTTTTCTTGTATTTACTCATTATTCTAGAATATGTTTCTATTTGTATTTAGCATCAGTTATTCAGGTGACTTACTTTTAGAACTTTATTAGAATTTTAAAATTTCATTTGCATAGTGAATTACACTAATTTTAAGAACATGAATCATAAAGTCTTGCCTTAGTAATATACTAGTTTTCCTCAGAATTAATGTTCAGTCATTTGGAAAAATAATGTTTACAAAACATTTGTTCGTCTCATAAATTGGTTGTATATTTTTAATAATTGTTATCTGTCAGGAAAATGGCTGATTACTGTCTACATATTAATATGTGATTTTTCTTATTTATTGTAGGTTTTATTGGGATTTGATAATGCTTATAATGATGGTTGGAAATTTGGTCATCATACCAGTTGGAATCACATTCTTTACAGAACAAACAACAACGCCATGGATTATATTCAATGTGGCATCAGATACAGTTTTCCTCTTGGACCTAATCATGAATTTTAGGACTGGGACTGTCAATGAAGACAGCTCTGAAATCATCCTGGACCCTAAAGTAATCAAGATGAATTATTTAAAAAGCTGGTTTGTGGTTGACTTCATCTCATCAATTCCAGTGGATTATATCTTTCTTATTGTAGAGAAAGGAATGGATTCAGAAGTTTACAAGACAGCCAGAGCCCTTCGAATTGTGAGATTTACAAAAATTCTCAGTCTCTTGCGTTTATTACGCCTTTCAAGATTAATTAGATACATACATCAGTGGGAAGAGGTAAGTCACATGTTTTTCTTTCTAAAGCTACTGCATCATGTGATTTTCATGACTGTCATTTGACTGTGGATGTGCTATGTTTACTGAATTGCAAGAAATTTAAGGACAATTATCTCCCAGAGTTCTCTTTTCTGGTATTTAAGTGATACTTGTATCTCTGAAAGATTTTGAGCCAACTAAAACTTATTAAAAACATTCTACCACTCGAATATATTTTAAGAAAATACACATTAACTGACATATATTTTACCAGTCCACCATTCTGTGGAAGATTCTTTTTATTTAGTAAGAATATATCGTTTCATCTTTGACAAAGATGTCTAGTATATGAATGGTAATCATATATATATATATATATATATATATATATATATATATATATATATATAAAACCTCTGCATATGTTTCTAACAATATTTCCTTGTGCTTGAGGAAAATACATTGTCCCCTTGATTATCACTCGATTCTGTAAATTCACATTTGAGCTTGACATAATAAACCTGCTCATCGGTTTTTTGTTGCCTACAGTTACCTATGGTTTTCTCCAATTAGTTCATTTCATAATAGTGAAAAAACACCCATACCTAGGAAAGAAATTACCACAGATACAACACAAAGGAATAAATGCACTGAATGCAGCCAATTAGACCTCTTTGCTGCTGAACAGGGCTTCTGCTGTTCTTAGACAGTGGGTGGGATGGTAAGAGAGTCCTTCCAACTGAAGTTACCAAAGGTCTTTGTTAAATATACCACCATCAGGCAAATAAGTACCTCTTTCCACAGCTAGTATATTAACCTCTTTGTCTGTTTCCTTCAAACACATGGCTCTTCGTATTAATTATAAACTGGATTTGATTGCATAAAAGCAAGAGCTCAAAAGACCTCCAGAGTACCTAATGGAACACTCTAATGAAATCAGCACACTGACTCTAGACTGTTGTCTTACTCCTAGAGAAATTCCTTTTGGTATTTTAAAAGATGAATTATGGGTTTAAGGAAGTCATGAAATGCAAGTCGTATTTACTTTCTGGGCAGCTGTAGCAATGTTTTTCTGTACGCTTGTCAATGACATTTTGGTTTGCAGGATTTCAGGAAATGACACACAATAACAAAACACTGCACAATACTCTGATGAAAGACATAAAATGGAGCATTCTTAAAATATGGATCTGGAATGTATTTAAAATCAAATGAACCATATTTGAAAAATTGGATTCACTTGTATCATTTCTATATATAGTGCACACTTCTAAACGGAAATTAATGTTCAGTTCTCAAAGCCCTTTTGCAATAATTTGAAAATAGCAGTACAAGTGATTCTTGATAATGGTCAGTATTTATTGGGAACATGATATTAATGATAAGTAGTTGTTGATTCTTTGCACAAATCTCTACAATCCAGTGAGACTGATTCTATTGTCATCATTTTCCGATGATGACAATTAACACTCTAAGGCTCCTTTCTGGGATTCAGAGGCTAGTAAGGGTTGGAACTGCGATTCTTATCATGGAAATCTGACTCCAGAGCCACGTTCTTAACCTGCAAAAGTGTACATGTCTCACTGTAGCTTGTACTCTTTTCATTATAAACGCCCCCATTATTCCACCATTTTGTAGGCTGCGTATACAGAACTCACATTACGTGAGAAGGGTGGCCATTGTAACATTGTAAAACTAAACAACTACTCTAAAAACAAGGTCACAAAAATATTTTAACATGTAGTCAATAAGAGAAGTGTCACACAAAGAACTACACAGTCAAAGAAAAATACAGTAGGCAGTGCAAACTTTTTTTTTTTAAATGGCTTTCAGCTAACCCAGTTATCCCAGAGAATGGCAGCAGGGTGAACAGATGGCATCCTATCAGATAAAATGACAGATCGTGTGGCCAGTGAGGACACTCCTTAACACCAATGTTTTCTGTTCCTGGCAATGGTCACAGGCACCTAGATCTGTGTGGCATGACAGGATTTTAAAGGTGCCCGCAATAGCATTCAGAAACATCACCTGCCTGGTATTTTTATTGTGAAATGTGACTTAATATGCACTTAGTGATATTTGCTAACCACACATATACAGGAGAGAATTTGTGAGTTGGCAAGATCTTTCTTATAAATAAATAACCTTGGCAATAAAGGACTCAGAAGCTCATTTAGCTGAAGAATACTTTCTTGGTTACATGATACCCTCATATAATAATATATATTATGGATATTTAATGACTGATAGCAACACTTGTACTAAAGACGAAGAAATAGGATCACACTCCAGAATTTAATATAAATTCATTTATTCCACCTACATGATTCAGAATGTAATCACAAAGAAACTTGAATGGCTCCCAAACTGGCACGTCTCTACCTGACTTTTATAAATGCCACCAGGATGTGTTTACAAGTAGAAATACAACAAGTTAATCATCAGAAGTAGCTGTATGAGCTTTTGGATTAAGACTGCAGAGGAAGATGTGCGTTCACCCACATGTCTTTGAATTCTGAGTGTTTTAGTACCAGGCTGGCTAATGCTAAATTCAGCAAATTTGGGGAAGTCATGTGTGAAGTCTGGAAGCTGCTACTGTTCTAAATGAATCATTTGAAAGGAAAGCAGCTGCCTGCTATAGGGAACTGTGTTCATCTTTGGTGATGCATTTTAGCCCACCCCCGGCCTGTATTAGTTCAACTAAAATACGACAAGAAACTCTGAAGCCAGATAAATTAGAGAAATATTATGCATGAGATGCAGGAAGTTTAGCATTTACCCCATGTGGTCTATCAGTGCCACAGGTGAATGTGTAGGAGGGAAGAGTTGATAAGGACGATCAATTTATAAATGCCCGGGGTTAAGGTACCAAGGGGGAATGTTGTTTTCTTAACGCAATTGTACAATCAATGGTTTAGAGTGTAAAAACTGAGCTCTTTGACACTAGATTGAAATTTTATATACATTGTCAGTGATATGGAAATATGAATACTTTATATAAATTAGGCTAGAAAAATGTAGTTTAGTAAAATCTTGAGGAAATGAGTTTTTCCTCACTCTTTTGATTTTAATAAGTCATTCTCCTAATTGTACAATATTACTTTTCTTAAGGTTGCCTTTCAAGTATGCCATGCCTGATCACTGTTTTATAATCTATCACAGGGGAGAGAATTCTGTGTGACCCTCAAGAAAGACACATATGGTGAGGAAATCCTTGAAAATTAAATGGAACATTATTAACAATTTGTGATGATCACAAACCGCTAAATAGATAAAGACCAGATTAAAAGCTTAGCAAACAGGGATTATTCTTCACTGTATAAAAGTGAAGGGCTCTCAAAACCTCAAGTGCCCTATTGTTGACCTCAGTGTTTTTTTTTTTTTTTTTCTTTTCTTTTTCCGAGGCAGATGATCCTTGAACCGTTTTTTGAGCCTTATAAAATATTAATTGAGAGCATAAACATCACTTTGTGTATGCTTACTATGGAATGTGGCTACAATCCCAGAACTATGTGGGAGACTGGGACAGGAGGTAGACCATGAGTTCCAAGCTGGGCCAGGAGTAAGACCCTAACATAGAGATAACAGAATGAAAAGTAGCATTTGAAGAAAATGATTTTCATGGCAGGCCAGTCGCACAATGGATAATGAGTCTGACTACGGATCAGAAGAAAATGATTTTCTTTTGTAGGGTTTATCCATTGTAGGATTCAGTATTTCAACTTTAACTAGACATTCCTTCCTGGATCATGCAAAAGACGCAGTGCAAGCCAAGATTATATAGTAACCAGAGCTTTCTGGTAGACAGTGTGTTTCGTTTTGTTCTCATTTCCTACCTCCTCAACTTCTTTTGTGTGAATTTTAGGCATATTACAATCAAGTAGATGCACTTTGAAGCAGGACGGAAGGCTTGCACTCCTGAATATCTTAAGCATAGCAGTTATAGACAGATAGCTGGTCAACATGTTACAGGGCTTTTCTACTGATCGATATTAGATAGTGATGTTGGATTAGAAAGAGATTTGTCTACAATTAGTGAACAGTAATACTCTTGTTAAGGAGACAATCTTACAGGGAACTAAGACACAATTTGGTGTCTGGTTTTTGTCCATGTCAGCATATTATTTGGTTCAGACTAAAACTTGACTCTTGGTAATGTATTATCTGCCTACTAAACATTTCCATATATTTTAAGCAATTTTGCTTTCAGAAAACACATACAATCTTAAGTCTTCTCACAAGCAAATAAAGCGTTTGCCCAAACCTGCCCTCTACTAGAATGTAGAGCTCACTGTTAGCCATCACATCCTGTCTGTGTTTCTCTGATGTGCCTTCGAGGCTCCCCAGCACACTGCGCTCATTTCAGCATTGTCCCTTCTCCTTCACAACAATGTTTGCTTGTTTTTGGTTTTGCTATAACTGAAAATAATGATTATCTCCATTACTATAAGATTGCATGTGCAGCACCTCAGATCAGAAAGCCATTCCCCCTTCCCCTGTTGTCCTTTTAAAAATTGATTCAAAATCATTTCCAGAATGTATTCTACCTGGAAGCACTCAGTTGTAATAGCCAGGACTGTTATACTGATGTAGTCTAATGGCTCTGAATATTTCAGTTCATGATAGTTCTGTGTGCTGCCTGTAAAATTTCTAGACGTGAGCATTTAGATGGAAGAGTCGATGTCCATTTTGCCCTTCAGTCTCCTTGTGCACTAGGATAGGATCTTAAACACAATATATTATAAGAACATGCTATCTGTTACCCACATGGTAATTTGGGTGCTAAACCCATTAAATGTACCAAGATCATTCATTTTTTTTTATGCGGAATCATTTTGAAGTAGTATTTACTTATGGATGGGTGACATATAAAAACGCAAAGCAGATGTGGCTTTGTAGGAAAAGCAGATATGTGAGTACATAATTGTAGATGATATGGTTGGTAGTGACCTGAAGGAGAAAGTGAAAATTATTTCTACCGTACACAAAGAAGTCTTGTGAGATATTTAAACTATGTTTGAATCTGGAATCTGGAACATCAAACTGAACTAGTGGGCTCATGGAAGATAGCCTCACAACGGAGATACAATGCTTGAGCTGCCTAGCAGAAACTGTGCATCTCCAGAGAGTGTGAAAACATAGACTGCAATTCCTGTAAATACTGAACTAAGTAAGGTATCGTCATGACAGCTTAGGCAGGAATCTCACACCTTACTAGTTTGACAGAGTTCAGGAAATTGAAGGCTGTTTAAGAGAGAGTGAATGGTAATAGTAAAGGAAAAGCTTTATCTCTGACTTACAGTGTTGTGTGCAGTTATGCCAGGTAGGATTCATTTTAAATAGCTAAGGGGGCACATATTAGCTAAGTATTCATGTACATAAAATGTGTTTATACCAAATACCCTTTGTTTTCCGTTCAATATAGGAAAGTATGTAAATATGTGACTAATATGCCTACATATAATAGCAGCATATTAGGTTTAAATGATTTAAGTCTTATGGAAATTCTTTGAAACATTTTAATTTGATTTATGTTTATACTATCCGTAAGTATTAGATTCACAGTTACATCATTCCCCCGGCTAGTGTATCTTCTAACATTGGCATTTTTACACACATGGGGAAGTCTCCATTTTCTTCAGCAAGTATTTATTCCGCTAAAGACCACTAGGTGTCCCCTATCGGTTATGTTACTTCAGGGTCCTGGACTCTAAAATAATAAAACTATTTCTTGTGAAAATGCTCATTTATACTATTAGAATCACTAAGCTGATTGGCTGATATGGTTCTACAAAAATAAATTAATTGCCTTCAGTATTCAGTCATACAGAACCTCACTTAAGGTTAAGTAAAGAGAATTAAGTCTCTTCTTTAAGTAATTATTTATATTTTGAGAGAACTGAGTTCAGTATCATACTGTATGTTTTGTATATGCATTTTAATAGATATTCTAAAATTCTAAATTAAGATTTTATGATTTTTTTTGGAGAGCATGCTAGATCTAGATGATTATTAGACCAACACGGTTGGTTTTCATGTCTGTGTGTTTGAATTAAGATGCAACATTTTGTGAATAATCTTTTGGTCGGTGACATGCTGATTTGTATGATCCAAATTATTTGCATGTAGAAGAAATGATTTCTTTAAGTTAAATATATTATTTCATTTGTATGGGTGTTTTGCCTGCCTGCATATTTGTGCACTACATATATGTGTGCTAGATTCTTCTGAGGCTAAAAGAAGACGTAGGATCCCTGGAACTGGAGGGACAGACAAGTTTTCACTGCCATGTGGGTTCTGGGACTTGAATCAAAAAAAAAAAAAAAAAGATAAGAATTCTTGATACACTATATTTTCCCTATAAAATCTCTTTCAAGCTTTTCTGAATATCTCTTGTTCTTCTATTTAATTTTCTACTGTGTCAAGTATTGTATTTATTTCATCACAAAACAGAATATATTATTCTTGACACACACACACACACAAAGATCCTCTGGAAGGGCAGCCAGTGTTCTCAACAGCTGAACTATCTCCCCAGCCTCAGAAAATTCCAATTATGTAAGAATATAAGATCAAACTTGAAACCTACTGGGCTTCTTAGTTCATTATTAACACTTTCAACTTCCTTAGCATTGTGTACTTGCCACAATCAGTGTTGTTTTGCATATTTTCTGTACTCCCATGCCTAGACACTGGTAATTTCCACATAAACCATATTAAAAGCTTCAAAATTGTATCTGAGTGTTATCTCCACGAGGATATCCTATGCCCTCAAGCTTATGTGTTTGTTTTCCTTCCTGCTTACCCTTCACCCTTGTTTTCTGTTAATATCAGAAGTCTAAGAGTTCTTTGGTTTTACCTCCTTTTCTCTCTATAGCTAACAATCAATCTCTGTGTATTTTACCTGAGTGTATCTCTTACCTGCTGACCTTAGTACCATCCTATTAGGAAGCCAAATTCAGTTTTCTTTCATTTGTATTTCTGGAATAGACTCATAACTGTATATTGTTTGTCCCTCTATCAACTCAAAAGTGCTACTTTACAGATTAAATGTTATTATATATTGTATCTACTGAAAATATTTCTACAACTTTTCATGACCTTTGAAATAAAATATAGTATTGAAGACCTTTTGAAATCCAATTCTAGCCCATTTCGATTCAGCCTAGGATACTGTGAATATTAATCTTCAGCCACGATGAACTTCTTTAGGTGTTCAGAGAAGATATTTTAAATTATTTGTATGTATTAATAATTTTTATCTTCTTAGGACGTTGTTTTTCAACCTCAGCTAATTCATCATTTTAATTGTTTGAAGATTTCATAGTATCACTTTTACAGAGTTTTTAATTCTCCCTCTCCCCTTATAGTTTCTCCCATGTCCACTTACATATGGCCTTTTCTTTTTAAATGAATATTATCATACAAACACATACATCAGAGATCATGACAGAAATATACAACTCTTTCAAGTGTAATTCAAGATGGCACTCAACCCCAACGACATTTCTATAAATTAACACCTATGCCTAAGGCTCAGTGAACATTGAGAAAGATGGGACCAAACAGTTGAAAGAATCACAGGGCCAGAATATCTTGTGGAAGACAGTGTCTATGACAAGGAAGTTGCAGTCATCAAATACCAGCAATATTGTCCCCCAAGTAGTCTCAATTTAATGTGAACATCATTTCCTAGTGGTAGAATTAATCTCTCAAAGTTGGTATCGTCTATGATGGCTTTGACCAAGTACTTGTGATTTTGCTTTATTATACTCCTCCCTTTTCTAACTTTTCAAGCCGTAATTTTCCAGCTGTCTATTATATAACCCCAGAAACTGGAATCATGGCTTTCCTGTATCTTCAGCTCCTGGAATAAGCATCAGAAATAACAGTTTACAAAATCCTTCTTAGTGAGTTTTATTATACCCTGATGAAAACTTCAGTTCTACTTTAGTGGATAAGTAACTATGGAGACCTTGAGAACACTAGAGTCTTGTTTTAGTATTAGAAGAATTTATGTTATAAGTAATAAAAGCAGAAAAAAGAGATGTTCGTTAGAGGTGTGAGGTAAAGGGCTCCAAGGGAATGAATGTAGCACTTTCAAGCTATTGTCTTCCCATATTTGAAGCACAGGAAATTATGACAAGAGTTTGGAAATCATTGTAAGGATCAATCATGTGCATATGATTGATTGATCATGTGACACAAAGGGGTAATTATAAATTTGATGCCTGTCTTAGTTGGGAACATCATGAGGGTGACAGCTCTTATAAGAAAAACATTTGCTTGAGGTAGCAGCTTATAGTTTCAAGGTTCAGTCCATTATCGTAATGAGGGGAAGCTGGAGGAGCATCTGAGAGTCCTCCATCCTACCGGCAACAGAAAAATATACTGAGAGTCACACAGGTCAAAGCTTGAGCTAAAGAGACCTCAAAGCCCATCCCGCAGTGGCACACTTCCTCCAAAGGGGCCACACCTCTTGAGAGTGCCACTCCCTGTTGGGTCCATTTTCTTTCAAACTACCACACTGCTGAATCTTATAGGATTGCTTTGAGGAATTATTATTGTTGAACACACTTTGGAAGTAAAGTCTGTAGACATGTAGACTACTATTATACATGTTTCTTTGGATTTAAAGCACGAAAACACTTTTAAAATAAAAGAGCTTAAATTTGATCCTTCATTGTACCTGCTCCACTTTCAAACACTGGGAACACTATACATGCAATCATGCATTACTTCTGCCCTAAATATACCAAGTATGGAATCGAAGTAGTTGATGAATGTGGCTAATAGAGGACAACATATAGCTTCAGATTCTTCCAGTGTATCTGATAAGTGTCTCAAACTGTTCTCTATTGAGCATGCACACACAATATGCATTTTGATAGCTGCTAGCTTGAATTCATCTACTGTGCTCTTAGAAAGAACACTTGAGTGCCATTGCTTTGTTAATGCTGGAAATAGAGTTTGCAATGTGCATGTAACTGGAAGTTTTCCTCTACTGCCAGAGCGTTTAATTGTACACATGTGTTACATCAATTATGCAAGTAATCACAGAGAGGAACAGATCATTTTGGTGGGTCTTCCCCTGTCACACCTGTCTTCAAACAACAATGATGTGATGAGAAATGACTTGCACTACAAAGGGAACAGAGGCACTCATGATCGAAAATAATGAGACGAAGTGAACAGAATTGAAAGGAAATCTTAAATATATTTTAACAGTCCCTTTATCTACTTTTAATAGAAAAGTGTGTGCTTGATATTGATAAATCAGTCTCACTTTTAATGTGGTACATTGTTGGAAGTGCTCGTGTTCTTTCGAGATAGTTGATTACATATTTAAAAATCTGGGGCAGGACTTTTGAAATATGTTAGGAATTATCAGAGAAAAATGTTTTAAGACCTACTATAATTGTTATGGGAGCACAAGAATAAATAAAACCATGGTCTCTCAATTGCACTGGGTAATGACTCAGAAAGTCTTACTTCAGCTTCCCTTTGTTGCTGATGCATGCACTTTGGATTTTGTATTGGAGGAGTCATGTCTCAGTGTGAAAAGGAAGTGCATTTGGCTGGTTATATAATTCTGATGGCTATTTTGAGATAAGTCCGCCATTTAGGCCAGTTGTCTTTTCTTTGCTCTGTTCTTTTTTTTTTTTTTTTTTTTTTTTTTTTTTTTTTTTTTCTTATTGAATCTTAAAGTGAAAGATACTGAGTCAGTATTCTGGAGATACGTAGTTCTCCTGATGGCAGATGTGTAGTAAAAGATTAGTAGCCGTTCTCAGGCAATCTTACCTAACTCAGAAGTGACAAGGTCATGAAGAGCTTGTTACTGAATATGGTGGTATTACTGAAGGGGCATTTACAATAGCATGCTATAATTTTAATTTAGATTTTTTGCATAGGCACTACTTCAAAGATATAAATGAACAGATAATGTAATATTAAGGAAACTCAGAATTTAGAAATGAGAATTATTAAGTACCTTGTGGGAAGTCCCTTCCAGATTATTTTTTTCTCAGTTTTATTATCTGAACAATTGCATATACTTGGATTGTATGGTTGTTTTTTAACAATCAGAGAGATAATTCATAGGAAAATAGTTTATGACTTCTAAAACTGAAAGTTTAAAGACCATAGTAATACATGATATCATCGGCCTGTTAAATCAACTTACTGATTCTTTACAGAATCTGCAGAAAGAATGGAATTTTTCATTTGTAGTTTTCTTGGTTATATCTGGAAGTGAAGTGTAAGGAGTAAGGTTTTTCCTTCTGCCGCTGGTCTTGTCCCGCCACCACGCCAGCCCCAATTAACACACAGACTCTGTATTAGATATAATGCTGTTGTCCAGCTACTAGTTTCTTATGGGCTAGCTCTGTCTTAATTAATTTCTGTTAATCTACATATTTCCACATGCTCTTCTTATCGGGGAATGGGGCTGGCGTCTGGTCTCCCCAGTCTCTCCATGTTGACTCCTCTTACGTGACTCCTCCCTATTACTTCCTCTTTCCTCCTTGTCTCCTAGTCCAGCCTATCATGCTTTCCTATTGGCCAACAGTACTTTATTCATTAACCAATATGAGAAACATATTTACAGACTGACATCTCCCATCATCTCCTCTTTTCTGTCTAAATAAAAAAGAAAGGGTTTCACCCTTAACAAAACAAAATATATCATACAACAGTTATTAAATAAGAATTACAGTTAACAATATTTAGTCCATTAACATTTAGCAAGATTTAAAGAAAATATTTTATTATCTATCTTATCTTTGTGAGTCTAAAGTCTTATATGTAATTTATCTTTAAGCCTAACTAAGGAAAACTATAACCATAACTATGTTTTTAACTTCTTCAAAGACCACAGAAAGATAGTATATAAACTCTAGAAATGACAGAGACAACTCACTGCCTGGTCAGTCACCCCAAGTTCTTTTGTAATCTTTCATCTTTAGCCCATAGACCATAGTGTGTCTGGCAGACTACTCAGGAAAGTAGGAAACTTTAAACTGTCTTTTTGTATTGGCAGTTTGTCAGTCATTTTTTTTTTCTGTGTCCTGCAGACTGGCTGGCAGACTCTCCCATGAAGCAGGAACTCTATATCAGTGTCCATCTTGAATTAGTAGTCACTTTTCTGTTGGTCCTACATGTCCAGTTTATACAGCATAAAGTCAAACAGTCCAGACAAGAGCAGTATTTTGTCCAAATGGCTAGTCTTGTCATATTGGAAGTAAACTTTATAATGTGTTTCTTTGATGTCCATCTTCCTTTCTGACGCAGGTGGTGTTGCCAGGAACATTTATGTCTCACTGTTAAGAAAAACCCTAAACCACTTTAAATACCATATTCTGTAGGTCTTTGAAAGTTTTGAAGAAGTCTTAGCTATCTCAAATACATCTCTGTGTATCTTGAAAAACCTAACTAACTTAACTCTAAGCTTTGAATATTATAGGTAATTACCTATAATCTGTACTACAGTGAAGAGTATAATTAGAATAGTTTTAGTCTATGTTCCGCAATTTAGAATACAGGAGCTGTCACTTCTGAATTATACCCAGCAGTGATGTTTGAATAATCAAGTAACTTATTTTGTAGGAGGATGACAAATTTTCAGAACAGGAAGTAGTCCTCTATTGTGTACAATGATCATGTTTGTGGTACTAACACCAAGGATATCTATTTAGCAAATTAACAAAATCAGAAATGTAAAGGGGGACATAACAACAGACACTGAGGAAATCCGGTTATACTTTGAAAACCTGTACTCCACAAAAGTGGAAAATTTCAAGGAAATGAGCAATTTTATGGATAGATATCACTTACCAAAATTAAATCAAGAACAGATAAGCCATTTAAATAGACCTATAACCCCTACCAAAATAGAAACAGTCATCAAAAGTCTCCCAGCTAGCAATGGATTTTCAAGAATGTATTTCACATTTTTGCAAAACCTCCACTTCCTGCCTTACCAGTATTTTCCATGATTCTAAGTGTCCTTTACAATTTTACTAAGGACTTATCTACCCCATCCAATTTTGTTCATTCATTTATTTTGAACATACTAGCAATCTCCAATGGTTTGAAATTATAAGATAAATGTCAAGTTTCATAAAAACCAACCAACCCCCCCCCCAAAAAAAAAATCACCGAATCCATCTTGCAAAAAAATGCTATAGTTTTTGACAGAATTTTCTGGAGTAGCAAATTTCTTGAGAGCAACTTAAACATTGTTTATAGAATATATAAAATATGCTAAAGTAGAATGTTCTCTGTCATACAAATTATCTCCTCTCTTTTCCTCTCTCTCCCCTGCCTCTTTCACCCCCCCCTCTCTTTCATCCTCTTTTTCCTAGTGTGTGAATCCTTTTTTTTTCTAGAGGCATCTATTGAGAACATCTAGTATAAACACTAAGTGAACTGTAAGGAAAGATCAGTAGATACCATAAAATAATTGTTCAGGTATATGAACAAGCATCAGCCAGTGATTTACTCAACATCTTTAAACACCATTCCTATTCAAAGTGAGGCAGTTGTCTTCACATTTACCCCCTCATGTGTCACACTACTCACTGTCCTTGTACCATGCAGACCTTTATTCCTTGTTGAAGTCACTTCTCACATCTGTGGTTGCCGTTGTAATTGCTAAAGCGATTCCAAGAATCCATATGTTAATAGATTTCCTCCAGCAAAAACAGTGCGTTTTTAAAAAAAAAATTTAAGAGATTTATTGTAAAATATTTCTATGGTAAAACTTCATTAATGTTTATCTCTTTTTGTTATTACTACTATTATTTTTAGAGTTAAGAGAAACATCAGGTAGCGAGATCACCCACAGCTTCAGGTTGGTAGCAACAAGGAATTTGTCAAGATGTAAGAGATCAGAGGACTCTACCTCATCACCACTCTCGACAAGACTGGGTTTTGTTCTGCTTTGTTTAGTTTTGATCACCTTAATCTCTGTGGAAGCAGAATTTCGTTATTGTCTTCTTTCTCAGTCCTTGGGAAGATTTCTAACAACGTGTCAGCAAAGTATTGATTGTTAATGTGTATATAATTATTAGCAAACAAATGGCTATCTTTTATTACACACACATTCAAACAATAAAGTGCATTCAAACAATAAAGCATATACACAGTATGTAGAAAATTCTATTTTAGGACCCAAAGGTAAAATGTACATCATTATTCTTTGAACTGAGGGGTGGAGTATTAAAAGCAAAGACACAGTGTAACTTGTCTCTTGGTCAGAGAACCATTGGTTTTATTTCTTATTTAATTACTTTGTCATTATCATTTCTACATTCCAAACAGAAAATAATAACACTTGTATGGAAAGCTAAAAGTAATGATAAGGGGGTGATTAAATTTAAGGGCCAGACAAGCGTCTGGACAGAATAATGGTGCTTGCTGCTAAGCCCAAGGACCTGGATCCTGCCTCCAGAACACATATGGGAGAGAGAATACAGACACCCATATGTTGTCATCCAACATCCATTGTGTTGTGGCACTTATGCATCTTCCCTTTCCTTCCTGCAATGCATAACTATTTTTTTTTAATTAAACAAACCTCTTTAAATTTAAGATAGGGTAATGCCAAGTTGGTAGGATGTCTGGCTTAATTGTAAGATCAAACAAACCCAAGATAATTAGTTTCCCTTTTACCTCTAAAAACATCTTTAGATAGTAATTTACCTTTTAAACTTTAGTAAATCTTTAGGTAATAATTTACTTTGTTGAACCATTTTATGTCATGCATATATAAACAGTTCTTATGTACCGCTACCCTGTTGTTTCTGGAGAACACGGTTTTATTTTAATAAACTACTGGGTCTTGTTCTTGACATCACATTTAGGGCTGAGTATTCCAAAGACTATCACACATTACATAATGTCTAGCTGTGGGTTTCTGTATTTGTTCCCATCAGCTGTAGGAGGAAGCTTCTCTGATGGTGGCTGAGCAAGGCATTGATCTATGAGTATAGTAGAATGTCATGACAATTCAATTTACTGCTACAGTTTTTTGTTGTTTATTTTTTTTCTTTTTTTCAGAATAGTAGTATTTGGTTTTACCCTAGGTTCTTGGGCTATCTATTCTCATGTCCTTAGTCACAAGGGTACACTTCTTAAGCAAAATTGTTTTCAAGAAACTTAGGTTCATCTAGCTTTGATAAACAGATATGTGGTTGGAGAGATAAATTGGTGTTTTGGAAGTCCAATTAAGAACTTTATATTGAAGACAATAGAAAACTGTTGAATACCTTAGACACTAACATGTAGCTTAGATAAACAGAGATGTGGGTGAAAACATAAATTGGTGTTTTGAATGTCAGAATGAAGACTTTACATTGAAGACAATAGAAATTTTTTGAAGGTTTTTAGACACCAGCATGCAATGTTTATTAAATATATGTTTTTTTTTCTATCGAGCCACATGCTATTCTTAGCATTAAAAATATGTTCATTTAATTAAGTCCTCATGCAGCCAGAAGTTTGTTAAATTATTTTCACAAACAAATGAAAAATCTAAAATCCAGTAAATTGCACAGCTAGTATATGATAACAACCATATTTAATTTGTATATAAATTATGCCATGGTCCAAAACTTTTGTACATGATATCAGTGTGTGTCCTTGTGAGTATGTGTGCTTGTGCTTGTGTGTATGTGTGTGTGTGTATGTGTGTATGTGTGTGTGTGTTTATCCAGAGGCCAGAAATCAACCTCAGGGAGTCTTCGTTATTATGTGCTCTGATCTTTTAGACAGGGGTTTTCATTGAAAACTGAACATTGATGATAAGGAAAATATGGCTGGAAAGTGAATCCTCAGGTTCTTCCCCCCTATCTTCAGTATGTTCCATAATATCTAGTGTCTTTATGTAAGCACTAGGCATTGAATTCAAGTCCTCCTTTATCCAGCAAACACTACTGATTGAGCTGTCTCCGTGGACCACAAAGTCTTAATGAGTAGCTACGCTATCACTTTCTTTGCTTAAATAGTATATGTGTAGTTTGCCATAGAAGCAGGTTGGATTTAAGACAAAACCACCAGCCATGTAAGAAAAATGGGAGAAGGTTCATTAGAGTGTCAATGGGAGTCTATGGCCATTTTTCTTTTTCTTTTATAATTTTTTAAAATTTAAATTTGAAACAAGCTTGTTTTACATGTCCATCCCTATTCCTGCCTCCTCCCCTCCTCCCCTGTTACCCCCATCAACCCCATCCCACCCCTTTTCTGCTCCCCACAGAGGGTGAGGCCTTCCATGGGGAGTCTTCAAAGTCAGCCATATCATTTGGAGCAGGGCCTAGGCCCTCCCCCATGTGACTAAGCGGAGGGAGTATCCTCTATGTGGAATGGGCTCTCAAAGTCCATTTGTATACTAGGGATAAATAATGATCCAAAACCAAAGGCCCCATAGACTGCCCAGTCCTCCCCATTAACACCACATTCAGGGAATCTGGGTGGGTCCTATGCTGGTTTCCCAGCTATTACTCTGGAGTCCATGAGCTCCTCCTTGTTCAGGTCAGCTGTTTCTGTGGGTTTCTCCAGCCTGGTCTTGACCCCTTTGCTCATCACTCCTCCCTCTCTGCTACTGGATTCCAAGAGTTTGGCTCAGTGTTTAGTTGTGGGTGTCTGCTTCTGTTTCTATCAAGTACTGGATGAAGCCTCTAAGATGGCATATAATGTAGTCTTCAGTCTCATTATAGGGGAAGGGTATATAAGGTAGCCTTTCCACTACCTTATAGCTGGGGTCATCTGTATAGAGTCTCTAGGACATTACAAACCTATAATGGCTCTCACTATTATGTTATCTCTTTTTTTTGTTCTTTTCTCTCCCTGACTCAATCTTCCTGCCCCCTCATGCCCATCTCTCCCCTCCTCTTCCTCCCAACTCCTTCTCTCCTCCATCCATGCTCCCAATTTGCTTGGGGGATCTTGTCCTTTTCCCCTTCTCCAGGGGACCATGTATGTCTCTCTTAGGGTCCTTCTTGTTTCTTAGCTTCTCTGGCAGTGTGGATTATTGGCTGGTAATCCTTTGCTCTATGTCTAAAATCCATATATGAGTGAGTATGTACTGTGTTTGTCTTTTTGTGACTGGGTTACCTCATACAGGATGGTTTCCTCTAGTTCCATCTCTTTGCCTGTGAATTTCAAGATTCCATTGATTTTTTCCTCTGAGTAATACTCCATTGTGTAAATATATCATAGTTTCTTCATCCATTCTTCAGTTGAGGGACATTTATCTTGCTTCCAGGTTCTGGCTATTACAAATAATGAGTGTAGCTATTTTTCTAAGCCCACAAGGAGTTTAGAAGGCTGCTGGGCATTCTTGTCAGTATCATGAAAACTAGCCCTTGTGTTTTATGACTCTCTTGAGGCTGGTCCTGGATACATAAATTATAAACCAGTCTTTACTAATATTTTGCCAGTGAGTTCAATATTAATAGGATTATAAATAAGTCAATTAAAGGAAACACTAATTTCCAAGCTTAAAACATCAAGTTTAATGGGAGTTTAATGTATTAACTGTGAATGAACATTTGCATAATTTAATTTCCTATTTTATACACTAAGATCTTTGTCCAATCAAATGGAGAATAATGTTATGAATACATGATATAGTTAGAATAATTCTTTTATAAAGGAAATCTATTACCTTTGAAATCTTGAGAATCCTTGAAGTGTAAGCATTAAACCACCACAGCCTAAGTATGGCTCAAAATATTTTCATTATCCTTTCAGTGTATTACTTTTATCTGGACTTTATTTTTCAAGCATCTCATTCTTGAAAAGTACTTAAAATCAAGGCCTTATTATTATTTAATAATTATTTTTGTACCACAATTACATCCTCAATCATCTTTAAATGTTATTCCTTATTCTAGTAGATGTAAATTTATTTTATTGTCTGTAATATATCTTAGAGAGTATTCTGCACTGACTTAAATACAGGCTTCCTGGTGTTATTGGTTTAAATGCTCTACAGTGGGCAGTTAGGTCAAAGTCAGTTAATGGTGTTTGTTGTTGTATCTGTAATTATAGTGTCCTGCAACCCTATTGATTTTAGTGATTGCTTATGTTGGCAGTCCTTGATGATAGTTCTTCATGCACCCAAACAAATTTGGACTGTTCCATTACTCCTATTGATTCTGGTGGTTTTCACAGAATTTTTCTCTTTATTTATTTATTTATATTATTTTACACATCAATCCCAGTTCCCTCTCTCTGCCTCCCTTCCTCTCTCCCTCCCTCCCTTCCCATACCCCCTCCTCCCACTCCATATGTAGGGTGGTGCCTTCCAGGAGGGATCAACAAAATCTGTCAAGTCATTTGGAGTAGGGTCTAGGCCCTCCTTCCTGCCTCTAGGTTAAGGGAGTATTATTCCATGGGGAATGTGCTCCCAAAGTCCTTTTGTGCACCAGTAATACATCCTGGTTCCACTGTCAGAGGTCCCTTAGACTGCCCAGGCCTTCTAATGAGATCCATGTTCAGGGGGTCTGAGTCAGTCCAATGCTGGATTCCCAGCTGTCAGGCTGGGGGCCCATGAGCTCCCCCTTGTTCAGGTCAGCTGTCTCACAGAATTTTCTTTATTGTTAGTTTCATGCAGGACTGCTGCTTCCCCTTAGAGGACCACCTCCCTTATAGTTTCACATGACCCTCATTGTAGCTTGTGAATTGTTATGTGGTTTATCTTTTCTTATATGTGATTTCCAGCCTTTCACTTTAAAGTGAGTTTCTTACAGACAGCATCCAGTTGACTCTTTCATTGTCCACTTCCCTATGTCTCCATTTTCTCACTTGCTTTTAATTTAATTCAGTACCTTTTTAAGGATTGTGCTCTATCTTCTCTGTTGCCTCAGAAACTGTGCCTCATTGCTTGCCCCTACACTTACTCTAGGATTCAAATGTTCATCCGTGTTTTCAGTCACAGTCTGCCTTTTACCTTCAAACAATATTGATTTGTTTCACATATCACATACAGACTCTCTTACAGTTTATTTCCACGGTTTCTCTGTGGCTACTGTGCTACAATATTTTAAACTTAATATATTCTGCAATTTTAAAACTATTTTCATTTTTATTGTTGAATGCTTCTCTAAACATTAAAATATGCATTTTATATTTATTATTTCTAGTGAATTTTCTTTATCTATGTAGATCCAACCTTCCATTTGGTTCCATTTTTCCTCTCTCTTCATATTCTCTCCCCCAACCTCTCTCTCTCTGTCTTTCTCTCATACACAGATGTGCATCCATCTCTCTCTATAGAACCCTGTTTATTGATCTGTTTATCTGTCTAATTTTTCCCTCATAGACTCCAACTACCTTACTCTTCTTATCTCTAAACCCTACTGCTCAACTAAGCTTGACACCCGAGCTCTGTTCTTTTCTTTCACTGTCTTCAACAGCAGATTCTCTCTGGGAGGAATCTGATTCAAATTCTGATGGATTTTTGTTCAGTGACACCCATGAGCCCAAACGGTGAATGTTTCAGGTGATTTGTCAGATTTGGTAATTAAGAGATAAGTCTGCTTCTTGCTACAGCAACAGAAATAGGATGCTGCACATTGTTTCAAAATGGAGAATCAAAATTTCAGAATCAAAGGTGAAATAATTTTAAAAGTAAGACAGTGGTAAGACTTGGCAACTTACATTGCCACATAACAATTTACAAGTCACAGTGTGTTGAGTGGAGCAAAACTATTATGGGACATAATTTGTTTTATTCTGTTATACTATCAAACAAACCAAGGGAAAATGCTAATCACTAGAAACTTTATCAAAAGGGAATAAAGCTCATTAAACTGACCTTGTTTGCTTAAACACATGCTTTGCCAGCTGTGACTGTGGGTCAAATTAGAACCATTTACATTTTCAGATAATTTGTTATATTCTTAGTGTCTTCTCTCAGGTTTCCAAGTAACTTGAATTACTTTTGCCGATTTATTCATGTAGTGAAAGTGTTATTGACCTGGAAAGCATTGGTAGTTTTGTTCCCCTGGTCTTAGTTTCTTCACTCTGAGAACAACAACACTTGGTTGCAAAAGTAAATAATTAGGCATTCTTCCAAATTCTATTCCTTAAAACAAACAAACAAACAAACAAAGAAACAAACAAAAAACTATGTCTTCACTGTATTCAGTGGTGATTCCTGAAGATCACTTTCAGCCTGGAACTCCTAAGGACACATGATGGGAGATGACATTCTGTATATGTTTCTCATACTGGTTAATGAATAAAGCACTGTTGGCCAATAGGAAAGCAAGATAGGCGGGACTAGGAGACAAGGAAGAAACAGGAAGTAGGAAGGAGGAGTCAAGGAGGAAAAAAACCTTACTCCCATGTCTATTTACCAAAGTGTCGGAACATCTTCAGAAAAATGTTTCTCTGTCTTCTGTACCTTTTGATCCCTGTTTATGCTCTTTTTTGGGATCTTTTTTCTCAAAGTAGATGTTTTCTTAAGAGCCTCATGGAAAGGATGTTTTATAGTTTATTATAAAGGAGCATCCACCAGAGCTACACATCAGTAGACCGTCTCATATAACAACAAACAAAACAAAAAGAAAAAAACAGAAAAGTTAAAGAAACTTAGCCATTACTCCCATTAATGCCCTAGGACCTGCATTATTCACTTTAATGTTTTTGATGTCTGGGCATATGATCACGAAAATACTCGGTAACATTGGGAAAAGACTGCCTTGTTCAATTTTTGTTGTTGTTTCGTTTTGCAACTCCATATTTCCATTACTTTGAATTTACAAGGCCAAACTTATTTCACCAAAGGAAATGAAGAGCCATTTTAGAAACACACAAGCTGTAGCCCTTCAGTGCAGATCTTCGTCCTCAGGGTTCCAGTGCTTCTCCTGGGTTGGGCTGACTAAAAAGCTCTCATTTGCCAGTTCTTTCCTCTGGCGTGCCGGTCTGTACACCATTCATTGAGCATGAGCATTTAGAATTTACTTCATAAATAAAAAAATTCTGCTGAAAGCATATGTAGGTTCCAAAGAATATATTGTAGTTTTTTTTTAAAAAAAAATTTTATTTTTGAAATTATAATATAATTACATCATTTCCTCCTTCTCCTTCCTCTCTCCAATCCCTCTTATACCCCTCTTTGCTCTATTTCAAATCCATGGGATAGTTTTTAGTTAATCGCTGTTACATACATATAAGTTTTACACACACACACACACACACACACACACACACACACACACACACACACACATTCCTAATTTATTTTTGCTTTACATAGTGCTAAGGGATAAATCCAGGGTATTGTGAATATTGCAAGCATACTCAACTAAACTACATTCCTAGCTCTGGGTTAACACTTTTCATTTGGACACTAAATAACTTTGAAAATATGCTACATTCTATCAGTGAGAAAACTCACCCTGGGTAGACCCAGGACAGAGAGGAGCCTTTGTCCTGCAGTTCTGTGAGAGGCAAATCAGTATGAGAATGAGCGACCATTTCACCTCCTTGCGTTATGCAAGCAGATCCACAGTATCACATCTGGATCACTCCTGAGAGAACCCAGCAAGTGTAGTAGAGGAGCCACCCCTGCAGTTCAGAGCTGAAAGCTTACTGGTGACTTGGGATGACAAATGTGTGCATTTGCGATTTGCATTTTTATGTCAGTTACCAGCAAGAGACCTGTCAGCTGGATAGAAAGAACAAGATAAAATCAGAATTACCACAGCTACAGAATTGCATTCTTCCTGCCTGGAGGCATAACCTTTTTATTTGGCATTACCTCTGAGGAGTTCATCTGTGAGACATATAGAGTAGAATTATAGGCAAATGAATGCGCACACACACACACACACACACACACACACACACACACACACTTTACCTTACCTTTTCTGTGATGTTTTGGTTTTATTTTCCCCCTAAAATGAACCCATAATCCTGAATATTCTTATAACCTCCCAGTAGCGTAGACTAAAGTCCTAATGTCTTAATATGAGGAAGACCCCCAACAGTCTGCCATCTGCTTTCCTCTCTATACTCAGCTGTTGCACACACACTTTTGCAGTTCATTAAGTAGCTTCCCCAGCTTTATTTCTGCCCTTTGAAGTTTGGTTTTTTCTTGGGCATTTTCCCATTGGCTCCCCCTGCCTTGTCTTTTTAGGTGGGAGGTCATGTTTTCAAGGACTTCCCTAAACTAAAATTGCTGTGCCTCCTCCGTACTGAATCTGCATCTTCTTGGGTCATGGAGCATGACACTGAGCTAGGATTTGTTGGTTTATCGGTGTGCAGATCTTGTGTCTCTCCTAGGGGGTCAGCAGTGACAGTTGGGTTGCGATGAATTCTCAATGCTTAGAGACATTTTCTGGGATCATTATTGATGGGGCTGTTATAGCAGTGATTTCCATTCAAGTCTTCACAACTGCTCATCTAGATAGCCACATAATTATTTTAAACAAAGAAGCGCTGCCAGATAACTTTTACAGTTCAGATCATAATTTTCATACAATGGTGTGACAGATTATGATGCACCAAGATACGCATGAAGAGGCTGAAATTTTATTTCTGTTTCTTATGAGCTCTATAACCTGTTAAGCCTTTGCTTATGGATTGGGCAGAAAAAACAATGATTAATTCATGGGACTATTGAAAGGTTTTTCAACATATATGAGGGAGTTTTTCATTAGACCCCACTTCTAACTGAATAGTTATTGGCAATTGACAGCTTTGGTGGGGGGCTGGCCAGTTTTCTTCAGAAACATGGGTTTTGGTAAGTTGACCCTTCTCTCCTTGATGGTTTTATACCAGTGGACATTTTGGCGGCGCTAATTTTGGATTAAGATTGGTTATGTTAAAAATGTGGACACGAGATACGGTGGTGGGTAGGTAGAAGATATAAGAGTTGGAGAGGATTAGTGAAGGGTGGGTATGACCAAATATATTTTTTTTACATGGATTAAATTCTTGAAGAATAAACAATAAATAAAAGTTAATGCATATGCTGGGGCTGTGTGATCGGGAAGATGAAGCTCTATGTGAGTGGTTGAGTATTGTGACTCAACAGTGACGAGCACTGAAGCAGAGGAAAGGGAAGGTTCCAGGAAAAGAATGGAGCATTAGTTCCTAACACTACAAGGATCAGAGTATGTCACCCAAAGGGAAAAAAGGCCTTGGTGCCCTGGGTAATGCCAGACTCCTGTTTTGATATCGACCTTTGTTGGTTTAACCTCAGTCCCCTTGTTCATGCTGATGGGTTTATCTTCCTTTCTTCAAAGAACATACACCCTCACAATCTGCTGCTTTGTAGCTCATCCTTTCTCATACAGCTTGCTTCCTATTTTTATTGCTGAGTCATCCAATCAGGCTTAATTGTCTCTCTCTCTCTCCAGCTGGCTTCATCCTTTTGGAAGGAAAAAAATATGCTACAGGTGCACTTTTTAAAATTAGGAAAACAGTAGTCAAGTCCCAAAATGCGGGTGGGGCTAGAGTGTAGTGGTGGATTCTAAAATCACAGATTTTGCTATCCCGTGGACCCTTCCCGTATGAAGTCCAGGACAATCTAACCCATGGGGTTCATGTAAACTTCTGCTTTTTTTTGTTTTTGAAGTTCTTTGCATATAGTCTTCATTTTTTGGTTAAATTATTTCCTTTCATTTTTCTTTAGAAATTATAATTCTTTCAAACTTAAGTCACTCAAGTTGTTTGCAAAGTAAACATGGCATGATCTAAAAAATACCAAAATCAGATAGCTAAAATGTTCTAGAAAGAATTATGCTTTTTTTTGTTTGTTTGTTTGTTTCTTTGCTGGGGTCCAAACCCAGGACTCACACCTGCTAGGCAAGTAATGCAAGAATGCATTATATATTCCAGCCAGTAATGCATCATTTTAATTTTCCTTTCCATTGTCTATGAAAAATGATAGTCCCAAATAAAGAAGTTGTTAGAAAGTTGAAAAGGAATGTTAATACCATTCCTCCAAAGAACAAGGCTCATTTCGGTTACCTCTTTTGCATGTTAAGAGCAAAATAAAGAAAACATGAATATAAAGATCCTAGAGATGCTAGGGGAATTGCTCAGCCAGTAAAGCACTTGCTGCACAACTGGACAGACACAAGGACCTCAGTTTACATCCCTATCCCACATAGAGTTGGGTGCAACAAGGAGCATCTGTAAACCCAGCCCCGCCTCCCTAGCTGAGCTGATGAACTCCAGGTTAAATGAGACACCTTATGCCAAGAAACGGACACCTAATGTTGACTACTGAAACACACACACACAAAGTAAAACGAGTGATTTGAGAATACCCTTTGTTCCATGTACCAGGATGCAAGAAAAAAGAGCAAACATAAATATTATAAGATCCAGAATAACAGGAAATTTGCTCTGAGGTATCTCTTAGGATTGTCAGAAATTACACTCGTAAAGCCTAAGGAACAGGATTACTTCAAAATGAACTCAGTAAGGACAACTACAATGGGCATGCTCAGCAAGGGAAAGAAGGAAGATCCCAGGAAGTCTCAACACCTCATAGAGAACTACAGACAACTACAGAATGCTCAGACCTGAAGAATAGTTATCCAATTGGTTACCCACCACACATGGAAGCTTATTGTTAGTTATGAATGCTTGGCCTTAGCTTGGCTTGTTTCTTGCCAGCTTTTTCTTAACTTAAATTGTCCTGACTACCTTTGACCTCTGGACTTTTTCCTTTTCTTACTTATATAAATCTACTTTCACTTGGCTGGATGGGTGACTGGGTGGCTGGATCTTCATGTCCTCCACTCCTTGTTGTCTCTAGTTCTCAGATCAGATCCTTTCTTCATCCTCTTCCTCATTTCTCTTTCTATTTATACCCTCTGCCTTCCAGCACCACCTATTCTTGCTCCTGCCTTGCTGTTGACCATTCATCTCTTTCTTAGGAACATCAGGTGTTTTAGACAGGCAAAGAATCACAGCTTCACAGAGTTAAACAACATAAACAAAAGTCAGACACCATAAAAATAATATCCCCCAAATGGGTAGTACTAAAAGCTCACCATTTCCTACAAAACTTTCAAAAGTAACTTGATAGTGTGCTGTTGTCTTATTATCTTAAATATTTATTTTCACTTGGAAATTATGTGTATATGACTTTGGGGATAGAGATGTGCTTCTGTGTGCGCAATTGCCCACATCACTAGATGATAATGTTAGTTCCTACAGAGCTGGATTCCACGTAGTGTGAGTGACCCAACGTAGGTTTTGGGAACCAAACTGTGGTTCTCTGCTTGTCAACCCCACTGTTGTATAATACCATACTTCATGCTGTTCTTTTAGAGTAAGGTAAAATAAAAATAGCCAAATATCTTAGAGAGCCTTGCTTCTAAACACAATCCCGTTTTTCTTTTGCATTCATAGCAAAAAAGAAAACAATGGATATGCAAAAATTAAAACTCCAACGTTGTTTCAAATAATATGTTTTCCAAATGATTCGTCTCATTTCGACAGTCACATGTCCCTTTGCGATATTCTGAATCTTTTCTTATTCTGAATTTTAGTTTTGATTGTAATGTAGTTGGAGAAATAGTCACCCTAACTGGTCATGCATAGATTATGTGGCAACACATCCCATGAATGATGCGAAATAATTCACACTGTAACTATAAAGATCATCCCACAGAAAAGGAACCTCAGGTTCAGACAAGCTAAGAGCCTTGGCTACCACAGAAGATCTGAAGGACTGTCATGTAAAATTAAAATGCCTAATGATGTCAGTATGCAGGTTTCTTCCATATGTCATGCCTCCTCTATTAAAGCCAATGTTTCCCTGGAATGACTGCGATTCAGGACACCTTGAGTTGGTAGTGAGAGTACTACAGGGAAGTGGAATTTAATTCAGTGTGATAACATGAGGTGAAATAAGGCAACTGCGAGGAATCTGGAGACTTCTATTTTCAGCTTTGTTACTATCTTAGTAAATGAGCTCAGAAAAGCTTTTAACCTTCCAAAGCCTGACTTTCTACTTCTGGAGGAAAAAACGAGAATTAGAACAACCATACTTCCCTGACATGTATGTTCCAAAGATCACGCAGAGTGTGTTTGCATTTCCTGGATCAAACTTTGCTAGGTGCAAGAGCTCCAAGTATATTGTTACCATGAGCCCAAGTCAGCCTTGCAAGTTGATAGAGCATTTTCTAGTTAGAAAGGAGCAAGCACACGGTGCAATCACAGTGTCTCTCCTCAGGCTAGAAGCATTGTTTGAGTGGAGAAGAAATGTGTTGAGTAAGTGACAGATTTGTATACTACACATGGCCATTATCTTTGCCTGTGTTCTTGAGTAATTGTATAAGCTTCAATATATAGATGCCATCTGAATAAACAAGACATTAGGTTCCATGTTCTGTTATGTGTGATTTAGATATTACACCCAGATAGGGTTGACAATATCCTAGTCACCTAGCCTGATTCTTGTCACTTAATAGATCTCGAAAGACTACATGCTAATGGAAGGAACAAATTATATACTACTTTGCTTTGCTAACTGGGGAGGTATATATTATTGATAGAGAACCCACTGTGAAACCAAAGGGTTCTTATAGCATGAAAAGAAAGTCTGGATGTACTATGGTTCTACTCAACTATTAGTGGTATAATACCTTTGGAATTTTACTTGAATTACTGTATAGTATATTGTATATGCTTATGCATATTATAATATCTAGCTGTTAAACTAATTTACATAATTGATTTTCATAAACATATTAAGTTCTTTATGTAGCTGAGTTCCTCGGTGCTTTCTATGTTTATTCTCTGATACCAGAGGGAAAGTTAATTTTTTTAAACTTTGAAATTATTTCAGATTTACAGAGTCGTAAATAGTGCATGAGATTCCTATGTGAGTTTAATCTTCTTCAAGTATTATAATCTTTACAAAACTGACATATTTTTTAGCATAAAAACTTGGTTTTAGTGTACTGTCAATTTGTATGATGCCATTAATTAAACTACACATTTTATTTGGCATCTTCTTGTGTTCACTAGAGTTCTTTGTCCTCGGTATTAGATGTAGGATATCACCCCATAGTGAGAAATTTGCCTCTTTAAGGATTTGTGTTGTACTTCAATACTTTTGCAAGCTTGACTTAGAAACACAGTGGCTATTTTGTATAATATGTTTGTTTGTGATATTTCATCATGTTTGGGCCAGATCTATGGTATCTTTATGGGAAAAATGTATTCTAGGGGACATTCTCTAATTGCCCCTCGTCAGGAACAC
Source organism: Phodopus roborovskii (assembly GCF_943737965.1). NCBI lineage: Eukaryota > Metazoa > Chordata > Mammalia > Rodentia > Cricetidae > Phodopus > Phodopus roborovskii. The sequence continues at coordinate 4,757,219 of NW_026126415.1, forward strand.
ATGATGTCATCAAGACTCAGTGTTAGTGGTATGTCTCAATCACTTGGTTTATATGATGTTTTCAAGATTTATCCACTATCTGTTTTGTCTTCTCCACATTGCATTCATTAGAAGAAAATTGCTGAAAACACTTTCATATGTAAAGGAAAAAATAAAAGTTTGCCAGCTTAGAGGAGTAGCAAGGACTTTGTGAACATGTGTTAAAATACCATGTTACTTAATAAGTGTTTTATAAGAGTTTTATTTAGACTACACACTATTCAGCTTAGCCTTAGTTGGAGTTTGTCCCATGACTGCAACTGAACATAGCTAAAACAAATTTGTCTTTGGTGTTATACTGATTTTTATAACACTTCACTTCTCTGACACTTATTATTTGCAATTATTACTTAAGGAAACATTTCCACTTACTCATTCATCTGTTCATTTGTTGTTTGTGTCAACAGATACTCATGATTATTTATTGCTTTTTAATACCATTGCCATATTTTGGTTGCTCAACTTAGTTTAGCTTTAGCCAACTCTTAGGTTAGCTATGATGTACTGTCGAGAAGCCCCTTTCTTGAAGTTGCTGCCTTTACTTACTTTGTATATTGTACTATATGATCCACTTACCTTGCATTTTCCATATCCCAGTCTTTGAGCATTCAGTTTTGCATTATTTTTATTGGGTAGAGATATTTAAAGGAAACTATCGGCATCTGGGGCTGGTGAAGTAGACAAAGACATTGTCTCCATTGGGTATAGCTGGCCTTTGTTAAACCCAGTGTGTCATATAGCAAAAAAGAAAGAAAAGGCAAAAAAAAAAAAAAAAAAAAAAAAACCCACATGGACACAGGACAGGGACTCGATGGAAGGAAGGGATGGTTGGAAGGAAGATAAGTGAGGATGGGGGATGGGTATGTCCAGAATATATTATGTACATATATCAATTGTTAAATAGTAAATTAATTGTAGACAACTGCCATCTGGCATTTAGATGTGTCATTGCTTCTCCCCCCCCCCCCCGCACCCCTGCATTGTTTTGATACATGTTCTCCTGTAGTCTAGAATGATGTCTAAAGTAAGCAGCCGAGGATGATGTTTAGCTTCTGGTACTCCTGCCCCTAACTCTCAAACGGTGGGATTACAGCCACCTTCCAAAAGGCCTCCCGTGGCATACACACTCTTCTAGCATATAACAGGTGAAACCATTTTCAGATCTTAAACTGACATGGACGAGATTTCTTTATTGCCTGAAACCATGGTGACTGTCAAAAGGATAATTCCAGCCTAGATCGCTTTTCTGCCACACACTCTCACATCTGTCTACTGCTTCACTGAAATGTTCCAACCAGAAAACGTTTGGATGATTCCCTCCTCATGTTTTCTATGTCTTCCTCTGTTTCACTTACCCCACCATTGACGGCATCTGCCCTGTGGACTAATTTAGAATCTCTTTGCCAACTCTTCCATCCAGCCAGTAGATTGGGTGGGAATAATGTATGTTGATTTTCCTTTTTTAAATTTAAACTCCTTGTCTTTCCCAACATTTCCTTTTCTGCTCTTCCCCAGTTGCTAATCCTTATTTCTTTCCCTTCCCATCACCTTATTTTAGCCTAGAGCTTCATGCTGCCATTGAATTGGACTCTCCTTGTGTCCAATCTGGCTTTTGTTTATGTTAGCCTTTTTTTTTTTTAACCCATTTTCCTCACTGCACAAACAAAAAGCTTTTCATTCTACTGTTCTCCCTACATCCTATCAAATGAATTTTGTTTGTAGACATGAATTCAGGTTCCTAAAATATCACACAACTCATTCTGAACCTCTGAGTTCCTACACCCACAGCAGGCCCGCGGTTCGAGCATAAATGCCTTCCTGCCAATTTTCCTTCAACATCCATCCCTCGAAAATAACAGCACCCCCCCACCAACCTACCTCTTCTATATTTCTATGCACATTTTTATTAGATCAATATGCCATTATTAATTTTTTGTAGAGTAGAGATTTTCTTTCCTCTTACATGTTATAATCAATCATTGAGAGATGCCAGATAAGAATTCAAGAAACAGCCTCACCCAGTGGTACTAATCACACTGGGTTGGACCCCCTGCATCAGTGAACAATCAAGATATTCCCCCACAGACATGCCCACTGGATAGTCAGATCTGGGCAATTCCTCAATTGAGATTATCTTCTAAGGTGTTGCTAGGCTGTGTGAAATTGACAGTTAAAGCCAACTAGGACAATATACATATATTTGTATATACTCATACACTATATGTATATTAGTTACAAATCTGTCTGTATATTGCCCACTGTGTAACTGAGAACAGAATATTGGGGAATCAGAGGAAATAGTGTGAACCCCAGAGCAAAACATATAAAAACCAAGTCAGGATTAGGACAGAGTTTCCAACAATTTCTAATGTCCATAAATACATTTTTTTTTTGGCATTTTGAACTACATATTTATCTGAGGCAGAGTGCCCAATATTGACAATTTATTATAAATCAAAATATAAAGTAATTCTGAAAAGTGCTCATGATGGTCTATGTCCTGCAGTATCAAGTATTTAGTGCATTTTCCCAGTATTTATGATGACATTTGAAAATTTCTTGATATCCCCAATTTTGATCATTTCCTGTGCCACACATGTACCCTCTAACTCTGGATATTGTTTTATAGATTTTGAGAATTATTCTCATATTCTACTATTTCCTGTGAATTTCAGTGTTTAAATACAAATATAAGCCCTCTAATACTTGGCTATACATTCCTTGCCAGAAGAAAAGTCATCTTCATTCTTTAAAAAGTACCAAACTTTTGGTTAGTTTTACTTAAATACTTCATAACTCTATAAATTCACATAAAGCAGTACTCTTTAAATTTGTGTGTGTGTGTGTGTGTGTGCTTTTAACTACAAATCTTGTTTGTAGATTTCATATCGTGCACCAGATCCTGCTTACCTCCTTGTGCCTTGATTTTTGTCCCTTGGCCTTGCAACCTGCCCCTCAAAACAAAATTTAGAAGTAACCCCCCACCCCCGCTGCAAAATAAAATAAAATAAAAAAATCAAAGCAAATTAAAAGAACCTCATTGTGGAAGCTGTAATGTGGGCCTATGAGTCAAACAGTATACTCTCTAGTCCATGCATCTTTACCTGTTAAGTGTTCATTGCAATGAGTCATTAGTCTGGTTTGAGGCCTCTGACTTCTGTTGCGCTATTGATACTTGACTCTCACCGGGATTCCTCTTGGATAGCCTACTGTTGCCTTGTGGCACAAAGATCTTGTAGCTTTGGATCTGCATGTTTAGCCCCTTTTCATTCTTTGGCAGTTCATAGATCAGGTGGATGTTGGGGTAGGCTACCTTGTGGTCCTGGTACCTCTTAAATGTTTAAAGAAAGGCAAAAAAACAAAACAAAAACAAAAACAAAAAAAAAAAAAAAAAAAAAAAAAAAAAAAAACAACCCAAAACTGTTTACACCATAGGGTTCCACAAATTTCATAAAAAGAATTTCAGTATCTAAGATAGAGGGACAATTGCACTCTAAGCAGATCTTCACCATAGGAACATTATTTGTAATCAAAATTTCTAAAGACATACCTTAGTTAGGGTCTGTAATGCTATGATAATACAGCATGACCCAAAGAAACTTGGGGAGGAAAGGGTTTGTTTCATTTTACATCTCTCAGGTCACACACCATCCCTGAGGGAAGAAGCAGAAGCCACAGAGGATCATCGCTCATTGTCTTGCGCCTCACGGCTTGGTCACACTGCTTTCTTACACAATTCAGGATAGACATGGCAGACCCGCAGTGGGCTGACTCCTCTTCATTAGTGGATAATCATGAAAATGCCTTGCTATAGGCACTATAGGACAACCTGATTGGGGTGTTTGTTTTCTCAGTCGATGGTCCGTCTTCTCTGACAACTCTAGTTTGTGTCAAGTAAACAATAGTCTGCTAACCACAGGAGAGAGATGAAATCACACACCTCATTCATCCTGTCAATTGGTGTTCAAAACACAAGCCATGGTAGTAAAACAACGGAGAAGAGTAATTCATTCCTAACCTGTTATATTCGACTTAAATGGGTTTAATCATCTTGAGCAAAGGATACATTTTCTAATTAGATTACATCTAGACAATAATGAATACAGCTTTATTTAAGCACACAATAATGTCAATGGATCCTGCTCAGAATTGTAGCAATAAATGTAATAATATTGTGAGAATCTTCAACTCAGTACCACAATTAAATTAAACGGCTTATAACTCTGTCTTTAATTAAAGGATAAAATAATCTCCACATATTATTTCTGTCTGTGGTTTGTGTTTGGAAGTAGGCATCCAATGACCACAGCAAGACATAAGAATAAAGGTTAAGTTCCGTCTCCTTACAGTCACTTCTTACTTTTTCTTAAAAAATAACTATTCATCACATCAAGATTCCAATAATTATCAAGGTGACCGTTTGTTATACAGTTAATATTAATATGATTAGCAATGAACTTAGATACTGTTGTACTCATTGATACTGATATTCTGCCTTTGATGGAGAAGGTCAAATCCAGTTAGATGAAGTGATGGGTTCTAACTTGGGAACTCATTAACTAAAATGCGTGGACTGTTTCCATGTTTGGAGAAAAAAAATGAAATTGAAGCAAGGGGAAAATTTCCAGCTTTGGAAAATGAAAATTAAATAAATGGAGTTGACTTACGCTTCTTTGGTTCTCTCCATGGGTTGGAAACATTTCCCACTGCCTGCCAGTGAATACTCAGTTTCCAGCCAAATGAGCCAATGAACAAATTTTGGAATTGTGATTGCCTCATAAGAACAAATGTCCATTTCTCTGGATAATGTTGTGTTTGTCAATTAGGCTTCCATAATTATAAAAAAAATCATGTTATTTAAGTTGTATAGCATGTGATAATGTAAAAACGCCAGAGAAAAGGACCAACAAAATAATCAATATGCATTTTAAATATATTTGAGAAAATGCAACAGCAAAAAAAAAAAAAAAAAATCTATGAACTTCATCCAAAGCATGCAACGTTGACTGTCTCATATACCAAGCTACTGTGGGTACCTGGAGAAGGAAATGGTGGTATATGCTTGTATCTCTAGGCTGAGGCAGAAGAATCGTGACTTGGACAAGGCAGGAGGAATCCAACTTGGTGTCCAACCTAGCCTATGCAACAAGACCCTGTTTCAAAAAATACAAATACAGATATGAATAAAAAGACTAAAAGAGGAAATGCAAATGTTCTTATAAATGAAGCTTTATACATCCTCTGTGGAAATAAGTTTGGGAAATGTGGGTGAAGTTATGTAGAGTGTATAACACAGAAAAGTAAAACGGAAGAAAATGAAATTCCCCAAATAAGAGAGCACAACAGAAATAGACAGTTACTGAATATAAGTGCCAGCTTCCGCTGCCTTGGGGTCTTTCTTCTTTCCCCCACCTCTTTAAGTGTATGTCTAAGGAAACAACCCAAGAAGCGGTATCAGTGCAGAAATGGCCATAGTGTGTCTAGCAGACTCTTCAGCAAAGCAGGAAACTTTAAACTGTCCACCTGTGTTGTTAGTTTGTCAGTCACTTTTCTCTGTGTCCTGCAGACTGTCTGGCAGACCCTTCCATGACGCAGGAACCCTGTAGCAATGTTCATCTTGTATCAGCAGTCATTTTCCTCTGGGTCCTGCATGTCCAGTTTATACAGCATAAAGTCAAACAGTCCAGACAAGAGCAGTATCTTGTCCAAATGGCTAGTCTTGCCATATTGGAAGTAAACTCCATAACGAGTTTCTTCAATGTCCATCTTCCTTTCTGATGCAGGTGGTTTTGCCAGGAGCATTTATGTCTCACTGTTAAGAAAAACCCTAAACCATTTTAAATGCCATATTCTGTAGGTCTTTTAAAGGTTTGAAGAATGCTATTTATCTCAAATACATCTCTGTATATCTAGAAATCTTAACTAACTTAACTATAAGATCTGACTATCATAGGTACTATCTATAATCTGTATTGAATTATACATTACATTTCTAAATGAGCTATATAAACACAATACCTAAACAAAAGGAGAAATATACATATCACAAAATTGACCTTAAATTGTATCAATAAATGAAAATCCATTCCAAAACAAAGTAATCATATCTATAGCATAATCCCCTTTTTACCTTTAAAAAGAATTGGTTGTGATCATTAACCATTTACAATCAACCTCATTTAAATGAAAACAAACATTTATAAACAATATTTGGGAATTTGGGCTTCAAATTCTTTCCAAACTGCTTCCTGCTGATAGAGGGTGCTGTCCTGAAGACACAGAAATCTTGGCTGTAGTCTGGAATCCTCCTTGTCTCCTAGTCCCACCTATCTTGCTTTCCTATTGGCCAACAGTGCTTCATTCATTAACCAATAAGAGAAACATATTTACAAAGTGACATCTGAGGCAGAGTCTGAGGAAATGGAGTTTCCAGAAACAGTGCTGCAATGTTTCCCTAGGAGAGGATCAGTTACTGCTCCTGGGACAGTGAAGGAGCTCGTCAGTCCACGTGTCAGAGGCTTCAATCTGTGCATTAGGCTTCAAATATTCCTAAACTCAGAAACACTTGTTTGCAAACATTTGCATGTACGCACACTCACTCAGGCCCTGTGATTCCTTACAGCTTCCCAAGGAGGTCAGAACCACTCAAAAGCCTCACGGTCTCTGCTCTATATTAAGACCTGTCTCCCAGACGATTACTCCTTCACAGTAATTCATTGGTTTCAAATCAACTGTCCAAGTTATTTCATGTCTTATGCTAAAATAGAAAACTTTTGGCAACGATGGTTGCCCTAGGCTACCAGTTCACTAAATTTTTTAAACAACTGTCTTTTGAATATCTCATCCATGGCATTCTCCTGAAGTAGAGCCATATATTCATTCTGAGATCATTCCTGTATTTTCTGACTGAAAATGTCAATGTTGAGGGGAATAAATGTTTACTTCCCTGTTAAATTTGATGACTATAGGATAAAACACAGGTAATTATCCAAGATCTTTCTTAATCTTTTATTACAGATTATATTCATATTATAGTTAAAGAAATCCAAATAAATCCAGCATTTAAAAAGAAAACTTATTTCTCTTTTAGATAATTTTAAGTAAAATCAGCTTTAAAGAATATTCTAATTATTTAAAATTTCATGGTAATTATTTCATGGACATATACTTCTTATTTGTGCAAAAATAATTTCATTATTATAAACAAAGTAGATAAGCAATTTTCAGAACATTTAAACTGGAACCAGGGAGATGGCTTAGATAGCAAATACTCCTGCCACCAAGATTGAAAGCTTGAATGCAATTCCTGTGACCCATGTAGGAGAAAAAAGACTCCTGAAAGTTGACTTCTGACCTCTATACATGTGCTGTGGCACATACTTGTCCATACACCAGCATACATAAATATGTAAATTGTTTACGTATTGTATCCTACTCAGTGAGTTCACTATTTGCTTTCTACTAAATTGTTAAGCTAATTACATGAATAGCATGCAAAATTATATCATGATAACTATGGAATTTTAAAATGTTTAGTTATGTGAAGGTTGGTTTTATAACATGTCATCATTCACATGTAAAGAATTATATGTAATTGTTATATATTATTATACTCATGTATTATGAAACTTTTACAAATACATCTATATTAATACTTATAAAATACCGGATCTTCTATTTTGCTGTCTTGAAATTGGGTCACATACAACTGAAATGGTATTTCCGTCCACTTTGTTTCGCAATAAGACATCAAGACATATATTTCAATATCATGTTTTGTCTGAGCTCATTGTAATACTGCTATGCAAACATGAATATACTCAGAGGGAAGTCTCTTCCCTTATATTTTTTGCATCGGCATGGTTCTCTGCTATAGGATGTATAATCTATTAGAAAGGTTTCAAGGTGTGCTAATGCTAAGGAGGTTACTTGTGCATCTCAGTTATATCTAACAGAGTCTGTACTATATACACCCCTCCAAAATATCAACCAGGATCTGACTTGGGATCGATCAGCTTACCTTGGTGTCAAATTTTTTCAGCATCTCATGTCATACTTTTATGACAGGGTCTTATAAATCCAATCCTCGACGAGTCCCCAGGATGCAGTGTGCATCACAAAGTCCAGCTTTCATGGCCAAGTTACTTTCTTCAGAGAAGAGATTTGTGTATTTAACTTTGTTGTGAGTCTGTCTGCATAGTCAGAAGGATCTCAGAGGGAGATTGCCTCACTGGCCATCTTGTCCTTGAATGGCCTGTCAACTAGTGGTGTCTTTATCTCAGCTTTGTTCTAATAACTATATTATTGAAATTCATTAGTGTGTTTTTCCCTGTCATGTCTAAGGAACACTATCTAACAGCAGGTGTTTCGGGCCTCTGGCTCTTACAATATTCTTGCCTCATAGATATATTCCTGAATCTCAGGTGTAAGCATTGCAGATATATCAGGGTTGAATATTTCATAGTTGCTCAGGCTCTTCATTTTGACAATCTGCGGATCTCTGTGATAGTCTCCATCTCTGCCATCTGTTGTACAAAGACACTTCCGTGATGATGGGAGAGAGGTACACTCATGTAGAATGCAGTTAAAACGATATTGAGTTAATAAAATGGCAGTTGTAGATTTATCCCATTTATCCCATGCTCTTGTTACTTTCTTTTTTAAAAAGTGAAAATAGATATGTCTCTTATACATTACAACCTGACCACAGTTTCTCCCTCCACTCATCCCAGCACAGGGGGCTCCTCAACTCTCTGTCTCCCCCAGAAATTCACTCCCCTCCATCTCCCTTCAGAAAAGAGCAGGCCTCCAAAAGGAAAAAAAAAAGTCAAGACAATGAAAACGGGTGGGATGGAGAACTGTGGTTGGAATGTAAAATGAAGTTAAAAAAAAAAAAAAAGGAAATTAAGCTCATCCTCAGTATTATGACACATGTCTTTTCTTACCCATTCCTAAAATTTATTTCAGGGAGTATGATCGCAAGGCAGGGTAAATAGGTCTTTGCTTCATTATCTAGAAAGTTTCTAAGGAATTGAAACTTCGTTTTCTTATAGGGGGTGCAAAAAATAACATTTCATATAATCTTAAATATGTTTTATAGCCTTTCAATATTTACCTCTCTTTGACTGGAAATTGTATGCCTCTTTGGCTTAGATTTTATATTTCCCTGATTACCAAGAATGTTAAGCGTATTTCTGACTGGTTTCAAGTTTCTTAAATGTTTTTTGCCCGTGTTTTTATTTTACATTGAAATCACATATTATGTGTAACTGCATTTAGATACCTGAAAGTAAATATTACATGAAACTGTCTTCAACTAATTAATAGATTTCTTGTGTACTTTTTTCTTTGCATTCATTTAACTTTTCTTTCATGTATGTATGGAATTTTTTAATGTTATCCATTATGATAGATATTTTTTGCCAGTCTTTTCTACTCTCATTATAAAGAACTGTTCTTTTTATTATCTGTTCAAAGTATACTTTCCTTGATATGTCATTTTTCATATGAAGTTAATTTTCATATGATGCATACAATTTCTTAATGAAGTTAGTTTTATGATATTTTCTCCCATTGGCCTTCCTGGTGCTAACGTATATTAATTAATATAGCCTTATATTAATCATTCAAATTTGCTAAGTCACAATTTCTCCTGATTCCATTGTTAAGGAAATACCTTAATTTCTCTACCATATATAGAAGTAGCTCATCATCCACTCTGTTTCTCTCTCTCTCTCTCTCTCTCTTTCTCTCTCTCTCGAACATACACAACACATTGCATGGGGATTTAATTAAAATTGCAATGGATCCAACAGTGTACTGGGAGAATCGATTTCATTTTATTATTAAATTGTATATAGTCATGATTTTGTTAGTTTCGTACTGATCTTTAATAAATGCAGTTTTATATTTTATTAAAATACTGTTTGTAAATAACTTTCATCAGGTCATTTCTCAATTCAAAAAACTTCAATTCTTCTAAATAGTGCATAGTTGGAATCAATTTCTGAAAATTACTATTATCCTATTACTGACTCTAATAAAATACTTTAAGATTCTTATAGTATCATGATTGGGAAACCTACAGAGACAGCTGACCTGAACTTGCTGCGGCTCATTAACTCTAGACCGACAGCTGGCAAGCCTTCATGGGACCCAATCTGGTTGTCTGCATGTGGGTGACAGTTTTGCAGACTGGTCTGTTTGTGTGACCAGGATCTATCCCTAATGCATGATCCAAATCCATATGGTAGGATGCGTTGCTCAGCCTTGCTGTGTGTGGGAGGAAGGGATGGTCTTGCCTCAACTCAATGTACCAGGCTCGTTGACTTCCAATGGGAGGCTTTACCCTTCTGAGGAATGAATGGCATTGGGGTGAAGGAGGAACTGTGGCTAGTATGTAATATGACTTAATAAAATAAAATATTTAAAAAGTTTCTTTTGGGTTCCTAATGTAAATAACCACTACTGTGATTAAATAGAGTTTTACTCTCCATGACCAGTTTTATTCCATGAGACAGTTCAGCTGTTACAAATGTCGTAATAAAATAAATAAATAAAATAATTAAAACAAAGGCGGTTCGAGGGAACGGTGTCATGCAGTAGAGTTCAAGTGTGAGGAGGTTACTAGGGACAGGGGTCATAAAAAGGGGAAAGGGAAGGATGGAGAGCAGCCTCCAGGGACAGAAGCAGCAGAAGAGGAGGAAAGAAAGGTAGAGAAAGAGAGAGAGGGAGAGGGGAGGATGGGAGGCTGGCAGGGCCCTTTTAAAAGGGAATGTAGAGAATGTGCACAGGTGGTGCTCTTAGTGGCTGCAGCTGAGGGCGCATCCTGTCAGAACCCCAGGGGCAGGCCAGTACAGATGCACGAGTACTAACGAAGAGCACTGGCTACTTTTCCTGGGGACACAGGTTTAATTCTCATCACCCACATGGCAGCTCTCAACTCCTTGTAACTTCAGTTCAGGACATCTGATGTCCTCCTTTGCTGTTTATTTTAATGCTGTTTCACAAACTAGATCACCACACGTGGAGATGATGGAAGCATTCCTCCTTGTTCCTTAAAGGTAAAGCCTTAAAATTTTACCAGTTGATACTATTAGTGCTGTTTTAAAAATTATTTTGTATAAAGGACAAGGAACTTGTAATCTTCAGTTCTTGACTTTTCAAATGTTTCCGTTATTGCACGTTAGTGGCCACTCCTTCAGCATCTAACAGGATTAAGATGAGTGTGTGTTTATGTTTTCTGTACCCCCCTAATTACTAAATGCATTGAATAAATTACATAGAAAGTAATTGTAATTGAATTTCTAGAATAGATTTAAGCTGTTTGTATTTTTAATTATTATTGTGTGTGTGTAGTTTGTTGGCTTCATATGTACCTATGAACATATAACACATGTGTGCCTACTGCCCATGGAGGCCAGAAGGGGGCGTTAGGTCTCCAGGATCTGAAGTTAAGGGGGTTGTGAGCCACCATGTGGATGTTGGGAATCAAAGCCATATCCTCAGTCCTTAAGCCAATTTTTGACAGGTTTTGTCTTCTTTTTGAGGCATACTTGTTCTGTTTTGACATATGTGTGACTGTTTGAGATTGCCTTTGTCAAAAACACTCATGACTTTGGAATCAAGGTTATGAATACATCAAGATATAGTTTATCATGTTTTTTCTCTAATTCACTTTTCTTTTTTTCTTTTTTTTTATTTAATTTTATATAACAAAGTCCAATTAAATGAAAACAAACATTTATACACAATATTTGGGAATTTGGGCGTCGTTCTTTCCAAACTACTTCCTGCTGGTAAGGGGCGCTGTCTTGGGGGATTCGAAGAAGATTCGGATATCCTAGCTGTAGTCTGTAGGGCTGTTTTGTCCAGCTGTTTGGAATGTAGGATCAGCTTGTACTCTGTTTCAGGCGGTCTGGTGTGATCAAACCACATCTAATTCACTTTTCAAATGTAAATGTCTTATAATGTAACTTTTCATATTTTTTCATCTTACTCTGATAGATTTCTGTTAACTGCTCCATTTTGAGAATGCTATATTTTCCATTTCTCTCTGAATCACTTGGTATTTTCTAGTGTTTTCCAAAATGGCCCTCTATATATGCTTTAAAGATTGGAGAACATTTTCAGATTACTTCCCATTATAATTTTGTTATTTTTTTTCTTCCTAGTTGAGTTGATCATACTCTTGTGTTCCTTTTGCAGCGTACAAGGTTAGGTAATGTGTATCAGTTGTTTCCTCATTTCTGTAAAGTAAAGCTCTGAAGCATGTTTATATACATAACAAGTTCTTTCTGTTGTATATCCTATGGCTTTCTCATGCAAATATACTACCATCACTATGCTTCAATTTTATTGCATGGATATTTTGATTGAATTTATTTGGGTCATATGCTTATTTTGATTTACATTCCACATCTCAATATAATTTTTTTATTTAACTTTTGTGCAGTGTGTAAGTCTGTAGTGCATCTCTCTCTCTCTTTCTCTCTCTCTCTCTCTCTCTCTCTCTCTCTCTCTCTCTCTCTCTCTCTCTCTCAGGGTGCCTGCATCTTTTTGCTTGAGTGGTTACATTCATGTACAGCATTCTCAGGCCAGAAGATATCTTCTTCCTCTGCTTTATTGCCTCATAAGAGAGTCTCTCACCCTACTGAAAACTTGCAGTCTGGCCAGCAAACCCTAGGGATTAGTCTGTCTCTGTTCTTCTGTGATGTGTTTACCGACGGGCTTTGTCAAATCTTGGCAGGACTTTTACCTGCATGTTCTTGATTTGTGTTCAGATCCTCATGCTTGCACAGGAAGCACTATCATTCTATGAGCCATGTTCCCAGGCCCAGTTTTGGTTTGCATAAAAAGAAATCATTCGCCTTTTAGGACTTGTTTTTAATTTCATCGTTTTGTTTTTCTCCTTCACCACTGTATAGTACTTTATCCTGCTTTATTCCCTAGCTGGACCTAAGGAGATATTCTGTGCTTGTGGTTCATTTTTACTAGGGTTTGTATGCCAAGAGTCTGGAATATTAAGACTTCTTTTTTGTGACTTCCTATTGTTTTTGAGAGATCTTTTTCTTATCTATATTTCTACTAAAATTATTTACACTTCTAAAAAAGTATCTCTGGATGCCTAAGATCTTCCATTCAGCAACAGATAACATATTATAGTGATCTTGTAATATCATGTAATGCCATAGCCACCTTAGCTCCTATAAGTACATTCTGTCATTTTTACATAATGACAAAATAACCTCAAGATGCATTTTTTAGATCATCTCCTTTCATTAAGAAATGTATGACTCTACATTTGAATATAAATTATTTTCATGAGATTTTTTTCACTTCCTGTTTATCAGTTATCATCTATAAATCTACCATCAGTTATTGTTATATCATCTATCAATCATTTCACCTATCTTTCATCTATCTGTCTAATCTATCATTTACCTAACTTTCATCCATCTGTCATCATGTATCTTTCTATAACTTATTATCTATCTGTTTATCTATAATCTACCATCTTCTTTTATCTAATGGTCTATGAATTGATATGGACCAATCCTAAAGATTTGTACATATAGGGTTTCTATTGCTGTGAGAAAACAACTGATCAAAAGCAACTTGTAACACAAATTATAAAACCCAGAGAGAGACATTGGAGTTTAAGCTGAAGACCAGAGAAACTAAGAAGCCAAGCTGCTAGCTCTTACCTCTACCTCAGACAGAAAGGGCCATCCAGTCTCTATGAATCCTCAGATTGAATCTCCAGACTTCACTACTCCTCACCAAATCTCAGACGGCTCTGGAGACTGCACTGAGTTCATTATATATTCCCTAGTGCTGGAATTAAAGGTATTAGCTCTGTTTCTCTTTTAGACTGACTTACTCTCAGGCAGCCCAGGGTGGTCTTGGTCTCACAGAGATCCATCTGCCCAGGTCTCCTGAGTCCTAGGATTAAAGGCATGTGTCATCATTGCCTGGCCTCTGGCTGTCTACTGTCCCGGGCTTTGCATTATACTCTTCAGTGGCTTTATTTGTTCATAAAGAGTATACCATCACAATTCCACCTTTTTTTCTAATACAAAAAGAAGACTATAAGTAAGAAAAAAACATGCAGATAAGCACAATAACTGTATAAAATATGTACAGGCAATAAGTACATTGGCAATTTCTACTCCATTTGCATTTGACATATTCAAAGAGAATACTCCATATCCATCCTATCTTGGTGAGTACAAAAGGTTGAAGTAAACATTTACATTAATAAGTGGAAGGACTTGGAACTAATATTTCCTATTAACTATGTTTGTCTGATTATTTTTATATTATTACTTATTATTCACATATATCAGAAATATAAACTGTGGTATTTCTTTGTCAATTCCTTTCTAAACATTTCATCTTCAATCTTCACAAATGAATTGATTTTGTATTTATTAATTATTCACATCGTAGACAAAAAATTGCGAGTTATACAGTAACACTTTCATAAAGTAAACACATGTAACCATATGCTAAATGAAAATCAACTGTATCACTCCATGTTTTCCACTTACTAGACAGCAATGTATTCAATGTTTGGTGGATGCACATCCATGTCTTTTCATTTCTACTACATAAAGGCTTTATGAATTTTGAGAGCTTATTAAACTTTAGGAATGTTAACCCATTTCCATTGTCTGTACTCCTCAGGAGGCTGAAGCAGAGAGACCAGGACATTAATGACAGACTGGGCTACAGAGACAAGCAAAGCACTGTCTTAACACATGAATACAAACTAAAAATGAAACTTATCATACTGCCTAATTTGCTCTAAAATTAGATTTTAAGCTGTCATGGTGCTATGAACATTTTCCTGTGTTTGTCTTAATAGTTTAAAAAATATGTCACAAATAAGGACACAGATTATTATTGTGCTTTTCCATAATAAAATTCAATATTCCCTAACAATGTACATTTAGACTGATTTCAATTATAAAGACAAATTAAGATGTGGGAGTTTAGGGCTAGACTACTTGCCTGGGAAGTACAAGGTAGGAAACCTTGAGTTTATTGTCTGACATACAGACTCAGTGTTTATGATATTATTTTCATAAACGACCACTATTGCTTCCATAGTTATTCTGCCAGGAAAATATAGTAATGACAGAGTTAAACGTGTATGTTTCTAATTGTGGAAACACATGATTGACATGGCACAGTATTGCCATTGGGAGGTTACACTGACAAATGAACAGTGGCTCTCATTTCATCTCAAGAATCTGTATACTTCAAACACCTGTCACAATATTCACCAAGGAGGCAAATATTTGCTTCTCTTCTATCATTGGTTGATTTAGATTATATGGTTGTAGATTTTGTTGTTCTAACTTTGAGTGTTCTTTTTCTCAAGAATTCCACATGAAAAGCACAACACTGATGTATCAATTTCTTTGGAAATTTAGCAAAGCAAAATTAAAGTTTTCATATTTCCCAAGGCAAGGCTACTCAAATTTCTCTATCACCTACCAGCAAAATGGTCTCATTTGATACCTTATAAATAAATGGAAACAGATTATTGTTTACATGCAGAGTTGGGTAATTTGCTAACTGTAAAATAGTATACTTTTTCCTGCATTTGAAACAGGTAAGGGGATTATATTTGGTATTTTGGAGCTGCGATGTTTAGTTTTGGTGTTATTGATCATTCGGCCAATCTGAAAACATCCCAGGAACTTGTTAGTTTACATGTATTTTTTTTTCTTTTGCCAGTTCTAAGAAATAGAGCACCCATTGGCTCAAATGTATCATTTTTGAGAAGGTTGATATATTTAGTCCCTGTGGGCATAGGAAATATAATTTCACACCCTGTATTATTCATACGTTTTGAAGTACCATTTATCAGCAGAACACAGAACAGTAGTTAATAGGTGCTTCGTCAGCTATGTGGCTGGTGCCATAATTTCTTACACTACCATTACCTATTAATAGAACCTTTTGAGTGTGTCAAGACCACACTTCCTTCAAGGTTGCTCACTTGAAAACTGAATGATGACTTCGCTAGCAGAATGGGTGTAAGTGTAGTCACTACCCACATTGCCTGTACTCCTTCCTTTGCTACTGGCTATCAGTACTTCCATAGACATGGGTGAGTTACATATTCTGTGAGCGATATCTACAAAATGACAACACAGTGGTGTCAGCTTCTTCAGTGAGTAATTTAATCTCTCAGAAATATATTGAGAGGTTAGTTTTGTGGTGTGTGTGTGTGTGTGTGTATGTGTGTGTGTGTGTGTGTGTGTGTGTGTGATATTCTATATATGACCACTTCAACCATTTTTACAAATTACATATCAAATAATATTTTCCTTGAGTTTTCAATTCGCTTCAACTATTTTGTGGGCCATTATGTTTAGCTTGATTTGTACTGGCTAAGTGGTTCAAACTTAATATTCTGTTTTATTTGGTTAATGAGCAGTTGACAACAAGTAATATATTAAAGGCAAAAAGCAATATTCTGTTAATTGATAAATATATGTAGTGTCCCTTTTCCCCACCTCAATAAGTTAAATCATGCTATTTTGAAACATAAATATGAACAGTAAATTGTGCTCTAACTGGTGTGATGCCCAAATGTAAAAAAAAAGAAGGAAAAAAACCTCTAAAATAAATTATATAATCATATACAAAATTATATGAATGGGGCTTAGTGATGTGATTTAGTGCTAGCATGAGTATTCAGTATGCCCTAGCCTATGGATTAAATCCCAACCATAAAAAAAAATTCAGCAAATTATGTCAAAACTAAATTATATATATATACATATATATGTGTGTGTGTGTGTGTGTGTGTGTGTGTGCGTGGGTATGTGTGTGTGAGCTGGAATTCTTTACTGCTATAATCACATTGAGCTACTATGTGTTTCTTTATAATACATAGCTTGCTCCCATGAATCCAGAATTAAAGTCTTCACTAGGAAAAGTATTTTTTTGAGCAGTTGTTTTTTGGTTTTCTTTTGTGTAATAACTATCTGACTAGTGGCAATATAAAATGCTGTTGGTTAGCAGAAAGGAATTGTATGCATATTTTGGCTCTAAGAGCTCATAAAATAAACCTTTAGCAAAATTAGTAGACATCAGACACACTATATCTAAAACTGAGTGGGAAAAAACTTTTATTTCTATATTATCAGTGTGCAGACATATGCCCACTGAGAGGGACAGAGGAGGCAATAACATCAAGTTTTCTGTATGAGTGTGGGGTTGTACAGTTGGTCTTCATTATCCTACTGTTTGTGAATTTGTTACAAATCACTAACCCTCAAACCCAACAATTTTTTTTAAAGATCTTGAAATCAAAGGCCAGCATTGCAATACTAAAACTTCAGTTTGTGTGTGGTGATCGTGAACCAAACAGAGCCAAACTTAACCTCTGGGATCAGAAAGTTTTCCTGTGTTAATGAATATTAGTCAGGCATAGATTCTGCATCAATTATGATAGTGACCTTTAGTCATAAGGAGTGTGCTTAAAGGCAACCATTAGATGGTGAAAAACTTTGATACTACCAAACCATATCACTGTATGTGTTATTTTTCCTGTTGTTGTGACAAAACACCTGGCAACAGAGAAAATGAAGGGGGGAAGGATTGTTTTACGACTGGATGTAGAGGACGTTGTACTTCATAGTGGGGAAGGCAAAATGTCTGGTGACTTCAAAGTAGAAGGAGCAGGAAGTAGCTGGGCACACATCTGCTTTTCAGAAGCAAAGAGTAGAGAGCAGTAGAGCCTAACTCTGAAAGCTCAAGGCCCATATCCCAGGACCCAATTTATTTACCTCCCAAAATAGCAAGATGCGCTCAAGAAGAGAGCAAGCTTCCAAACACAAACCTTTGAGGATTATTTCACATTCAAAACAATAACTGTGTCTGGTGTATGGTTACTTTATATGCTGCCCAGTAAATATTCAGTTAGTAACTACCTCAGTTATCAGAGAGATGCTCATAGTTTCACAGTGGTATGTAAACCATGTGTTGTTCAGGAATAGTTCTAAAGCACAAGAATGGTATGGTATTACTGACAATCTTATTATAGGATATTATTGTGGCTACTCTACAGTTGTTAGTCTGTTACCATTACCATGTCCAATAAATATGTTCAGTTTTATCATAGGATGCAAGTATAGCATAAATCATAAAAGAGAAATTATACTTTGGCATACCAATAAGTAGACAAAAGAAAAAATGGTTCATGTCATGGTATGGATAAAGCAGGTCAGAAAGAAATAATTTTTATCATACTACTCAAGGCAGTGAGAAATCTATAATTAAAACTACATATCTTTGAATTTTCTCATTTAATATTTTAAGATAAAAATTGCCTACAGGTAGTGGTTGATATCAGATAGCTAAAATGTGCGAAGTGAGCTACACATAAAGAGAGATAACTGTGTTCAGTAACTATCCTAATGATCTATTTCTTTTAAATGTGCAGAAACTCAAAAAGAACGATTTTGGAAAAGAAGAGAAAAACAGTTCAATAAAAAACACTGTGTTTATTGCAGCGATCAAAAAAGAAAATCTAGGCCACTTCTTTTCTGTAAAAATGTTTTAGTTTTGTAGCTTCAAGCAAGAACTAATATGGAAAGGATGTCAAGCAACTAGTCACATTTTAAATTCCACAGCGGATAATATTTTCGATATCTGGCAAGGTTTCATTTTGCTTTGTGATATTCCTTGGAGCATGACAGTCTGCAATTGATTATCACTTTAATGCTTTTGCTGACAGTACAGCCTTTGTGGGCAAGGCTCTGTGCTATAAATTGTATGCAAGAAGCCATATATCGAATATTCCCTTATGAAAAATTCCACAAAACTAATGTGCCGTTTAAAAATCCATTTTATACATTCTGTAGAGAGAACATGGAATAAATATCAAGCCAGCTCCTGTCCAATATTAATCTGTAAGCATGAGAAACTGGATTACATCAGCTTAAAATAGCCTTTTCAGTTAAATTACCTTATAACACTTTAATTACTAGATAGCATTTTATGACTGAAAATACTTGGTTGATGTATAGAACATCACAACTGACAATGTGTCAGCTCTTCCCGTGATTAATATATTGGTGACCTCTGCAGATTTTAAAACATGGACTTAGTTAGACATATGAGAAGATAGTGGCTATTTTGTGGGAAATCATCTTTGTCAATATCAAAAGAGCAAATGGATTCATACCATAGCAGCAACTACAACAAGGTATTATCTATGATATCATAGATTACATATTTTTCACCTTCTAAACATTAAAGCAAAAATAGTTGAGGTACATCCAGTCGGTATGTGAAATAGACCCATTTAGTTTATTTTGTTTGATTAGGATATATTATTTTGAGCGTATGCATGTGTTTGTGTGCACTTGTGAGCATATTGCGATGGAGGCCAGAAGAGGACTTTGGATCACTTGGGTCTGGACTTACAGATGCTTGTGAGCCACCTTGTTGAGAGCAGTGAGCAGTCTAATCTCTGAGCTCTCTTTCTCCACCCTCAAGTTTTAAAAGCTTCATATCGTGACACACACTTGCACTGTTTTTATTCGCTGGAGACATTTCTGGTTCTTTGGGTAATGAAATCAAATAATTTTTGTTGATGTCACATAGACAATGAATGCCTCAACACTAGAAGTGAGTAGTTAAACACATTTATACTTTCATTGACTCATGAGAATAGAAATTACATTTGATTATGAACAATCAACCTTTTGGTTAGTATTTCAAAACTGTGTATATTTATTTGATCGTGTTTTAATAAAGGAATGCAGAGTGGTCTTTTTGGCATTGGAGTATGGAAATTGTAAACTTAAAAGCAGATATCTCACTGACAACAGACACAAAAATAAATTCTAGCATTTTTCTCAGTCATAAATCATGTACACATTGAATAAGAAATAAAAATCTCAGCTATTATAGAGAAGTAAAAATTGAAGAATCAGAAATGACATATATATATACACACACACATTGATTATGACTGCCATAACAGAATGACACAGAGCAGGCGTCTTAAAAGGCAATTGTCACTTTCCTGATTTTTGAGTCTGATAGTCTAACATTAAAGTGTGTGCAGATTCCGTTCCTGGCTATGTGCACTGTCTTTGGCTTGCAGGAAGGCCTTGTCTTGCTGCTGTCATCACATACTTTGTTTCATGCATATCCATGTTGTCCCATTCGGTGTCCACATTACAGGATACATGATATTAGGCTCAAGCCAATCCTGATGGTTTCATTTTTGAATGGGTTTGTGTGTATGCAATGTTTGCAAGTGTGGTTATATGTGTTTACATATCCGTGGGTATACATATGTGATGCAAGCACATGTAGAGGCCAGAAGTTGAGATGAGATGTGTTTCCTGATTTACTGAGGCAGGTCCCTTGCTGATGTCAGAACTCCCAGATATTGCTAGTCTAACTACAAAGCTCCCTCAAGGGATTGCTTGTCTCTGCTTCCCAAGTGCTGGTATTACAGATGGGGCCATTGCCTACTTGTCTTCTTATGAGTGCCAGGGATCAGAACTTTGGTCCCCATGCTTTAAAGACAAGTGCTTTATCCACTGAGCCATCTCTTTAGCCCCGTAACAGTTTGATTTTACCTTGGTTACATTTTTTTGTAGTATCTTAAACCTAGTTATGTTTTGAGGTACTGCCTTTAATACATGAATGTTGGAAGACACAACCCACCTGTAGTATAGCTTACTCTTTCCCTTCTCATTTATTATGTTTGGAAAAGATAAACACTTTGAAAACCTGCTTTATTTATTTTAAACCTACCAAAAAACAAAACCCAAAACAACCAACCAAACCAAGGAAAATTCAGTAGTTAGAGCTCATGAATGCTGTAATTAAGTTCCTTGAGTTCAGTCAGAATTTGCACAAGAATTTTAAGCAGCTAAAACAGATATCCTAAATCTATGTACACAAATATGTGTTTGCTTTGCCTATAGCAACACATATTGGGCTATTGCAAAGATCTGATTTACTTCAAATTTGTACATATTTATAACAGGAATTATTTCTCAAGGGTTTCAGCATTGTAAGGAATTTGGAATTAAAATGGAGCTTATTTGAGCTATCATGCGTTTACTGCTGAGTTTCCAGGTGAGAATCATGGGCTTCAGTGGCCAGTGCCAGAACCTACAACAAGACACTCACCCTTGGCTACATACCTAGAGTTGTCAGATGGACTGACCTTGGTGAGTTGACACTGAAATCTGTCATTTGAATCTTCTCCAAATCAATTTATTACTGGAAAAGACTCTTGAAGTTACCTGTCTACAGAAAGCCAAAATCCTTCTTTGGATCTCTTTGGTCTAAATAAGAGATGGAAAACATACTAAGCATGACAAAGCAAAGGAAATATTTAGCCACCTGATGTAATTAGCCAGTGTGAATCTTCACCCACTGCCTGTACTGCAGACATATATTCAGTTTCTAACTTTTTCTGCTCATTAACCAAAACATATAAAGACAAAATTGGAAGAAACAATTATGATTTCCTTCCAACCTTGTTATACCCATCCCCTATTTACCTTTTACAGTTTAATTCTTATTTATCTAGCTCCATGTTTTAAATAATTCTAATCAGCTTCTCACATTAATTTTTTGCAGAGACAAAATAATGGATCAATGAAATTTAGTCATTTTATATCCAAATTAAGAATTCTACTTTTTTTAATTCTTAGTACCTTGACCAGTTTGGTCTCTCTGTTCTCTCTCTCTCTCTCTTCCTCCATCCCACTTATCTTCTCTCTTTGTTTTTTATTCGTCCCTCACAGAATACATCCTGAGCACAACCTCCGCTCCCTCCCCTCTACCTAGTTCCCACCCACCTCTACTCCAGATCGACACCTCTCCCCTTTCCCTTCAGGAAAAAGAAGACCTCCCAGGAATGTCAACCAAACACAGCATGACAAGATGCAATAAGATGAAGTGTAAACCCTAGTTTCAAAGCTGGACAAGGCAATCCAGTAGGAGAAAAGGGATCCCATTAGCTTGCAAGAGTCAGAGACTTGCCTGCTGGCACTGTTAGATGTCCAATTAAAAACCTCAAAGTAAACAGCCACAGCAAGCATGTAGGGGGCCTAGAACAGGCTCATGCAGGTGCAGTGATTCCTGCTTCAGCCCATGTGAACCTCTTTGTTCTCTGCTTAGTGCGTCCTGTGGTTCCTCTCTTCATGGTGCCCTCATGGCTCCTACAATCCCTCCTTCTCTTCTGTGGGGTTCCCCAAGCTTCCCCTGATGTTTGCCTGTGGGTCTCTGTATCTGTTTCCTGGTGAGGACCCCTTGTAATGGAGGATAGAGAGTGTGCACTGGTCATCTTCTGTAACCAGGCTAGGCTCCCAGTGGTTGGACTGGGACACCAACCCAACCACAAAACCTGTGACCCACAACCTGTCCTGCCTGCAAGTGGTGTAGAAGCAATGGAGGTTCAGAGCTTGTTGGGATAGCTAACCAATGACTGATGTAACTTCAGACCCTAAGCCAAGACAGGGAGGCCATGACAGACAATGCCTGGATGGCCAGGATCTGGATGCTGATGGCTCAGAGACCTTGGGGAGAGGAAGGCAATGAAGTGATTCCCAATGATAATCTGCTATACTCTGACATTTTACTGCACTTAGATAAAACAGTGCCTAGCCCAATTGTCATTCAAGAGGTCTTCCTTCACACCTGACTAGAAGAAGTACAGATTTAAGTATTTCTGTCTGGAAATGTGCCCTAACTTCTTTGAGCTGGTTTGGTATGTGCCTCTTCCCTTTCTTACAGTTTGGTCCATCTCTATGGACTTGCTGGTTCCCAAGTTGGGGCCTACCAAGGTAGCACATTCATGACTTTTACAACTGCTTTCAGTCTAGTAGTGTAAAAAATTCTCTCCTGTCCAACCAGCCTGTGGGTTTCTTGATTGACTTGGGTTACTGGTCCCTTGATGTTGTTGTGGGGACATTTTTCAGAAACTGGAGGTAGGAAGAACAGAAAGAGAGAGCTAGGAGGGTGAATACTGTGTAAGTATATTTTTGTGGAGTTAGTTAATGTACAATAAACATATTTAGGTAATTGCCTTACCAGTTTGAGTGCACCACTAATTTTGTATCTGCTGAAAACAGAAGATGCTAGGTTGTGGAGAAGGGACAAATGCATGTCTTAATTATTGTGTCTTGTGAGTACATTGTCCCTGAATGCCCTTGAAGAGACAGTGAAGATAATTTTCCATGTTAACATCTGCAGTGTGGAATCTGATAGAAATGTTCCAAAGGAAGAAAAAAATTAAGAGAATACTGTGTAACCTGCCTAAAAGGCTTAACAAATGCCACAGCCACTTACTCCTGGCTGTGGTCATCAGACTCTAATGCACCACAGAACTTTTACCCAATTTACCCAACAGTAGGACTCATTGACCTCACCAATTCTTTTACTAAGAACTTCCTGGCTCTGGAGACACTTCAAGCTACTTGAAAGTCCAAATGTGTACCGATTTTTTTATTTTTAAATTCTAATGTCAATCTTGGTGTCTTCAGACTGGATATCACTGTGTAGGACAAGCTCAACAAGAATAGTCTGTGTCTTGGCCTTATAGTTGTGTACTTCCAGCCTTAGTCTGTCTTAGGAGGTATTTTCTGAATCCTCAACCCCAAATTTCTTAGGTTGTCAAACAACCAAACTGGCATCCAGGCAAATACAGATATTAGTTTTTTATTTCTAATTTGGGAGAAATAGCAAAACTCGTTTTTCTAGCACTTTCTCATCTCCTTTAAAATCCTCTTCTAAATTTACTTCAGATGATGTGAGAGTTCTGTAGCTATTTTGATTTTCTTCACCCAGTCAGCAACTTCCCCTACAGTATATTATTCTGATGTAAATTATGGACGACCTTCTGTGAAAAAAAATATGCATAGCCTACGCAGAACTTTGTGCATCATTTCATAAGCCATGGGCAACCTCACCACATACAGGGTTAGGTATTTAAAAACTGTCCCTAAATTGCTATCTGGGGGAGAAATACAGGTTCCTCCAGTCCATCTATGCCCTACTCTCTTGTTCTGAAAAGTCAAGGAGCCTTACATGGGCCACTTACCCATTCTCTGTATGGCTGTATGCGTAGGTATTTAAACTAAACTACTTTCAGTTAGCAATGTTTCTTTTGAACAGAAAATCAAGTTAAATCTATTTATATAATATAGTCTTGTACAAGGTACTGTCACTGCATATGGTTGGTATGGAAGGTGCATTTACAATAATGTTATTTTGAGACATATCTCATTCTGTATCTGGGACTACTCTGGACCTCACTGTGTAACCAAGATGCCGTGAACTCACAGAGATCCTCTCATACCAACCTGCTGAGTGCTGGAATCATAGGCATAAGTCATCATGAGTCACCATTCACGCCTTAAATAACATTTGTGATCATCTCTATGTGCTAGGTTCCTCTCATGCACTGCCTCATTCAAATGCCTCAGAAACTTCAAGGGACAAGGCTGTTGCTCAAAAGACGTTAAATACAGAGTGCTCGTCTTGGTTGGAGCTGTAACTCAGCTGGCAGTGAGTTTGCCTGGCATGCATCAAGCCCTGGGTTCGATCCCAGGACATGGTAGTACCCATCTATAACTCCAAACACTCTCGGTTTCATAGCGTGTTGGAAGCTGCCAGGACTTTGTGACAATCTTTCTCCAAAAAAAAAAAAAATGTAAAATTATAATAATAGCAGAGTGCTACACTCCTTTTGATTCCATAAAAAAAAAGGGTAGATAAAACCTGAAAATCCATAAAGATTCCTAAGACATGCAACCAGAATAGGATGCTTGACTTGGAGTTTCGAAGTCATGTTTATTTCACTAATTTACACCTTGGGTACATCTTGAGAATTATAGAACATTCTATTGAGTTCTTAATATGGAATAACTAGAAGTGAAAACATATTTCAGCAAAATTGGAATGAAGCAATTGAAACTCCACAGGGTGTTTGGGCACTTAATTCTTAACCTATAAATCAGTGTGATTACCCTCGGAGATTGGCCTGAATCCCGGTGAAGTTCCTGGGTTGGCATATACAGTGCTGAAGGCTGGGTTTTTCCCTTCGCGCATGATTGGTCTTGATGGCTTGGATGTCAGAAGGCTTCAGGGTTTCTAGCTTTTAGAAGTTTGGATACACTTGCATTTTAATGTCTCCATGTGTTTATTAGTTGAAAAATAATCCTACCTTTTCCTACCTGTTTTTCTGTTTGTCATTGTTTTTCTGGGTTAACTCTTAATACATCCGCAACTCTAACAACCAAGGCATCTGCATGTTTACTGCACACCCGCTACTGCCCGGAGATGACTTTCACATGACTAATTAGACATTTTAACTTAGGTGTTTTACAGACTAGTTTTCCTGGCTCTTCCTTGGCGCTAGATTCTGTGCACATACATTCTGCTGCAAGAGCGGCATCCAGAAAATACTCAAGGGTGAGGAAAACGGTAAACTTGGGCTAACGCGAGACTCTGAGCACTCAAAGAGATATGTCCTGTTTGTAATTGAGAGAACAGCGGGTTTATAGAGAAGTAGAGTGAATCCTATCTGTGGAAAATGGATCTATTCAAGTCATGTTTACTTATTTATGACCGCCTAGTATACTCTTGTAGCATTTCTCAAATGAAGCCTCGTCACCGACGAATCAGATAATACTATATATTTAAAACCGTCCCAAGCGGCTGTCCAGTCTAGTGACTACATTTGAGCTGAGAAAACCAGGATCCAGAACACGTTGAGCCAGCACTCCTCCTGGGCGTAGCTGACTTGGGAATACGCTGTGGCTGGCCTGTCCGTTGGCAGTGGCCAGTGTGGTGTCATTGACCATTCGTCGTTCTGAGGGAGACGATACGGGTACAGTGCTTTACCTGAAATTAACATAGCAGCTGCGTATATCCTCATAGCTTCATGGGATATTGGACACTCAAAAGCAGGGAAGGATCCCAGCTGTTGATATACCAAAGGAAAGAGAGCACCTTTTCTCTCAGAGCTCTGGGACTCTGTGGCATTTGGGTGGTTTGGTAGAACTTTCATCTCGCCATGGGAAACCGTTTAGTAAATTGTCACTGAATCACTCTTAAGGTCTCCTCAGGAGTCTGCGAGTGTTAAAGAGCTTTCCAAAGTCTCTGCTCCGGGCCAGGAGAAGAGCAGCAATACGTGGAATCACAGAAAAGTGGGGGATAATCCCTGAAGTAGCTACCCTCACCATAGCGGGCTGGAAAGCCTAAGAATGGTCCCCTTGCTCAGCTACATCATCTGGGAGGCAGTAGGGAGGTTAAATGAGGTTCCCTGTCTCCGCGAGGCAGGCGGGTATTCCCATTGGAATTCTGCCCAGGTGTTACAGACATTTTCCAGCTTTACTGTCTTGCTAAATATGGTTCGCCATCAGGGATAAGTGCAGTTGTGATTTGAAAGCTTGCAGGTTCTTAACACAAATGACATGCAGTGCATCCTCTGTAAGTGTGAATGTGTGTGTGTGTGTGCGCGTGTGTAAGAGGAAGAGAGTGCCCCGTCTTTGTGCATCTGTCTCTGCCTTATGGGTTTGTATGTGTCTGTCTATAGGAATAAAATCTACACCCTGAAAACAGGAAAAATTAGGAGTGGGCCGCTTAGGGAAAAAAAAAATTCTGCTTGCTGATAGAAAAAAACTTGGCATGCTTTATTGCCAAATTAGTTATCCATTCTGAAAACTAAACAACTAAAGATTCCATTGAATGATATTTTAAAAGGATGCCACTAAGGTACATGGATGGACATTCTTTTAGTAAAATATACAGAATAAAAAGTAGCTCTGTGATTCAAAGTGAAGCACAGAGTTCTCCAATATTTTCCTAATGAAGGAAATCTAAGCAATAAAGCACTACTTTCTCCTGCGTATAAGCTGCTGCTGCTCCTCCTCCTTCTCCTTCTCATCCTCCCTCTCCCTCTTCCTCTCCTTTGTCCTTCTCTTCTCCTTCTCCTTCTTCTTCCTCTTCCTCCTCCTCCTCTTCCTCTTCTGCTGCTTCTTCTGCTGCTGCTAAAGCTTCTTCGCCATCGTCCTCTTCTTTTGCACTCATATTGAAGTTGACATCATCTAGGGTGTTTTATAAAGTGTTAGTCTTAACAGTTTTGGGTGATCGTTTAGATTAATCAAAGCACATATTACATATATCCATATAGAAATAATAACACAATGTAGCTGTGCATTTCCTTACACAAATTGAGATGTTTTAGAGGAACTAAAAAAAAAAAAAAAAAAAAAAATCCAGTACTAATTATAAAGGGTATTTTTTTGATAATTTTTTTTATTTAAATTTGAAACAAGTTTGTTTTACATGTCAATACCAGTTTCCTCATCCTCCCCTCCTCCCTTGATCCCCCACCCAACCCCCATCCCATACTCTTTCTGCTCCCCAGGGAGAGTTAGGCCTTCTATGGGGAGTCTTCAAAGTCTGTCATATCATTTGGAGCACGGCCTATTGCCTCCCCCATGTGTCTAGGCTGAGGAGTGTGAAATGGGCTCCCAAAATCTATTCATACACTAGGGATAAATACTGATCCACTACCAGAGGCCCCATAGACTGCCCAGTCCTCCTAACTAACACCACATTCAGGGGGTCTGGGTCGGTCCTGTGCTGGTTTCCCAGCTATCAGACTGGGGTCCATGAGCTCCCCCAAAAGGGTATTTCTGAATTAGAATATTCAATATAATGTAACAAAACTTACTAAAGAGTTGAAATGTTATATAATAGTGTACCTGCTAATTGAAAGTCAATATCTAATTAATAGCTGCTATTATTTTTCCTCCTATAAGTTCTTTATAGTCTCTACGGAAAAACGAAAAGCTATGATAATATCAAAATTCAGGCAAAATATTAACGTCTATTGGTGTACCAACCTCAGTCTCATTTCACCACCTGTTATATTTTATATTACATATTTACATTTAAGGATTCTATTAATATCAGTTTATTTTCAATACATGTTCTAAACGCTGTGAAATTTTGAAGTTTTAAGAACGTTGGAGAACTGATAGCACCAAACTTCAAAGCTGTCATGATGTAGTAATCTAGTTTCTACAGGTCTGACTAACAAAGATTAGATAGATCAGTGTGACATAGTTTCAGGAATCCACCTACATAAAGAAGCATGCAAATATTTCTGATAGAGCTTTCACACACACAAAAAGAGCAAATATATTGCAGTGGTGAAAAGCTACTTTTACCAAGTGGGCATCCACATGAAAAACAAATTCACAGATTGAATCTAGCTGCAAACAACACACCTTTCAAATATCTGTTCGTTCGCATCCTCAAACAGCTCCCTTCCAATGTCTACTGCCTCTGCCCTTCACATCATCCCATGTTTCTTCCACCCTGAAACAAAACTAAAAGTTCCGGCTCTCTGCGTATGAACAGTTCTTGAAGCTATCACTGTCATTATAAAATGAAGATATTATTACCAAGTGTGAGACCAATTAGATTAACACTCAGGACAGTTCAGAATGCACAGGGAATGGTGAATACCCAGACACTAACCACTGCTTACCCCGTATTCAGTAACTGAGGAGAGCACATGTTTTTGTGTGGAATAACCTGTAAGGCAATATTACATTAACGTAGCATATAAGGCAGGCGGTGACATCTTTCTTGAGGGGGTGAGCAGTGAATCTACTATGCAAAGATGAGTAAGTATTAGTCAAAAGAAAAAAGTTTGCAAAGGAGTTCCTAGCCGTCAAGGCTATCATTGTTACCATCGCAGTCACAACCAGTGGTTCCAGGAAAGAAATAGGTTATTGGCATGCTGAGGTTGGAGCCAAGATCTCTTCCCATGCTGCTACTCTCTAGACAATGCTACCTGGAGTAAACATATACTGTATTTGAAATATAATAATTTATGTGAAAATAAGAGATCCTAAAGCCTCTTTATTTTTGGAATTTTCACGGCTCTTGGTCAGAGGTACTTGTAATTCTCCTCATTCTGTTGCATGTGCATGTATGTACGTATTTATGTGCATGCAGGAGCACATGGATGTATCTTCACATGTGTGTGGATGACATAGGCTGATATAATTTTCCTCAGATGTTTGCTACCTTATTCAGTGAGTGAATTAAGATTTCTCATTTGAGCCCAGAGCTTGAGAATTTGGCTGGTTCAATTAATCACCTTTTCTGTGGCAACCGCAGTCTCTGATTCCTGAGCCCTGGAACACAGGTAGGGTTCTACTCCTGCCTATCAGTTACTTGAGTGCTGAGGTTAGGAATTCCAGTCCCAAAGTTTGCTTGGCTAAGTATATTACAAATCGGAACATTTCCTCGACCTTCTATTTTGTTCTTAGCAATTAAGTGGGTAATGGAATATACTATGTCAGTTTTAGTTAGTGACTCTATGTATATGGACAAGCATATAATCAATTCATCCTGTTTTCTAAAACAGCTTTAGCAGAACATAAATGGGCCATCTTCTTACTTTTTTTTTTTTTTTTTTTTTTTTTTTTTGCTATTTATCTTATATATTACTGTAAGAACTGTTCATACTTTGAATTTGGACATGGATAGGTTATACATTGCCTTAGTAAGTTCAAGCTACCATAACAAAATAGCAGAGGCATGTTACCACAAGCAACAGAAATATTTCATAGAGTCTGGGGGTTGGATCTGAGGCATGTGGCCATTCTGGCAGATTCTAATAAAAGTACATATTTACAGTTGAAGAAGCTGTCTTCTCAAATGTTCTGAGCTGATGGAGAAGGAAGTTCTGTGGTGCCTGATTTTGTAGGATAAGTCATTCTTTAAGTTTCTGAATGTTTCTTGCTCATGACTTGTTTACCTCATAAAAACATTGCCTCCGTATTATATTATGTTATTCACTGGATTAATATTTAATCTTCAATCTATACATGATGTCTTTCAATCTATAAATAAAATAATTGAAATTATGTCTGTAGGTCAGTGAGTGGTTTATGTCATAGAATGACTGAAGATATCATTGGTTATAGCCACTGGAACCAAGATGCACTTTTTTAAAAGCTGTGAGTGGTAGCACGTACCTTTATTATCAACACTTGGCATGTAGAGGAAGGTGGATCTCTGTGCATTTGAGGCCAGCCTGATGTACAAAGCAAGTTCCAAAACAGAAAGGGTGGTTACACTGAGAAACTGTCTCAAAAAAAAAAAAAAAAAAAAAAAAAAAAAAAAAAAAAAAAAAACAAAGCAAAACAAAAAAGTGAAAAAAACCAAAGAGACAAAAAACAAAAAGATGCATTTAAGATAATTTTGGCATTTTTAAAAGTTTAAACATATATATATATATATATATATATGTTTAAATGTTTAAACATATATATATATATATATATATATATATATGCCTTATTGCCACATCTTATTAAATATTACAAAACTGCATAAGCTTATAGAATAAGGTAGGCTAACTGATTAGGCTTAGGTTGGACCTGATACAACTGTGTGTAAGTTTTCTGTTGCTGCTATATTAACATAATAACATATCAATTGCATTACATTTGTATGGAGATTTGCCAATCTTAACCTCTTTTCTTCTGTGGCTCCTATACTTTGCTGCTCATCTTGCTTATGGCCCTCTCACATCTGCAAAAGCCAACAAAGGCATTATATGACCTGTCTGCACCGAGTTCTCTCAACTGCTCCTGTAGTTCTACTGTTCTGATTCTCTACCCCTCCTCCTTCGTTTTTAAAGTACTTGTGGTTTTATTGGGGTTCTCACAGAAAAAGAAAAGTAATCTCCAAAATAAAAGGTTGACTTAAAAACATAATTTCACTTAACAACCTTAAATTCTTATTTGTACATTATTCAATATTTTTGTAGACCCAAAGAACGGTGATGAAACTGTTTCTACTTTATCCTTTAATAACAGGACTTTGGAGTTTTTCAGAAGATATATATACCAAACAACCAATCCATAACTTTCCAGTGCTAGCTATTTCAGGGGAATGTGATGGAAAGGACACAGACATATTTCACACAGTTCATCTATCCAAATGAGGCTGTGTCAGTCTGATGTCTGATGGAGGATTATCTCATGTAGACGAGTCCTTCATTTTGGAAAGAGAATATTCTCACAGATACTACTCCATTTCTGCATAGTTTCAAAATTGGCCAAGAAAGCAAATGCTGTTAGATTTCTTCCTTTTTATGTAGCGTATGTATGCACACCACATGTACTACTTTTATCATGAATACTGGTATGCCATGCCAAATGGAAAGTACTATATTTTGTTTTATTTTCTGTTTCTAATATTAAGATCCAAGTTTCAGCCTAACAAGTCAGTGATAGAAATCCATTTAAGTTAGCACTTAGTGACTCATTTTCTTTTATCCTTTTAAATTTATTAATTTGTATGTTATAGGAAGGTCTCTACCACTGAACTGTTTTTCCAGTCTCATTTTATACATCGGCTTGTACATGTATCCATTTTGTGGTTGATTGTGTGTGTGTGTGTGTGTGTGTGTGTGTGTGTGTGTATGAACATGTGTACATGTGCAAGCACAAGCGAGCATTGACAGAGATCAGAGCACACCTTGCAGGAGTTAGTTCTATCTTTCCATCTTGTAGATTCTGCATATCCAACTCAGGTTTTCAGGGTTGATAGCGAGTGTCCTTGCCCACTAAACCATCGATGATCTTTCTTTTCCTTTCTGATACAGGGTCATTAAGCTACCCAGCCTGGCCTAGAACTACTTATTTTCCTTCACCCCAAGTCTTCTTAGTCACTATTAGAAGCTTGGGCTACCAGACCCAGCTTCCTTAAGGTTTTTGTTTGTTTGTTTTCTGGGATTTCCCTGCTGCTCCCTCCTTTGATAATTCCATCCCCTCATCATGTCAGTTGCAGAACTTCTGTGGGACCATAGCGTCCTCTGAAAGAGACAGAGCATGGCCAAAGGGATGCAGTGCAACACACTGCATGGTGTCCCAGAGATGAGGTTTGGGCTGAATTGATGTTCAGTGGGCAGCAACTTCTGAATGGTTTACCTAAAGGGTGATGATGACTGCATTTATAGATTGTTTGATATAAAGGAAAACATGACTGTTTATAGTTTGATATTAAGAAAAAAAATACCGGCTTCTGTCAATTACTAGTAATTCATTTGGCTTTCTGTATAATTACTTTTCTGGTTTTCATTTTCAAACTGATAGTTCAGCTAAAGTTCCAAAGGTATATTCAAGTTTAAAAGTCTATTCCTTCACACTTTATATGTCTGTTTAACTAAAGACTGTTGTGAATGTTGAACTGTTAACTTAGCTTTCATTAAAGTCTGTCTTAGGGAATTAGAGACTATCATAGGATTACAACACAGGCATGGTTCATAGATTGGATTTATCTTGTCCAATATAGGAAATTAAAAACCATAGTTTCATGGATATGATACTCACACATTACACTATTACTTTCTGCCCATTTCAGAATAATGAAAATGTCTTATGCTCTCATTCTGGAGCAAAACTCCATGGTACAAACCCAAGCCTGTTCTATGTCAGCCATCTTGTTTGGATCTAGTTCATTAGTTTCTCCATTCTCCATTTTCTCTTATTTAACATGAAGCTATTAATAGCATTGATTCCATGGAGTAAGGTGAGATTTAAGAGTGTTAACATATGCAAACCACTCAGAATGTTCTCTGGGCAAAGTAGATGCTCAAGTGCTGATGAGCTATTATGATTCAGGAGTCAGGCTGTCTCCAAAATTGGCTCTCAGACAGAGTGACACTGTATGTTTGCATCACCACCTCCCACTCTTATCTAGTACTTCCTGGAAACATTGGAATACAGTTGGGAACACACTGGAGAGGACGAACTGGGTGAATTTTCTTTTCCCTTCCTAGCTATGGGGAAGAAACAATTTGTGCTGCCTTTTGGGTCACAAGGCTTCAGATAGTTTACTGTCAAGCTTGAATCTAAAGTCAATTGATATTTAAAGCTCAGATAAGACTACCTAATCACAGCCTGGCATGTGTTTCTGGCCTGGCGTTGGCATCCCCAAATTCTTTTGTGAGACCCATGGAGCAGGCTGCTTCCCTTCCCTTATACTCTGTTTATTCCAGTTTGGCTTCTTATGATGTAATAATTAGCCATCCAAATAAACAAACAGGATACAAATTAGCAATGAGAACACCCAAACTAACCCTTATTATTGTTTACAGGAGAATTCCCTTTCCTTTCCAGGATTGATGTCTACTTTATTCTAATCATCACAGTACAGATTGTCTTACGCTAAGTTGTGACACTTGTAAGAATATGATCAATAATGTGAGTTAGCAATAAACGTGGCTATAATACTTTCAGTCATCTTATATAAGATTTCAAAAGTTCTTACTATTTAATAGAAATCTGCACATTTTTCAATCCTTTGTCTCTCTAGAGTATTTAGAAAACTAGATCTAGGTCTTGAAAAAATTATTTTAATGTTTCATTTAAAATTTCCTTATTCTTTGTGAACACTGATGTTAACATAACTCTGAGGATAAACTAATCACATATTAAAAATACTTCTTCTAAAATGATTTGCTTTATTAAAGAAGATAAATAATAAATAGATAATTACTTATTATTTAAATATCCACAATAACAAACATGTGCTTATCTGAATTTCATATTTTTTATATTCTTACATGATTACATTATAAATTATAGGTGTTTTGAAAGTTGAACACATGATAATTTGTGACACTTTTTTTTGTATATCTGAACAAATTTAGTATGGCACAATATAACCAGTTTACTATCTTGACATGTTAAAAATTATACAACTACTAGTGTCTGACCTTGATGTAATCTTCTCTTTTAAGCAATCTGGATGGTGTATTTTAGCAAGAATTTTCATTTCCTTGACATCTGCTAATTCGTGTACTTCTGTATTTGTTTTTCCATCAATTTTTTTTTTAATTGTAAAAACCTTCGAAAAAACATAATGGTGTTTCTGTTACATAGCTCACTTAACACACAGGCTGCTTTATGAGGTTTATAATTTCTAATAAATGCTTTTGTACCAAGATAAAATGTTAGCCAGTGGCTTATTGATGTAGCAATCTTGAAAAAATAAAGGCAATAGTCATGGAGAAAATATTCTGAGTAAATGTCAATAGTTGGTTTTCTACATGACTGGGTATGAACATGATTAACAAGCATCCTTGGAGATAAGATGTGAAGGATAATGTCAGTGATTTAACAATCTGGAAGGTAGGCTAATTGATGAACTGGGGAATATTTATATAAACTGTTCTGGATGTAATAGCCATGAACCTTTATGACGCTGTATGTGGCCAAGTAACAGAAATTAATTTGTATTATTTAATGGCATTTCTAAGAGCGATAATATACTTAATGGACATTAGAATCTTGTTTCTGTTTCATTCTGTGTGTGCTACTGAAGATCTACTTATCTTAGATTTATGTATTTCACAAGTCATATTATCAAGTCATATTACAATTCGTATTATCACAAGCACATACTGTACATGTGTTTTATAAATAAATTCTTTCTCTTTTGTTCAAAAACTTCCAATGAACTGTTTTTAAAATCACTTTTAGATTTAAACTAGAAACAATATTAATTTATGAAAAAGGTAAAGAGTGAGGCTTTCTGTGGGGGAATCGTCAAAGCCTATCATATCAATTAACTGTTGGTTTTAAAACATTTTTTTTTCAAGAAAGTGCAATGTCCCAAGGATAGATATCTATAAGCGGCAACACTAGACATCTAAAGTTGATTTCCTTTTAGATTTTTCAACTGTCTTTTTTTGTTGTTATTGTTTTGCTTTGTTCTTTTCTCTTTTAATGTAATAGAAGGAATAAAACTACAGCAGCAATGTGGAAGTCCCCATCGGTGAAGCATTGTTTCTCTTAGCTGGTCACACTATCTCTTGTTGATTTTAGTTTTTCTTTAAAAAATGATCAGACATAAAAATGTGTAAAAAAAAAAAACAAAACCCAAAATCATAGCTAGTAGATATTTCTACTAAGCTGTGGGCTCATGGAAGTAAAAAAACAAAGGAACCTTGATGAGATGATTATTTCAGCCTTGCCTGGTCACAGAGGAGAGAGCCCCCTCCTATGTCCTCATCCTTCAAACTCTTCAGATTGATACTCTGAGTAGAAGGGAGGGTTTGTGCTGCTTAATGCATGGGAAGGGGAAGTTGGGATTTTACTACTTCCCCAAAGCAGCTTTTCATGAAGCAGTTCTGTTTGGTACCACCCAGCAGAGCACATGCTAGTGTAGGTTGTCTGTTGGCTCATGGAATGTTAGAGTTGGCCATTCCTTACTATTTTTGAAACAAGTCCTCTGTCTCTGTTTGCACGACCTGTTCTTTTTTCCTGCATTTTATCTTTCCTCCACCATCTGTTTAGCTACAATGTAAGCTCATGGCCCTTCGTGTAATGCTGTAAACTTAATGGCTAAATTTGATTTATAGACTTAATAGGACCCCTCGTAATTTAATTGAGTAGGGTTATGAGCATTGTGCTTATTACTAACCTTGAAATTTGTAAGTTAAAAAAAAAAAAGTAGAGTGAGTTCATTACCCAAAACTTAAGTTCACGGACACAACTACAATGTGAATGTTACATATTTCACATACAAAATATGTTTTAGCCATACTTCCATTTAATATTATTAGGTTAGTTAATATTTAATTTCCAATAAATGTGTCCATAGTGTTGTTAACTGTAAAAGGACTATAGGATATAAAAATTCATTCTCTTAGTGTTTTGAGCAGTTTTGTAATTTCTGAAAGGACGATATTTACAAAATGGAAGCGACAATACCATACACAGGCACAAAACTATACTGCAATGTGATGCCTTCTTTGTCTATTCCCATCATTTTTAAAAGTCCATTCCTCTGGGTTAAGGTCTGATTTAAAGTGAGGTACTAGAATGTAAGTTTTCAAATGATACAAATATGTTACTATTCTTTGTATTTAATTAACTGATAATCTTTATTGAAACCTAAGTTCGGAACAACAATGTAAAACACATCAAAATATTAATGGGATATTGCTTTGTGATAGATTAGATATGCTTGCAAAGCATGTGGGTCCTCCGCTCTCATCTCCAGAACCTAGAAGAAAAAAGACAAACCAATACTACAACAAAGGGGTAGAAGAGAGTGTAGAAGCCCATTGCTTTTTGGGAATGTGCTATCTTTTCTGTTCTACTCAGATCATTGAATGCAGTGCTTAAAGAGAAAGGACATTGCATATTCTCAACTACATTAATAAATAAAATAAAAAATTGTCTCAACTTTAAATGCAAGATATCTGCTCTAATTCATAAAAAGCTTCTGGGTGGGGTGGTCAATCAGTTTGAAATTGACTTAATTTGCTGGCTATATAAAACATGGAGCTGATATGGTGACACATACTTGTAATCTCAGCCCTTGGGAGGATGAGGAAGACCGATCAAGAATTTTCAGTCATTTTGACCCATTTTAAAAAAATGGCCATTTAGGTATTTCAGTAGTAGTGTGCTGGAATGCATGAAAGACCCAAGATACCATTCCTAGGACCCCAAGGAAAACAAAAACCACAAAAACCAACCTTAGTGATACATGTAGAGACATTTGTATTATCTGTCTGTCCCATCATCCGGAATCTGTCTCTGTTGATCTTTGGTTTAGCTGTTAATAGATAATATTGTGGCACAGAATCTTCATGCAACACATCAGAAAATGTAAAGCAGGCCCTTCTCTGGTTCTCCTTTCAAGGGTCAAGCATAATCACAGAGAATCAATGATGCTGCCATCCCCACAGGCCCCGATATACGCTAACTGCCATCAGGAAGGAGTCTGGATTTATTGAAGTCATTTATTCACCTGTATTTGTGTAATCAAATGTGCATGCATGTACATACCAACGAAATCAGTTCTTCTACACTAATAGGAATAAATGACTCGGCTAGAGTTGGACAATACCCGTACCTGACTTAGAAACCACATAGGCCTCAGTAAGTGGACTTCTGAATCATTTATTAAACTTTTAAAAGAGATGATGTCTAAAGTGTCCACTGTTACAGGAAGGAGTTGAAAATGTGAAGAAAAACTCATATCTCTCTGTAGTTCTTTATTAAGTACTACGATTTTTATCAAATATGAAATTAGAAGGGCTTTAATTTTTTTTTATTTCTCTTACATACCAACACCTCCCCAAGGTCTCTGCCCCACCAACCCCAACCCAGCCCACATCCACTACTCAAAAGGGTAAAGCCTCCCATGGGGAGTCAACAAAGCTAAGCATGTTCATTTGAGGCAGGGCCAAGCCCCTCCTGCCTGTATTA
This sequence comes from Phodopus roborovskii, assembly GCF_943737965.1. Taxonomy (NCBI): domain Eukaryota; kingdom Metazoa; phylum Chordata; class Mammalia; order Rodentia; family Cricetidae; genus Phodopus; species Phodopus roborovskii. Next base: position 4,794,583 of record NW_026126415.1, read on the forward strand.
AGGATGAGCAAGGCATTCTACCATAAGGAATGGGCTCTGAAAGCCAGCGCATGCACCAGGGATAGATCCTGGTCCACTGCCAGAGGCCCCACATATGAACCTGGCTACACAACTGTTGACCACATGCATACGTGGATACTAGATGTAAAGCAAATGATACCCAGACCACAATCCACAGCTCCAGCAAGGAGGACAGTGAGAGGAACACATGGATCACCCTGGGAAGGGAAAAGAGGTGAGATCTGCATGGGGCCGGAATCAGAAGTATTCTAATATTCAAAGGAAAGAAAATATGGGTGGACTAAGATGAAGATTCTTATAGGAACAAATGGTAACTCAGTAGCTTGAAGTCTTCCTGGTAGGGTTAGCACGTAGAATGTTTTTCTTAAATGTATTCTAGAAACATGGAGTAACTCTACAGATATATCAAAACCAAACCAAAAAAATACAAAAACAAACAACAACAACAACAAAAACCTCAATGAATTATCCCACAATTTGTCTATAGATCTCTGAATTTTCATTCCTGAGGGTTGTAGTCTTTCAGAAATAAGTCAGTACCAAGCATCCTTTTTTCTTTTCTTTTTTTAATATTTATTATTTTTTCTTGTTTTACATGTTGATCCCAGTTCCCTCTGCCTCCCTCCCTCACTTCTTCCCTCCTTACCTCCCTCCCATTCCTCCTGACCACCATCCCATCCCATTCCCCCCCTACTTCACAGGGAGGGTGATGTCTTCCAGGATAGACAAAATCTGTCAAGTCATTTGGAGTAGGGACTAGGCCCTCCCTCCTGTCTCTAGGCTAAGGGAGTTTCCCTCCTTGGGGAATGTGCTCCCAAAGTCCTTTCGTGCGCCAGGGACACATCCTGGTTCCACTCTTAGAGGTCCTTTAGACTGCCCAGGCCTTCTACCTGAGACCCATGATCAGGAGGTTTGAGTTGGTCCCATGCTGGATCCCCAGCTATCAGTCTGGGGGCCCGTCTGCTCCTTTTTGTTCATGTCAGCTGTCTCTGTGGGTTTCTGTAGCCTGGTCTTGTCCTCCCTCTCTGCATCTGGATTCCAGTTTGGCTCAGCATTTAGCTGTGGGTGTCTGCTTCTGTTTCCATCAGCTACTAGATGAAGGCTCTATGATTGGGGATACGTTAGTCATCAATCTCATTATCAGGGAAGGGCATTTATGGTAGCCTTTCCACTGTTGCTCACATTGTTAGTTGGAGTCATCCTTGTATGTCTCTGCACATTTCTCTAGAGTCAGTTTTCTCTTCAAACTTATAATGGCTCCCTCTTGTATGGCCTCTCTCTCTCTCTCTCTCTCTCTCTCTCTCTCTCTCTCTCTCTCTCTCTCTCTCTCTCTGTGTGTGTGTGTGTGTGTGTGCTCTCATCTATTCCTCCCCTGACTCAATCTTCCTTGTCCCACATGATTTTGTCTCCTCTCCTCTTTCTCCTAACTCCCTCTCCACTCACTGCCCCCCCAATATACTTAGGAGATTTTGTTTCTTTCCCCTTCTATGAGGAACATTAGGTTCCTCCTTGTATCCTAATTTCTCTGGTGGTGTGAATTATAGGCTGGTGATCCTTTGCTCTATATCTAAATTCAATATATGAGTGAGTACATACCATGTTCCTCTTTTTTTTTTTTTTTTTTTTTTTTTGTGACTGGGTTTCCACACTCAGGATGGTTTCTTCAAGTTTTTTCCATTCCAGGCATCTCTTTTGTTCTTTTGTCCTTAGCTAAAGAGTGCCCTCATCTAGTGACAAACAGGACAAAAAATGAAAAAAAAAGGTTAAATGAGCTAACCAATAAATATAATTTAGCTTCAAGATTTCTGTGTGCTTCGTATAAACTGGGCAAGCGGTGAAACAACTCGCCTTACTTCCCTTCTAATTATTGTTCCCCTGAAGTTTCTCTTCCACCTAGTAAGCTGTTGTGACTGTACGGAGAATACTGTGAAAGGCTTTTAATAATTGATTTGCCTGCCAGCCAAACACAGGGATGGTGAAATGAAAAACGAACGTGCCAATGGATTCTGTGGGCTAGATGGCATGGGCTCCAGGAAAAGGGGTAATGGGAAAGATATAAGCAGGCGCTACCAGAGAATGCATGCTGCTTTTCAACAATGTCACAGAAGTCCTGTTGCAGGGACAAAGGAAAGGAGAAAGAAAAGCGGAGAGTAAGGAACAGAGAAGATGGGTATCAAGGTAGAATTAAGAATGGGCCAACTATGCTGATGGCCATTAATTAAAACGGGCAGTCACAAGTCAGGTTACAGGGTAAGACCCGTTCAGGGACCCTCTCCGCTATTGGTAGGAGTCTTCCTTGTGGGTTGCTGGGAGCCTCCCTGGAACCAGGTTTTTCTCTAACCCCACAATGGCCTATGTTGGAGAGGATGCAGATTAAGGGAAACACTCGCCCACTAATGGTGGAAATTCAAACTTGTACTTCTACTTTGAAAATCAGTATGGCGGTTTCTCAGAAAATTGGGAATCCATCTACCTCAAGTCCCAGTGAAACTACTCTTGGGCATATACCCAAAGGACGCTCTACCAAACCCCAAGGACGCTTGCTCAGTAATGTTCAAGGCATCGTTATTTTTAAAAGCTGGAACCTGGAAACAACCTAGATGCTCCTCAACCGAAGAATAGATAAAGAAAATGTGGTTGATGTACAAAATGGAGTATTACTTGGCTATAAAAAACAATTGCATCATGAAATTTGCAGGCAAATGAATGGAACTAGATAAAAAAAAAATCCTGAGTGAGTTAGTGCAGGCTCAGAAAGACAAATATGGTATGTACTCACTTATAAGAGGATGAATGATGCAAAGGATAGACAGTCTACTATCCACTGCTCCAGAGAAGCTAAGTAACAAGGATGGCCTTTGGAAGGGAAATTAGATGAGATCTCCTGGATAAACTGGAGGCGAGGGAGAGGGAATGTAAAGGAGAGGGGATGGGGGACAAAAGGATGAGGGAACAGCATGGTCAAGGGTGATCGGCCTCAGGGAACAGAAGGGAGCATCCTAGGTTTCCTGCCCCTGTGGCCATGTTTGTTTTAAAATCATGCTGAGGACAGTAGGAACTGACCTTGCCATGGAGTGCAGAATAAGTCTTCGTACTATATGAGAACTCTTATTTGGTGTTTCCTTCAGATCACATTCCCTTCCTTTAAAATGTATTTTAACTGGGTCATAAAAGCATACAAATTAAAAGGCCGGGAAACCAGAATAGTGCTGACCCAGACACCCTGAATGTGGGTGTTAGTTAGGACTGGGAATCTATGGGGCTTCTAGTAGTGGATCAGTATTTATCCCCAGATACAAATGGACTTTGGGAGCCCATCCCACATAGAGGGTTAGTCTCTCAGCCTAGACACATAGGGGAGGGCCTAGGCCCTGCTTCAAATGATATGACAGACTTTGAAGATTCCTCCATGGAAGCCCTCACCCTCCCTGGGGAGCAGAAAGGGGATGGGCTGGGGTTTGGTGGGGGTGATAGGGGAGGATGGGAGGGTGAGAGAACTGGGATTGACATGTAAAACAACCTTGTTTCAAATTTAAATTTAAAAAAAATGGAGAAGAAATGAAGCTGGATTCCTACCTTAAAAAAAAAAGTGATGTAGTGTTTTGATGCACATAGACATTGCATGAGGCTCAAATGAGCACACATTTATTTCTTTAAAGATTTATTATTTTTTATGAGGCAAACTGAAAATCTGTTTTAGCTTTTTTGAAACATGTACTGTTAGTATTTAGACGTATCCTACTGCTCAGTAGAATCACATAACTTTTTGACCCTACCCAGCCCGAACTTGGTACTGATTGGTCATCCTTACGTACCACGCTTCCTGGCTATGTCTAGTCTCACTCTGTTTTCTTGAGGACTCCGCTCCTGAGTACTGCATCTACACTACTCTTGTCCCTCCCTGTTCACACCACCAGGTTCAGATTTGGTTATTTGTGCATACAGATGACCACTTGGGATTGGACAGTCTATGTGGGAGCTTGTCCCTAGAGGAAACTGATGTGTTCTCTCTTGGCAGCCATTGACCAGCTGTAGGTCTTCATAAACTCTCTACTTCTATCAGTTAAACTTTCTTATTTGAATGTCTTGTATAAATTAATATTTGGGAATCCGTACCCTTTCTGCCACCATGTGTTGGTTTGTTTTGTTTTTAAGCTTTCTCTGTCTAATGTTCTCATTGCTTACACTGTTGACATTAACATAAATTGTATTAATACTTACCACTTAATTCTTGATTCGCTGTATTCATCTCACTGTGATCTACTTAAACCTGTTAGGATGGGCAGTTGCCCTCCGTTTCCACAGGTCTTCTCTATCTTTGATTATTTTTCATAGTAGTAGCATCAGAGAATCTTCATTCCCACTTTCCTTAGTGGGAAAATATTATTTTATTGATTTTATATTAGCAGATTAAAAAAGAGCTACTGTCACTTAATATTGTATAGTTTGTTTAGAAGAAGGGTCATATTAAGGAACAAAGACAAAAGAAGTAAATAACTAGTGTAATAAAGGCAGATGAGTAGATTTTCTTCCTTTTTTCAATCCTATTTCAGGTTCTAAATACTGCTTTTGTTTGACGCCCAGTTTTCCTCTGGATTTGGGGAAACTTGTGCTATAATTTCATTGAATAAATTTCTTTTTTTAAATTTTTTTATTTTTATTTTACATATTGATCCCAGTTCCCTCTCCCTCCCTCCTCCCCTCCCTTCTTTCCTCTTTTCCTCTCTCCCACCCTCACATGCCCCCTGATCACTCTCCCCTCCCCTCCAATCCCCCCTCCTGTTCCACATGTAGGGTGAAGCCCTCCAGGAGGGGTCATCTAAATGTGTCAAGTCATTTGGAGTAGGGACTAGGCCCTCCCTCCTGCCTCTAGGCTAAGGGAGTATCCCTCCATGGGGAATGTGCTCCCCAAAGTCCTTTCGTGCACCAGGGATACATCCTGGTTCCACTGTCTGAGGTCCCTTAGACTGCCTAGTCCTTCTAGCTGAGACCTATGTTCAGAGGGTCTGAGTCAGTCCCATGCTGGATTCCCAGCTATCATTCTGGGGACCCGTTAGCTCCTCCTTGATCAGGTCAGCTGTCTCTGTGGGTTTCTGTAGCCTGGTCTTGTCCTTCCTTTCTATGTCTGGATTGCAGTTCGGCTCATTGTTTATCTGTGGGTGTTTGTTCCATGATGGTGGGTAAGTTAGTCATTGATCTCATTATCAGGGAAGGGCATTTATGGTAGCCTTTCCACTGTTGCTCAAATTGTTAGTTGGGGTCAATCTTGTAAGTCTCTGGACATATCTTTAGGGTCTCTTTCTTTTCTGTCTTCTATTCCTCCCGTGGCTCAATCTCCCTAGTCCCATGTGCTTTGCCCTCCTCCCCTTCTCTTTCTCCTACTTCTCTCTCCATTCACTGATCCCCCCCACTCCCCATGTGCTCTGGAGATCTTGTCCCTTCCCCCTTCTGTGAGGGACCTTATATGAATCTCTTAGACTCCTCCTTGTATCCTAGTTCTTCTGGTGGTGTGAATTATATGAATTATAGACTGGTGATCCTTTGCTCTGTGTCTAAAATCCATATATGAGCGGGTTTCATTCGATAGTTGTGCCTTGATTCCATACTGTTTCAATTAAACTCATCTTGATGGTCTTAATTCTTTTGTACACTACACATAATCCTAAAAGCAATTAAGTATAATTCCCTCATGAGTTGGCAACTATATTATTAAATCATAAAATATTCATGAGCTTCAAGTGTACAAATTTGCATAAAGTCAGTACTTCTGAAAGTTATTCTAATTTTTTTTTCTGATTTTTCAATCTGGGATAGAGAGAAAACAGCAATGAGGGAATGCTGGAACTACACACTCCATGACACAGCTCATTCCAAGTTTCTTTTAGCCTATGTTCGTATAAGAAGTCAGAGTGATTGGCATTCACTAGGAGATTATGCCTCAAGGGGAAGAAACTAGCCAGAGTGCAAAAGGTTTCACCTCAGTGAAAGCCATAATGATGGGCCATTACTCTCAGACACAGAGACCTGTATGCAAGGAAATCATCTATTATGATTGCTTCACTATTCTACCCTATGCTTGCCTTTTTTTTTTCTACTATGAATAAAATGACCATTGTTTTCTATGTCAGCAACCAAAAATTCAGCTTTTGGTATTCTGGATTTGGTTTTATAAAGCTGAGGCTTCCTCTTGATGTGAAGCTTCTGAATAATTTAAGACTTGATATGCTAATTTAAATATGAGGAAGAATAATTTTGATCCCATAGTATAATTTGAGTAGGAAAGTACCGTGTTCTGGAATACCAGTAATAGACAATGTTGAATAATATAAAATTAGTATTTATATATATGAATGCTTATAATATATAAATACAGAAAATAGTAAGACTGCTATTATTTTAACATTATATCTTCCAAATTAAATTTATTAGACTTCCTTCATCCTAAGTAAAGATACAGCAGTCTTATTATATGGTTTTATAAAATATTTCCAACATGCTTATAATCAAGATGGGTTAAGGTTAGCAGGAATTGGGAAATTTCTCTTCTTAGAGGGTCGTAGGATAGATAGCAACCTGTGTGTGAGAGGAAGCTGTGACCTGTTATGTGTGATTTTCTCTTTAAGAGAACTACATTTTGACTGTGGCCTTCAGATTTCACTGCTCATTACACCACCATATCATTAATGCAGAGGATGAGTTTCTTTTCTTTTTTTTATGGCCAAAATTAATAGTTTTCAAAGCAATATTCTCTCCAGGTTTTAAGTCATGTCCAATTAAGCTAATGCCTCAAGCAATGCTGATCTTAGAAAACAGAAGGCTCATTTATTACTTTTCATTGCTTTAGTAATATAGCAAGATGGATTTCTATGCACAACTAAAGCAAACGCTCCATCTTCCTCATGGAAAATGTTACCTAGTGATGCAGAACAGGTATCATTATACTCACAGCTACATTCCATAACAAAAGTCATTTGTGTCTGTTAGAGTATTTTGGGACCAGCTAAGGCCACATATAGGGATGTGGGTAATACTAGGTAAAAAATGTGGCTGGCTCGTGTTGGTTTCTGTACATTAAAATAATCGTAATAAGTTGGGTACAATTCCCAAGAACAGTGGATAATATAGCAGACATTTCTAGATATCAAAGCGGAAAACAGGATACTCTATCATAACTCATGTGCTTATTGGTCAGTGTGGTTGAATGGTCCCTTAAAGATGACAGCTTCATTGTAATTTACCTGTTCATTGTCTTTCCTCCAACACCCCCTTCCCGTGATGGATTTCAGTTCAATGTAATTTGTCTATAATGCACAGAAGAGTCTCTTGACAAGATAATTACTCTGGACTGTTTTATGAATGTATTTTTAGTTAGCAGGAGAGAAAGCAAATATGCTCTTCACAGATAGAAAGTGCATCATCTCCAGTGTGCTGGAGAACCAAGTGCATCATCTCCAGTGTGCTGGAGAATCACGTGCATCATCTCCAGCGTGCTGGAGAATCACTTGTATCATCTCCAGTGTGTTGGAGAACCACGTGCATCATCTCCAGTGTGCTGGAGAACCCTTTTTCCTTTTCTCCGGCTGTCTCCTCTTCCCTTCTCCTTTGCTGCAGATTAATAACAGATGTAACTCTGGCTGCCACCTGTCCCCTGTTTACTTGGGATGTTTCTTTTTAACGTAGCATCTTTTTTCTTGCAGCTGACAATTATGCATAGCATATTTTAATATCAGATTGACTGTGGGATACCATCCTTTGTAAAGAGTAAGGTTGTTTTCTCATACAAAATGAGACCAGCACAAAGGAATGCATAACCAGACTAAAATTCATTCTTATTTCAAGGGTCAAACCATAAAATACTACTGGATAGAATTATATCCAGATTTATGGTTAGTATAATTTTCTCTTTTTTCACGTTCTAGTTTTAAATGGCCCACAATGTCGCTTACATATTTTGCTGAATTCAGATATAGAACCTTTTGCTATCTTCCCATTGAGAAGGGCAACATTTCACAGTCTTCTAATAAAAAAAAATGCCTTTTCATTAAGAGTGATTTTTTTTACAAATATACATAATTAGATGTACATGTGTGTGCCCATCTTCAGGAGTCTATGGGCACCACATGCATGCCGGTGTCCAAAAAGCAAGAAGAGGGTATCATGTTCCCTAAAACTGGAAGTACGGTGGTTGTGTGTTACCTGGTGTGGGTTCTGGGATCCCCACCTGGCTCCTCTGCAAGATTAGTAGGTGTCTTAACAGCTGAGCCACCTCTCTGGCCCTTTCAGTGTGGTTCAGATAAGAGGACCTTGCTATGTACTGGGATAGCAGTAGAAATGTACCAAATCTTCTTTTAGTATTTTTTTTTTTACATCACATTTCCTTTGACACGTCTCAATTTCTTAATATTCTAAGTCACAGGATTCTGGCTAAGGAATTGCCTTTGTGAGTGCTATTTTACCAAATACTCATTCACAGCTTCTCACTGTGTTGTAAGCATGTGTAAGTATGTGCAATTTTTGCCTACATTTTAGGCAAACAGAGTTACCCAAGATCTCTTTTCTGAGACCCTTCTGCTGATAGGTATCAGTGAAAAGAAAATAAAAATATTTTTGTGGGTTAGAATATATATTACACGCAGAGAAAGACTAATTGAAAAACGTGTGAGGAGGACTGAGTTAGTCTTAGCTTCCACTCTTGAAGAACAATGACCTCCAAGAATTCACATCAGATGGCAGTAACGTACTTGGAGACTCCTCAGTCATCTGTACATCAAGTATTCTTGGTGATCGATTGCAAGATGAACAGGCTACAAATCTGTTGGATTTCTCATGGCACCACTCCAGTTTGATGATCATCATTTCTCAGGAAACTGCTACACATCTTTTGTATTTACAGTTTCATTATGAGAGACCAAAATCAGGCCAAGTGTATGTGAGACGGGGTAAGGACGTTCTCACTCTCTTAATCTTAAAATTTCTTACCAGATAAATTGGAAATAATTAAGCATGTAGAATAACTATGGTCCGAGTTCCTCATTTTGTTTGTGTGAGTAGCCATCCACAGTCACCTCATATGCTTTAAACTTAATTTCCCCTTGTTGAGGAGATTCCCAGAAGGGTGGACTAAGACACTTACTTTCATTCCCTTTGAAGGATCTGTCCTTCACCAGATAAGATAAATCCTGAGAAAACTCCATATCTTCCATTTCACTGTCTTCACGTTGAAGGAGTATAACAAGCTAGCTTAATTTGATGTGGCATTGCTTGAACTCTTTCACTTAGTGGTGTGAAGATTCTCCTTCCACCAGGGATCCTGTTAGTCTGCCATCATTTGTGAGTGCCCTCTTTCTATGAAGATTAGTTGTATAGCCACTCAGTGGTGGCACGCGCCTTTAATGCCAGCATCCAGGAGGCAGAGGCAGGAGGATCTCTGTGAGTTTGAGGCAAGCGAGGTCTGCAGAGGAAGTTTCAGGACAGCCAGTGCTGTTACACAGAGAAACCCTGTCTTGAAAAACAAACAAAAAACAAACAAACAAAGAACAGTGTATCTAGTATCTTTCATTTTCTTCACATGTGTATGTCATTGTACATTTGTCACTGTATTTGATCCGAAAGTCCATTGTCCTTAACGTATTTCTACTGTAGTAATTCCAGTCATAAATTTTCAAAAACGTAGACTCATAGGTATGACCTTTTAAAGATGTCTTGTGTGATAAATGGTATTTTGAGCACAAAGAGAAAAACATAGCATGTTTTTAGGCTTATCAGATCCTGGTAGGATCTTTGTAAACCTACACCTTTAACTCTTCCTTTAAAGGAAAGCTAATAAAATGAAACTATTTTCAGCATGACATTTCAAAGACAAATTAAGTGTGATTGTGATAAATTTGTCTTAGATATCTTCTCTGTTTATTCAAAGGGGAATTTTCCAGGACTTTACTTGATGGTAAAGAAATACTAAATCACTAATACATGCTAGTTGTATGCAAACAGAGGACATTTCTTGGTTCCAAAATTGCTGGATGTTATTTCCTTGCAAAATAGCACAATCAGCCAGCTGGAAACAACATTAAATTTATTAGTGCCATAAAATGGGAGCTCAGTGCTTCCTATTTTTGACAAGTTTTATTTTAATTAATTATTCATTTGTTTGCTTCTTTATTTTGTTTAATTCTATGATGTCATCGATAACTATGTAAGAATTCACAGTTTGAGAGATAGGAGATACTGCTCAGACATTAGAGAGGTAATATATTGTGGCTAAAATTAATGAGCAAGTCAGATTTAATGAAGCCTTTTCAATCCTTTGGAGAAATATGATAGATTTCACTTAAGATTATTTATAGGGATGTGTTTTTCATAGCTGAGGCTTAAATGCAACATTTGATTTTAAATGAATCTATTTGTCTTAACCACTTTCAGGTTCATAGCCTTCCCTAGCAAAATATGTAGTAATCACAATGTATAAGTAAAATCCTGGGAAGATTGTGTAAGAGGACTAATTATTGACTACAATATATGTATTTTTAACTAATTATTATTTTTACCTAGTATATTATAAAGCCAATAACTTTGAAAACTTCATCACTTATCAACTTTCTATGTACAAATGATAAATTTGAAATTCCTTAAAAATAGTAGATAGCTTTTGTAAATTATATACAATTGAAAAGGAAACATTCATGAAAAGTTATCACTGTTTTAAATTATTGTCATTGTGATTCCTTTGTGGAATTTCTTAGAGTCATTGTCTACATTTAATGAATTATATGAAGTTTAAAAATACTAATAATTTAAAGGAAAATGTATAGTGTAAGAGAAGAAGAATGTGATACACAAACAAACATTTTTGGCAAGAAATTGTCCATATCATGATACTGAATACATTGTGAATCTAAACGTCTTTTATGAACTGGTTCATCTTCTTTTAAAGATTCTAATTATTAGAATGTCACACAATAAATTTAAATCATATTTGCAACTCAACTTTGCTCATATCCACCACACTTCATAACTTACCCAAACATGAGTCCTCATTGTTTTACTTTTAAGCCTCTTTTATGACCAAATTGTGATGCATATTCTTGGATGTGTGGTCTTCTACTGGAGCATCATTGACTTACCATGAACTACACTCTTAGGGAAAACTATCTCTTCCCTCTCCCAGCAGGTAACAATTGCCAGCAGCTCCATATCTATGTGGAATTATGTACCCAGCTCTCCTCCAAAATACCATACCAATTTTGTGCATTCTGTTGCAAATACTTTGCGTTCATATGTACAGCTTTACTGATGTATCTAGAAGACAAAGTTGTCTTGTGATCACCCACTGCTTTTGGCTCTTACATTTTTATATATATATATATATATATATATATATATATATATATATATATATATATTTTTTTCTTATTTTACATATCAATCCCAGTTCCCTCTCCCTCCCTCCCATGTCCCCTGACCACCCCCTCCCATCCCATTCCCCACTCACTCCACAGGGAGGCTGATGCCTTCCAGGAGAGATCATCAAAATCTGTCAAGTCATTTGGGATATGGTCTAGGCCCTCCCTCCTGCCTCAAAGCGAGGGGAATATCCCTCCATGGGGAATATGTTCCCAAAGTCCTTTTGTGCACCGGGGATACATCCTGGTTCCACTGTCAGAGGTCCCTTAGATGGCTCAGGCCTTCTAGCTGAGACCCATGTTCAGGGGGCCTGAGTCTATCCCATGCTGGATCCCCAACTATCAGTCTGGGGGCCTGTGAGCTCCCCCTTGTTCAGGTCAGCTGTCTCTGTGGGTTTCTGTAGCCTGGTCTTGTCCTCCCTCTCTGTACCTGGATTCGAGTTTGGCTCAGTGTTTAGCTGTGGGTGTCTTCTGTTTCCATCAGCTACTAGATGAGGGCTCTATGATGGTGGATAAGTCAGTTATCAATCTCATTATCAGGGAAGGACATTTATGGTAGCCTTTCCACTGTTGCTCAGATTATTAGTTGGGGTCATGCTTGTATGTCTCTGGACATTTCTCTAGAGTCAGTTTTTTTCTTCAAACCTATAATTCTTTATCCCACCATCTTCCACAGTAGTCCGTGAGTCTTGGGAGCGAGGGTGTGGTTTATAGGGTCTTTGTAGAGTTGGCATTCTGTGGTCTCCTATTCTCACCAACTTTGTCACCTCCAATTTTGTGTGTGTCTGTTAATCACAATCTACAGCAAATAGTAGTTTCTTAGATCTGGTTGAGAGACTCATTGATCAATGAATGGACATAACAATAATAACAATATTATATCCATTTAGCAGAATATAGTAGTGGGTTCTCTAGTCATAGAGTCATAGGTACTTAACAATGGTGGCAAGAATGGATTTCATGTGGACTGGGACTGAAATTGAATCTGAAAGTGGTTACTTACTTCAATGATGTTATTGCCACTATACACCAGTGGGTAAGCCTCATCTGACTAGTCACTTTTGTGGTTAGACGTTCACAGCTGGGAATGATTGATGATCAGATTTTTCTTTTATCTTCTTTTTTCAAAAAAAAAAAAATGGGAGTAATTTTTACCCTCCACTCATTTACTACTTTCTGATTCTATATGATTGCTCGAAAGATATTCCTTGTATGATGACATTTAGAGGGTTTTTTAATATCTTAGACTATGATTTTCAACTTTCATGTCTTATTTTCTCTCTGTCTTCACATATGTACACATAGAACGACCACAAAGGATTATAATAGACTTTTATTAAATCCCTCTGTTGTTTGACTTTTTTATGTACTTGATATGAAGTTAGGTGTGCAAGAGCTATGAGAATGGCATGAATTTTTCTCTTCATTCTTTATGCATTAGTGTTGCCTACTTTCCTTTCTTTATACTATCTTGTATGAAAACTGGTTAGACAATTGTGAGACATGTGTCACAAAATACAAAGTAAGATTTTTTTTCTCCTTCAAAAATACAGGCTGCTGAAGTAGAGAGCTCATACAAAACATTTGGATATGGTGTCAGAATTTTACTTAAGAATGAGGATAATGACTTGCCATTCAGTGAATTATTAAGATTTGTATGCTAGAATGATGCAATTTGGTTTTCTGTACATGACTTTCAAAAATAATATGATCCCCTTTCTCTACTTTTAACCAATGGAAAGTCCATAGAAATGGAAATTAGCTGCAGCTGTGATTTTATGAATGGTTTCCTAGAGTCTACATTGAAGTAAATTTCAATTCACAAATGAGCTTTATATTTCTCTTTTAAGCAAGTGCAGATGGGAGATTCGTGAACATTCATTGTAGCTTTCCAAATGCATTAGCAATATTTTTATTTTTTTGAAGATGATGGTCACTTTTTTTTTGTTTAGTTCAAGGTCACATTTAAGCAGCTACCACATTTACAAAATGAACAAATGTACACATTTTAGTAATATAAATCTTAGTAATCAACTATCAAATGAAGAAGCCATTCATAACATATTAAAACCTATTTTTAAAGACCGATTTAAAGGTTCCCTGCTGTTTTTATTTACTCACAGTGTTGGAACACCCTTATCATCTTTTACTGCAGATGGCCAGAGTTTATTTTTATTTTTTTATAAATCTGGTTTATGCAATTGACTCATAGAAAGTAATTATTGATTTCTTACTATAAGCATAGCAGTCTCAGGGGAAAACATTAAGAGCATTCAGAAACCATTTTAAAATGTTTTTAATTCATTAAGGGCACAGCAGATTCTAGATTCAGTTATCAAACATGCAACATGTATATTGTGTTTGTGCAGTCAGGAGCACGTAAGTATGGATGCATAGGTGTGTGTGCACATGTGTGTGTACATGTATATGTACATATGCATGCTTATAGCAGCCAGAGTTCAGTGTCCACTGCGTTCCTTGCTCCTCTTTACTTTCTCTTCGAGGTAGAGTCTCATGAGTTCCACGAAATACCTGACTAGACTATCCGAACAGCAAGCCACCACAGAAATCACTATATTTCTTGCACCAAACCACACTTGGCTGGCTGGCTTGCTTTTACTTATTTTCTTTCTTTCTTTTTCCTTTCTTTCTTTCTTTCTTTCTTTCTTTCTTCCTTTCTTTTCCTGTCTTCCTTTCTCCCTTCCTCCCTCCCTTCCCCTCTCTCCCTTCTCTTTTCCTTTTTAATTTGGTGATTTTGAGACAGTGTCTCTTTATATGGCCTTGGCTATCCAGGAATTCACTAAGTAGACTATGCTAGGCTAAAAGTCTCTCTGCCTCATGAGTGCTGTGATTAAAGATGTATATGCGACTATGCCTGGCTTCTCCATTGACTTTCTTACATGAGGGCTAGGAACCTGAAATCTGGGTCTCATGCTTTTATAATAGCCACTTTTCTGTTCAAGTCATCTTCCTTGCCCCAAATATATAATCCTGTGGGTCTGAACAAAGCCATGATAATAGATCTTTACGATACTATGCTGTTTGGATATATAATATTCAATTTTCCGTGACAAAGATTACAGTCTTGTCTGTCAAAGAATTACATTAAATGTATCACAATCTTGTGGTGAGGTAAGAAAGATGATGTATAATATATTTAATATATATATATTTTTATTTTACATATCAATCCCAGTTCCTTCTCCCTCCCTCCCATGTCCCCTGACCCTCCTCATGTCCCATTCCCCACCCACTCCACAGGGAGGGTGATGTCTTCCAGGAGGGATCATCAAAATCTGTTAAGTCATTTGCAGTAGGGTCTAGGCCCTCCCTCCTGCCTCTAGGCTAAAGGAATATCCCTTCATGGGGAATCATGGGAAATGTGGTCCCAAAATCCTTTCGTGCACCAGTGATACATCCTGGTTCCACTGTCAGAGGTCCCTTAGACTGTCCAGGCCTTCCAAATGAGACTCATGTTCAGAGGGTCTGGGTCTGTCCTATGTTGATTTCCCAGCTATCAATCTGGGGGTCCATGAGCTCCTCTTTTTTCAGGTCAGCTGTCACTGTGGGTTTCTGGACATTGGCTTGAAATGACAATAGTATCACCCATTAAGAATGTTAATTTAGAGTGAAAGGAATTTATACTGGAAAAGGTTTTTTATTATCTAACAATCACAAAATTTTATATATGTTTAAATAAGCGCTTTATTTGTCAAATTTGCACGTGAAACATATCCTTGAAACATTAAATATGTTTTACCATAGATCCGGGTCTTCAAAATGCGTCACTGAAGAATTTTCCATCCATTCAAATGGGATATATTCTAATAAATGTTGATTTATGATTTGTGTCTCAATTCAAACTAGCAGTAAATAAAATAGAGATTAGCATTAATTTCAGATCAACAGGCAGAAAATTCTTTGTCAATATCCAGACGATGTATGGAGAGACCTAATATTATTTTACAAAATACTACTTACATGGTTTCATATTCTCTTTGCTGTCTATCAATAGCTTATTTTTTTCCTTAATAGCAATACCAAAGAAAATTGATAAATTCGCTTTCTCAAATGGCCTCTTTTACTTTTACTTTCTAATAAACTCTGGTTCTTTTTTTTTAATGCAGTCTAGAAAACTATTAATGAACCTAAAGTTCCCACATACAATTAGTGTCCAGCATGTTCTATTAGACTAGGTAGAAATGCATAATAAACATTTTTCAGTTTGATATACTGAATTTGTTTTTCACAAATAATGCACCTTTCTAAAAAAGGGATTATTAGTTTTACATACCAACCACAATTCCCCCTCCCTCTTCTCCTCGAACCCACCCCCATCCATTCCTCAGAAAGGGAAAGGCCTCCCTTACAAAGCTTGGCATATTCAGTTGACTCAGGACCAAGCCCTTCTCACTACATCGAGGCTGAGCAAGGCCACCACCTTATGGAATGGGTTCCTAAACCACCTTATGGAATGGGTTCCTAAAAGCCTATTTTTGCACTGGGAATAGATCCTGGTCCCACTCCCAGGCATCCCACAGACAGACCAGAGGACAAACCTGTCACCCACATGCAGAGGGCCAAGTTTGGTCCCATGCAGGCTTTGCATCTGTGGATCTAGAGCCCATTTCACAGTCCAAACTTGATGAAAACTGATACTAGTTCTACAAAAGGACCCCGGTCTAAGATGGGAAATGGAGTATAGTTTTAGGAGCCTTCTAAACATTTTTGCGGTATTACTGAGGAGAAGTAGACTGGGATGGAGGATAGGTAGGATGGGGTAGGTTAAGGGGGGCAGGAGGTGGGGTGGGAGGGATACTGAGGTTGGAATGTAAGAAGAAACAAAAGCATATGTAAAGAAACTTGATGGGGATTGTCATTTTGTGTGTTTCTCTTATTGGTTGATGAATAAAACACTTTTGGGTCAGTGGCCAATAATGCAGTGAAGATAGGTGGGATGAGGAGATGAGGAGAATTCTGGGAAAGGTAGGCAGGAGCTTGCCAGAGTAGCGATGCTGCCGGAGGAATGACATCATGCAGGGCCTTACTGCGTAAGCCACAACTTCATGGCAGTATGTAAATTGATAGAAAAGGGTTAATAATTAAGACCGTGATAGCCAATAAGAAGCCCAAGCCATTGGCCGACAGCTTTATAACTAAAATAGCATCCATGTGTTTATTTGGGACTGATGGGGTTGTGGGACCAGGCTGGCAGAAGAACCATCCACAACAGAAACCCAATGAGGAATGCCTCACTGGAGACTTTCAGAACTGCATAGATTTTATAAATTAGTTTAGAGTAAGTAGGCACAGAAGGCATTAGAAAGTTTATAACATTTAAATATCAAGGTGAAAATGTTTTTTTTTTTAACTACTGGTTTAGACTAGAGATTTTTAAAAAGTGCTTATATTAAGTTATAAAAAACAGAATTGACAAGAACTACTTTTTTTATACAGCCTTAGGAGGGCAAATTGCAGACTGAGTTAATGTTAGGGAGATGAGCAGGGTGGATAATTGTAAAGGAGGATTTGGCTGAACATGAAAAATTGCTATTCATTTTACTACTTGTATATTCATTGGGTTTTGAGATTGTACTGGAACCTTTAGGGGAAAATGTATATCATAATTATTCCACAACAGCTAAGGTATAGAGAATCACAATCTGGTAAAGACACCATAATAAAATCATAGAGACTTCCATGTGCAATGGAAATTGAAGGCTCTCACACACAGTCTATCATCTGTCTGTCTGTCTGTCTATCTATCCATTCATCTATCTATCTTTCATTTATTTATCATCTTACTATCTACTATCTGTCTATCTATCATCTATCTATCTACTTATCACCAATATATCTTTCTATTACTTATGTGTTTGTGTATGTGTAACTTCAGAGTTAACAACGAGGTCTTTCATGTGAAAATAGGAAGTCCAATAGCATCACTACTTTGATGAAAAAGGGGAAGTGTTTTATAGAATTTATTGTCAACATTGTTACATATTATAATAGTTAACAAGTCGGAAGATTGACCAACATTTCAGCATGAATAAGGGAAAGGCTCATAAGATCGCAACCCGAGCTGAGGAGCGATTGATAGCTTCTGTGAAGAGAGAGCTTGTTTTCTTCAGGGCTGTGTCCCACAATATAGCAGTGTTCCAGTGAATGTCACTGCATCCATGCACATATGGTGAGCACTAATTGGAATCCACGAGTTATTTAAAACAAAAAGATGTGTGGAGGGGGAGAGATGCTGGGGGGATTTGGATGCAGTGAGTGATAAGTGGATTTGTACCAAGTATTGACCTGTATGTATATGGTATTCTCAAATACTAATAAATTTAAAATGTAACTAAGTGAAAAATAAACATGAAATAAAAAAAAAATAACAAAGTACTTAGGACTAAAACTAAAAACAAATTCAGAAGATGCTACCTACCTTGCAAGAAGATGACAGATGGATTTCAAAATTGGAATAAAAAGTAGACCTATAATTGTAATCACTTAGTTTCATGCTGTAAAACAATCTATAGATTTATGAAGTTTGTAGGAAAGACTGAATTTTCTATGTTATCTTTCTAAAGAATATTGTTACTATGAACTTCACACTTTTTATTTCATAATATGTAATTGTATTATTTTCTATCCAATAAAAGTATATTCTAAAAAAGTTATTCTTTGTATCTATAATATAGATAGTTCTGACACACCTCATTTCTCATAATGCTAGAATACTCCAGACTCTAATAAGAATGTAAGTATTTGGTCCTCTTTGTGTTGAAGCATTTCAAATCATGGAAGTAATAATAGGGAGTGAGATTATAAACTATAGAAATATATCTAGAAAGCTATCTTTTTAAAATATCAGCTCCAGCTCTTTTAATGTTAGACCGTATCTCTTTTTCAGCCTAACACCCTCATTTTCTTCTACACACTTAATATGTTAGTCACATAAAACTGAATATAGTGATGTAGAGATGTTGAAGTGGACAGGGAAGAGACCATGAGAACACAAACCTACACAAAATATTACAGACAACCAAGGAACTCTGAGAATGAGAGAAATAGTCTTCTCAAGGGAAAAGCATACAAATTTGTTGACCAAAACCAAATGATCATCCCTGAACATATATACATACAAGTAACATTGTAAAGAGTGAGTTGATAGTATTCATATATTTAGGAATGTATATGCATACATATATCAATGTAACAACAATTAATGAATAAAAAGACCATGAATTCAGAAGAGCAAAGAAAGGGTGTATATCTAAGGGTTTGGAGGAAAGAAAGGGAAGGGGAAATCTAGCTATATTATAATTTTCTGCTTTGCTGTAATAGAAAGAACTTATATTTAAGAATTTTAATAATATCATGTAATAGTTGATAAAGAGCATGTAAGATGCTATTTAGCAAAGTTGTGAACCATAATGTAATCAACAAGAGATCATATTTGAGTTTAGTTAAATCTGAACTGTACTTTAAGCTTATAAGACAAAGACTAAGAGTGTTTCTTGAACATGTTCTTATTTAACCAAGCATATCCTATAAGCAGATCTGTCTGATCTGTCATCTATCTATCTATCTATCTATCTATCTATCTATCTATCTATCTATCATCTATCTATCTATCTATCTGTGAACACATCACCAACTGATGCCACTTGGCATATCCAGTGTTCAGTATCTCAGTGAATTGTGCCTCCTGATAATATCAAAACAGTATTGTTACCCAAACATAGCCCTGGTCTATGTGCAGCTGAGCTGATCAGAGGGCATTAGGTCCTTTAGCAGAACTGTTAACAGTCAACTTTTAGTCACCATTATAGTGTTCATCAAAGTAACACCTAAGAGAGTAAGAAGAGAAGTATTGCAAGGAACTTGTAATCTGAAAGTCTTTCATTTTTTATCTATTTAAAATGCTATTTGACAGATATTCTCTGAAAGAATGTATGACTCAACTGATATAAAATAAAATAAACCTCACAATTGGGGCATGAAACAATGCCAAATATCAGGATGTGATAACATAACTTTACCCTTGTCCAAAGGAGAAAGACAGAACTTTACTCAGCCTAATGGGAAATTAATTACCAAAATGAGTTGTAGGCGTTAGAATGCTTTAAAGCAGAAAGCATATATTTCATTGTATGGCAATCCATTATTTTGACAATGCCTTTTGTAACCTCAACCTTTGTGTGACTAAATAAAAAAAAATGAAGGTATTTTGACATATTATGACCTGAACTTAAGAACCCATGTTAAAAAAATGAAGGCAGCATTTTTCATTAAAATTGTAATTTACAATTAATTTTAGTTATCTGGATAGTGTTTAATTTTTCATAGTTTTCTGTCAAAAATGCAGTGTATTGTAGTATGCAACCCATTTTAGATTCAGTCATGGCTACATAAAAAATAGGGTTTTAGAGTTAGGAGGGTAACTATTAGGTAAGTGCACTTGTTCTTTCCAAAGGATCTGGGTTAGTTTCCAGCACTCACATCAGGAGGCTTAAACTCTCTGTAACTGTAGCTCTAGGGGATCTGCTGCCTCTGGTCTGGCTTCTGCAGACTCATGAGCGTGTACCCACATGGAGATGCAGGCATACACACATAAAAAGTAAATATAAATCCAAAACTACGTTTTCAGTTATTCAAAGTATAGCTGTTGATTGTTCTGTATCTAGCTTTATATTTTATACATTCCCTTTTGCTCTTAGCTACATATTATTAATCCCTTTCCCAAGAAAAAGAAACAATGTAGCCATAAACCACAGTGTTCTCCTGCATATGTGCACTTAAAATGTTTGAAAAACGTGAAGTTAAAATTCTCACTGTCGTCAGATTTTTTTCAATCCTGTTGAATATTCTCAGAACTGTTCAACTACGGAGAATGCCAGATTAAGAGAAAATGCTTTGCAATGTGTACAGCGATGGAGTACTCAAGATTCCAAGAAGGACTTGGTCTCTTAACTTACCTGGGTGTTAACAGGCACTTTGGGGGGTTAAGGGATTGCTCATCAGATTTGGAGGTAACCGGGTTGGAGCAGGGCTGGCTCCGGGTTCTCCTCTTGTGTGTCAGGAAGCGGGAAGATTCCATTTTGACACGTGGTGAATCCTGTTCAGGACAGCTGTAGAAGAGCACAGGGGAGGCAGTCCTGTGGTTAATGGCTCTGCAGATTTGGACTTGTAGGAGTCTATGATGAATAATTCACAGCCTTTGTGCCGAGTCAGGAGAGCACAAAAGGGGCACATCATCAACAACACAATGTCAATTTGCCACAGTTAATTTCTGTGGATTCATTTCAAATAGTATTTCAGGCTTTATACTCTTAGATTGGCTTTATTTTATTTATTTATTTATTTATTTATTTATTTATTTATTTATTTACTGTTTTTCAAGACAGGGTTTCTCTGTATGGCTTCGGACCAGGCTGGACTGGAACTGACAGAGATCCACCTGCCTCCGCCATCCCAGTTTTGAGATTAAAGGTGTGAGCCACCAACACCCAGCTAGATTAGCATTTATATACAAAGCGAATCATGATGAAAACATTGTGGTCAACATCAAACAATTTAACAAATGTTTGGCTATTTCAACACTTTTATTCATATCTATTACCTTTGGGTTTCAATTATGTCTTACTATAGTGAAGTTAAAATTCATGTTATCAACTGGAGTTACAGAAACAAATTTAATTTCTTTCTGAATTTTAAGATCACATGACCAGCTAAAATTAAAAGGACAATACAGAGTAAAACACTCTGGGCATGTGATGATTAATCCTGCTTTGCCAATTTGGAACTGGAGAGGTGTCTGGCAGGTTAGATTAACTAATGGGGAAAGACTAGCCTTGAACATGCACACCCAAATCTCAGAAGATGGTGGCCTGAACAGACCAGAAAAGGAAATGAGATTGAAAATAGAAAAAGTCCAGTTTCACAGTCATGTCCTCTCTGTCTACGGCCCATCCTCGCAGGCATGCCTTCTCTGTTTATTGACTGCCCTGAGCTGCTTAGCTCTACCTTGCTCCTGCTCATAATCTAATAAATCCTATAAAACGGAACAAAAACAAATCATTTTTATTGTAATTTTTTTTCTCGGGTGTTGCCATTATAATTAAATATGGTAAAATTATTACAGAATTTCCGGGTCAATGCTCCTCCCAGCCTTAATCAGAAAAGCCTGTCTTTCCGGCGAATGATGGTGAATTCAGTGACTCGATGGTGCACAGCACGTTGAGTATAAATGACAGATGAGTACCCTGTCATAAATAACAAATTTATATCTCCCAGTCTAAGGTTCAGAGAATACTGCAAAAATGGAAGTGGGAAGAATATAAAAGCCCAGGGGCAGAGAGGAGTGCTCGGAAATGCCACCCTCTGGACAGGACACAGCCTGTGTAATCACGAATTCACAGCACCCACACCGAGTCTGCGCAATAGGTCACTCAGCAATCAGTCATGGAATTGGGAAGGGCTGGGGGGGGGGGAGGCTACACTTCACAGATGAACTATTTGCTACTGATAAATTTAGAGGGGAAGAGGTCACTGATTCAGTTGTACAGACACTGGTGACCTCATCAGACATCAATGCTTGGTTTTAATCTAACAGTCACACCGATGTCCCTGGTTAAACTAAATTGGTCACAGAGCAAACCTGTGGAAAGTGTTTGTGTGGACTGTAAGCTTGGGCACTATGAGGCTTGATAGGGATTAAAAAGAAATAAGAGAGGGGTCAGAGGTTACTGTGGGGTGTGTGTGTGTGTGTGTGTGTGTGTGTGTATAAGATTGTATTCAAATCTTGGATTGCTGCAAACGTTTTTTCTGATTCTACTATTTCAGGTTTTGGCCATTTTATTGACTGAGTTCTTTTCACACTCAGAAGTAAAAGGCCCCATAGATAGAGATGGGTCTCACGGGAACAAGGAAGAAGAAATAATGCTTACTGGATTTATAAATGTGAACTCTGTGTCAAAAGTTTTCAGACTTCATGCTTCAGCCAGTTCTAAGTGCATATCATCTTCATTTCTCAGATGGAGAGTCTCCTCCCCTCCCAACGTTGTACTAAGGCTGCCCCTCAGTTACAAAGAGAAAACACTGACCAGGCTTTTAAGTCTCCAGCTATTGATTTTATAACCTCCTGGGTTCCATCTTTGGTTGTCTAGGACATGATGGTGTTGAAAGATAGTCAGCTGTTACCAGCATAACGAAATGCAAGCCTATCATTGAAAGTTAGCTCTGCCATAAAAACCCAGTTCTTGTAGGGTGTAAGACTTGGGCAGGTAGGACTGTGTTTCTGTACAGTAGTGGTGAGGTGCCGAGAATTCCTTTGAGCACAAGGAAAATCTTTTATTTGTTCTCCACTCATTGCATTAAGTTTCAGTTCCCCCCATCAAATATCCCCTTTTAGCTATGTGAATATTGTAAGGTTGCGGCTGACTTTTTGATGTGGATGTGAGTGTTTTTGTGTATGGTTGCTATTTAGTAAGCATTCGTTGAGATTTGCTGTTGGAGATACAGTGGGAACACTTGGATCTCTGTCACTCATCACTTGTGAAGCCTTGTTCAAATGATTCATGTTCATGTATTGTAATCCCATAATGAGTATAATTCTTATAGGATCTAGCTCATGGGACTGTAGGATAGGTTTGGACGATGCATATAATCTTGGATAATCATTTTATGTAGATGTTACCCAGTGCACTTTATTTTTGCAAACTGAACTGATACTTTCCATCTTATTATAAATATTAGAATATGTCTCAGAAGCTTACCTATTAATGAATCCCTGCTTACAAGATTAGGAAACTCACCCCTTATTTTACTTCTGTAACTTCCAATACCTCAAAGTTTCTATATGATGGGATTTGGAATTACAAAGTTGAATCTCATTAGTTCATTTAGATTTAGATTAGTTTCTTATTAGTTCATTAAAAACCAATCCAGACTTAGTGAACAATATGGCAATGCTTGAAATGCTTTCTGCACCTTTACTTTTGTTAACTAGTAACATCTCAAAGCAGACTTTAATGTTGCATGAAACAGGAGTACAATTTAGAGCAGACTATTGGACACAACAGCAGTAAGCACAAGTAACAGAGGGCATCTGGACTACTCATGTTTCAATCTGGTATCCACTAAAGTACAGGGTTGGGGGTCACTGAAGGTGGAGGTTCTTGTCCTGCCTGGTTCCACAGCTGTTTATCCCCAAATAAACACACAAATGCTTATATTAACTTACAAGCTGTTGGCTGATACCTAAGGTTCCCTACTGGCTAGCTCTCACTTATTATTAAGCCATAACTACGATTCTATGTATTTCTACAGAGATTGTCTGGCAGCATGTCCTGTCTTCCTGGCTTCTCCATGGTGTCTCGTTGCAGCCCTTCCCTTCTCTCCCTAGCAGTCTCCTCCTCTCCTAGCCCCACCTATCTTCCTATCTTCCTGCCTCAACTGGCCAATCAGTGTTCTATTCATTAACCAATAAAAGAAACGTATATACAGAAGAACATCCCCCATCAGGATACCATTTAGAATTGATGTTTTTACGTGTTGTTTCTTGTGTTATTGAATGTATACTCTTAACAGCGGTGCTCAGATGACTAGTTGCATTAAAAAAACACTCAGAGAAAATTAAAAAATAAAGAAAAGAAAGACCAAAACACTCTAATTGTGCAGAATTCAGGAAGCTAGAGAACTGATTAAAAGATAAAGACAAGCTTTAATTGAGTAGTATCAGGAAGTACTAATAGAAAATCAACATCCTGGAAGACAGATTTAATATATTTGGCAAATATATTCAAAGATGCTATTTATACAATATAGATGATCATCTGTGAGTCAAGATGATATATATATATATATATATATATATGTGGACTAAAATAATTTAAATATTCATTAAGTCAAACTTTCTTCACTTGCTAAGACTTACAGATAGTATTATGAAATGAGGCAAAAATTTTCAAGGAACGTATTTACTTATTTTATGTGTATGAGTGTTTCGAGTGCATACAAATGAGTGCATGCATGTTTGTGGGGTCCAAAAGAGAGTGTATGATCCCTTGAGATTGGAGTTACAGATGGTTGTTAGCCACCATGTGGTGCTGAGAATCAAACCCAGGTCCTCTGCAAGATCAGCCAGTGCTCTTAACTGCTGAGATATCTCACTGGTCTCAACGCATCATTTTTAAAGAAATTAAGCCACAAGAAAAATCTCAGTGTTTTTAAAGGAAAAGGGATGCATTTCAATGGATTGTAAATGTTGATGCTGGGATCTTTTTTTTAGTACTTCTGGACAACTGGGAAAAGAGTGAAGCCCCTTATTAGCCTGTGTTTTAAGAGCACAGTGTGGGAAACTAAAAGGAACAATGTCAATCAAAAGAGAATTTGTGAAAGGGAGGAACGCGTAAAAGGAATGAAGGGACAAAAATACCAGTATAAAATATCGACTAAATTTTTGGTAGAAGTTGTAAGTTGTAGATGTTGGATGCGGAAATGCACATAGGATCAGAAGGAAGGTGGAAACTACTTCCAGCAGTTTCTGAGCTGTCAGCCTTAAGGAATGATTACTGTTGTGCTTAGCTTCTGTGACTGCCTCTTAGAAATGCATTTTCGGGGAAATATAACAAAACCGTCTTTCTTCAACACACCGTTAATTTTCACTATCCCACTTAAAAACCCGTAAGTATTTGAAGAAATGAAAAGACTCTCACATCTTGGAACAAACAATTGACAGGCCATGCCAATGGAACACTAACCTTTCTATTAGCAGGCAGGAATGTTTGAGCTACCATTACATCGTTTCCAAAGTCTTAAGGGAAAACAGGAAGACAGCAAATGGAATCTCCCCACAGAAATAAAGAGATGGAGAAAAGAACTTTCTAATTCTGAAACTGCAGTGACTTTTAAGTGAAAAAGAAAATCACTTTGTAGACTCAAGAGAAGATTGGAGGCAACAGAGAAGAAAATTGGTTTAATTAAGGATGGAAGTTATGAAATCTGAAGGACAGAGGGTAAAAGTATTGAAGAATAATGAATGTGGGTCTACCATCTATATCATCCTGTGATTTAAATTCCAAAACATAAGAGAAGATTTAGAACAAAGAAAACTTCTCATAAAGAAATTCTTAAAACTTTCCTAAATGTGAGGGGAAATGTTACCAGATGGAAACTCCGACTTACAGGAAGAATAGGATTATAAATACGATTTCAAAAATTCAATATACATTTACAATAAATGCATATTCATATATGCATGTAGCAGCCAACTTTTTTTTACTTTAAACAATGAGAAGACTATAATGAATAGTTATATGATATTAAAAGTTACTATTTGTTATAGTGCAATAACATTGCACTATAATTGGTTCCCTGTTAACTTTGCCATTATTGAGAATATATTAATATATTACCATCCATGGTGTAGATTAGATCCAAACATGTCATCTACTTTTGTACTATGAGACAGTTGTTTGTTTATATTGCAACGAAAAGAGGCTAAATATCATTCTTATTTTTATTTCGCTTTAAAATGATTTCCTTTATTCAAACTCTTTTGTGTAATGCACTTAAAACAATAAAAGCATAAAATTATTTTCAGTTTTCCCAGTATATGGTTTAATTTCACAGTACATCGATTTGCTTCTGAGAAAAATGCTGATGTTTTATTTTGAAAAGAGAGTTACTAGTTCCTACTGTTTCAATAGCTTTCAAGTCAGGCATATAATTAATGAAAATGCCTATTAAAATATGTTGTTATGCTTTAAATGGCTTTTCACGTTTTTATTTTATAGCTTGGAAGAAATGTTTCACCTGGAATAATAATTTCTTCTTTCTTTGAGATGATAAGAAGTTGCTGTGTGTTTTCCTTCCATTCAAATGAGCTACTTGGCAGATGAATCCACAGTACAGCCATTGCATCTCACCTGTTATTTCCTTTATCATTTCTCCTGAGCAAGGGTTTTAAGGCCACTGATATAAGATGAGTCTCCTTCTTTAATTGTCTCACAGATTCACATTTTTTATACTCCTGGATATTTTGGGTAAATATCTTAATTAGGCGCCATTGCTGAACATTGGTCTCTGCAGGTTTGTTGCTCTGTGTAGATTACTTATCTTTCTTTGTTTTCAGATGGCCTCAATATTCTAGGCAGTGGCCAGCCGTGATGTACGTAGCAAACCCCACACAATAAAACAACTGTAGTGGGTGATTTGTTACTTCTCCATAGAAATCAACACGCGGGCATACACAGTGTGGAAACTGGTTAGCGATCTGAGAACGGCTGAGAAACTTTTGTTCAGTGTAGCTGGATTTAGCAATCTCAATGCTTTTAGGTGATGCTTCCTACAGATAGATTCCAGCTTCCTACCACTCCTAGCTGTCTTCACTTCTACTCACCACTTAGCAGGAGGCTTTAAGCCTACAGAATGTCTACTCTGCTCCTCCCTCATAAACATTGTCAATGGCCTTTGTCATTTCATGTCATGGCTATTACACAGTATTATGTTTTTGTTTTGTTTGTTTTTGTTGTTTTTTTCTTGGGTTTTTGTTTTGTTTTGTTTTCTAGACAACCAGAGGTCCTCCCTCGAGCAATAACAACCTTATGATCAGAATCACAGACTAAAATGGGAATTGTCTTACTGATCATTGGCCTAGAGGGCAAGCCTTCCTTTAATGCTTGCTATGGCTTCAGTTATCTGTGAGTTTATCAGGGATGCATATGGAAATTTGGTATAATGAAAATACTGCCTTTATCTTTAAAATTCTTTTTTGAATGTCTAAATTTATTTTTTAAAAAAATACCGTCACAGAACATCTGACTCTCTGTTGCTGTCATTGTCTCTTTTACAGAGTTCCTTTCCTTGGGTCTCTTGAGAGCCTCCATATGGCTCCTCCTTTTTTGTATTGAGATGATGAAAAATACACATGAAGGCTGTTCCTCTTCTAAGAATTTGTGGTCTTGTTAAGCTGGTAGTGATTCTTGACAGATTCTGGAGATTTTGGTTAAATATCTCAATGTTTCATTTTCTGGCTTGTCCTTGTTTTCTCTTTCCTTATGTTGGCTTGAATTTGATATATCTAAATCTGATCCTAAACTGTTTGCATTTTGTATCCAAATGGTGTTGTACAATATTTGAAGAAATATTTTGTCACGGTTAGTCCAGTTTTGATTTTGCTTTTTCTGGCTCTCTGATTCTCAGCTATTCCTAGTGGATCATACTCTGATCATGAGCTGGTAATTTGGGGAGTCTAAGCTGGTGTTCCTGATCCATGAGTCTGCTCAAGGACATGGATTATTTACTCACTAATTTTCTTTCAAGTCTTAGCAAAAACATCCTTGCTTTTCTTTTTCTATCACCTTGAGTCATTTTCAATAATACTAAAACCTTTTGTAAAAAAATGAAATACCCTGCTCTTAGGGAGGAAGCAATCAGAGGCAACTGAGCTGGGGCTGGCATTTGTACAATGTGTTTCCAACAATTTCTTCCAGGGTTTCTATGTTTAGTGTTTATGGTGTGTAGGATCAACCTCTCTTGAAGAGCAGAAATCCTTCATCTTAGTTCGGGGGTTGTTGAGTGTGAAGGATGTCACTTCAGTCCTTAAGTTTATTTCTATTTTGTTTTAGGTGTATATGTATATTGCCTGAATTTGGATTCCCTGGAGCTGGAATCACAGACATTTTTGAAGGACTGTGTCAGAATCAAACCAGAATCCTTTGAAGGAATATCCATTGCTCTTAACCACAGAGCTGATTCTTTAGTTCTCCATCTCTCTTCTTAATGTGAAGTATGTTGGAGTAAATTAATGAGGATATTAGTAAAAAAGTGACATACATCTTGGGGAGGTAGGAAGGTATATAAGATGCTGTCTACAAATCTCATGACAAATGAGATTAAAGCTGGGCTTTATCATGTTGTCAAGCACAGAGATCTTAAAATTCACAGGCATCTTCCTGTAAGAGCTGAAATGTAGGGACTATTGAAAAGTGCTGAGTTGGTATTCCAGAACGTCAGTGAGCTGAGTGGGCTTTTACTGATTTGTTTGACTAACTCGTTGTGTCTTTGCATTAGAGAGAATAGAGATTTTTAAAAAGTCACGAGATAATCATTTGTCAAATGTATATTGGTTACTAAGAAGAGAACGACTTCACACATAGAACACCCATTGCACACAATAGTGCCGACCTCCACAGAACCTGTGCTGATCCTGACATATTTTGAGTTCTGCCCTCAGAACAGTGACTTTCCCTTAAAGCTCAGATTCCCAGCTTTCAAATGTCCCCTACTCTCATTAGGACTCATTTGTCTCTGTCAGTAACATCCTCTAAAGAGCTGGGTCATGCTGCGTGCTTTGTCTCTTTGCAACTTTGAATGAGGCCAGTTTACAAGGAATAGAGGAATTTATAATTTTGGAAGTATCTCGAGAAATTACATAAAGTCCTAATTACAAAAAAAAAAAAATAAAAATAAAAAAATAAAAGCACATATTGAGCATTGTCTAAAGACACTCACTAAAACACCACAAACTTACCTTTTTACGAAGAACTCTACTCTGAGTATTACATGTCAGTCCAAACGAATTTCATAGAGAAATTCTGACCACCTTGACTCAAGGACAGAAAGTTTTGCTAGATAATCTCCTAATACACAGTTAGACATGCCTTAGAGCCATATGTTGTGATAAAAATACAACGTATATGCCACACTGATTATTTAATTCAAGGGTAGATTTTTGTCTCGCTCCAAGAATAGATGGTGGAAGAGTGCATATACTTAAAGCCATGCTCCATAAATATCATTTCCTTCCATCAAGTTTTTCAGAAAACTGAATGCAAATGATTGCTAAGTTAGAGTTATGAGGCTCTGATTTGCAGTAGCAAACTTTAATAGCAGGGCATTAAATAAGGGCTCAGAGGAATAGGTGTAGTATCTATAGAATAAAGTTAGGGACATATTCATATTAAAGTTTCTTCAAATGATCAAAGTTCACTTGAAACCTTTTTCTAGTTTATTATTTTTTTTTCTTGTTCAGTTAGGGTGTCTCATATAACCATTGCTGACACTGAATTCACTTTGAAGCCCATTGATAACTACTAATGTTTTTGTTTTAAATTTGATTTTTTGAGGATTTTATTAATAAGCACTATAATCTCTACCCCTTCTGCCCCTCTAGCTTGTCCCGTGTACCCTGCATGTCTCCATCTCAAATTAACGTATTTCTATTTGTATATACTCTACTGAGTTCATTTAGTGTTGTTCCATGTCAACATATTTTTGGATAACCACTTAAGATGAAAGAGTTAAGACAGAGCCCTTCCCTAGAGGAAATTGATGTGCTTTCTCTCGGCATCCATCAATCGCCTTATCTGGGTGTGGCGCCTCGTGAAATTTGCTCCATCCATGTAGGCATGTAAAGCCAGCTGCTATATTGTTATAGTTCCACAGACGAAGCTTTTCTCTAGAAGACTTTGTCCCTCCGTAGGTTTTGTGATTCTTTGGGTTTTACCAGCTTTCCACTGCTTCCCCTATTTTCTCTGAGCCTTGGATACAGAGGTTGTGGTGGAGATGTGTCAGTTCAGGATGCACACTCTACTGCCAGTTACTTTGTTTTTGTGTGTTTGTTTGTTGGCTTTTTATTTTAACCATTGTGCACCTTTGTAATGGCCTCCTACCACTGCAAAAGGAAGATTCTTTGATGAGCATTGAGCGCTACACTTACCTAGGGGCATAATTTCTTTTTTTTTTCCTTTTTGCTATTTCTAGTGTTTTATTATGTAATGTTTAACCTTTTTTTTTTTTACGTTTTTATAATTTTTACTTAATTTTTTTTATTTTACATATTGACCCCAGTTCTCTCTATCTCCCGTCCTCCCATGCCCACCACAGATTCCCCCATTTCATCCACCATCTACACCCCAGGGAAGATGTTACTAGTAGGTTTTTCCTGCCGGTCTTGTCCCACTGCCACACCAGCCACCAATAATACACTGAGACGCTGTATTAGATATAATGCTGTAGGCTAGTTACTAGTTTCTTATAGGCTAGCTCTGTCTTAATTATTAACCCATTTCTATTAATCTAAGTTCTTCCACGTGGTCTCATCTTACTGGAAAGAGGGGCCGGCTTTCTGCTCTCCGTCCTCCATCTTGAATCTCCTCCTTCCTACTTCCTCTCTCCTCCTTGTCTCTTAGTCCCGCCTATCTTGCTTTGCTATTGGCCAACAGTGCTTTATTCATTAACCAATAAGAGAAACATATTTACAGAATGACATCTCCCATCATCTCTTTTCTGTCTAAATAAAAAGACAGGTTTTAACCTTAACACAGCAAAATATATAACAAAACAGTTATCAAATAATAGTAACAGTTAACAATATTTGGTCCATTAACATTTAGCAAGATTTAAAGAAAATATTTCCTCATCTCTCCAATCTTTGTGAGTCTAAAGTCCTATATTTAACTTATCTTTAATCCTAACTAAAGAAAAACTATAACCATAATAATCTGTCTTCAACTCCTTCAAAGAACACACTAGGATAATATAAAAGTTACACAGAGTAACTATCTCAAAAAATTAAAAAATAGAAGTAGAAGAAATAGAGTAATAAAAAAGCCATGTAAACATGGAAAGCACAGAGGAACTATGGATACTATATGCTGTTCTGTTATCTTTAAATCATTTGACTGCTGAGGAAATAACAACTGTTGAAAGAAATACTGCTGGATTAATTCAATTTATATGTTTTAAAAATCCTGTTCAGACCGGTTCAATCTGGTTCAAAATGGTTTAGACTGGCTCTATCAGGTTTTATCCGGTTCAGACCAGTTTAGACCAGCTCTATCTGATTCAAACCAGTTCAGACCGATTTATGCAGGTTCAAACCGGTTCAGACCGGTATAGAAAAGTTTTATCTGGCTCTATCTAGTTCAGACTGATTCTATCCGGTTCAGACCAGTTTAGGGGCATAATTTCTAACTCTACCTAAAAACTTAGAACTTAAGTCCTCCTGACTCCACATCATGGTGCTAAGGTTGTTGCTGTCTTTGTTTGTTTATTTTGTTTTGTTTTTCAAGACAGGCTTTCTCTGTATAGCTTTGTAATCTAGGCTGGCCTTGAACTCACAGATATTCACTTGCCTCTGCCTCCCAAGTGCTGGGATTAAAAGTGTTTACCACCATTGCCTGGCAATTGCTGCTGTTTTTAGAATTCAACAGAGTCATATGTTTATTGGCTAAAATTTTCTTCAAGATGTTTGTTCCTAGTCTGTATTATAACAGAGAGTCACTGCTGAATGCCTGAGGTGCAATCCTTTCTGGCTGCATGATTGACAGTTGCTCTTGACCCTCAAAACAAACAAACCTC
Source organism: Phodopus roborovskii (assembly GCF_943737965.1). Classification (NCBI taxonomy): domain Eukaryota; kingdom Metazoa; phylum Chordata; class Mammalia; order Rodentia; family Cricetidae; genus Phodopus; species Phodopus roborovskii. Next base: position 4,826,367 of record NW_026126415.1, read on the forward strand.
CTGAGCATTTAATGCTTCCCAATTCTTAATCTGCTGATTGAGAGATAATACAGTAAAACCAGAGGCTTCCCATTCTACGGGCCAACAAGGTGTCTTAGCAGGTAGAAGATGTTGCCTTATAAGGTTGCTGATCTGAGAAGGGTAGAAGGAGAGCTCCAGCTTGCAGAACTCCAGACCTTGCACTACACATAAACACACATAACCAAAATTCTAAATTTACTCTAGTTAGCCACATTCTTTTCTCTAGACAAACATATTTACTTGTTCTTCCAAGTCCATATACAATTATTTTTAACGTAGGGCTTTCGATGCTTTTCAAAACAGCTAGTGTGTTTAATACATATTACTGATAGACTCAAAACAACACATTTTGAAGTGTATTTCTCCTTATGCCACTTAGTATCACTTCGGTGTTTCATTAAGTGTGACTTGGAGAGGGCCTGTTTACTACCTAGTATGTACACTTTTATGTGCTTTACAAACTCTTTGCAAGGATGAATTAAGTCCAGAAGGCAAGTATGGTTCCTGACTTATGTTGTTCACCAGAATAAGGAACAGGGGCACGGAGTGTTACCTGAGGTTACAGATTCAATAAACACTGTGATAAAATGTGACCCAATTACTTGCATTTCTAGGGCATTGTTGTTCCTTTTCAGTATTTTCTCTTAATTCATCTATTTTATTATGCCTGTTTACATAATAGTTATAGAGAGACCATCTCCTAGATTTTTCTTTTTTGGACAATAATAATCTGTTCTACAATGTATCAGCTGACAGAAAAAACATGGCAAATTTGTAGATCATTTTAAAGGTAAAACTAAATCTTTTAAATGGGAAGGCATAGTGTGTTACTTGCAAAGGATGGCATTGTGGAGTTATAAGCTTGACATGTAAGATATTTGGCACCAACCAGTTACATTAGGTTTCCTTACAAACTTACCTTGTAAGAAAACATTTCTCTGAATTCATTTTTGAATTTAAGTGAGTCTGTTTGATTATGGATAATATAATTCAGCAGCCTGCCTAAGGTACCAATTAGGTCTGATCAAAATGATGTGGTTTAACAGACTACTCACTTCTGAATTCGTCCAACCATTATTAATTACTACCCTCTGTACCAGGATTCATGGTATTTCTTTCACTTCTTTGATGTATTCTTGGTGAACAGAAAATGCATCAGACAACCTCACTGTTAGAATATATCTCCATAGAGAAATTTGTGCTAGCCTTCACCTCTCAATTATTTAATGATTCCATGGAAATTGGCTTTTTTTTGTGAGCTCTTGTCTGCCCTCATTAATCATTACCCACCTAATTAATTTATACATCTTGAAAAGTAAAGCACAATGGTTGCATTTTATGGAAGGGGGAAGATCTTCCACTCTCTTTCAGAATGTCTATAAAGTTAAAGAAGTCATATTTAGCAGAGGGATTCTTAGAATTTATTGAGTAAGGAAAAGCACTAACGTTAATGCATCATGTGAAACTTCTTGTTATACCTACTAACAAAAGGATGTTGAGAACTTTAAGAAGACTTACTCTACATGAAATGAAGGGAGAATTATTTTATTTTTTTATTCTGGAGCTTAAATTCTTATACTTTCTTGACCAAATTCACTGAAAGAATGGGTAGTTTATTTTCACACCCCTCTCTATAAGATGTTTGGTTTTTAAAAATCCAGTAACACTTTGTGTTGTTGTTGAATTCTAACTTTAAACCATGGTGATCCAATAAGATGATACAGGGGGTTATTTTTTTTTTTTTTTTTTTTTTTTTTTTTTTTTTTTTTTGTATCTATTGAGGTTTGGTTTCTGCTGATTATGTGGTCGATTTTTGGGAAGTTTCCATGTGTTACTGAGAAGATGGTATATCCTTTTGTGTTTGGATAGAATGTTCTATAGTTGTCTGTTAAACCCAATTGGGTCATAACTTCTTTTGTTTCTTTGTTAAGTTTCTGTCTGGTAGTCCTATCCAGTGGTGAGAGTGGGGTGTTGAAGTCTCCCACTTTAAGTGTGCTTGGGGTTTTATGTGCAATTTGAGATTTAGTAATGTTTCTTTTATGAACATGGCTGCCTTTGTAATAGGTGCATACATGTTTAGAATTGAGACTTCATCTTGATGGACTTTTCCCGTGATAAATATGAAATGACCTTCTTCATCTCTTTTTATTAATTTTAGATTGAAGTCTAATTTGTTAGATGTTAGGATAGCTACACCAGCTTGTTTCTTATATCCATTTGATTCCCTAACCCTTTACTCTGAGGTAACATCTCTCTTTGATGTGAGGTGTGTTTCTTCTTTGTAGCAGAAGGATGAATTCTGTTTTCGTATCCATTCTGTTAGCCTGTGTCTTTTTATAGGTGAGTTAAGACCATTGATATTGAGGGATATTAATGACCATTGATAGTTGATTCTTATTTGTATTTTTTTGTGGATTTCCACCCCAACTTTTTTCTTTTGGTAATGTGGGATTATCTATTGCCAATATTTTTGTAAGTGTAGTTAAATTTCTTGTGTTTGAGTTTTCCTTTCAGTACTTTCTGTAGGGCTGGATTTGTGGATATGTCTTGTTTAAATCTGGATTGTCATGGGATATCTTTTCTCCATAGTGATTGAAAGCTTTGCTGGATATAATAGTCTGGGCTTAGATTCCATCTCCATCATTACTAGTTACACCATTTTCATGAATTTATCATAATAGCAGTTCTGAAAGTACACTATGCACTATGCAGGGAAAAATGGAAATATCACTGACCAAAGTTTATACTTTAGTGAGTTCATATCTATTAAGATGTACAACATGAAAATATACACCTATCATCTGATGTGAGTTGCTGGGCCTCAAAGGAAAGTCAATCTGTGTGAGAAAGGATTTGAATGGCAGTCTCTCTCTCTCTCTCTCTCTCTCTCTCTCTCTCTCTCTCTCTCTCTCTCTCTCTCTCGCAAATCTTTTCTGCCATTTAACTGAAACCCCATAGCTTTCCTTCCTTTTACTAAAAATGGAGGAGATACAAGGGAGTGTATTCCATGTGGGTGGTAGGTTACGTATATTAATAATTCACTGCATCAAAACCTAGAGCAAGACCAACACAGGCGAATAAAGAACTGGAAAGAAGGCTTGTGAGAACTCCTAGTCTGAAGACTTGCCCCAAATCTCTAGCTCAGATATCAGGAAAAAGAAATTCTGGCCTGTTGGATGGATGTATATCTGAAACACAGAGGAAAGGAAAAATGCAGAGTGAAGCTCTATACCACAATTTCCCTTAAGCTAAATAAAGCAAGCAGTTACCCTCAGAATAGCTACTCCTTTGAGTCACCAGGCTAAATTGACAGAATGTAGTCTGTAGAAGAGAAAGTGTTGGTACTTGAGCAGGCTAGGGAAAGACGGATTCGGGCATAGAGGTAGAAGGCAGGTTATCAAAACTAAATGTATTTGATAGTGATTAGAGCTTGAAGGCCATTTGGTAGAGCTGTGATTCACTCTCTGGCAAGTAAATACTGAACATCCATGGTATACTTGTCAGTTTACAAAGATCTTATCCAGCCCACTTAAAATGATGAGTAGTGTAGAAATAAAGTTTGGATGTGGCTCTCAGGAAGCCCCTAAAGAAAGAGAAATGTCTGGTAAATCTGTAGTAAATTCTAAGGCTCTCTGATAGTCTACAGGGCTTACTCACTTCTAGCTTATGTAACAATTTCTATAAGTTGGAGAGATTATATACCACAGAATTTTATGTCTCATAGTCCTGCTTGGTAGTTGCTGGATCTGAAGATCCAGTGTAGGCTACATCCCAATGTCTGACTTAGGACTTCTTGTCATGTGTATAGAGAGGGTTAGCTTCCTATACTACTATCATACTACTAGATTCCTATCATTCTACTGTATCATGAGTTATCGATCTTCTTAATTACCTCTCAAAGTTCTTACCACCTACTACCATTTTGTTGGAAATTAGAACTTCAACATAAGACTTTGAGGCCATGCACTCATCCAGTCTATTGGGCCAAATAAAACCTACACCGAACAGTATAGAGAATGAGGCAGGAGCAACTAAAATACATACTTCACACTCCACTTTACATTCTATAATTTAGAGCAAATGATGCTGTAATATAATTAATAAATTAATTAATTTGTTAGTACTTACCTTGATTGTAGTAAAATAGGCCATAAAGAAACCACAGTATGTTTATCAACTTAACATCTTAAATATTTTCTGGGTCATACAGTTGACAATTTAAGCAAATAAATTTCACTTCTGATTCCATCTTGTAAATTTCTGTTGTTGGCGTGTGGTTCCAAATAATGCTTGTACTTACTAGGTTGATACTGAGAACCATATTGTACTTGCATTGTACACAGGTATAAAAGTAAGCACAAGACTTAACCAAACTGAGTTCTGACATTATTTTTTTATAACATTAGATATTTTACTGATCACGTTATAAATTATTAAGTATTTCACTGATACAGCTATTTACACATTGGATTTAAACATAAATGCTAATATAAAGTTTAAGATATTAAAAGCAAAATTAAATATGGGTAGATAACTTTGCAATAACTTATGGGGTCAAATTGAAAAAAACCTGATAATGTCCATTTCTTTAGTTTAGAATGATGGCACAAAACCAGACTCTAAGTATGTAACTATTACAGGAGGCACAGAAGCATAGAGCAGAATAAAATAAATAAGATATTTTGTTTATAGACTTTTAACATTTAGCATAATATGAAGAATTAAATAAATCTCAACATGAACAGATAGACTATACAATGTTTTAGAAATTCACCTGAGCTTTAGTTAAATTGAAAATAAAAATAGTCAATTCTATCTTAATATTAGACTGCCAAAGACAGTACTTTCCCCTTTTAATAACATAGCTGATTAAGGATATGACTTTCATCATTGCTGGTAATAAATACAATTTTTAAAATATCCTGGTCAATACCAGAACAGTTCCACTACCATGGGCTGAACTGCATCCCTATAACCGATGGATTCTGAAGTCACGACTCACTAGGGTCCCCGAATCTGACCTTACTTTGAAAGTTGTTACAGGGTTATCACATTGAAATGAACCAGTAGATTGGGTCCCAACCTAACAAATTTGGGATCCCCATGCAGATGCTTTACTCTTGAGACAGAGCCTCCCAGACAATGATGTGAGGAGAAAGGACCTCTGCACCAAGAAAGCTGAGGGCACCGAGGACCTCGGAGAGACTTACGGACTATACTTGTTAACCACAGAAAATGTTCATTTGTGAGGACACTTTGCACTCAGATTCCCAGCTCCTCAAAGTCGGACAAAAGCTCACAGTTTCGAAGCTTTCATTTTGTTTTTTTAAAAAATTTAATTAATCAATCAACTAATCAAACTTTTGTTGAATGTTTGTGTGTTTCACGTCATGCATTCCAATCACACCTTTCTTCCTGTCCCCTCAGATCTGACCTCTGCCCTTGCAACCTTGCAAGCTCCTGTCAAAACAAAACAAAATTTAATTGGAAAACCAAACACTAAACAAAACAACAACAAAAAGGAAAGAAAGGAAGGAAGGAAGGAAGGAGGGAAGGAGGGAGGGAGGGAGGGAAGGAAGGAGAAAGGTAGGAAGGAGGGAGGGAGGGAGATAGAGAGAAAGGAAGGGGAGGAGGGAGGGAGGGAAAAGAATCTCTTTGTGGCAGCTGTCCTGTGGCTTGTTGAATCTCACAGTCTACCCTTTAGTCCGTTCATCTTTACTTGCAAATGGTCACTGTCAGGAGTCATCAGTCTGGCTAGAGGCCTCTGGTTTCTGCCACGGCACCTGTAACGGGCTGCCACTGGGGCTCCTCTGGGATATCGTACTGTTGTTTTATGTCATGTCCATGTGGGACCTGCTGTTGAGGATCCATAGGTTCATCCCCTTCACATGCTCCACCAGCTCACAGATGAGGTGGTGGTCAATCCACAGCCCTGCTTCTGGGCCTGTAGCTGGGTGGTAGCCAGCTGGGTTGGTCAGTTTGCTTGCTTTCTCTCATTTTTACTACATGAATGAGCTCTCCAGTGATGTCCTGGCTAGCTCATCAGATGCAGCCTTCAGCAAGCAGCCAGTTCTCCTGCTCTCCGGTCTTTAGATCAGGATCACCAGCACTCACGCCACCAGGGCCAGCTCTACTGTTTTACCAAGGCGAGGTACACGACCTTCCCTCCAGATTCTGATGTTCTACTGTGACAGTCCCTGATAAGTTCACCCTGAATTTGACCTTGTGTCATGTGTAGGTAATAGGGAGCATTAGAAGGTGAGGGGAGACAGAGGGGAAGTGAGGTCAGGCTTTTCCGTTCTTGGCCCCCTCTGTGAGACGACCCTGCATTCACTTCTCTGTGCTGAACATCATTCCACTTGGGAGTTATTCTCTCAGAATTTCTTCTTCCTCTTTTTCTCCTTTGTTTGTCCCAATTCAATTTGTCTATAGGCTTTCTGCTAAAGTAAGTTTCAAGAATCTGTGCTTTTCGCCTTTAATTCTTTATTTACCCATAGTGACAACCTTTTTTCATTAAACCCTTGCTTTCATTCAACACGTTTTCTTTGGGACCCATGAGTAATATACAACCCCTAGAAACTCCCTAACTTCTGAAAATTAATCCTTTTTTAAGATTTTAAATCTATTGTATGTTCATTTGTGTCTTGATCTGTCCACCATGTGTTAGCCTTGTTCTGGTGGTGTCTGGAAGCTGTCATCAGGTCCCCTGAAACTGGAATTATGACACTTGTGAGCAATGATGAGGATACCAGGGACTGAATCTGCATCTTCTGCAAGGGCAGCCAGTGCCTTAGCCATCCTCTAGCTCCATCGTTCCCCAGTCAGTCCTTTTACTCAGCTCTCAGGATAGTTCCTGGATTGCATAGGACCGTTTTGTTCAAGAACCTTGACTAATTAATATAGAAGTAATGGCAGTTGATTATCCTACAGGTTATGTTGCCACAGGATCTTGCCTTGATAATACTTAACATCATAATGATTTGCTTGGGTAACTATCTACAAGAGAAGTTATGAGAAGAGCCATTATAGTTTTAAAAAGAAATCTGGCACCAGGGAAATGTCCTGAGATCTACAAGGATAATCCCAACCAAGAATCTAAGCAATAATGGAGAGGCAACCTTAAATGCCCTTCCCTATAATGCCATCCTAGAGCCCTCATTCAGTAGCTGATGGAAGCAGAACCAGACACACACAGCTAAATAATGAGCCAGACTCTTGGAATCCAGTTGCAGAGAGGGAGGAGTGATGAGCGAAAGGGTCAAGATAAGGCTTGGGGAAATCCACAGAAACTGCTGATCTGAACAGCAGGAGCTCATGGACCTCAGACTGATAGCTGGGAAACCAGCATAGGACCAAACTCAGAGACCCTGAACATGGGTGTCAGTTAGGAAGCCTGGGCAGTCTATGGGAATTCTGTTAGTGGATCAGTATTTATCCCTAGTGTAAGAATAAACTTTGAGAGCCAATTCCACATAGAGGCTTAGTCTCTCAGTCTAAACACATGGGAGAAGGCCTAGGCCCTGCTCCAAATGGTATGACAGACTTTGAAGATTCCCCCATGGAAGGCCCCCCCCTCCCTGGGGAGCAGAAATAGGGAATACCAGTGGGGGGGCAGGGAAAGAAGGGAGGGAGAGGGAACTGGGATTGACATTTAAAACAAGCTTGTTTCAAATTTAAATAAAAAAGAAAAAATAAATGAAATAAAGGAAAAAAAGAGAAGTTCCTTGAAGGTAGTTGTTCTCTACTATAAAACCAGAATTTTATATTGACATAGTATAAGTCCTTGGTACATAATTGATAATTATGAACTAACTTAAATGAATATTTAATTTTAAAATTAAAGTAAAGCACCATTAGTAATATCAACATTAGGAGGTTAAATTATTCAAACTTTAATAAAGTTATGGAAGAAAAGCAAGGATAAAACAGTAAGACCGGCACAGGAAAAGTTGTGATATTCCACATAGCTACACAAGGCAAATGGCAGCTGTTACTCTGTGGTTCCAATCAATACTGGGGGGTCCATATAGGATTGTTACATAAATCACAATGTTCATATGTTAAATGCAAATTAATTCTTCAGTGGCATAAACATGTTCAAATACTGAGATCATACACAAATATTAGTCTCCAAGGAATCCTCATGAAGAAATCCACATGCCATCCAACAAGCCAGGTATTCAGTAAGCTCTTACAGCTGAAATGGGTTTCATTGCCATGGTTTATACCATGTGTAGAGCTTTCCTTGTGTCAGTGTTATAACATTCAAGAAGTGAGAACTGTCTCAATAGAAGAAAGTTAAACAAAGCAGTACAGAAGAGATGCCTTGGTTCAACAGATGAACTGCCTATGATTTTGACGATTTTTTGATTCATGTCCACAATATATCAATATATACATTGTAAATATCAATTTCTTCCATTAAATTTAGATCTGTACTTTGTGGCAATGAATTCCTCATGTAACCAGCAAGAATTCAAATAAATTGGGACATGTGCTTTTATAAAGAAACTGTAGTTATTTATTAGGTTATATCTGCTTATAAATATTTATAGCCACCTGGTTAATTTTTTTCCCACATCTAACAGATGAAATGTGAGCTAAAAATTTAAAATAGTAGTCTATTTGGGATAAATGTATGTGGATTTTGCAAAATCCAGAAGACATTATTTTGCTATGTTACTTTCTAGATTTGACAAGACAGGTTTCAAATAATTAAAACTTTGGTTTCATAACAAGTACATGAAATGAAATACGTTGTTCATAATTATTTAATTGCTTTTAAAAATCCATTTGATAAAATATCCTGGTCCACATAGATTTGTTCAACATACTAGTTGAAATTTCACATGATGCTTGCTCATTGCTTCTAATATATGAAAAATGCATTTTACTCAGTATCAAATAATATAGTTTCAATATAACCAACACATGTTTGAAAATACAACCATGTTAGGATTTCCCTAATAGTTAGTGACCACCACCACCTCTCTCTCTCTCCTCTCTCTTTTTCCGTACGTGTGTGAACGTGTTCTGTTTATATTGTATCTAGCGTTCATCAAAAGTAAACAAGTTTTCAGAATCCATCAGCATCAGTCTTACTAAACTTTCTCTTTAGCTTCTTGTTGTGAAGGTCTTCTCACTATCTTCAGTAAAAGCGCTCAGATTCTCATTTCTCAGATGTTTGGACTTGGTTTCTGATTCTCTAGGAATAACCAGTACATTTCTCCTAATAAACCAGCTTATGATTCATGTCATCAACATGGCTGTAATTCACATGATCATAAATGGGTTTTGTTTTCCTTATCCAATCACACTGGTATCAACATCATATTTCGCTCCTTGTGAATATTGCAAATATTATGTGTACACAAAATATTTCGTGTAAAGATATTACACACACACACACACACACACACACACACACACACACACACGCAGAGAGAGAGAGAGGGAAAGCAAACACACTTTTTTCTATTTTTCCATTTACACCATCGTCTATGTTATTTGCAAGAGGCCTCACTATTAAATTGACAAATTTTCTTTTTGAATAGATGGAGCATACATAAACATGCAAAGAAACAATGATAGAAATGTTACTTAGTTAACAGCTTTATTGACTTTGAAAATGCATACATGCTTAGAGTTAGTTTTATTTTATCCACCTCTACTGCCTAATTTCATCTGTCCCTGGGACCCACCAATTTGTATCCTTAACAAATTTATGTCTTTAGTTTGTTTTACTTTTATCTTATTAGTAACCCATGAGTCCAGTCAATGCTGACCAAAGACAAATGGGTGTGTAGGGGACATCCACTGAGCCATAGGCAACCTACAGCTGCCACACACCCACTGAGAAAAGACTTTCCCTCCCTCATTAGCTATCAGTTGCCAACAGCTCCTCAGCAAGGAGTCCCTTTCCACGAAGGACGTTTTTCTGCTTTTTCATATGCATGCAAGCACAGGGGCTGTGATTTAATGTGTGAATGAGCCATGTCATATATAGAGTACAACATTTCATATCAGTCCTTCCCATCTTGCGCAACGTTTTAATGTGTGCATTACTTCCCATGACCCATGTTTCTGGGACTGTAGGTTTCACACTGTATTTAATCAGATAGCAATGTTTTGTTTTGTTTGCATAATACAAATACTCTAATAGTTTAAGTGCAGAAATGTGCCAATTGAAATGACTAGAGAAGGAAGGCATGGAATGATGTCAACAGTCACTAGGCCTGAACCAGGCCCCCTGAATGTGGGTATCAGCTAGGAAGCCTGTGCAGCCTATAGGTCCTATGTCAGCTGATCAGTATTTATCCCTAGTATACCAATGGACTTTAAGAGTCCATGGCACACAGAGGGATACTCTCTCAGCCTAGACACATGGGGGAGGGCCTGGGCCCTGCCCCAAATGATGTGACAGACTTTGATGTTCCCCCATGGAAGGACTCACCCTCCATGGGGAGTGAGTGGGGGATGGGAGGGATTGGTAGGGGGCATAGGAGGATGAGAGGGAGAGGGAACTGGGATTGATATGTAAAATAAGATTGTTTCTAATTTAAATAATATTCATAAAAAGAATGATTGAATCAAATATATAGGATAAATCAGATTTAATGAACCACTGTGCTATAGGGGGTAGACTTAGCAATCATCTGTTTATATAATGAGGTATCTATCTATCTATCTAATCTATAATCTATCTATCTATCTGTCATCTTCTAGCTAAAATGTCATAAAATATGAGTGGAGTCTTTGTATAAAATTAAGTTTCAGGAATTTCTAGTCCATAGTATAATTTCACTGGTTGACTGGCATGTATTTACTTATTATGAAGAATCTTTTTTCTCTTTTTAAAATGTTATTTGCTTCACCTTAATTATCAGTAACAATGTAATTGTTATTCCTTTATATATTAAGTCTTCCTCAGCCCAAAAGTCCTGCTAGTCTGGTATGGTCTCAGATACAATATGTTTCCATGGTCTCAGAATGCGTTGAGTAGTATTTTTTCTAGTGAGCTACTCTTCTCACTGTCTAATAGTCATCATGAAATGTGGAAGAAAAAGAAATAGGAAATCGTTTATTAACAGCAAGTAAGACTTTAAATATTAGTTTTCAGTATTTATATGTATTGATATACATATAAATCTTCTATCTTCATTAGGAGAACAGAAATACATAAGTCATTTTCAGGGCTTCTATGTAGAGTTTCTTCTATATTTATCCATAAATAACATCATTATAATATATGTAATATAGTAAAATATGTAATGAATATTACATACTTTTGATAACAATCTAATTCTACCTTGTATTTTATGCTTAAATATTTCGTTCCATCACTGAAAGATTATAGGGAACATTGTTTGAAGCCAACATCTCAGTAGTATGTATACTTACTGGCACTATACATGTTATTAACTTTTATAAAAATACTATTTAATCAACATAAGAAAGTAATTAAGTCATATTACCTATATGGAGAAATCCTAACTCCATCAAAACAGAGGGCAGACACTAGTATTTTTTCAGAATTTATTTTCTATTGTGATCTATTTAATCAGACCCCAATCCTAGTTCATTTTCTGTTATTATAAAAGACTATTAGAGGTTGGATAAGTTTTGAATCATAGGAGTTTCTTTGGCACACAGTTCTATAGTCTAGAAAGTCCAAGATTCCAGAAATTATATCTTCTTACTATGTCACTGTGAAGAGAGAGGCATTTCCTGGGGAGACAGCTTGGAAGGAGAGATTGGGGGAAATGAATACATCCTCCTCATCAACTAAGCCAACTATTGTGAGGCCAACATTACTTCATGGAGACCAAATCCTTTCAAATGTCAACATAATTTTGGGAGCATACATTTAAGTCATAGTTACCCTACAATTAGAGGCGAACTTTTTTGATAGTTACTAAAAATTGGATTAAATCTTATCTCTGAGTGGTATTCCAATGCTTACATTGTGGGCATATGCGTTTCTCCTATTCTGTCACTCAGATCTATCTTAATCCTCAGTATATTTTGGATACAGGTTGATTATTTATGCTATTTATTTATTTATTAAGAGCATTACCTACAAACTTACCATGAGGTAGGCTTCTTACCATGAGTTAGGCTTCATAGTAGGAGCTAAGAATTAATCTTAAATTGATAGGTTGAAACCAATCCCCTCCCCGAATCTGGACAGATGACTCAAGGGTGAAGAGTATGCACTAACTCCTTTTACAGAGAAGTCACATTCTATCCTCAGCACTCATGTTCCAGGTCCAGTGAGTGTGCACCTGCACACCTATGCACACACACAAACACACACACACACCACACACACACGATTAAAAAACAAGGGCAACAAAAAATCCAGTCCCTAGGTGTAATTTGCACACACGCTTCCAGTTGATGCCCAGATGTGTTTCCCTTGCATGCTGCCCAGGCTTAGATACAGTTGTACAGATGATGGGCAAAACGGTTTTCTCACCAATCTTAGCTTCTTCAACCTTCAGGAGGGCTGCAGTCTAGAGACAAAGCCCTCTACCCCGTGCAGTATTACTTCTCTTTCTCAAATTAAATGGCATGAACATCCTACCCACTGTCCATTCACTTAATTGAAGCCTTTTGAGCAGTAAGTTTTACATTATCATTTGGTATTGAATCACAAATTCTCTAGGCAGGAAATACCTCACATCAGAATGCTTACAAATGGAATCTCTTTAACGTGGCATCCCACGGCTGTCTGTTAATGGAACATACTCCCCATGTTTATGACCTTTTAATTTTCTCATAAAAGACAATAAGCAGAGCTGCAAAAAGGGGAAGAGAGCTTGCTGCCAAGAGTAACTACCTGAGTTCAATACTCAAGACCCGGATGGCAGGAGATAACTGACTCCTGTAAATTGTTTTCTGTAGTCTGCACCCATACTGCTGTAGGTACATATGCACCAAAATTAATACTTACTAGACAGTGTTTGCCTATGAAATGTGGGCAATGGTGAATAATTGAGGGAAAGTAGTTGAACCGTTTTTCCATTATTGACATTAGAATATGACAGAAATTGCTAACACAGATAATCTACGTCATAGGATAATGGCTATGATTTAACTTTAAACGCAGTGATCCTTTGTCTCACTAAAGTATTCTTTAGTGAGAAGTGGACTGTGGAAAAAGAAAGGATAACCTTTCAGAAGTTTTCATTCAGTAATCATTTACAAAATCCCTGGTGCTAGCAATACTGCCTATGGAATGCTGCTCGGTAGCCTCACTGGCTGGACCTGAATTCATGATTTCCATCGTGCTTTTGGTTCTCAGCAATTTGGTTCATGACTAATTGCTGCTGTGTACATATTTCTGTATATGCCTGGTATCTTAGACTAGGTAGGTATAGCACATTTTTGTTAAAATTTCATTAGAATATGTTTTCATTAGGCATATAAACCTGTACCGCACATCTGTAAAGAATGAGAAACAATATTGGTAATGATTTTTACACAGAATTATGTCAGGAAGAAAATATTGTCTTTACATATATTGATGTTTTCATATGAATAAACTGAAGAATGTGTACATCACGTTTGGTAACAGAATTCACATACATTGCTTTAACCCATTTGCTTTTAAATTTTCTTGCAATTGCCCTGTGAACAAAAAGCCTAAAGCTCTTTCTTGGGGAAAAAAAATCCTCCCCCATTGATAACCGTGAAGTCCATGGAAACACTTCTCACTAATACAATTCTCTATATTTTTTTGTGAAGTGTGTTTGGTTTGTGAAGCCGTTTCATTTGATTTCTCCCACATACTCAGTAGGATTTTTGGATCCCTTCCAGAACATCAAAGAGAAGTGTGGAAATAAGGGCACTTCCCTTATGTTCCGCTCCTGAGCTAGCTAGCCCTCACTGCTGCTTCTATGGCAACAGACTAGCAACAGTTGTAGAGGAGAGCATGCCCAGACTCTGGCCAGATGGCGGCTACTGGTACCAGTGACATCATCGCAAGGAAGGCTGTGTGTAGGGGCCATGATTAGAACCTGGCTGTTTTCCTCTCCAATAGACAGTGAGGATGGAGAGGGCAAGAAGGCTGGGAGGCGTGGGGCACCACTTACGCTAGCAGTTGTTGGCTGGGGCGTGGACCAGGTTACTACCTAGTTTTCTACAACGTTGTCTTGAGCAACACAAAACATGATGGAGTCTCTATTCTATCAAAGAGTCTTCCCAACGTAACCAGTAATCCAAGTGTCTTTCTGTGATACACCCTCCCTACAAACTGAATTAGTGTCCCGTCTTCCTCTTCCCGCAAGCAGTGATCCTTTAAATTTATATTATTCCATTATATTTCTTTATTATTGAAGCGAACAGCTCGAAAAGTCAGTAGTGGATTGCAATTTTAAAGTTGTTAAGTTGGGAGATGTAAGTTGTACATTATTTCAAATATGCTCCTTTTGAGTTAATAAGTATTTCCTATTCTTGATAAGATTGTATAGTGATCAAGATTGATATTAAAGGGGTTAAAAGTATAAAAATTGAATTATTAATAAAATACAAGATGTCTTTGGAGATTTGTGTTATCAAACATTATGTCCCGAATGGGAGGCTATAAAGATTTTACAATTCATGAATAAAGATTTAAGTGAAGTAAAATATTTTAAAATATGTAAGAGGAGATATCTCCTTTCATTGATAAAACACAACTTGAAATGTGAAGCCTTTCCTCTTAATATAATTAAAATTAAAGTGTAACTTACAAAACAAGTACAAACATAATAATATAGTCTACTTTAATGTGATAATTTTATCCCATTACATTGTTTCATCATGAAGTTAAATCCATAAATTTGAGGAATAACTTGTTCCCGAAGTGGTAGTAACAGCCATGTGACAATCAATTATATATCCAACTCATTTGAAAGTTATGAAATGAAGTTATGTTTTGATATGCACAAACAAAAGTTGTCAACTGTCTTAAGAACAAACTCATGTAGGTAGAGCTTAACAATGAAAATGGTTTCCAAAGTCTTTTTGGACTCCTAGGGAGAACCACGTACTCAAACTACAACTTAACAGATAAACTGGCATGTGCATATATACACTGAAACTAAATGGTGTAATTTTATTGTAATTATAGTCATTGGTAAAGACATGGTACAGAACACATAACTGTACCTTTGTTTCTTCATCAAATCATAGACTAACAAGGCAGCTCTTGGAATTGTTCAGTTGAACTTACTAAGATGTATTTTCACCTTATCAGCCCATCATGACAGCATATTTAACTGGTTCAGTTGGCTAATAACATGTCTTGTTAATGACAGGCACTTAATACATAGATGAATTCAAACAACAAAATTCAAAAGAACATTTAAAAATGATGGAAAAATGTTATGAGATGTCTGAGTGTGGTAGCACTTGCTTTTAATCCCAGCACTCAGAGCAAATGCAGGAGGATCTCTATGACTCCAAATCCAACCTGGTCTTGGTATATACTTGGTGAGTACCAGGACAGTCTATGCTATATAGAGAGACCGATTTCAAAAAATAATAATGAGTTGCTTGTGATATGTGATGTATTTATCTACACTTATACACAGAGTTATGTGTGCACATACACACGGTAATGTAATACACTTCCACATGAATGTCAGTTGACATTACTATTGTTTTTCAAAATACATATACATTGTGAAAACATTACTATTACTATGGTGAAACGTTGAAAATAAATTTAATGACCTTTTAGCTTTAGTAATTACTAACTCATGACATTATTTCACCTTTGTGAAAGCTCCCTTATATGATCATGAGGAAAACTTAAGATATAATTATATTAAATTATAATATTTGAATTTATGGGCTGGAGAGATAGTTCAGAGTTTAAGAATTTTTTGCTGCTCTCCAAGGGGAACTTAGTTTGGTTTCCAGAATCCACATGTCAGGTCACATTGACCTGTGACCCCAGCTCCTGGGGATTGGATGCTCTCTTCTAGCTTCCTCGGACACCTGCACATATCCATCACATGTACATATGTATACGTTAATAAATTAATCATTCAATTTTAATTTATAGATGGAAGGCTTAATTTTTATGAAAGAACAATTGAATAATGTGAATTTTATATGTTGGTTATAAGCCTAACCTTTAACAGCTCAGCTATCTCTCCAGCCTTGATGTAAATTTTAAAAAAAGAATTTTTATGATTGCTTTATCTGTTAGTTATTCTGAACTTTAAGCTAAGTGGATATAAAAACATCCCTGTTTGTTACTGAAAATGACTTTTATGACCTCTCGTTTCCATAGAATATTTATCTACAGAATACAGGCCTAATAAATTTTAAGACATTGTAACTAGAATACTATTCAATGTTAAAAAAAGATCAATTAAGCAATCATATATATATATATGTGTGTGTGTGTGTGTGTGTGTGTGTGTGTATGTATATATATATATATATATATATATATATATATATATATATAATTTGAATGCTTCCATGCATAATACGGTTTTAAAAAATCAAGTTAATATCAACATATGCATGCATTCTTGCTTATATTTAAGGTGATGTGTGTATGTGCCTATTTGCGTAGGAATCTAGTATCTTTATTATCGTTAGTTTCATTTACTTCTTGGAGGTGACTTTTAAAATGGTGACTCTTAAACTTTTTCTGCCTCTAGGTGTCTTTGATTCAGAAATGGATAGGTGGCCCTGGGTGTATGGGTCTATAATATAGATATACAATAAATATAATATAGATATGATAAATCATAAATTTATTTGCATTTCCCTGATGGCTAAGGATGTTTAGCACTTTCTTAAGTGTCTTTCAGCCATTTTAGCTTCCTCTATTGAGAATTCTCTATTCAGTTCTGTACCCCACTTTTTAATTGGATTTTTTGGTGTTTTGGTGACTAGCTTCTTGAGTTCCTTGTATATTTTGGAGATCAGCCCTCTGTCAGATGTAGTGTTGGTAAAGATCTTTTTCCTTTCTTTGGGTTGCCGTTTTGTCTTGTCCATTGTGTCCTTTGCTTTACAGAAGCTTCTCAGTTTCAGGAGGTCCCATTTATTAATTGTAGATCTCAGTGTCTGTGCTACTGGTGCTATGTTTAGGAAGTGGTCTCCTGTAGAGTTACTAGAAGCAGAAGCAGACACGTACAGCTAAACACTGAACTGAACTCCTGGAATTCAGTTGCACAGAGGGAGGAGTGATGAGCAAAGGGGTCAAGACCAGGCTTGGGGAAATCCACAGAAACAGCTGACCTGAACAAGGGGAAACTCATGGACCCCAGACTAACAGCTGGGAAACCAGCATAAGACCAAACCCAGAGACCATGAGCATGGGTGTCAGTTAGGAGGACTGGGCAGCCTATGGGGCCTCTGGTAGTGAATCAGTATTTGTCCCTAGTGTAAGAAAGGACTTTGGGAGCTCATTCCACATAGATACTCTTTCAGCCTAGACACATGGGGGAGGGCCTAGGCCCTGCTCCAAATGATGTGACAGATTTTGAAGATCCTCCATGGAAGGCCTCACCCTCCCTGGAGAGCAGAAAGGGGATGAGATAGGGAATAGGGGTGGGGCAGGAGAGGAGGGGAGGGACTGGGAACTGGGATTGATGTGTAAAAAAGAACTTGTTTCTAACTTAAAAAATAAAAAAACAAAAGAGCTGGGGGACAAACACAGGAAAAATCATAAATTTATATTAAAGTCATTCTTTACTATTCATATAATTTTACCATCTATGAGAGATGAAAGCTAATCTGTATGCAAATGAGATGAATGCACTAGCTTGTTTTTACATAAATAAATCATTGCTGAATATTTGATACTACAGTGTATAGATGGTCTTCAACGAATTTGAGAGGTTTTTCTTTTTTATTTTTATTTTATATTTACCAGTGCTAAAGTGCTGCTTCACGTAAATGTGTAGGAACAAAAGACAAGAGTATATTTACTGGCACTTAAGATATTTATTAGTGCAACTAGACTGGTGCAACTCCTGCCCTAATTTCAAGTCAAATTAGTTTAATGCATTTTAATGAAACTTGGCATCTCATGCAACATTTTTAAAATTAAAATGTAATTACACCATTTAATGTCTCTCATTCCTTTTCTTCCCTTCAACATATTACACCTTTTCCCTTTCTCTGTGTAAACTTTGTGGCCTTTTCTTTGTTATTGTTAACATATATAAATGCATAAATATGTAAATATAACTTTCTCAGTCTGCTGAATGTTATTTGTATATATATGATTTCAAGTCTGCATCAAATGCTCTACCCCTGAGCTATACTCCCATGATATTTAATAGAAACTGTGTAATAAGTTCAGAGAGAAAAGACTTGCATAGATCTGATATACTTTAAAGCTTCAAGAATAATTACTACGAGGTCTTAATGAGAATTACATATAGTTCCTCCTAAGCAGGGAACAAATACCCCATACTCAGATAACATGTGTCCTTGTGAGAGATAAAATTATCTGGGAGTCTTTGCAATTTTACTCCCTCCAATTTAATCACTAGCTATTTGGTTATTTGGCATGCATATAATTATTTAAAATCTGAAAACAGCATGAAGAAGTTTTGTTTGTTGGGTGGTGGTATTCTTAGGAAAATAAATATATGATTAGTTGTGTTAGAGAAATAAGTGTATAACTATGTTTTTTAGAATATGATTCATATTGCAAATATTTTACTAATCTTAACAATTTGAATTGCTGAAATGAAAAAGCACATGCTTTAGATAGATTTTTTTAAATAGCATAAATTCTATTAGCTCTGGTTCATTAAGTTCTTGAGTGCTTGACGAAAATCTTCCAAGTGATTTTATAAAAGTAAATTATAATTTTCTTGTTATCCCAACCAACTGTAAGTGCACTAGGTCATATAGTGGGAGATGCCACCCAGGGATGGTGTGCAGTTATAATACGATCATGTGCTCTATGTAGTATCGGGACTTGATGCAGGAAAACAACAGGCTAACATTTGTGACACATTGAGGCCTCTGGTGACATCTGCTGCTTCTTCAGTGTGGGAGAAGACTGAAATTCAGTGGTGATTGGGGCCAGAGATGTAGTGCATCTTGTATGTGGTTTTCTAGTGTACACACATTGAAGGTTTGGTTCTAAGCACGGCAGAAACCTCACATGGTGGCAGATGCCTGTGATCCCACCTCTCCTGAGATAGAGGCAGTAGAAACTGTTCGAGGTTATCCTTGACTATCTCTTTTGCTGTTGTAAGGTCAGCCTGCGATATACGAAACTGTCTCAACAAACAAACATGCCCACATCTGTGTGTTTTTTGCAATATTTCTTTGAAATTAGATTAACTTGAATACTGGTTTTGCTTTGCTTTACTTGCTAATACGTCTCTGCGATATAACAAAATTTCCTCAGAGCCATCGTACCATTGCAGTTATGCATAGTTTGTGCTTATTGATCCTCTAGTAGTATTACATCGGAGCTTGAGTTCATGAAATATAGAGAAATGGATGTAGGTTTAACTTTCTCTTTGTAGTGGCACAGAGTCCCTGAATCATTTCTGCCATAAACTTACATCAATAATACATCAATCAGCGTACGTCATTTTTCTCATCTGTTATTCCTGTCAACCTATTGATTGTCTCAGCTGAAATGGCAAACCTAACGGGCTGGAACCACGGCCTTCAACTGAGAGTCTTCATGGCATAATATATATGTCTAATTGTAATGAATGACCATGTAATATAAAAAAAAATGAATGAATGTGTGAACTATGAATAAGGCATAGAAGAAGTCACAATGTTTTGAGAGCCTAAGCTGTGATCAACTCCATAATAAATTTGGTTAATTTTGTGGTGTGTGTGTGTGTGTGTGTGTGTGTGTGTGTGTGTGTGTTTCTTTGTGTTTCTTCTCACAGCATCCATGGCAATAACATCTGATTCATTGCTTGCTACTCTAGATATTTACCATTACCATTAGAACCTTTTTGAATATCCAGTCAAGATCTTCTCATTGGTTGAGTCATTACAGGTGCATCCTCAAACTTCTTAGTGCATTTATATAAGCAAGCATCTTCTTAGTGCTTTTATATAAACAAGCAGTTTCCTAAGGATATGGATAATAAGCTAGGGTTACATTTGGGTTAACCTTTTGTCATTGATTTTGGAGACAAACAAAACAAAACAAAAACATAAAAACACCTTATTCTTTTTTTTCATCAGTTTTTTATTTGTTACAATCTTATTTTATATATCAATCCCAGTTCCTTCTCTATCCCCTGCTCCCATGCCCCCAATCCCATCCCTCTTCTGCTCCATAGAAAGAATGAGGCCTTTTATGGGGGATTATCAACATCTGTCACATAATTTTGAACAGGACCTAGTCCCTCCCCTGAAAAATACCTTATTCTTGAGTTCATTTTGACTATGGAAGACAAAAAATATTCAGCTTTTTGCAACCCCCACCCCTCTGAACTCAAAGTAGCTCAACCATGACCAGGACTTATTGAGAAATTTATTTCTTGCTTTGGAGACAACAATGTGTCTGTTATGATTTTTATACACCCTGAAATAATTTGGGGGACCATAATATGGTATCATTTTTACCAAACAGACATTCAGTAATTGCTTTACCCTGTTGTTTATATAATTATGGGTAAAGGTAAGAATTATTCCACACAAAATTTTAGTGCCCTTGAAATGAGTTTTGAAAGTATGCATTTCAGTATTATGTTAAAATTGTCATTCTATGAGCTAATATCAGATTATGGACTGAAGAACAAACAAACAAACACTGGAATTCCAATATTCGAAATGGTGACTGAATAGCAGTAGCTAAGTATTATCATTCAGCCATTCCCCAACATTCTCTGATTTACAACATCATTTTCAAAAGGACTTGAATTTTCATATTTTGATTGCCCTTTGTTGCCTTACTTTAAGTGAAGATTAGTAGAAAAGCTTTCAATGATTGCCTTAACAAACTCTTATAGTTTCTGAGTGTATTTCAGTATGTTTTATGAAAAACAAAAATGCCTTGACTTTCAGTGTGATATTACTCAGAATTCAATAAAATTACAACTGACTTGAGTGATTCTGTAATCTATGAACCTTGGCAGAAATGATGAGTTATAACACAGGAAAATTAAGTAGACCATACATTTTTACTTGGTGCTGACTATTGTGTGTCTTTTAACAAATCCTGAGCTGCTTCTAGATAGACGTCAGTGTTTAAATGGTTAGAACCCACCATATAAAAATCTATAGGACAGCAAGAAAGGTCTCACATTTTACAAAGCTAATACCTAGGAAGCGATAAACACAGGTATAAGCACAGAGAGAGAATATGTTGCAAGATGCTATGACATCAGACATCTGGGAAAGACCATTTAAATGGAAGACAAGAGGACCTCAGTTACAGTAAGTGCTTGCTGGGGGAAGAACTTGGAGAAGGCAGTTTCCTGAAGGAGGTCAGGCTAACAGAAAAGGCCGGTGAATATGACTTTGGCTGGAATAAGCAATAATGTTGCTATGGCTCACAAGGACCTTATGCATTTATCGATGCTTAGATTTCCTCATTGAAAGCATATGGCATACCTGTTACTACAATGCTCTGTATGTTTAAAAAAATAAGCTGTGCTGTGAGATTTTTAAAACAGCAATATCCAAATCAATATCTTCAGTTTGTAACCACTGAGCTTCTTCTTCCTCCTAGTCATTTAGTAAGTAGGACTGATGGGAGATGTCATTCTGTAAATATGTTTCTCATACTGGTTAACAAATAAAGCACTGTTGGCCAATAGGAAAGCAAGATAGGTGGGACTAGGAGACGAGGAGGAAAGAGGAAGTAGTAAGGAGGAGTCAGCATGTAGAGACCAGTGGGGGGAGGGGAGCAAAACATCAGCCGGCTCTCCAGTAAGATGAGACCACGTGGAAATACTTAGATTAATAGAAATGGGTTAATATTTAAGACTAGCTGATAAGAAACTAGTACCTGGCCAACAGCATTATATCAAATGCAGCATCTCTCTGTGTGTTATTTGGGGCTGGCACCGCGGTGGGTTCAGACTGCTGGAAAGCCTACTTGTAACATGGGACCCAGTTTAGTTTATACAATACAGACACTCATGGAAAATTTCTAAAGTAAACCTGGGGTGGGCGAATGTCAACATTGAATACTCAATGCCGTTGACTTTAATATGTTGCTATAATTTTTTTATAATTTAAAAACATGTTATTTCATGTTTATGGCTATCTTATCTGCACATATTTCTGTGCACCACTTTGCATGCAGTGTCTGTGAGTTCAAAGAAGGGCATCAGAATCCCTGGAGCTGGAGTTACCAATAGTTTTGAGCTGCCATGTGGGCACTGGGAATTGAATCCAGGTTCTCTGGAGGAGCAGCCCATGCTGCTAACTGCTGGGCCATCTTGCCAGGTCTTTTAAAAACATCATTTATCTAGGTCTAATCATTCATCTCAGAAAGATTGTTTAACTAAGTACATGCTAATACATTTTTTCACAATGATAATATTTTTTTTCCTTTTTGAAAATAAAAAAAAAGACCTCTAGGCTACAAAAAATGGAAAGGAAAAACTCATCATTTGGTCTATTTTCTCAGGAGAAGTAAAAGTTCAGGAAATTAGTTCTTATGAGCCTTGGGAAAGTCATCTGTAACAATAAATTTTTATGTTTGTTGAAGTAGATACTGGCACAAAGCTGTGATGAATATGCCTTTTAATTTTGAAATGGCCTAGATATATCAGAAATGATTGTTCTACCGTGCATTGCTCTAACCAAGAGGATACAGAAAGCTGATTCCACACAATCCCCATGCTCTCCCTGACCTTTTAAATGTATGGTGCTGTTATCCAGAATGTATTTGGAATTGGACAAGAAATAGTTCAAAAAAATTGAGTGAATCAGCACACAAAACTTTCACTCTTTCTGTCCAGAGTTGTCAATGCATAGTAATAGCAAAAGAAGGGCTCATAATTTTTGAATTTTTAATATTTACCTGGTTTCCTGTACTTTTCTTATTTTCAGTGGATTTAACTTTGATCTTTTATTTGACCATAGGTTTGAACCCAGTGGGCACTTTACTAGATAGTATCTGAAAACAATGACCTCCCCTAGGCCCTAGAAGTCCAACAGTAGCCAGTAGTTCATCAGGGAGATGCAGAGCCCCTCTTCTACAGTTGAACGTTGATAGATAGGCCCAGTCCTGTACAGGCCTGCTGCATGCAGTCACAGAAGCTGTGAGGTCATGACTGGACTGGCTGTGCTATGCTCTGAAGTAAGTCTCCCACAACCCTTCTTCTGTCTTCCAGCTCCTACATACACTCTTTCTACTATAGCTACCTGTCATCTGTGGTGCTCCATGAGCCTTATGTGGAAAGGTATAAATGCCCAATTTGTGGCTGAACATTCAATCTGCACTTATTCTTAGGTTCTTGAGCAGACATATATCTCTAGTATATCTCTAGACATTCACTGCTATTCACTGCAAAAAAAAAAAAAGAAAGAAAAAGAAAAAGGAAAAAGAAAGAAAGAAAAAAAGAAACTTCTTTGGATAAGGCTGGGATTGCACTTTGTTTAAGGGGATACAAATAAATAGAACAAAGCCTACTTAATGGCATGACAACTTAAGAACAGCAAGTTCACCACTAGGGATCAAGGCCTCATTGACTGGCTTTTAATAACATCTATAATACCAAACACAAAATTTCTTTTGTGGTACAGACCTAACATTCAACCAGAGAATGGTTGCCTGCCTGCCCTTAACTGCGGTACCACTATTGTAAGAGCAGGGATATTATTGCCTTGTAGATTTCTCTTGAACTTCATAGTGTTCAAAGCTGGGTATGGTCTCAATGCCTCCCACCCCCACTGCCTGCAAAGCCACTCTGGTATCTTCTGGTAGCATGAAACCTATCCTGTAGGAAGAAAATTTGCCTCGAAGTTTGAGCTTGATTTCCCTATATGGTACTTTCAGCAACAGGTAGACCTCTCTGTATTAACCCCTGTCCACTGAACAAATAAACTCTGATGAGGACTAAGATTTTCACCATTCATTATATGTTTTTAGAAGGCAGCTGATACTATATTAATTCAGCAAAACGTTAGAAGTGGTTTCTCTTCTGGATCCTCTGAGATTCACAGGGGTCATTTCTTGTATAAGTCATACTTTTCTCCTGTGTAGTAGGTCTTAAGTACTATAAGAATACAGTTAGTTCCCATCATAATATTCATGATGCTGTTGTATATGTGAGCATATCTTCCATGGACAATCATTGTTTTAGATTACAAGTTTATTACCCAACAGTCTGCCCATCACCTTCTAGTACTATGACAGTTAACCAGCAATGAGAGTTATCTTCCAAGTCAGTACCAGCTTGTATTCCAGAAGTTCTGTGACAAAATTGGTGACAATCTTCAGCAATAGGGTCTTACTCTCATTCTGTTGGGCAACCAAAAAACAGTGACAGTAGCCTATATTGTGTTGAAAGTATCTAGAACAGATTGCAGGGGCTGGTATATCACACTTGGCACTGGGCATTTTTATTTGGCAACCTATGCCCTTTGGGAGGAGCTTTATCCCCCATAGAAGGTAAATTCCTTTAGACTCTATGTGTGTGTATGTTTGTTTAAATATTGGGTTTTCATGTGAGTTTTCAAACATGCTCACCCAACCACTTTCTCCTTCTTATCCTCCTAATCCCTAAATATCACACCATTGTCTTTATCCCCCATTCATATAATAAATAGATAAAATCAGAATGTAAGAATATAAGAAATTTACTATTGAAAACCAAAGAAGTACCTGGCAAACCAAAGCCAACAATAATGGAAATACAGAGAACATATCCCTAAATACTGAGCAGTAGAGAATGGATTTTGGACAATTATGTTATGGCTACTCTCTGCTAACTAAAAAATAGATGTGTGTTCTTGGTGTGTTGTGATGATTTAATTTTGCACTTGATGATCTACAAATGATCTTCTAATTTAAAAACTCTCAATAGGACATTTATAGGTGGATATTAATTTATTCTTTTACAGTGTCACTCTTATAATATTGGACTAAGTGATAGCATAAGGTAACTACACAGAAAATTACCCACCTGACTGAAATGTCTCAGAAAACAAGGAAATATATATGGTAATGAGTTTATTCACACTCAGTTTTGGCCATAACTCAAGAAGTCAGGCTGAGAGCTGCCAGAGGGCCACCTGTGCCCTATATACCACAGGTGTTCATGCCTCCAGAGCAGTTCTTCTGTTAAAGATCTGGGTCAACTGTGTTCCCCAATGTTCTGATGTAAGCCCATACACAGCGTCAACCAAGTGTTGACATTCATTTTGACTTTGAACATTTACAATCTCATTCTTTAGGTAACTGATATTTATTTGTTTGTTATGAGACACTTATGCTCAGCCATTGCTTTTAGGAAACCAAGATGACAGATAGATCCCAACAGTTCATCTATGTCCTTGGCTGGGTCTTTCTCTGTGCCTCTGTTATCATTATCTATAGTTTCAATATGAGAGATGTACTACTGCTATAGTTTCTGATATATCCCTCATGTTCAGAGTGAATTTGTATTTGGCTTTAAAGATATTTCAGGGGAAACATTAAGATCAAGTTCTCCATTTGCTTGATAGGAGGAAAACATTTCAGAGTATCTCTGTCGGTATTCCTGAGAGAGGCCATCGGCACTGACTCTAATTTCTCTTCTGCCGCTGTATGGTTTTAGTTTGTCTGCTTAGTTTATCTCCTTCTATGATCTGTCAACACTAAGGTCACTTGTAGCACATATTTTAGCCTGTGATCTCATGTAGCTCTTGCTGGACCAAAGAGGCTGCATTAAGGCTAAGAAAGCAATATGATTTGCATGAGTGAGATGCAAGAGGATATTTTAGTTCTAAGAGAACTAAGAGAAAACATATGCGTTATTAAATATCTCTTATTTCTGTCTTTAAACCAGATGTTTAGTTCAACATACTAAAATCTAGTTACCAATTTAAAAATTATACTTGGCATACGATGTGTGTGTATAACTTTTCATTCTCTATTTAACAAACATAAAAATTACCAAGAGCAGTTAGGTTATCAATCTTATGCTTAAATTGATTATTTAAAAGGATGAAAAATTAAGAAGGAATTAATATGTGAAGATAAAGAATTTCTTCCTCATCATAGCTGGAAACACAATATCACAAAAGACTTCTTCATACTCAGGCTCTTAAAATCTTTCTGCCCTCCCTTCCCTGATGATTCCTAAGGCTTAGGTGAAGGAACTGTGTTGTATATATATATCTGTTTGGAGGAGGCATCCCATGACAGTTGTTCTATGCAGATTGACCAGTTGTGTTTACCTGCAGTGCTCTGCCTATACATACATACAGACGCCCTTTTCTATATCAAGGAGACATTGCTAGGACAAGCTATTTATCTAAAGACTGTTGAGAATACTTTCCTTACAGTTCTTTGGGTCTATAATATTCTCTAAGTTACATTTAATGTTTATCTCTTTGGGTTGTTTAAATCAATTACTATTTCTTTAATTTTGGGTTCTGAAATAAATCACACTTATCTTTAATTAAATAATCTAGCTTATTACCATTATTGTGTGGTGTATGCACGTGCATATGCATCTGTGCAAGCCACAGATTACATGTGGAGGTCAGTTCTACTGTTGAGAGTCAAGTATCTCCTCTCCATTTTGGGGTCTGTAGATCAAACTCACCTTGTGAAGTTTAAAGGGTAAGTACTTCTACAACTGAGCTATTTCTGTGGTTCACTTTCTATTTTCAACATCTAGAAATAAGGATTTTCATGGCTAGCATGTTTTTATCCTTTGACAGTATTTTTCTCCATGGCTAGCAAGAAGGTTTTTTTTGGATTGTTTTCTTTAGCACAATATCTAGGCTGAAACATTTCTCTACATATCAGAACTACATCTCCTCCTGAGTAAATAGACTGAATATGGGAAGTTATGAGAAGAAAATATGGGAAAATGATGGAGAGAACAGCTAAGAATGATCTTCTGATGTTTTCCAAGCAGTCTACTAAAAATCATTTAATTTGCCTGCTTTCATTATTATACATCATTATTATGATCTATGTCAGAGTTAACTTGATTTTATATTTTTTCCTGTTCTGCAAACATGATACTAACAAGCTAAAGATAATTTTGCACTCTTAAATTGTTGTGGTTAATTTTGATACATTGCCTTTTGTTCAACATTTCCACTTACCTTACATAACTTTGAAATTGTGTATGAAATTTGATTCATAATTTACATTTTCAACAGACTATGTAATGATGATAGATGAGAAAAATATGTCTCTTTTGCTTGTGTCCAATTTTGATTATCAGGCCCCAATTGAACTCTGCTTATTACACCAAATTCAGATGAGGTTTTTTACTCCTCTCTATTGACTCGATGCAACCTTAATTCTAAACTTTATTCTAAAAACACAAAGGCAGAAATTTATTCACTTTAAAAAAAACTGTGAACTTTTAAATTATAAAATAAGAGTAAAAAGCATTAAAATATGCTACTTGTATTGAGAGTTTATCAATATTACAATTATGAGCACCATTCCCATTCTTGAATATTTAGATACATATTTAAAATTTATAGTGTTGGTCTTCAAAGTTATGCTGTAGATAATTTTTTTCTTTTCTCCTCCTTAACATTAATGTATTCATTATGATGGTCTTGGATGTAGGTGACTGTTGCCAGTGTTTTGGAATTGGTAACATAATTAAACCAGGAAAGCTTATATTTTCATTTGTTACTTGGTCTTACCAATTATGTAGCGTACATTGGAGATTTCTGATAGTTATAAAGTCAGGTCTTCATCCTGTCCAAAATTGAGTGCCTCAGAGAATATTCTCCTGACCAAAAGGAAATATTACAAATTTGTTAACTTAAAAACTGCATGTCTGTGAGATGGATGTCTTATTCAGGGGCGGCCTTGCATAATGCATCTGTTTATTTTTTTGAGTAATAGAGTGATGAATTATAGAGTATTAGTCAGTGGCCCTGACCATAAATACCCAATGACATTCAAGTTCTTGCCTCTTTGATTTTGTCTTCCCATCATTTTATTTACGCCCCCAATGCCTTCCTGTTATTTCAGTTGAATGCACTATTATCATTTTAATCTCAGAATGTCCAAAACTAAAATGCTGTTTTTTCACCTGTGAACTTTGTTTCCTGTATTGAGACCGGCTTCACTATCATTTATGTACCACAAGTAGAGCTTGGAGACTGTAGTATATTTTCTTCTTCTTCTTTTTGCCTGTTCTGCATCCAGTTCATCCCTGAATACTATCTTATTTATCTCTAAAATTGCTTTTTACATTTCCTGCCACAATTACAAATCACTATTTCCACAAGCCTGAGTAATTTCAGCAGCGTTGTGTGTTTTGGGATTTCTCTCATTATCTCCGAGCACAATTTCGGTAATTTCTTATGCCCTGGGTCTACAAATCAGTCTGTGAGTACAAGACTGGATGACATTGGTTTTCATCTGTCTTGTATTACTGAGCAATGTGTTTACTCTCATTACCTTGAACATTATATACTTTCCTCCTCTCTCCCCCCTTCCTCTCTTGATTTAATCTGATTTATTTACTTTTTAATCCTGACCTTCTCAATGAGGTGAAAGATGTGAAAGTTAGTTACTGTGGAAAGAATTAGTTTTGAGAAGGCTTGATATAACATGAACTGTTTCCAATTCAGAGTGTTGATTTGTGTGAGTTGAAAGTGTTGGCATTATGCTCAGTGTGACTAGTATGAGTACACCTCTTGGTGTTATGAATATATCTTGGTTACAGTACTGAACTAAATTATATAGTTCTAGGACTTTGGCTACATTACATATGTTCTTTTCTAATCCAAAATTTTCTAAAAGTGTAAACACACAGGTTAATAAGTGCTAATATATTGACAAACAAATACTTGTCCTTATTTGCAAGAGGCAGATGGCCCCGGAAGAGGGTAAGCACAGCAAACAACAATTATGCCTCATCATAGTGAAGTCTAAAGTAAATCCCAAGAGGACCAAGGTAAGGGAAGAAGAATTTTCCCCACCCCCAAGAGATGTGGGGAAGGAAGCATTCCTGTAGGAAGCAAAAATGTGTGTAGAGAAACTAGGTGAAATTGTAAAGGAAGGAGATGAGCCTGCACAGTCAGTTTGCTGATCTAGAAGCTTCTCTTCACATGTGAATACGTAACAAACTTCATGTGGTTTACACATTAAATGGCGGTGCAAATGAGACTCGTGGGCACTGCTCATTGACTTGACTTCTGA
Organism: Phodopus roborovskii; assembly: GCF_943737965.1. Lineage (NCBI taxonomy): Eukaryota > Metazoa > Chordata > Mammalia > Rodentia > Cricetidae > Phodopus > Phodopus roborovskii. Next base: position 4,855,681 of record NW_026126415.1, read on the forward strand.
GGTTTTTGTGGCCCATGATTTATGTCTTATAAAGCTGAGATTCTGATTTCCACATACTACAGCAGATTCCCCGTTTTCCTGTTGCTAAAGAACAAGTCTACTCTAAAAAAGAAACCATCTTCTTAAATGTAGGAAAAAGCTACTTTGTTCAAAATCAAATTCATATATAAATAAAAATACTTCTGTTAAATAGACATTTAAAAATACAATTAAGGTGTTGTCACATCCTAATTCACAGCCACTATTTTCTCCCTTTGAGGAACATATATTTTATATATTATCCTAAATATATGCATATATTTACTTAAACTGTCTCAATTATTCTAGCCTGGCTTCAGTAAAAATGATAAAGCAGATGTTTATATGGTAAATTTAAATACATATGAATTAAGGCTGAGCTATTTATGAAGAATAGAAGTTTACCTATAAAAGAAATAATAGTTTTATCTGAAAAAATAGTGACACCGCCTAGCATTTAATGGAATGATGCCTGATGTGCATTTTTCTGTGAATTTTTTGCATCATTACAATTATGTTCCAGTAGAAGACAAGTGGCTTCTCTGCCTTCATCTTTTATAGTGTCAAACAGCCATTATTTCCCATTGAAAATACATTATTCACTTGAATTGCAAAGTAGATAAGCCTTTTCTTATTAATTCTAATGGATAGGTTCTTGAGAGTTTTATATTTTTTAATGAATAATATGACAGTCACTAGGATTTTTGAATTTTAATTTTGATACTTCCAAAAGTATCAAAAGGCTTCTTTTAAAACTAGATTTTGATTTTTAAGATTTAGAAAAGCCAAATGTGTACACTCGCTAAATAGTACATTTTCTTTCCTGACTCATGGGAAAATACATAAATGCAGGAAAATAAAGGGATACATGAAAAGTCATTGTGAGATTAAACTGTAGATCTGTTCCTTCTAAATTTCTTTCAACAAAATGTAAATATGTACTTCAGCAGATATACTCAGGCATACTTTCACATAGAGAGACAAACACATACTAAACAGACACATTCAAATTACACACCAGACTGACACAACAGACACACATGCACACACACACACCCATGCATACACACACACAGACGCACACACATGCACACACCCATGCATACACACACACAGACGCACACACATGCACACACACATGCATACACAAGATGCACATACACTCATACACACACATTCACACACACATGCACACACACACAGACACACGCACACACACACGCACGCATGGACACACGCACACCCCCCCATGAATACACACACACACAGATACACAAACATGCACACACACATGTGTGCACACACACACATGCACACACACATGCATATACACACAGATGCACATACACGCATACACACATGCACACACACATGCACACATACACACACATGCACACATGCACACATACACAGACACACGCACACACACGCACACACACACGCACACGTGCGCGCGCACACACACTTACAAGCACGCACTTATTTTGAAGGCAAAGGCTGCTTCACTCACAGAGATTCAGCAGAGAGATAAGGAAAACTTGGGAAGTGAGGGCTTCTAGTCCATCAGTCATTTCACCCTGGTTCTTAAAGCATGTATTACTTCTGGCTTCCATTGCTTCCATGCGTAAAAAGAACCAGTGCTACAATTAGGATTTCATATGATTTTATGAGCATTCTGTCCAAGTTCTTATTACAGCGAGTGATGAAGGTTACCTTTCAGCAGACACTAACCACTGGGGGAAATGTACCAGTCACACCTCATTTAAGATTCATAGTTCTATGAGACTGAGACAGGTGGGCAGATCCAAAGCTTATTCTTCATGGTTATGAGTGATGTCGGGTCTATTGCATTTAACTGAGCTGCAAACGTTTTAGTTTGCTTCATTTTAGTCATGTGACCAGCAGCCTTTCCTGATATCCTGCCGCCAAATACACATGCAACTCAACCTGGACAGTAGCCCATGTTGTCTTTCTGTTCCAATGTTTTTGGATGAGATGTGTCATTTGAGAGCTATCTTCCTGCTTTGGAGAAAGCTGCTCACATGGAAAAGAGATGGAGAGTTAGGATGGTTCCTGGTGCCTCCTTATGTAGGTGTTAATCCCATCCTAAGGATTCTACCTACATGTCCTGCTTGCTTCCCCAAAGCTCTTATGTAAATTAAGAAGGGGAGGCAAAGACTCAGGCTATTGGACTCTCATGTGAAGGGTAGCTAGGCCAGTATATTTGACTGATGAAAAGCAAATTGTTCTAAAATCCCTAGGAGATTTTGGGGCTCTGCCTACATTTAGAAATTTTTTAGAATTCCCCTTGTCCCTTTTTTTATGTTAAAAGTGTTGTTCTACAGCCACTCTGATCTATGATTAAAAATAATTTTCAATACTTTTTTTAAAATTATCTTATTTTGAATATATAATACTAGCGTTTCTTTGGAAATTTTTCTTTAAAGTACTTTTAGCTGGGTAGGAGTGGTACATGTCTTTAATCCCAGCACTTGGGAGGCAGAGGCAGGAGGATCTCTGTGAGTTTGATGCCAGCCTGGTCTGTAGAATGAGTTCCAGCGCAGCCAAGGCAACATACAAATAGAGAAACTCTGTATTGAAAAAAAAATAAAAGGTAGTTTTATAGTTGAATCTACTATGGTGCACTAAAATCATTAAAAATTTTGTCCCCTTCCATTATATAATTTTACAGGCTTTGTCAAAAATAAGGTGTTCGTAGGTGTGTGGGTTAATATCAGGATTTTCAGTTCGATTTCATTGGTCTACCTGTCTATTTTTGTGCCAGTACCAAGCTGTTTTTAGGACTATAGCTCTATAGTAGAGCTTGAGTCAGGAATGGTGATGCATCCTGAAGTTCCTTTATTGTACAAGGTTGTTTTGGCTATCCTGGGTCTATTGTTTTTCCATATAAAGTTGATTATTATCCTTTCAAGGTCAGTGAAAAATTGTGCTGTAATTTCAAGGTCAGTGAAGAATTGTGTTGTAATATTGATGGGGATTGCATTGAATAAGTATATTGCATTTGGCAAGATTGCCATTTTTACTATGTTGATCCTACCTATCCAACAGCATGGGAAATCTTTCATTTTCTGGTATTTTCTTTAATTTCCTTCTTTAAAGACTCAAAGTTCTTGCTATATAAGTCTTTCATTTGTTTGGTAAGTGTTACCACAAGATACTATATGTTGTTTGGGGACTTTGGGAGCACATTCACCATGGAGGGACACTCTCTTAGACTAGAGACAGGAGAGAGGGCCTAGACTCTACTCCAAATGACATGACAGATTTTGATGATCCCTCTGGAAGGCATCACCCTTCCTGTGGAGTGGGTAGGGAATAGGTTTGGAGAAGTAGTTGGAGGTATGGGAGGGAGAGGTGGGATCGATATATAAAATAAGAAAAAAGTGTGTGTGTGTGTATGTGTGTGTGTGTGTGTGTGTGTGTGTGTGTAATTTTAAGTCTTAAACTTCAAACATTTTTCTCTTTAGAAAAATTAGTAAGCATAGTGCAGAAAATCTTCCTTTAACTCATATTCCACATAAATATACCCAATGAAAATAATGATGTGGAGGCTAGAATCAGAGCTGAATGTAGCCTTAAACATGACAGTGATTTGTGAATCTGAATGTTGGGTGGAAGCCCAGATAATAATGATAGTAACCTTTTGGACTCCTCCATTTAGAGCTTGTCAAAAATACTGAATTCTATTGAGTTTAAATAGTGCCAACTCAATAGGAGTAAGTCCAAATCTCATTTTTTTTTCAAGTAAATTTTGGCACAGCCTTGGTGTCTGTTATAAGGATAGACTATTAGCTGAAGTTGATAATGGATTATGAGTCTTAAAGTTCTGTGGGGTCATATTTGTCAAAAACAATATCAGCAGAGAGCAATTTTAAAATTAATTTAAAGTAGTCTCAAAAGCTGAAATATCTGCACCATTATAAATCTACAGAGGAGCTTACAATACTTTAAAATTTCTTCAGGCATAAAACACTCAAAACATTAAAACATACAAATTCTGCCTTGTAAGTATTGAAGCTTGGACAACTGTATTGTCAACTCTATTACAATTTTGTGTACTATTTATTAATATAAAGACAAATTGCATGAATACTATCAATAGTAAGTTTAGTTTATCGAGTTTTCTTTTCATTCAACTTATTTTTGTCTAAATCATGTTTGCATGTGTCAAAGGCATTGAGCACCTAAGATGGTATGACGAGGTTCTTTCAATCTTAGGAAACTCCATTTTAAAGGAGACATTGGTTATATAACCTCAGACATGTGAGGATAGGGAATCATGAATTTTTCAAATGAGATGACAGAAGAAAATGAATGTGTAGGCTAAGAGGAGGCAAGGGAGAGGAGGCTTGATAAGCAAGCCTTGGCCAGATCATGACATCTTATTTTGTTAGACTTTAGGATTAGTGTTTATCTAAAATACAAAAGAATGAGTCTGTATTGGGAAGAAAGCTTTACTTGTAAGATGGAGGAGGGCAAAGGTAGAAACATGAAATACTTTAGGATGTTAAAAAGCCACTAAAGTGATAGGTGACAACCACTTGAAATAAGGGATTTGCAAATTAAGAATTTTTGTAGAGAGCAATGAACAGTATTTAGTTACCTGAGGAATGCAAGTTCACAGAGCCACTCTAACATGGACTTCAGAAAAGGCTACATTGAGCATCAATGAATACAGTGCTATTCAGAGGACACAAAAGTGATGTGGAATGGGAGTAACTTCAGTAAAGATTTAGACATCCCCAGCTTGGTTATTGTGGGAGTGAATTTAAGACAGTTCAGCCGAGATCAGTCTTAGGAGATCACCGGATTCTAAGAAACACCAGAAGTATATATTGTGTATTCAGTAATACAAATATATAAATAGTTTTTCAATGTGTTTGAGATGTGCTATGAGTACAGTGGCTGGACAGGAATATATATTCAATATGGAAGAGAGACTTGGAAGGTCCTTACCTTCTGTAAGACAGAGTCAAAGAAGAAGATGGTGGTTAATGAAGCAAAGTCACCAGGGATAGAGAGTAAAATGAAATAAAATAAAATTGTCAAGAAAAAAAAAAGAAAAGAGAAACGTCATGGTCCATTGAAAAACTGTATAAAGCAAATTCTTTCTCAGTAAAATGGCTTAAGTCTGAGAAGAAAGGCTTGGCATGGTAGACTCTGGTCAGCTTCAGTCAGGAGTAGAACACTGTATGGCTGGAGGGGATAGTGGGGAGGCACGGGGGGGGGAGATGATAGAAGTCGAGATGTAAAATAAATGAAAGGAAATGCAATATTTAATAAAAATAAAACCGGGGCAGGTCTTTGAAGAAGACATTGTTGTGTGAGTTAATGGTGCGCGAGAGCCAGTGCTGTGAACAGTCAGGGACAGAGCCTGCATATGTTCACACTGGCGAGTTCGTGTGATATGGGAAACCCCGTTTTTAAGGACTATGGTTATCACTCTTAAAGACCCTCCCATTTACAGTGGTTTGTTCAGCACACTCCACATTGTGTGTGATAGTCAAAACCTCAGGTGGCCTGGAAAACATCCGGATATGCACGATTATCTGAGCTGACGAGGCACCATTGTTCACCCTCACTCAGTTCTTGAAGGAGTCCAAGCTGTGCAGCTGACATCCTGCCTATTCCCCAGAGGTCGGAACTCACTTGATTGTATCTTGCCCTGCTAACAAATATTGCCAATGCCTGTGTAGCTTTTCAAGTCTGATTTTTCTTTTGCCGTGGTAGAAGTGCTCTGGCATGATTTTCTTCCTTCTTGGTGTTCATTAAGAGGTAAATAGGGTGGTTTCTCCATTACGATTTGTAGTTGACTTACTGGCCCCTTACCAAAATTTGCTACTCAGTGATCTCTCTCAGGAGGCAGATGCCAAGAGCGGACCAGCGCTTCTCTTTCTTCTAGAGCTTATCTGACACAAACCCACTCAGACTGGGTGCTCTCAACTTTGTGGGCTCCTCTGCCAGAATAACAAGCATCTGTGCCAATGCATGATGCCACATGGATGTCCACAGCATACAGAATTATGTAGTACTGTTTCCCTCGGGCAGTTCTTTCCAGGAGCCCGTTGACTTTATCTAGCAAATGGTGCTATGGGGTGGTGTTTGCACAGCTGTACTAGACTGATCATGATGAGTGTAGGTTAAGAATGTTGGCATCGCTCTATACCATGTATATAATAGAGAAAAATATTTTCATTATTGAATTCTTACTTATTTTGCGTTACCAACTAATATGCAAGATAAGATGGATACATTGTTGTTGTTGTTGTTGTTTTTTTTAAAAAATAAAAAAACTTTAGTTCAGCTGACCCCTAGTTTTCTCTTTGTGCCTCAATGCCATCCCATTAGGTTGAAGCAATTGAGAGAATCTAGCCCAAACATTCCCGGTGGAGAAGCATGGCCACACATGCCCTATCCTCATCCTGTGGTCTCATAGGAGATCAAGAAGTCATTTAAATCTTTTAAATGTTGATTTTATTTCAAGCTTCCAAAGTTAGCTTCCCAAAAGTGTTTCATAAAATAGCATCATCTTAAAAGCAACCTAGTTTTGGTTTCATGATAAAACTGTGTATAGTAAGCATCGCATTGCCTTCATACAAACCTCTTCAAATGGGATTCCAAGATCTGACGTTAATATCCCCTTACTAGTTTACCAGCGGCACAGTCTACACAGTTAGTACATTCGTCATATGTAAGGAAGGCATTGTGTTAGTTTCCAAGTTTGCCAACTGCTTTCACTAAGTTCATTTTCCCTAGTACTAATCCATTGAACATTCCTTTTGTTAGCACATTCATTTATAAATTGATTTTCCCGGCATGTAATCTACTTTCTTACGTAAATCAAGGACATGGAAGTTATGTCTGTCCTTGTCTTTCTTTTCCCTTTAAATTTTCTGGTACATTGAAGAGCTATTCCGTGTCATCGCATAGTCCTCATGAACATTAAAAAGATAAGTCAGTTATCCACATCTGTGGCTTTGGCATTCACAAATTTAACTGAGTGCAAAAAGAAAATATTTGGGAAGGGGGAAAAATCTGCCTTTACTGACCATGTATAAACACCTTTCCTTAACTGAGGGTCTGGAGAGATAGCTCGGCCGTTATGAGCACTGACTTTTCTTCCAGAGGATCTGTGTTCAATTCCTAGCATTCACATAGCATGTCACAGCTGTCTGAAATGCCAAGATCTGCCACCCTCACACAGACATACATGCAGGCCAAACACCAATGTACATAAAATAATACTGAATTAATTATTAAAAATATTTTTAAAAATAATATAGCAGAACAACTATTTATGTAGCATTTATATTTTATTAGCTATTGTAAGCCATTCAGAATTGAACTAGGATGTAAACAGAGGTTGCTAGATTTTATGCAAATTCTACTGTATTTAGTACGAGGTCAAGAAGCAACTAGACATTAGGTTTGGTAAAGCCCTAAATCCAACACCTCATGGATTCAGATAATGTTTTCTCATATTCCCAAAGAAAAATTTTTCAAAGAAAAATGTGGATCGATTCAGTTATCCTATTAAGATGGAAGACGTTTTAAATTATGATACCACATAATATTAAAATATGTCCACATCAAAAATGACCTATCAAAAGTATTCTTCTTTCTAACTAGTGCCCAGTTATCAGGTGCTATTGACTTGAAATTCCAGAAATTTAAAATTGTTATTAGAAATACTATGCTCACTTGGATACCTGATAGTATTGATAATGTGTACAGATCAACAGAGAGAATAAATGTACACGGAGTTACATTCTATAAGCCCGAATATCGAAACTGAAACTTTTTCAATTTTTATAATTTTATAGTATAAAATATAAATGTTGCTGCCATTGACTTCCCGTTAATATTGTCCAGTACAATCATATGCAAGTATTTTTCATTTTCTTCATGTTTTTGGAAACACAAGATACATATTTTTTTTCCAGAGAAAATAATGATAATATCAAACCTAGTGAAGGCATTTTAGAATATGTGAATACAGGTAATTGCAATCATGTGAAATAAAACCTGTGATTTAACCAGCTGTCATGCAGTACCTTACTTACCCTTCATGTAGGATCAAACTAAACCAGCCGAGTGGACAGCCTTATTGATAAGGGTTAAAAAATAAAAAATAAAAAAAGGTAAAGTGTTTCTCGATCTGAACAGTTCTCATTTTTTATTTTGTGCGTGGAGCTCACATCAGCCGTGACGTTGCTGGCACGCTTGGTCTGTCCTGCGACTTTTAAAGCATGACTTTATGTCTTGGTGACAGATATTCCACATGACCTATGACCTCGCCAGTGCGGTGGTGAGGATCTTCAACCTCATCGGCATGATGCTGCTCCTGTGTCACTGGGACGGCTGCCTTCAGTTCCTGGTTCCCCTGCTGCAGGACTTCCCGCCCGATTGCTGGGTTTCTCTGAACGAAATGGTTGTAAGTAACTCATGACATTTGTTTTTCTGACTCTCCATGTTTGTGCCAAATATGCTAGCATGGTGCGCCTTCTCTTCTTCCACAAGATGAGACGTAGAATTAGCTGACCCAGACTCTCCAGAACTAAACTTCCCTCTTGCATTCCTAGGAATGTAAATGCTGCTGCCACTATGTGCTATAAATAGGACTTCTAGCCAGGCGTTGGTGGCACACGCCTTTAATCCCAGCACTCTGGAGGCAGAGGCAGGTGGATCTCTGTAAGTTCGAGGCCAGCCTGGTCTACAGAGAGAGTTCCAGGACAGCCAAGGCTACACACAGAAACCTGTCTCAAAAACAAAACAAAGCAAAACAAAAACACACGCAAAAATTTGTACTTCAACTGCTGAGATATACTTTATGTAAGTGATAGAAATGCACACACCTAAGTGTGATGTATGTGCTTTCAAGTATTTTTATATTTGTGTATTAGGTATGTATGAAGTTTTTATCTCAGTAGGTTTTGTGGTTAGAACAAGCAAATATTAATGAGAAAGATAAATTTTAATCTTTATCATGCAGTATATTAAGCCAAGCATATTAATACAAAATGTTAGGATAATATGCCCTTATTATATGCAATTTCACATTCATCTGTGTCTATCCTTTATCTCGTTCATGTCTGCTTAAAAACTACTTCCTCAGAAACTTTTTCTGAAAACTTTTGCATAAACCATGTATCTATCTCCTTTTTGATGTTTAATTATAAGCACATTTAGCTTTTGGTAACCTTTGCACATACATATTCACAAACGTATATACTTATGTATAAATTTTCTGACCTTCACTCCGAAATTTAAGTTCAAAGATTTTTATTTCTTTGTCCACAGTGCTACCCAAGCCTGTTTGTGCTTATATAAGAATACTAGACTGGGGAATTTATAGAAAGACAGAAATGTATTCCTCACAATTCATGAGTCTGGGAAACTCAAAACTATGGTACTTCTGTGTTCAGTCCCTGGCTGCAAAATGGCAGTTTGTGTCTGAATCTCCTAGAGAGAAGGAAAACTGTTTCCACGTGGGAGAGGTTAATATTTTCACCATGACGACCTCTCATGACCTACCCAACTTCCATTAATTTCCATCCGCCAACCTCGCGAGTCGTCTTGAATTAAGTTTGCAAAAGGCAAATTTTGGGAAACACATTAGAACAACAGAAAGTGGCTAAGAAAACGCCCGACACATTATTTTCTTTTAACCTACTGTCCAGCATCAAAACTTGGTGAATATTCTTTATTAATGTTTATATAGAATACTGCGAGAAATTTGTATGGGTTGGATCACTTTTCAAATCTCTGTTGCCACCTTCATCTGTCCATTTCCTTCTCTTTGAGGGAAGGAAATGGACGGCATAGGCAGGGATGGAGACGCTGCCTGGGAGAGGGAGGGACTCCGACTCCACTCTCATCAGGTTGCTGATGGAGTATAGAGCAAAAAGGTGTAAACTGACCAGAAAAATTGCAGCTGCTATCATTGAAACAGTAAAATAACTCTTTTCAATTATCTGAAAAGTGAACACAATTGGGTAGCTAACTACAGGCAATGTGCTATGTCTTTAATCTGAGCACACTTTTTAAGCATTTTTATGTGTTTGTTTTCTTTAAGCAAGACTATGTACACTTGTGCATGTCAGAGAAATAGAGACAGGGAGATAGAGACAAAGACAGACATGTAGACGGAGAGGCAGAGACAGACATGGAGAAACAGAGATACAGAGTAACAGAGAGACAGAGAGAGATTGAGAGAGAGAGAGAGGCAGAAAGGAGGGATATTATGGGTGTATGTTGTATTTAAAGTAATGTGGTTAAAAACACCAGCATTCATTATCTCCTCTTTATATATAAAGTAACTTTAGGAAGCTGCAAATAACTTCTTTGTCTCTCTTGTTTATTTGGTTTTTTTCCCAGAAATTATTTGAATATGCTGTTACTCAGAATACACAGTAATAGGGACAGTTCATGTGTATCTTTCTTCAAATTGTCTATTCTAAAGCATGCTACAATATCTTTGACACAAGATTATATAGGACAGCTAAGAATGGTGGTTAAAAAGCAACATGATTCACACAGCAACATTATCTGTTCTAAAAAAAAAAAAAATGCCAAAGTGATGGTTTTCTCTATTTGTGGAAAAATCTAATTTGAAAATAAAAAAAACTTGAGACTATAAATCAAGTTGTATATAAGACACATGAGCCCTTCATGAATATGGCATGATAATTATGCTGTGATATTTGTCTTTGGCACTCCATTAATTGCATGCCCTTAAATATTATTAAGAATTGCACACATATTGAAAATCTGTAGCCAAACTTGCCATCTATCTTGACCTTTTTAATCTTCATATCCAGTTGGCCAATTATTAGCATGTAACTTAAGATTAGAAATCCCTGTTCCAGTCCTTGATTAGAAGTTTGAAGTTACTACCATAACTGTCATGTTAAACACATATACAGTTATGTGTTTAATATAATATTACTGGTTTAATATAATCATTGCTATGTTAACTTTTTCTAATTTATATTTGGTTCAGTGAAAATAAGCTTGCTTCCTGTCAGCTAATTTCCTTGTCCATGAATTTATAAATTTTAAGGAAGTTCTTATAACACTGTGTTGAAGGAGTCAACACATGAATTTAGTGAGTGACTTAAAATGAAGAGAAAGGAGAACCTGACTCAGCAGAAAAGGCAAGAACAGGATTCATCTTGTTACACATTTGTAATATTTGCTTTTATTCCACTTACTAACCAACTTTGACTCAAAAAATCCTTTTTGAATTAAGATCTTAGGTTTGGCAGATAATTAATGTCTAAGAAAATGTGTCACGTTCCCTTGACATCTTGTGGTTGTGCTTGCTTGCAGGAAGCACTGACTGAGAATATATTAATTTATTATAAAAATAATTTAATGGTAATAGCATTGGATACAATTACAAATGAGAAATATTAATTTTAAGAATGTGACAAGATAAGACCACAGTATAATTTAAATTGCTTATTAATTACCCGAATCTAAAATGCTTTCCCTCCACATGAAATGTCACTAATGACATGAATATCTTGCAGTGAAACATTACTATTGTAGAACAAGATTTCCCATGATTGAGGCCATAGGCTCACATTTAGGTGGCCTGTGTCTTCTGCCTACAGTCCTTCAGATGATAACATGTTGGTTATCATCTCAAATGCATTAAGGTAAGCTTATTAGGTCTCCAAAGTGTTCTGTACTCTCCAAATATGGAATTTGGATTTACTATTCTAACCAGAACATGGTACACCATAAAGTTAGTTTGAGGACATACTAGTCAAATGAAAAAATTAAAAGCCTTGACATGATATTATGAAATAAGGAACCTCCAAAGATGGTGATGAGTTCATGGTGTGTTGTCCATCAACTACTGTACATTCAGGCGACCCTCTAGAGTAGTATGTTTTTTTCCCCAGTGAAACTCTCTTAGGGGAACAAATTTTAAGTTGCAAATGTCTATCAGTTAGGAGTGCTTCTGGGTTATGGATATGGGTATGTGTCCATGTCTTCCATCTAGGACCCCGTTTAGGGCAGACCATAGGATGACCTGTGCTGCTCTTTCAGCTTCTGTGAGTTCATATATGCCTTGATCCTGTTGATTTAGAGGGCCTTGTTTTCTTGGTGTCCTCCATTCCCTCTAGTTCTTATACTATTTCTACTGCCTTTTGTATGGTTCCCTGAGTCCTAGGATGAGGGACTTAATGGAGACATCCAAATTAGAGAGTAAGTATTCTAAGAGGTATCACTCTCTGAATTGTGTCTCAGTATTTGTTTCCATCTACTGGAAGGGGAAGAAGTTTCTCAGATGATGGCTGAACGAGCCACTGGCTTATGAGCATAGCATAATGTCATCAGGAGTCATTTTATTGCTACACTTTTTTTAAAACAGTAGTATTTAGTTTTCACCTAGGTCCTTGGGTTATCTAGTCCCAGGTTCTTGGCCACCCAAGCAATGTTGGAGATGAGTTCCATCTCATGGCATGGGCTTTCTGACAAGTCAGTTATTAGTTGGTTACTACCAAAAAAATTTGTGCCACTACTGCAATAGCATATCTTGAGGGCAGGGCACCATTGTGGATCAAAGGGTTTGTGGCTGGGATGTTTTATACATCTCTCCTTTGGTAGTGCAGTGTAGTTTCTTGTACCAAAGATGCTATCACATAGATGTAATGGTCTATGTAGGCACCAGATCTAGGTATCTTCAGCAATGAGGTCTTGCTGTCTGTTCATGGAGAGCAACCTATAGACTTGACAGGAGTTTGGGTTGTTTGAATGTTCCCATTAGACCCCTTTCATAAATAACTCAATTAGATGCAACCTAATCCTGGTACTGGAACATGAAATAACTAGCTGAGACTCTGTCTTCACCACTATGTTATGATTTCTGTTAGATTGCCTCCACATATGAATATATTTTAGGGAATTTCCTCTGTATAAATTTTCCATATTAAACCCTGAGTCCCTTGTATTTTTAGCTGTCTCTGTGTCTCTTCCCTCATCCTCTTTTTCCCCTCTCTCCATTTGGTCCTCGTGTTTCAGTTACTTCAGTTTATCATAACTATCACCCTGTCTCCCTTTCCAATGGAGATCTGTCTGCACACACTCCCCAAATTCCCTCATTGTATGTTTCACCTACGCAGTTCTAAGGATTGTGGATTGGTTACTTAATAGTTAATATTGACATATAAACAGATGCATACCATAATTTTCATTCTGGGTATGTATTATGTGCATTAGGATGATTTTTTTTTCTAAATCCATCCTGTGAAATTCATGATCTTTTTTGTAAGGTTGAATAATACTCCTTTGTGTAAGAGTATCACATTTTCTTTATTCATTCCTCTGTTGAGGGACATTTAAGTTGTTTTTAAGTTCATGAGGCCCCATTCATTAATTACTGATTTTATTTTCTATTATAATGGTGTTCTGTTGAGAAATTCATTTCTTATGACAATGGGTTGAAGGCTATTTCCAATTTTCCATCAGGTTCAGTGTCCTGTTTTTATGTTAATGTCTTTGATCAATTTGGACTTGAGTTTTGTGCAGGGTGATAAGTATGGATTTATTTGCATCCTTTCACAGTTTGACCAGCTAAATTTGTTGAAGATGCTGACTTTTTTTTTCATTGTTTATTTCTGCCTTCTTTACAAATAATCAGGTGATTATAGGTATGTAGCTTTTTGTCTGCTTTTTTAATTCTATCTTATTGATTGACATTTCTGTTTTCCTGCAAATGCTATGCTGTTTTTTATTACTATAGTTCTCTAGTACCATTTGAGTTCAGGGATAGTAATACCTCCAACAGTACTTTTATTATTCTGTATTGCTTTGGCCACCTTGGTTTTTTTGTGTTTTCATATGAAGCTGGAATTTTTTACTTTCAAGATCTGTTTTGAATTATGTTGGAATTTTGGTGGGGATTGCATTGGATCTGTAGATTGCTTTTGTTACTATGACCATTTTTTACTATGCTAATTGATCCATGACAATGAGAGATCTTCCCATCTTCTGATAGTCTTCAGTTTCTTTCTTCAGTGTCTTAAAGTATTTAACATATAAAATTTTTACTTGCTTGGTGAGAGTTACCCCAAGATATTTTATATAATTTTAGGTTATTGTGAAAGGTGTTTTTCTGATCCCCCCCAGGCTGTTTGTCATTTGTATGTAGAGTGCTACTGAATTTTAAATTAAGTTTGTATCCATATATTTTATAAGTTGAAATGGTTGCATAGTTCCATATTTGCTTTTGAGCATTATTAATATCAGAATAATTTAGGAGTAATCAAATAGTACCCTGTAGTATTTAGTTTCTGTAATTCTTCTATTAAGAAATCAATAATTATTTAATCATGACAAATCCTATTCTGTAGACTACATAATTGGCCTTACATGCATGCTACACAGATTATTTGCCAACCTTTCATACATTGCTCACTCAATAGTTAGTACTTTCTCAATACTGTAACTGGGCATCCTTTGAATCACATTTGTAAAGAGCTGTTCTACCCATACGATTAATGTGTGAACTAATTAAAAATATGATAATCTGCTTTAGAAAATGTAAAAAAGTGCCAGTATATAAGTAATATGCTTAAAAATCTTCTTATATACATATGTATATAGTATATCTACGAGTTCCAGTTGGAAAATCAAGCTACCACCCAGTTTTACACTCATTCCAGACAGTGTATAAGGCATGCTCACAAATAACCTCACACTCTTACTATCTCTTCCTATTAAAAGCAACCATGGTCAGATGTGCCATATTCTGTGTGAGCCTTTGCCCATTTCATTTTATGTGTTCAAACATTGAAACGTTGGTACCACCTTTAACATCTTCCTTTTCTTATCAGAAGGCTGGTCTTAATTTGTAGCTAACAAGAGCACACTCTGCCCTGACTTAGTAGAGATGCACAGGGGAAATGCCAGCAGAATGAATTGTAGAGACATACATTCCAGAACTCTTCCTCCTAAAATCTATAACTCTAAATATATCACTTGACTTTCCTGCACTTGGGTTCTTCTGCTGTGGGCTGAGTGTGTATAGTTGTTCTCTCATTTGGATTATATGCTGAGCTCATCCTTATTCTAGACATTATTTTACATACCAAGCTTAGAGTGGAGAATGAGACTATGTCTCATGCTCATTAGTCCAATTTCCCAACAGGCATTCCTTCATACCGCTTTCCACAGGGTGCTACAAACTGTACAAGCCGTAGGAACGTTAGCTTTGCTCCGAAGGAATTTATAATATAATGCAACAGAAATTTACATACTTCTTTTGTTAAAGTAAATATAATTGAGGCCTACAAAATTTATGAACCACCCCAAGACCCCTGAACATGAGCTGAGTGTTGTAAAAATAATGAGTAGTTCCTATTGCCCAAGTTGAACATCCTTCAAAGTTAAGATGCTTACATAGTCTGTTCTACCCTTACTGAACAACCCATACAATGATATTTTTTCCTAGTAATTTCCTAAAGGTATGTTATGGGTGGCCATGTACCTTACATAGATTAGGATGAGACTTTGTGAGGAGTATAAACCGAAGGACCATTTCAGCTATAATCATCTGGCTTTGTGACTGTGACCTTGAAAATAATGAATCTCAAATTACCTCAGTTAATTTCAGTTTCACATCTGCAATGGTCAAGTAAATGCATAGAGGCAGAGTGTAAATAGCAGCTGACACCTTTTCCTGTAAGTAAACAGTTTGAGAGGAAAAAAAGCAATATGTAAGTCAATCATGGAAGCCTAGGATGATTATATTATCTACTGATAATAGTCTAGAAAAAATTGTAAAGAGCCATCCCATTCAACTACTTAGAAAATGACTGGTTCCAATAATGTCACTAAACTAATAAACTTAAGGAAAGATGCTGAAGCAATGTAACTAAGAATTGAAGAGAAACATTTCTCCTCTCTTGGGGTTTAGTAATCTACTTTATGTTTCAATTTCTCTGTATTAGAATTATATTATTACAGTAGTATTGACTTTTTTTTCCAAAATAGAATGTACTGCCATAACAGAGTTTTTAAAAATGCCCTAACAAAAGGTAGGTGATTTGCTGACAAATCATTGCGGCTCTACTTGGGGAAAAATGCATTCATAGCCGATGTGAACTTATAATAATAAAGTAGGTCAGCAGCTTGCTGAGTGCTGTGGTTTCTCTTTGCCATCCCCTTTTTGTCCATTAGGAAAGTCTGCCTGATTAGCACTCCTTGTTGGAAACATGGTATCTCCCAAAAGGAAAAGAATTTGTAAACTGTTTTCTTCTTTCTTATATGTTATTTGATGGGAATGAGCATATGGAAACAAAGTCTAATGTATTTTGTTTGCAAATTAAATTTGCAATGCAAAAAAATCTCAAATTGATTTACAGTTCTTTAATGCAGAAGAATAAGACACTTACTATAATTTCACGTATCTACTTGAATGACTCTGCTAGATTACTTTAGAAATACGTGACCAAAGAATGGGACATGTAGCTTACCTGCTAGGGTACTTACCTAGTATGTATAATCTCCTGTGTTCAGAACATTGTCTTAGATCTTCAGCACCACATGGAATTGGCGGGGGTGGTGCATGCGTCTAACCCAAGAACTCAGGAGACAGAAGAAGGGCAATTAAGGCCATCCTCAACAGCATGCAGAGAGTTATAGAGAAACAGTGGTTACATGGAGCCTGTCTTACACAAACAAATTATACGAACATAGCCTAAGTTCTCAGCCTATTTTTTTTTTTTGGCTCATTCTTTTTGTCTTTTAAATAGTTGCATATATTTTGAAACATGTTAAAATAACCTAATCTTCACTGAAATATGCCTGAGCTGTATTTTTAAGTCACAATGTTCCCTCCTGCTCATCTCTAGTGCCAGAGATACAATACATATATTTTGTATCATGCCCATAATCACACTGATACTTTTTATTTTTATTATTTAAATTAAATTAGAAAGAAGCTTTTTTTTTAAAACATGAATCACACTGATTCTTAAACATAACAAACAAATGGCTAGAAGAAGCATCTGTTAAAGAATTACTTCATGAGCACCAGCTAAAGTCGGCTAAAGTTGGCAAAGGAACTAATCATGCAGGTTACTATTTTCCTTCTACACAAATTTATTTATCTTGGTAAAATAGTTTACATAGATAGTCTTGATGTAAATCCTATGTAAAATTTTGTGTAACATGAATTCAGCTACACTTAATGAGATGAACATACAATGCATATACTTTCAATTTCGGTGAAAAAAACAAAAAAGACTAATGTAGAAGCATATCCACTGGCTACAGACACAGATGCTAACCAGAAAAAGATGTTAATGGAATCTCAGTCACTCTGAAAGCACCTTACCATTCTATTAAGCAACTCCCGTCTAGCTTCAACCATAATATGGCACATTGGGTGTATGTCCGCAGAAACCAACTCTTGAATTGTGTGTAGCACTGCAATGATTTGGGATATCATGGGTGTACGTAAAAAGCTATATGTATTTTTGGATGATAAGATTTCTTCTATTAAAGAAATAAAGATAGAAATTAAGGACTTCCTAAAATTCAGTGAGAATGAGGACACAACATACCCGAACTTATGGGACACCTTAGTCCCATAAGAAAACGGAGCATACTTACATTAGAGAATTAACAGCACAACTGAAATCCTTAGAACGAAAAGAAGCAAACTCACCCAGGAAAAGTAGATGCCAGGAAATAATCAATTTGAGGGCTGAAATCAATAAAGTAGACACCAGGAAAACAGTATAAAAAAAAAAATCAATGCAACAAAGAATTGTTTTTTTTTTTTTTTTTTTTTTTTTTTTTTTTTTTGGAGAAAATCAACAAGATAGAAAAACTTTTATCCAAACTAACCAAAAAGTAGAGAGAGAGCATGCAAATTAACAAAATCAGAAATGAAAAGGGGTACATAACAATGGACACTGAGGAAATCCAGACAATTTTCAGGTCATACTTTGAAAACCTGTACGCCACAAAATTTGAAACTTCAAAGGAAATGGACAAATTTCTGGGTAACTATGACTTACCAAAATAAAATCAAGAACAGATAAGCAACTTAAATAGACCTATAACCCTAATGAAATAGAGGCAGTCATCAAAGAATTCCAACCAAAAAAGGCACAAGTCTAGATGACTTCACTGCAGAATTCTACCAGAAAGTCAAAGAAGATCTAATACCAATACTCCTTAAATTTTTCCACACAATAGAAGCAGAAGGTTCATTGCCAAACTCTTTTTACACAGCCACAATTACCTTGGTACCCAAGCCACACAAAGACACAAATAAGAAAGAGAACTACAGACCAATATCCCTCATGAACATTGATGAAAAATACACAATGAAATACTGGCAAATTGAATCCAAGAACACATCAGAGAAATCATCCACCATGAACCAAGTAGACTTCACCCCTGGGCTGCAGGGATGGTTCAACGTATGAAAAATCTATCAATGTATCCACCATATAAACAAACTGAAAAAGAAAAACTACATGATCATCTCACTAGATGCTGCAAAAGCCTTTGACAAAATTCAACACCTTTTCATGATAAAGTTCTTGGAGAGATCAGGGATAACAGGAACATACCTAAACATAATAAAAGGAATATGCAGTAAACCAACAGCTAACATCAAACTGAATGGAGAGAAGCTTAAGGTGATCTCTCTAAAATCAGGAACAAGACAAGGCTGCACTCTCTCTCCGTATCTCTTCATTATTGTACTTGAAGTTCTAGCTAAAGCAATAAGACAACAAATGGAGATCAAGTGGATACAAATTGGAAAGGAAGAAGTCAAACTGTCACTTTTTGCAGATGATATGATAGTTTACATAAGAGACCCAAAAATAAACTCTGCTAAGGAACGCCTACAGCTAATAAACACCTTCAGCAAACTAGCAGGATACAAGATAAACTCAAAAAAAAAAAAAAAAGTCAGTAGACCTAAAATATACAGATGTAAAGGGGCTGAGAAAGTAATCAGAGATACATCATCCTTTAAAATAGCCACAAAGAACATAAAACATCTTGGGGTAATGCTTACCAAACAAGTGAAAGACCTATACAGCAAGAACTTTGTGTCTTTAAAGAAAGAATTTAAAGAAGATACCAGAAAATGGAAACATCTCCCATGTTCTTGGATAGGTAGGATAAACATAGTAAAAATGGCAATCTTGCCAAAAGCAATCTACACATTCATTTCTATCTCCACTAAAATCCCAGCACAAATCTTCACTGACCTTGAGAGGATAAAAATCAACTGAATATGGAAAAACAAAAGATCCAGGATAGCCAAAACAACCCTGTACAATAAAGGAACTTCAGAAGGCATCACCACACCTGACTTCAAGCTCCACTATAGAGCTATTGTCCAGAATACAGCCTGGTATTGGCACAAAAATAGACAGGAAGACCAATGTAATTGAATCAAATATCCTGATATTAACGCACACACCTACGAACACCTGATTTTTGACAAAACAGCTAAAAGTATACAATGGGAGGAGGAAATCATTTTCAACAAATGGTGCTGGCACAACTGGATGACAGTGTGTAGAAGATTAGCAGATGGACCCATGTATCGCCCTGCACAAAACTCCATTCCAAATGAATTAAAGACCTTAACATAAATCCAGCCACACTGAACCTCTTAGAAGAGAAAGTGGGAGGTACCTTGAACAAATTGGTACAGAAGACCATTTCCTGAACATAACTCCAGTAGCGCAGACACTGATATTGACAATTAATAAGGGGAACCTCCTCAAACTGAGAAGCTTCTGTAAGGCAAAGGACACAGTTTACAAGACCAAGCAGCAGCCCACAGACTGGGAAAAGATCTTCACCAATCCTACATCTGTCAGAGGGTTGATCTCTAAAACACACAAAGAACTCAAGAAACTCATCACCAAAACACCAAATAACCCTATTAGAAAATGGGGTACAGAAATGAAGAGAATTCTCAATAGAGGAAATCAAAATGGCTGAAAGACACTTAACAAAGTGCTCAACATCCTTAGGTATCAGAGAAATGCAAATCAAAACAACTGTGGGATACCATCTTACTCCTGCCAGAATGGCTAAAATTAGAAACACCCATGACAGCTTATGCTAGAGAGGATGTGGAGAAAGGGGAACACTCCTCCTCTGCTGGTGGGAGTGCAAACTCGTACAGACATTTTGGAGACCAGTATGGCCGTTCCTCAGGAAAATGAGAATCAGTCCACCACAAGACCTGGCAATTCCACTCTTAGGCATATACCCAAATGATCTACTCCATGCAACAAAGACTTCTGTTCAACTATGTTCATAGCAGCTTTATTTGTAATAGCAAGAACCTGGAAGTAACCTAGATGCCCCTCAATTGAAGAATGGATAAAGAAGATGTGGCACATTTACACAATGGATACTACTCTGTGGGAGGAAAATGGAATCTTGAAATTCTCAGGCAAATGGATGGAACTTGAAGAAATCAGCCTATAATTCACACCTCCAGAGAAACTAGGATACTAAGGGGAATTCTAAGAGATTCATATAAGATTCCTCACAGTAAGGGAAAGGGACAAGATCTCATGATCATATCTTGAGGTGGGGGGAGCAGTGAGTGGAGAGGGGCCTAGGAGAAGGAGAAGGGGAGGAGAGGAAAGCTCGTAGGACTAGGAAGATTGAGTCAGGGGAGGAATAGACAAAGGAAAGCAAGACAGAGAGACAGACAGACAGACAGAGAAAGAGAGAGAGAGAGAGCAAGCATAAAAGAGGGAGCTATTATAGGTTTGAAAAGAAAATTGACTCTAGAGAAATGTCCAGAGACCTACAAGACTGACCCCAAATAACAGTTTGAGCAATAGTAGAAAGGCTACCATAAATGCTCTTCCCTGATACTGAGATCTACGACTAACTTACCCAGCATCATAGAGCCCTCATCTAGTAGTTGATGGAAACAGAAGCAAACACCCTCAGCTAAACACTGAGCAGAACTGGAAATCAGATGCAAAGAAAGAGGACAAGCCCAGGCTACAGAAACACACAGAGACAGCTTACCTGAACAAGGGGAGCTAATGGACCCCAGACTGATAGCTGGGAAACCAACATGGGACTGACTCAGATCCCCTGATCATGGATCTCAGTTAGAAGGCCTGGGCAGTTAAGGGACCTCTGACAATGGAACCAGGATGTATCCCTGGTGCACAAAAGAACTTTGGGAGCACATTCCCCATGGAGGGATACTCCCTTAACCTAGAGGCAGGATGGAGGGCCTAGTCCCTACTCCAAATGACTTGACAGAATTATATGACCCCTCCTGGAAGGCATCACCCTACCTGTGAAGTGTGTGTGTGGCGGGTTGGGATGGGAGGGTAGTCGGGCTGCATGGGAGGGTGGAAGAGAGGGAGGGAGGGATGGAGAGGGAACTGGTTTGATATGTAAAATAAGAAAAACAAATTTTAGAAAAGGTTACTTCTTTTACTATTGCCGGAAATCTAAAGGTATCAGGCAATAAGAAGCAGTTATAATGGCTCACATCTTGTATGGCACAATTATTTACATTTCCTAAAAATATTTTGAGTTCACATGGGCTGTAATAAAGAGGTTCCATTGTTTTCATTTGTGTGAGTGGTAATCCATAGAATACGAAGTAGACAGTTCTTTACTCTATATTACTCCACTAACAGATACACAGATGTCATGGAATTCATATAGACTTCTAATGTTTCCAAAGTGCCCAAGATTATCATTCTGTGGTATTATGTGGAGAGATATTTCTTGCTTATTTTCAGATAATCTTATGGGGAATTATATAGTTACTTTCCATATGGAGAATATTCTATCATTTTTCTCTTATTTCATTTTTTTATGCTAAGTAGGGGATGTAAGAAATTACACGAGGAATGTTTCTCGAATTGGAGCATGAACATTTCATAATCCCACTATAGACCCTTCCATTTTTGAGATTTATTTTTATAGTGTAACAATATAACACTGAGTAACTCTTGTGACAAATTTAATTTAGTTCATAATTTTATGGGGTTAACCATTTTTTTTCTTGCATTCATGCAACTATTATTGCTATAGGTGGGTGGTTCATCAAATAACAGCTTAACATAAAACAGAATAATTTCCAGTCATTTTATACTTTGAAGACATGAGTTGAACCCAGTACAGGCGACATTTAAATACTCTTCCAGTTAGAGGCCTCAGAAATGTAGCTTTGCTTGGGAACTATTAAGGAGACTAAGTCTCTGCTCTTCATTTGTCACCCTTATACGACATAGTAATTGGGACATCCCCAGGGACTTGAATAAATATTGTATTTGCATGTGTTTGGTGTTTGGATGAAAAGTACTGAAGGAAATTCAGGCATATGTGAAGTTACATTTGTGATTACAAAAAAAAGCCCACACTGCTGAATGCCATGCATTCTCTATCGGAACCATTTTCATGGCCATATTATAAAGTCAAGCAAAGTGTCCCTCAATATACCATAGAATCAGATACAATTATAACGTCTACTTTAAGATCCATTAAAGGAATTGTTATGTATCTTATATTGCTTGAACAATCATGATGGAAAATGTAATCTCAGATCTGTTTGGGGAAGGGATCCCAGAACCCAACAGAACTGGGTATAGGCTGAATCCTGGGTAAGGAGCATTTGCTTTCCATAAGGAAGAATGAGTCTACATGTTAGCAGAAATGATGGGAGTCTACTTTCACCAAAATTGAAGAACCTAACAGTGGACATAACAATACTGTAAAAGCAAATCTAAATAGTATCACTGTAAAGGAGATTCACTTTTGTGCCTGAAATATATTAGATTCAGTCCCAGACAAGCACCGTGGCCTTGGGCAGGTGGCCTAATACCATTATGCCTTGATTTCCTCTTTTAAATGTGGTAACCCCAATACACAGAACATCTATGATGTGGTTAGCACAGCATGCTATTATGTATTATGAAAACTTGTAGTTTTGTGTAGATTGAGGTTGATATCTGCATTCATATTATAACAAATGTTGGCTGGTTCCTTAGCTATTGTTCTTTTACTCTGACAAAATACCCTGACAGAAACTACTTAAGAGAGAAGAGATATATTTGATGAATAGTATATTGTGATTGGGCACCCAAGGTGCCAAAAGCGTGAATGAGCTACATTGCATTCAGATTCAAGAATCAAAGAGCATGACATTTATGCATGCAATGGAAGGCGGGAATCTTATTTTCTGGGGAAATTCTCAACATCTTGAATCTGTGACTCACCTCTGTGAAATGGAGGCTTCAGGTGTAGAAATTCAAGGTCACTTTTAGTTACATAGTGAGTCTGAGATAAATCTGGGATCATGAGATGCGTGTATGTCTGTGTGTCTTTTATGCGTGGGGTGACTTGGATAGCTAGGGCTGGAAGCAAATATTCTTTATACATGCAAGAAGTTAAGTGTGTATGGTATAAACAGTAAGAGTCTACAAAAGTTGGATGCAAAATTGCTTTTACTTCGCTGTCATCTGCAGATTATTAAATAAAAGTCTTCAGGCCACAAATGTACGTGGAAGGAACATGTAGAAGGAGAGACACACTAGTGTCATTTACTAATAATTGCAAGAAGGACCCAGAATTGCATAACTCAAGAGTGACAGAATATAAATAGAATACATTCAGTCTTACTTAGTAGTGTCTTCTGTTGAGGTTAAATATGTTAAACTGAGTAGATTGGGTAAATTTTAAGAAAATTGAAGTAATAAATCAGTACTTTGCTATTACAAAGGATCTCAGCCTCCTGGATCCTTTACATTGCGCCCCTAAAGGGAGATGCGTTAGAGAGATGGAGAGCTATTTGCATAGGATTTTACAGAAACATGAAGATTTTAGAACCGTTTCCAGGGCATATGAAAATGGTTTACAAAGAAAATGAGCAAGATGTGGCAAATTATAGCTTAGGATGTTTGATTCATAAAGGAAATGATTTCATAGAAGTTCTGTGTGGTCAGAAGTACTGACTAATAAAAACAGGTTATGGCACAGTTGACAATTCTTTTATTTCCCATGCACAGATATATCTGAGATATTTTGGAAGAACCTATTAAAATATATTTATATATATATTACCTTTGTGTACAGGCAGCAGTAGGACTGAGTGGGGTAAAACCTGATTATGACCTTAGCCCCATCCAAAACTGAAGACTAATAAGACTGTCAAAATGAAAGAAAAAGGGGGGTATACAAATGGATTTTTAGCTTTAAATCTGAGTTGATTTTGACATGCTGATGGTAAAGTGGCTGAAGACATCAGAGCAAAAATAAATATGCTAAGTCTTAGAGTTATATTAATGAGGCCTTCCTTGTTAAGGAAGAGAATGAACTGAGTCTAATATTGGTCGTGTTAAGTAAATTGCAAATTTAAATTAAGTTTTATATGGAAAAAGCCCCAAAGAACTAGTTTCTAATCAGGCAGACACATTTTATTCTTCCTGACATTTGAACATTTGCTGATTGTTTACTTCTGTTCCTGAAACAGAAGTAATTACAAAAGTAATTTATGTCCATTCATAAGCCCATTTGTGTGCAGGATAAATTAAGGTCATTGTGACACACTGATGATTAACTTCACGTTTCAAGATCTGCTCTTCTCAGTAATCTTACTTGATTCTTCATCAGCATGTTTAGAAATGAAGACAATGTTAATGTACGGGTACATTATTATGCATATATGTATGTCAAAGGGCTGCATTCATAAAACTAAGAAAGGGGCCGTGAGAGGGAAAAGATCTTAAGACGGGAACCAGAGAGGTGTGAGAGAGAAATGGACTGCACGTGACGTGAAGACAGAAGGGTTGCCTTTGGAGGTGGGAGGGAACATCAAGAGGGAGGAAGGGAAAAGAGGGGTGAATTTTGGGGAGAGAGAGTGAATAATACATTCCACAACAAAACACATTATTTTAAAAGGTTGTAGCATGCCTTATAGAGCTGTGCCAAATGGAAAAAATATGTGTGATGATTTTTAGAGGTATTTTCCCCCTGTATTTATTTTATTGAGAGTATTTTTTATGCAATATGATTATGGTTTTCCTCCCCCAACTCCTCCGAGGTCCTTTCCACCTCCCTCCCCATAAAGATCCACATCCTTTCTGTCTCTCATTAGGAGACAAACACGTATCTAAGTATTAATAATAATATGGAATAAGATATACCCAAAAGACACAAGATTGGAATTTTGCAGAACTTCTCTGTATAACACAAATGATGTGGTCGCTGGATTTAGTAGATGCGTTTAAACCCCTCGTGACAGGTCATAGTGATGAAATATTAACTAGTAAACACTGAAGAGTGTGGATCTCCTGCAAGATATCAAAATGTAAATATTTATTGTATTTTCTTTACTAATAGTACCAAGAAAAATTATTGTGATAAAATATCAATCTAGAATGAATTAATCATAAACCAGCTTCCATTAGGAATACAATATGAGAAAAGCGGAGATATTTAATTCATAAAAAGGGAAAAAGGTGTGGCATATGTCATAACAATTCCATTAAAAATAATTTCACCTCGATTGTAAATATATTTCACTTGCTATTTTCGCAAAGTGAAACGGTATAATTAATTAGTTTCCTAAGAGTAGATATCTCTATATTGTGTTATTAAAAGTTAAAAGAGATTATTTTTTTCCTTTCTAAGACTGATTTTATCCCCTTTGTCTGTATGTATATGATATCTGTATGTATGTTTGCTTGTGCCTAATTACATTTACTTGAGCAACCCAGGGCAAACCAGTACATGCAATCAATTGGACATCAGTAAAACAACACTAATCAAAGTCTTGAACCTTTTCCCTCACCTCCATAATTATTTTGGCAACCCACAAATGGTAATGTATGGGGAAAATAAATAGTGACAACTTTAAAAATGTTTTTCCAAGGAATTAATATGGCCAGGTGTTGGTGGTGGTGCATGCCTTTAATCCCAGCATTCGGGAGGCAGGCAGATCTCTGTGAGCTTGAGACCAGCCTGGTCTAGAAGAGCTAGTTCCAGGACAGCCTCCCAAGCCACAGAGAAACCCTGTCTCAAAAAACCAAGTAAATAAATAAATAAATAAATAAATAAGACTTAATTTGTATCAAAGCTGGTGAAGTTCCCTATACCATATTTGATGGAACATTATAGATGAAAATATGGTGGGTGTCTGAAGTTCCAATTATCAAATTGCAATTTAATACAAATTGTCATATATGTTAAAAACCCACCTTTAGTATTTTCTGGTATTAAAATTTCCCTGGTATAACAAGGGTCAAGAATAATAAGAAAACTTCATTCTCTAAAATTGTTGCTTAATGTGTAGACTTCTTATGATGCTTGAACCACAGCCTGTAGCAATAAAACAATACAAGGAAAATAAAGAGATATAAATAAAAAGAGACGTCAAATCAGTTCTATCTGTAGCAATATAGTCTGCATAATAGATTCCAATAATTCTACCAGAAAGCTCCTAGAACTGATCAATAATTCCAGTGAAGTGACAGGAAAGAAAATCAACTTAGAAAACTAGTAATCTTTCAATGGACCAGTAACAACACACTGAGAAAGACTGTAGAAATATTACCATTCCCAATAGCTTGATAGGTTTTCTGTTTTGTTTTGTTTTGTTTTAAATTGGAAACTTTAATCTCTGCATAAGAAATGGAGAAGACACCAGAAAGCAGAAAGACTCCCCATGCTCATGATTTGGGATAATTAATATTGTGAAAGGCCATCTTAACCATAGGCAGTCTATAGACCCAATGCAATTCCAATCAAAATTTCGATGGCGTTCTACACAGAAACAGAAATAACAGGAATATGTATGTGATAATATTACATATTATGTATCTTTTATTCACTGCTGCTCTTGTGTTTATGGGTGTCTTCTTGAGTGACCATTTTAAAGGTCTGGTTCCTGGAGAAGAGTGGTTTCTGGCTTTGTTAGGAGCCTTATT
Source organism: Phodopus roborovskii (assembly GCF_943737965.1). Taxonomy (NCBI): domain Eukaryota; kingdom Metazoa; phylum Chordata; class Mammalia; order Rodentia; family Cricetidae; genus Phodopus; species Phodopus roborovskii. Next base: position 4,882,692 of record NW_026126415.1, read on the forward strand.
TGTCATTTTGGGGGTCCTGTTAAGCAACCATATTGCTGAGATTTCACTGGTGCAGCCTTGCTTTCGTTTCTGGAAAATACTATCACAGAGCAGATGTATTGGATTCTGGATCTTAAATCCCTCCCCTACGATTTTCCCCAGGCTTTATGTGCAGAGGTCGTGTTTTAGCTGTATCACTTGGGAATGGGCACTCAAATGTGTCCTCTGTGCTTTGACCAGTGTGTATTTCTGTACTAGATTCCATATGCTGCCAAGGAAGTTTCTTTGTTAGCGGCGACAGCTGTGCTTATTTGTGGGTATGAGTGCTCAGAATAAAGTTAGAAATTACACTGGTTTAGAAAATAGGCAGTAGTAGGCTTTTCTCTAGTTTCCATGACCTCACAAGCCATGGACAGCAGGCCACGTTTACCTTACTAGGCATGCATTTCCTCCCACTGAACAGACCTTTAATCTAAGTAGAGAGTTGTTGTGTTCTCCCGAGGAGAAAGTACCACTATCACACCTTTCAGGAATCTTCCTGTTCTGGTTATGGAGTTTTGTAGCTTTTACAATTAGTTACAACTATTGATTGCTTTTTTTCCCCCAATGGTAGTATCTGTAGCTTCTTCCCATACAATCTGACTCAGTCCTCAGAGAGGAAAATTCCAAGTCAGTCCCAGCCACATTCCTCCAAGCCTTCTGTCTAAAATGTGCTGTGTCTTCAGGAGTAGCCTCTTGAGTTTTCTATTCCTGAAATTAATTTTAAAGAAATAGCTGATAGTTGAGAGGGCGAATAGATAATTTTTTTTTTCAGTTCATCCATTGTTCTCTTCCTTCAGACTCAGATCCTGCCAGAATTCCTGGTTTTTCTTTTCTTTTTCCTCTATTTACAACAGGAAGATCAAATAAACAAATGTAAGTTAAACAGAAATTAGCTGTATCTGTGAAATTCTTCACACTGGTTTCAAATTCCTCTGTATAAAAATTCACATGAGAACTTAACTCATTGTCAATCTGTTTCAATAGTAATGTGGTAATCAAGCAATTACAGAATTTAGAAATGTCTCTCTAAAGCAATCAAATGACTTAAAAATTCGAGACAATTTTAATCAACAGATTCATGGGAAATGTTTTATTTCTTCAAGAAGAAAAAAATTTGATTTATGTTATTATGGTGATGTTGCTGAAAAATGAGCAACTATTTACTATGGAGAATCCATTCAATTCCTAGGATTTCTCAAAGTTAACATGCCTTGTCTATTTCATTTTCATGTTATGTTACCAGTTTCTGAGAAACATCTAGTAAGTAAAATTAATCAATATTTAGAACTTACTAGGATCATGGTTGTAGTCAACATTCAGCATGAATCATGGAATTTGAAGTTCAATATTTATATTCTAAACATTATGGAATAAGGAATTCTTTATTAATTATTCAGTATGTGGCATCACTTTTATGTCAAAGATAAGTAAAAATTGTATAGATTAAAAATATTGTAAGAAAGTTGTTATTCACTTTTAACTGAGTAGTGTCCATGGTGTTCACCATAATATTTTGCAAATTATTGCAAATGCATATAAATGTAACACTCCCACACCACAGGCCAAATTTAGCTATTTATTTGCATAATGTTGTGTTGTACTCAATGCTCTATCTATCTATCTACCTACCTACCTACCTACGCTCCACTCCACACTCTATTGATTTAACTTTTGAGAAACCATTTTCAGACTGTCTGATACAGTAGAAAAATCAATTAATAAAATGTCTTGCTCTCCTAACTGTTTTCCTTCAGAAAATAAAACAGAGATCTATAAAAAAAAAAAAAAAAAAAAAAAAAAAAAAAAGCTAATGTCAGGTGACATAAATCCTATTAAGAAATTGGGAGCAGGAAAGCAGAATACTGTGACTTGGTTCAAAACACAGAAGAGTTTTTCCATGCCTGTCTGAAGTTAGCAGTGAGTAGAGAATACAAGGAAATGAAGGCAGAAGCTATTTGTATTTTTTTAAAAAAAATGTAGTCTAGGAGGCAATCACAGAAGCTGCGATGTTGGATAGTATGGCTTAAGTGGGAAAATTACATTGGGAAGACAATCAGCATCTAATCAAATCAAAAATAAGTCTGTAAACATAAAATGGCTTGAAATTCGGTTTAGTATGGAGAGACAGAAGAAATCTGGTTACCTTGGATGTGGAAACTGCTCCCAGGGCCAAGTGCGGAAATACAGTGCCATTTTCTTATTTCACAGAAAGAGAGACGTCGTCAGGTACCGAGGTTCTAGACTATGAGGACATGTCTAAGTCAGTCCGTAAGAGTCATTAGTTCAACGGAGCAGCATAACAACTTGCAGTATTGAATAAAATCATGAAGCATCTTGACAGAACAGCACAGCATCTGTGAAGGCTTGAATTGAACTACTCCATCCATCAATGGAGAAAGAAGCCCATTTCTCCCCAGGGAAAGCAAGGTCATCAGTGTCCTACATGAATAGCTCAGATGTGTATGAATACATATGAGGTTTATTTTCTGAAGTTGATAGGTGGTTACACAAAGGACATGAATTTCTATGATCATGAATATGAGGGATGCTAAGGACTTTTAAGATCATAATTACTTAACATGTCTTGCATTATTATACTGAGGAGGGAGAATGTAAGACACACTGAGTGTCTTACTTAGTGCACGGTTGGTACTGTCTTACAATCCTAAGGGATTCCAGGTCCATCACCTCTTGCTAATTGCTATTCCATAAGGTTATTAGGATGCCCTGGAGTGTCAGGATCAGTGAAGAGAATCCAGGACAGATACTTGGTTTCTGGAAGTCTTGGAACATTAGTGAAACTGGAGCGTCTTTAAATTTATGTAACTTCTATCCCTATTTGAAGAAATCTTTATTATGTTCCGAATTGAAGCTGTTTCTTTGTATGTAAGCATGTTTATGAGTGTGTACTTGAATGTGTGTGTGCACCCACATGTGTATGTACATGCGTATGTATGGCTTTACTAGAGATCATTTTCTTCTTACAATTCTGTTAGTCTCTTTCTAAGACATCTCATGAAAATTCCTTCTTAAAGTATTCAGTTGATTTATGTTTATAAAAATTGCATTATTAGTAATCTGCTTTAAAATGCTAGTGCAATTTTAAAATAATATTATTCTGGTTATCTGAATGCCTTTGCATTTCAAACCTGAATCAAATCTTCAGTGTTTCTGATCTGTTTGCTCCTTTTTCATGACACTGAAGAGTAGATTAACTCTATGAAAATAGAGGAAAGGCTCAAATTGGAGGAAGAGACCTTTTCATTTAATTTATCTTAATTGTATATGGTCAAAATACAATAATATTTTTAAATGTTTCCTTTGTACTTACACATTTATGATATCACAGATTTTTAGTCACTGCAACAACAACAACAACAACAACAACATTCCTAGAAAATAGCCCTAACATTTAGCCCAATTACATTTCCCAATATTTGCATGTCTTTCTTTGATCTTTGTTTAACTGGCTGTTCTCTACAGGCATATGTATGTGTAACTGAAATTGAAAGAGATTTTTTTTTCAAGTATTAGAAGTTGACTGTCCCAAGAAGACAATACAAATAATTAAACTCTTACAAAAGTATTTTTGTTACTTCCCAGTCCCATTTTAATGAACTAGTCATAATATGAAACATGAAAAATCCATTTATTCAAAGCATAATTATGAGACAAGGACGTAAATAGATTGACAACTGAAATGTACCTTCCTGTTGCACAAGAGTTACAGATTCTTTTCAACAAAAGAAACATATCCAAAGGCAATCAAGGAACGCTCAGAAGACTGCAAAATTTTCTCATAGTCTTTCTTCTCATCAAGTATTTGACAACAGCGACTTCTTTTAGCACTGATTATAATGTCAGCATACACTTCAAATGCGTATTATTTTTGTTGCCGCTGCTATGGGAAACATATCCCTCACTAAAAGCTAAACTGAATGTTCTCCTTTAATGTGTGGGCTTGCTAATTATTAAGAATCCCACAGTGCACATAGTTAATATCACTCAGTACAAATGGTGCAATGAAGCAGACACATTAATTCCATGATTCATAGTCAAAATCTGAGGCGTTATTGTCTGTCTAATCAATTGTGCCTCTTCTATCAGCTTTAATCCAAACCCAGAATGTTATTCCAAAAATCAACAGTGGGTGTGATGTGTGTGTTCTTTACCAGCGCAGAATCCATCCCTCAGTGTCTCTGCTTCTTGGTACCAATGTCATTCTGCAAACTTCTCCCATGAGGCGCTAGGATTAGTCTGTGTTGTTAGTTAAGTAGGGAAGTGATGCCACACTGAGATCAGGGTCACCTTTTGTCTTGAGTCCTTTCTGGGGTCCTCTTTTTCAGTGGTGCTGACAGCCCCACCTCTGTGGAGTGCTGTACTGGATTAGCCTTCCCTTAGTGACTCTTTAATCCTATTAATAAGACTTCTCCTTTGTAGACTCAGGATTGCAGTAACTAGGCAAGTATTAACCCAGAATTAAAAAGTCTACCAAAATGTGATCAATTAAAGAGCCAAATACTTAAAGAGCCAGGTCATCTCTACAAAGTGGCACTGGAGTTCCCTTTCTTCAAGTTCCATTTCTCCAAGTCCCTCCTTCCAAGGCCTGCTGATGGCCCCAGGGACACAGTGTGACAAGTCAAAGGCTCTAAGGCTGCCCACAGGTTCTGTATTTATAATATTCTAAAATTACCCAGGAGAAGCCACTTAATAAAATGTAAATGCTTCTTCCCACAGCAAATTGGATGAAGTTGTTTTCTTCTGTTCCTCTCATTAATTCATAATAACTTATCAGCTCAGGAATAAAATTATCACTATTCCATTTTATTGGCTGTCTCTATAAGAAGACGTGCAAAATTTAGTAGGTTTACCCAGTGTAAGAAGTAAGCAAATATATTCTATTTGTGATAGTTAATATGGTCAGCAGTTTCCAGAGTCACTCATTAGAAATGCCGCTGGGCATACCTCTGAGGGATTTTTTAGATCAAAGAACTTTAACCAGTGAGCCTAAGGAATGGTTTTCTTGGTTATAAAAACTGAGTGTGAAGATTTACATTGGCCGTGGGCAGCAACTTGCAGCATAGACTCAAATGCAAGGTGGTCCTACGGAAAAGCTTTTGGCTGGCCTGCTTATCACACCTTGTTCTTAAGTTCTCTGTTCATTGCTGCAATCTTCCCTTCACATGAGGACCCTGCCATTTTGACTTTGAAATATGAACTGAGGATCAGCGGCTTTCTAGGGATCCCGCAGGACTTTAGCTCCAGACTGGCACTGTGAAGGCATAAGCATCCTGGACTGAATTATAGGTCCACAGCCTCATGGAAATAGACATTTTGGAATACCCGTTCCAAATCATCCAAGCCACTCTAATGTATCCCCCCCCTTTTTTTTTCTTTTGATAACTTTTTAAAATTTAAATTTGAAACAAGCTTGTTTTACATGTCAGTCCCAGTTCCCGCACCCTCCTTTGCTTCCTGTCCCACCCACTAACCCCCATCCCATCCCCTTTCTACTCCCCAGGGAGGGTGAGGCCTTCCATTGGGGAGTCTTCAAAGTCTGTCATAACATTCATATACTAGGGATAAATACTGATCCATTACTAGAGGCCCCATAGACTACCCAGTCCTTCTAACTAACACTATATTTGGGGAGGTCTGGGTCAGTGCTATGCTGGTTTTCCAGCTATCACCCTGGAGTCCATGAGCTCCCGCTTGTTCAGGTCAGCTGATTCTGTGGGTTTCTCAGCCTGGTCTTGACCCCTTTGCTCATCACTCCTCCCTCTCTGCAACTGGATTCCAGGAGTTCGGCTCAGCGTTTAGCTGTGGCTGTCTGCTTTCCCTTTTAAAATATATGAATTAATCCCTCTTTTATCTCCAGAGAACCCTAAAAACAATATTTCACAGTTGTTAAAAAACAAAACAAAACCAAACAAAACAAAAAACAAACAAACAACAACGGGCCTTTCTCTCTTCCTTTGGTAACAGATGTTTGAGCTGAGAGGAACATCTGGAACATCACTGTAGTCAATTGAGTTTAGATAAGGAATTTTTGTTGGCTGTCTGTGTTCGGCCTGAGGCTAACTGGACAGATGCAAAGCAGCTCTGAGGACTCTACTGCCAGCATGAAGTAAAAACTGCGGGGAACGAGGAGATTGGCGCCATAAGGCATCTTTCCCACCAACAGTCACAGAAGCCATAGAGCAGATTGCCACCGGCACTGTGGGTGCATCGTGAAGTTCCGCATTTATGTCTATGTCAGTTAAATATTTGTAAACACAGAGAAAAACGGAAGCTTCAAGGATTTTTCTAGCACAGAGAAGTTCAGAAAATTCAGATAAAATCTCCTGGGAGTGGGTCTGAAACTGATATATCAGTATTTCATTTATTGAAGAGTCTCTTCAGAAACATGTTATAATAATCAGTTAATTTAGTGGGTTTTGGTTTAAATTAATATATCTTGTATTCTAAGAAAATTAAATTATCTTATGAAAATTGGCTTTAAGTGCTTAGTACGCATTTAGCCCTTAACTTTGGTACCACAGCAATCAAGACAGATGCACTTGTTAATTAAATATTTCATAGGATTTGTAATGATTTCATATCTTCACAGTATTATTAAGTAGTGTTACTGCCACCCTACGGAATTTGAAATCTAAAAGTTTCAAGTTCCTGAAAATACATCTTAACTTAAATTTAATATAATATTTGGTAATATACTATTTTAAATATTCTATGTGAATTGCTTATTTCTTACTACAATAAAGGTACTTATGATTTTGAGGACTGGGCAGTCTATGGGGCCTCTGGTTGTGGATCAGTATTTATCCCTAGTGTACGAATGGACTTTGGGAGCCCATTCCACAAAGAGGGATACTCCCTCAGCCTAGACACATGGGAGAGGGCCTGGACCCTGCTCCAAATGATATGAAGGACTTTGAGGATTCCTCCATGGAAGGCCTCACCCTCCCTGGGGGGGGGGGGAGATAGGGGATGGGAAGGGGGCTAGGAGGGGGCAGGGGAGGAGGGGAGAAAGAGGGAAGTGGGATTAACATGTAAAACAAGCTTGTTGCAAATTTAACTAAAAAATAAATAAAAATTAAATAAAAGAGAGACTAAACACTTTGGCTTTTTCCCCTAGACCACAATAATAACAACCCTGCCTTTTTATATTATATAGTACATACTGGGTAGGAAGATGAAAGGAAAAACTAGAGTCAAGAAAAAGTTAAGTGAGCTAAAATTCTAGAACTTGTTCTATAATAAATAGTAGGTCAAGAACATCCAGTGATGGAGACTGAATTGGCCTGTATAAAACTTTATAACTCCTAGATATTAGAAATAAACTTTCTCTTCGTCACAATTCCTGCATCATCGTTTTCTCCAACACACTCTTATGAAACAAACAAACCAACAAAAACAATGTCCCCATTGCTTCTTTAAACCACATTGTGTTTCCATAAAAAGTCTAGAATTTGAGGGCACTGATTCCTTCCATGTCCTCTGGCTGCACTCACTTGATGGCTGTCCTCGAACTCACAGAGATCCACCCGCCTCAGCCTCCCAAGTGCTAGGATTAAAGGTGTGTGCTGACAACACCCTACTATGTGTGCTCACTGTTTTTCAGACAAACATCCTATTCCCATTCCTCACATTAACCTCCTCCTGGTTACTCTCTGAAATACAGAAATGTCTGCTTCATTTCCTGAATCCAGGTTCTGTAGAAGTAAACACAATACTTTAAATGTGGTCCAACCCAAATAAAGTGGAAAATCAATCAGTATTGCCTGCCACAGTTTTGCTATGTGTCTTTATTACTGCTAATAAACCCTTTGGGTAAGTTGTTTCTTATCTAAATCCCATTCTCGAGTCATCATTTCTACCCCTTCCTTATTAGTAATCTCACATCTTTCCGGTTGCTTCCCTTACCCTATGCTGCTTATATCCTTTTACAGGAAGTAATTAGTTTTTGTTTTATGTTTTGTTTTTCACACCCAGTGCCATGCATGGGAAATCTCCTTTCAACGGGTTGGTTAGGGTAGTGGAAAAGACTTACAAATAATACAGGCCCTTTCCCCCACTCTTGATTGCCTCCCAGACTTGTAAGTAAGACCCCAATGCTGAACATGCCTCACACTTCCCACAAAGGCCTTAAGAGAAATCCAGCTGCATCTGACCTGGAAGCCTCCTTTGTATGAATTAGCTTCCAAATACGATTAGTTGCTCTGCAAGGATCAAAGGAGAAAAGCAATCGATAGTCCCAACCCAGACAGCCTTAAATCCTAAGAGTCACAACAATGGCCACCCAGGAAAGATAGCCTCACAGGGATAATAAATAAAGCACAAGGCCCCTCCTCTCGATGAAAAACTACAGCGGGTTAATAGCTACTGAGAGATAGCTGGTCCTTTCTTCAGAAAAGCCTTCTCCTAAGTCATCCAATCCAAAGTAGACAGATGTATATATGTGTAGAAGTAGCATAAAAAAAAGAACTCAGCAAGCCCTGTTCGTATATTTTAGGGTATACTGGTGCATGTGCATGTGTGTGGTGCACGTGTGTGTATGTGTGAGTGTGTGCACATGCATGTGTACGTATCTGTGACAGTAACTTAAAGAAATAGGTCATGAATTTGAGAAGGAGTTGGGGTATGACATTGGAGGAGTTGGATGCGGAGGAGACTATATACAAATATAGTCTCAAATGTAATGTTCTCAAAAATTACTTAAAAGAACTAAAACAGAAATAATAGACTCTTCTTTAAAGGATGCTTAAAATTTGTCATTGGGAATTTTTAATTATCAGATTCTAAGTCTGCAAAATCTTACATAACACTTTTTTTTTCTGTACTGAGCTCTAAGCAATTGATCACCTTTGAAATATTTCAAATGGCTAGGCTAGTTTGTTTCTTTCCGACTAACAGATAGTTGTGGTTTACGGTCAGTATATTTTGTCAAAACAATTAATAACGTGAAGTTGGCTAATCCTCTTCTGCAATGTAAAACTTGAATGTTTTATTAATAAATTCCTCCAGTGTTCCTTGTGCATGTTTGCCTAAAAAAAAAAAACTTTTTCATAGCCGTTTCCTATATGCAATTTTACCCAAAATTTAATTATATTTTAGTAAGACTTTTTTTTTTTTTAAACAGAGGAAGTTAGAAAAAAATACTAGGTTTTAAATATATGCATAGCACATTACTGAAAATATTTTAAGGATTTTCCTCACTCACCCCCATCATGGCTGTACCACTTAGCTTTCCCTCTACACATACATGTGAATTCCTCCTCATCTACAATCTCTTCAGCGTTCTCCATTTTTGTTTTCTTGATGTTAATTATCTGGTTTTTGCAACACAAAGTTCCAGAGCAGTTTTCAAATTCATAGCCCTAATGACCAAGGATGCCCATTGAGTTTGTCTTCAAGTAGTTTCAAATCTTTTGTACTCTGTCTTTTAGAACTGCATATTGTGTTAATTAATCCATTAACCTATTTATCAGTTGGATAATTTGGGAGTTTAGAGTGATTTATTTTTTGTAGTTCTTCATATTTTTTTTCATGTATTGTATGCAAAGTTAGTTAGCTATGTAGGGTGTTTTCATTATTAATTTTTTACATGAATTTATTATACTTTATGTCTGTGGGTGTTATGCCATTTTGAGTGTATGTATACTACATACATGCCTGACACCTGTGGAAATCAGAAGGCATTGGATCCCCTGTACTGGAGTTATGAATGATTGTTTGCCATTGTGAGGGTGATGAGAATTGAACCTAGGCCCTCAGGGAGAACAAGTGCTCTTAGCCCCCAAGCCTCCTCCCTTTATTCCTTCTTTCCTTCCTCTTTCTTTCCTTCTTCCTTCCTTCCTGCCTTTTCTTTTCCTTTTCTTTCTTTCTTTCCTTTATTTTTTCCTGCTCCATGAACAGCATTATGATTTAGTAACACATTTGTCAATGCTTGTCATTTTCCCCTGTACTATAGGAGACCTTTTCCGGAAACCCTTGCCTGTGTCTATAATTTGAAGTGTATTACACTTATGTATTCTTCTAGCATTTTAATGTTTTTAGAGTGCCATGTTTTATATTTGAACCCCTTTAAAGTGATAATTACACTGGGTTAGAAATGTGCACCTACTTCATTCTCCTATGTGTAGAAACAATTTCCACCATTATTTTTTGAAAAGGCTATCCTTTTATATCATGTATGTTTTCCACACCTTCATCAAAAGTTATATGGGTTAGTTTTAATCATACAATGCTTTGTGTGTTTGAATTTGGTCATTCAACCATCATCAATTTGGTCATTATCCTTACATTTGGCATATGCTTAGTCTTGCAAACACAATGGAAAATCAAAGGATTACTTTCTGATTTACTTTCTCTTAAGGAAAGAAAAAAACAAACACTCTGAACAGTATGTTTTCTGAGCTTTTCACCTTCAGGAAAACACATAAAAATATGCACAATCTGCCAGGATTGCTGAAGAAAAGGAGAAAGTGAAATAACAATGAATATCTATGTGTCAGTGAGGGGGGGCAAGAGGTTGTCTAGACAACCTCTTGCTATTTTTTAGAGGAGTCAACAAATTGCTGTGGCGATGCCATTGTGTATAGTTACTTGCTACCTATAAAATGAGAATCAGATAGATATTGAAGTTCCCCTCTTTTCCTTTTGCTAATTATCTGCTATCATTTTCGTTTTATATATGGAACTTCTGGCTTTATAATTTTAGAATTTTAGCTCACATTACTATTTGTAGACTGTACTCTGTCTTTATTCCAAAATATCGCATGTTGTGGGCTGCCCTACATCATGACGTATTGGAGTTACCCGTATTACCCCTTCTCACATCTCGTTCATTTCCCCATAATCCTTGCAGGTCTCAAGCTCAGAGTCTTCCCTGCTGTGTTCACAAATAATTCTATTACATTGTACTTATAAATTTAATGTTTATAATCAGATGTACCTAAAGCTCATCTCTATCAATGGTCCAACTGTTGCTATACCAATAGCCACTCCCCTCAGATGCTCTCACCATCTGGTCTACATTCCCACCCAATCTCAGCCTCAACCACCCCACCCTCTCCTCCTACATTATAAACATTCTACATCACCTGATCTAAATCCAGTAATAATCAGAGCCCGCTGGGAAGTGTAGCCACCTGACTGGCCATGCCTTCTCCCAGTTTATGTCCTCACGCACCCTCTGCCACACGAAGAGACCGTCACAAGAGCCATCAGCCTCTGCTGTGGTTTCCACCGATGGCATGTACTCTTTTTGTTTGATCGCCGAGAAACGTGATTGGTTTTATTTTCATGCCGCTACATTTTATACCGACTTGTATAGTAATCTATAGCGCAAATGGATTCGGAAACAAACTCTTGAGATTGTAACTGATTTCTTTTACTTGCAAATTCTGGGGTGTTTTAATGTTAATTAACACGTTTGAGAATGAGTGCCATCGTAAACAAATACATTCCGTGCCATTTAATATTATTGTAAAGGTTAGATGAGTGAGTACATGCAGCTCTTAAACCAGCTGATTAGCTCCTACTCTTTCCTCACAAATTCTTGGATGTTATTTTTATGCTGTTCCCATCGATGTACAGCATTGTATGCACCCTTTTCTTTTCTTTTCCTTTTAAATTTTATTTGTGGTGTGTGTGTGTGTGTGTGTGTGTGTGTGTGTGTGTGTGTGTGTGTGTGTTAGTCCGCTTGGCTGCAGATGAACTATGAGGTATCAGATATCCTGGAACTGAAGTGAAGGGTGCTGTAAGGTAAGGAGCCTGACATAATAGGTACTGCAGAATTCTGCAAACACAGCAAGAGCTTTTAACTGAGCCATCACCACAGCTGCCCCCCACCACCACGTTTTCTCAATCCCTTACTCTTTTTCCTCTCCTCTTCCCAGACTATCATCAAATATTATATTACATTTTGTTTAACATGTACTTTTCAGGAACTTGAAGCTTTTAAATTTCAAATTTAATTTTCAAATGCTGCGGGGTGGCAATAGCATTATTTAATAATAGTTTGAAGATATTAAAACATTATGCTTCACATAAAATATTAAATTAACAAGTGCATTTGTCTTTATTGCTGTGGTACCAAAGTTAAAGGCTAAATGTGTATATGAATTACTTACTGAGCACTTAAATGTAAATTTTACCGACATAATTTTTAAGATTTTATGAAACTACAAAGTAAAGTGTTTTTAATATTTTTAACAAGGTGATTTTACGTTGCATCAGTTTAGCACTGACGTAAGGATGAAGTACCACGTTAGCAAAAAGATTCTATGTGACATTACGAATGATTTAAAATTTACATAAAAGTAAACGTAACATTTTTAGCATCTAGAGCAGAAAATTCAAAGCTAACTCCATTTTCAAAGTGTAACTTGTAGAATGTCCCTTTTTCCACAGTGAGAATACACAGAATAAGCTTTTCACAGTATTGACCAGGGATGCTTCCACAAGGCAGAGGCTTTGCTTTTATTGTCTCTCTTAGCCTCGTCAGTGGATCCCCAGATATTATCATAATACCAGGAAGGAAAGATGATTGAGAGAGGAAGAATCAGTTTTCTTCAAGGACAAGCCCCCTGAATGGTTATTCAGTCCTAAATGTTAGGTAAGTCATATTGAGCAATACTAAATGTACCCAGTAGGTTATACATACATGCATACAAGCATGCATACATACATACGTGAATACAAATACACAATAAATAAAGACGAGCTCATAAAATTTGGAGGTGGTAGGGGACATGTGAAGGAATCAGAGTGATAGGAATTATATAAATCCAGTACTAATGCACGCACAACATTCTCAGAAAGCTGCACAATTTTCATCATTTAAAGAAAAATGGGTGATAGCAATCCAGTGAGAGAAAGTGGGCTACGGAATGTAGCACACGTGGCGTCGAGACAAGATTTCTCTCCCTGTCACACTCCAGATTGGCCCTCTTTCCCCACTGATTTTGCTAGCTAAAGATGCAGTGTTCTCTTCCAGGCAGTGCCCTGAAATTTTGAAAACAGACTGTAATCGTAGAACTACCTAGATACAGTCAGACTCAAGTAAGGTCTTTTCTCAAAGCCAAATGGTCCACGGACCTGAGATACTGACTTGAACATTACTTGACACAGTAACAATGCCATGAGGAACTGCGTCATAACTTCAGCCAGGTAGCTTTATAAATATTTGTTAATTAAAATCCCCCTCTGGAGAGTGGATGGGGGAGTGGGGAGAGCAGGATGGAGAACTGTGGCTGGTATGTAAAGCAAAGAAAATCATTTTTTTAAATAAAAAAAAAAAGTTGTACCAATGAATACTTAAATGGGAATAAATACTTCCTGAGTTTATGTAGAAAAATCCACTATTACATTATTTGCAAGCATTTTATACTCATGATTGGTTGTTAATAGTTTATCAACCGCTATGGTAAATAAAAACATATGCAAAATAGCCAATTATTAAGAATAACCTTTCATATACATAAATATGTCTTAGAAACTATTACATCGTCCAACACCATAATTGAACAATATTACAATATTTAGTTAAATTGCAAGTGGTAATTTTTCATTTGGAATTATACTAATATTTATACCGTGGTCAAAAATAATTAAATAACTTGTTGCTATATAGTTACTTTTTAGATAAGCCATGAATGTTATGGTAAAACACTAAATTTTGAGAACTATTTATGCACTTCAGAGAGGAAAAATAATTTCACTAAACATAAAAATGTAGTTGTTTCTTACTTAAAAACAAACTAAATCTTGAGGCACAAAACAATAATAAAACAACAAAAGATATGCCAAAGAATTAGATTCTTTGAACAGACAGTATTTTTGAATGCTTTGTTTTTGAAATTTAAGCACAGACTCTTGTGATGTATTCAGCTCTGGCTATCATGGTATCTTAGTAACAGGCAGCTGCAAAATGCACCTGAGGAAGCAAACAAAGGCTGACCAGCACTAGCTAGCTCTGAGTCACTCTTAGAGGAGGGTACCACACAAGAGAATTTAACCCCTTCTTACCTGCAAAACAGCAAGACTGGTCCTACATGCTTTCCTCATGATTCACTCAGTACTCATCTAAATCACTGTGATCATTCTATTCATAGAAAGCAAATATACATTTCATATATTTTGAACATATGACTTGATTTTTTTGTTATATTATGAGTTCAGATTATACATTTGTTCATCTCCAGGGTACTGTTACAAATTTCTGTTTTTCTTTTACTTTAGCAAGCACTTGTGGAAAGTTTTTTTCCTGTAGTTCGATACATAAACGCGTAAAATGTTTCAGATTTCTCATGTTGCTAACCACAACCCATAACCACACACATTAGCTACATAAACCATTCGTTTGCAGTGTTTCTTTGTGAAAGAAGAGGAAAATAGTTTTACAAGCATTGCCGATACTTGACTCACGTGCGAAAATAGTTTTATAAGCATTGCAATACTTGACTCACGTGCGGGCTATTCGCCATATTTCAGTTACAGATTTTGCTTGATCAAACATTTAAATAAGAATTAACTGCAGTCCTTTGGTTGAGGACAGGGTATACAATAATGTTATCAATCTAAGCTTGGGCATACATGCCGAGTGTCTATTTTCTCATTCGTCATAATTATAGCAGTATTGTCTGTCACTCAATTTTCCTTCCACTCCGTCTAGTAAAACTTAGCTTGCTGTTGCTTTTGTTCCTCCTCTTCCAAACGCTTGTCTCAAGTTGCCACTCCATCATTTTTAAGTTGGAGATAAAATCCCCTACGTAATCTTCAAGCTCCTCCCCTTTGTAGATTTAAGTCTTCATCACACCATTCTATCAGTAGCATTTTTAATTGGTTAATAAAAATCAATCGTAATCTGTTTATAGACCAGAACATCAATGCAACCTTTCCATTCTCTCATTTCCAAAGCTACAGATGGAAACTTATGCAAAGTCCTTCTCCATATTCCACCGGTCAGTGAGGTAGTCCTCTCCATAGCCATTTCTGTGGTCTCTGTGATTAGATTATTCTTTCTTCAAAACTTTAATTGCCTCGTGTATCAGCATCATCCTTACATGGAACAACCCCTAGCGTCTCCTCAAATGCACTGTACTTTCATGTGTCATCTCACATCTTGATGGGATGGTTTGTGTTCTACTGTTATCACAGATTTGTGTCAACTCTGCCTACGGACTTAAAATTGGCTCTGAGCTTTTCACAATCAGGTAAAAGGATTTCTTTGTAATGTGATACAGGAAATGCTACACAGATGAAGTGAATTGTGATTAGACATATATAAATTGTGTAGTGCTTTACTGTGTGAAACACAGGTAAGTAGGCACCATGCCTCCCCTGGAGGCATGTACCACGACGATCAAATTCATATTAGTGATCTCACACTAACCTCTGCCATAGGGATCCAGTTCAGAAGTAAAACAGGAAAAATCAAAAATCATCACTTATATCTTGGTTTTACTTCCTATTGGTATACCATGCGTTTCATGTTAGATTATGGGGGGGGGGGAAATAGTGGCAATGGAAATATGGATGATTAGTGAGAATTTTAAAGAAATGAACCTTTAATTGAAATTATTTTTCATTTATTGAAATATATTCTGAGTACAGCTTTTATTGAATATATATATATTCTAAGTACAGTTTACTCCGCCCCCCGCCTCCTCCCAGTTCTCTCTGACCTCCCCTATCATCTGAATCCACACCATTTCTGTCTCTTGTTAGAAAGCAAACAGGTGGGCTAGAGAGATGGCTCAGCCATTAAAGGTTAGGCTCACAACTAAAAATATAAGAAAACAAACAGGCATCTAAGAAATGATAACAAAATAAAATAGGATAAAACAAACAACAACAACAAAACAATCAGAAAAGGACAAAACAAACAAGAAAAAAAAAAAGGAGCCAAAGAAAAAAGCATAAAAAATATATGTTGAACAAATTAAAAACCCATAAAAACACAAAACCAGAAGCTATAACATATACACAAAGGACTTGTGAGGTTTAAAAACAAATTATGAGATGAAGAATCCCCGAAGATACCACTGAATTCATGTTGTGTTGCCCACCTACTTCTGGTCATGGGGTCTGTCCTTAAGAGTGCTGTTTCCTCACTTTAATTCTGTTGGAGAAAAAACAGTTTTCCATTTGAATATGGTTGTCAGTTGGAGATAGCTTCTGGCTTCTGGATGTGAGCACATATCTACTTCTCTAAAGTCTGGAATCTCACCTGGTGCAGACCCATTCATGTCCTGTGCATCATGAAACGGTCTCTGTGAGTTCATAAGTGCGTTGGCCCGGGTGTATTCAGAAGGCCTCGTTTCCTCTGTGCCCTTCATCCCTTCTGGTTCTTATTCTTTGTACCTCCTCTTCTGTAGATGTTCCTTTTAGCAATAGGGCCTTGCCATCAGTTTGTGGAGAGCAACCAAATCTTGGGCAATATCCTGAGTTCTTTAAGGGTTTCCCATTGGACCCCTTTGGACAACAACTAGATTAGATAAAGGAATAGCTTAATTTGTTGAGGAGAGATTCCCAGTTGGTAATCTGTCTCTCCCATTATTTGGAAATTTCATTGAGGTAGACTTCCTATGTGTACATATTTTAGGAAGCCTCCACTATATTGTTTCCATATGATCCCTCAAATGGCCTTTAGTTTTGAACGTATTCTTTATCGACAGTAATAACGTGGAGGGTTTACACACACATACAAGTGTATGTATAGTATGAGTAATTTGCTTTCCAGAGTCAGCATTAGCAGCACATACTTATAAATAAATACCTAAAATGTTGAAGGTATAACTCCATACTCTGAATAAAATTTTGACATCATCATCATCACCAATAAACATTGTAAATATGAATATTGCAAATCATTAAAGTTTATAAAAGGAGAGATGTTCCCAATGTACTATAGGAAGTAATTTAACAATTTTGTAATTTTGTGTTGCGTGCCATGCCACCTCACCAGTGAAAGTAGTAATTTCCCCAAAGTGTTCCGAACATTTTTGTCTTTGTTTACAAAGGGCTTTTTTTTTTTTCCTTTTTTCAAATCAAGGTTCTATCCATAGCTGAGAAACTACTGGCAATATGATTGACTTGGGGTGGGGGGGGCGGCGAGTTTTCTCCTTGGATCTGACTCTTGATTCTGGTAACAGCACTGTATGAAAGAAAATAAGCATTATTTTCTTTAACTTCTATAGGCATTATGTTTCTGGCATATTTTTAAAATTGATCAGATAATTTATTGACATAAATTTTAACAACACCTTAGGTGGATTTGTTCTCTCTCTCTCTCTCTCTCTCTCTCTCTCTCTCTCTCTCTCTCTCTCTCTCTCATCAGGGCTTCTCTGTATTGCTTTGGAGGCTGTCCTGGCATTCACTCTGTAGATAGGATGGCCTCAAGATCATAGAGATTTGCCTGCCTATGCCTCCCAAGTGCTGGGATTAAACATGTACACCACCACTGCCTGCAAGGATTCCTTCTCTTAAAGGGATGTTTTGTGTTGGAGACTGGAGTACAGAAAAGGGAGGAGTTTGTCCTGATAGTGAAAGTCTGGGGATGCAGAGCTGTGGGCAGTGGCTTTGGTTTTGTGTCTGTCACCCTTAAATTCTGCACAATAGTCAGTGCCTCTTCTACTCTTTGAGCTTAATGGCAATCACCAGTAACAGCTCAGCAAATAAATAAAAATAAATAAATAAAGAATGAAAGAATGAGCCAGACTGTTACTATAATAATTCTTTGATTGTCAGTTATGTAGGAGTGGATAGATGCTTATTGTATTTTTCTTCCTAAATAAAGATACTGAAGGGAAAAATATTTTTTCTGAACCTGTAATATTTTATGGAAAGTCATCATTCACTGAGAGCCAAAATCCTGGGAAAAGTTTATGACACGGATTCTACCCTTTTATCACATTGTTCTCATGTTCTGTTCATAGTTGTTTCCAAAAGGTAAGGTAGAATATCTATCAATGAAGGACACATGGTAATCATCATCTAACTACCCTGAGAAAACCATCTTTTGCTGTGTTTCTTAATATTTGAGTCTTTTCAAAATTCATATAGTCTCAATGTGGTGACATTTGGAAGTTTGGCCTTTGGAATAATTATACTTTGTTAACTTTATAAGGATAGCATCTCCCTGGTAGCCTGAGGGAAAAGAGTAACATCTTTTCTTCCAGCCTTACAAAGTTCATGATGATACCTCTGTGAGGAAATACAGATGAGTAAGACAGAAGCAGAGGAAATTACTTGAAATCAAGTTTCGTGAAGCAGGAAAATCTTGGAAAATGAAACCCCCTAGACATATAGATTCAGAAACCATGTGCATATTTTGCACTTAGGTTTTATGAAAAATGCATGTAAAATTGAATGTTTCAAAAGGAATTTAATTTGTTTGTAATTGGTTAGGCAATCCTTAAAAAACTACTAGTTGAGACTTTTTTTTATACTTTTTAAAATTTAAATATGAAACAAGCTTGTTTACCTTGTCAAACCCAGTTCCTGTACCCTCTTCACCTCCCCTGTCCCTCCCCCCCCACCAACCCCCACCCTGTCCCCTTTCTCCTCAGGGAGGGTGAGGCCTTCCATGGGGGAATCTTCAAAGTCTGTCATATCATTTGGAGCAGGGCCCAAGCCTTCCCCGATGTGTCCAGGCTGAGGGAGTATCTCTCTATGTGGAATGGGCTCTTTTTTTATTGGCATCTGTCATTATTCATTTCTACTAGTCTTAAGACAGGACAGACAGACGCTTTGCAATTTACTCTCAGAGGTGGTGATCTGAATAGTCTCTGTAGTCAGCTCTCATACAGAGGGTTAGGGCCACCTGTTTCTTTTGTTTTATCTATTTCCAGAATGTCATAATTTAAAGTACCATGTTCTGTGCCCTCCATCAAGGGAAGTAATTCCCTTATAAAAATAAAATCTCTGTATACGCAGATGGCTCGAAGGAAGAGCATTGTGAGGACATATGCAGAACCTCGCCACTATCCCAACCATGCTGGCACCCTCACCTTGAAATTCCAGAACCATAAGAAGTAAATGTGCAGTATGTGTGTCAGCAAGTTTATAGTATTCCATTACAGTAGCCGTATAGGTTAGGATAAAATTCAATACTGAATCGCATGGTTTAGTTTCTGGACTTAAGAATTTTTAAAGCCAAAAGGAAGTACTCTTTGGTTTTGTTTGGTTACAGTCATTTTCTTGTTATGGTTTTTATTTCTGAACATCACAGAAAGGTTAGTTAGTAAGCTGTGTCTTTATCTTGGGCAGGGGCATGCTTCTGTCATTCACTGTTTTATTAAAAAATAATGTAGGTGAATTCTCAGAGCGGTATACTCATATGCTCTATTTCCTTGCGACTGCAATGTCTCTATTTGAAGTCAACTGTAAGTGAAACTGAAAATTTTTAAAGTAAATGAACCGTATTTATTAAGTATGTTGGGTGTCACTTTAAGAATTATAGCCTTCAACAGGATGAAGAGATGGAGGAAGGATTGTGTGAGCCCAGCAGTCAAGGTCACCACAAGGGGACCCACAGAAACAACTAACCTCTGCTTATAGGAGCTCACAGACTCTGGACTGACAGCTAGGGAGCCTCCATGGGACTGACCTAGGCCACCCTCTACATATGTGTGACGGTTGTGAGGCTTGGTCTGTTTTTGAAACTCCTAGCAGTGGGATCATAATCTGTCCCTCACGCTTGAGCTGGCTTTTGGAAACCTATTCCCCAAACTGGGTTGCCTGGCCCAGCCTATACACAAAGGGTGGAGCTTAGTCCTACCTCAACTTGATAGGCCATGCTTTGTTGGCATCCATGGTAGGCCTGCCTCTTTCTGAACAGAAATAGAGGAGTGGATAGTGGGGCCGAGGAAAGGTGGTGGGCGAGTGGGAGGAGATGAGACAGTGGAACCTGCACTCAGGAGGTGAAATAAATGAAAACTTGAGTAATAGAAAAGAAATTTAGCCTTATATGGTTTCAGCGCAGCCCTGATAAATGTTTAGCAATCAGGTTCAGAATAAAGGAAGAAAACATGAAGAATGCCTTCTTAGAACATTTGAGTGGCGAGTTCTAAGCACCTGGATGTTTTGGAAGGTACATGGTGTGTATGAATTACTTAGTGACTATGCTCCTCTACAAACCAGAGGGAAAATGACTTTTATAAAAACGTAGAGTACACTAAGTGGCCTGTCAGATGAAAAGTTGAAAAGAGGCTGTCTAGGGCTGATGTATGACTCATAGTACCTGACATCTTCTACACTCTGATACTAAGTTTGCCACATTCAGGAAAATATCTGCATGACAGCCATGTCAACCTCACGTGGGGATGGAGAAGGCCCAAGAGCAGAGAAGAGCTCTAAAGTTGCACCTCTGGTTCTAAATAGATTGGTATCTCCCATTCTTCATGCAGTTTATTAACCTGAACATATTGCAACTCCATGCATATCCTTTGAGGTATTGTGGCAGAAAGGGGACCAGTACTGACCAAATAATCAGCACAATGCCACAGAATGGAAGAAGGGTACAAAAGAGCAGACCCTAGATCACTGATATCCAATTTGGTTTTCATTAGTAATCATAGAAATGTAAAAATTTTGGAGGCGAAAATAAACATTAGGCTCTCATGGCTCAAATTTCCATTCTACAAATGAACAGGAGAAGAGAAGGGAAAGGACATTTTTAGTGTTCCTTGAGGATGTCACATGACTCTAGTGAGTTTTATTTAAGTTGCCCCATGCTGACTCTCTACTTTCTACTAAATAACTGCTCACACAGGGAATCCACAGAAAATCTGTCATTCTCAAGTCATAAAGATAAGAGACGGTTTTCACAGTGACTAATTACTGTGCTCTGAGTAGGGTATTAAAGGCCACAGAGACTCCAGGGTTAGTAACAACAGAAACTCATGATCAGAAAAACAGAAAGGAAATCATGTAGACAGGACTGCGTAGGAGAAGCTAAGAACACTGACAGACAACACGGCCACTTTTATATTGAAGCCCGCAGCCCCCAGAGACCTTAGCACGATTTTTCATTAACTGAAGCCAACATGAAATCAGAGAGTAAGGGAGCATGCTAAGATCCAAACAGTTTGTTTCCTGGAGGAGGATATGCACTGTCAAAGTATGATGCCAGCTCCCAGTCAGCCTTATGATTCTGGAAATGGGCATCAGCACATCCAAGATGATTCAGAATGCCTGCCTGCCTTAGTACACAGGTTTAAGCTATTTATAGCCAGAGGAGTGAATGTGACACACACAAGAAGGAAGCAGAGTGAAGACAGCTCATTTGGCCACCGTACAAGTCTGTCTTTGTCGACTACATGTGAACACTGGCTTTTTGTGACTGGCTGAGACTCAGGTAATCAAATAATACCTGCACTACTAGGTTACAGTAAGAGCCACAGGGTGCAGAGGCATTCTGGGAAAGGCTGGCTCCTCAACATAACACAGCTGTTACACATACGAACTCACGGCAGCTATGGTTACTTGTACCAAGGTTACTCTGTTGATCTTGCTTAAGATTGCCAGTCCCCTAGCAGTGGGATAAGGATCTGTCCCTGGAACATGAGTTGTCTTGTTGTGGAACCTGTTCCCCATGCTGGAATGCCTAGCCAGCCTTGATTCAGGGGGAGGAGCTTGGTCCGGTATCAATTTGATATGAAATGCTTTGATGACTCCCATAGGAGGCCTGTCCCTTTCTGAACAAAGAAGTGGATGGGGTGGGGGGAGCTGGAGGGAGGGAACAGGAAAAGAGGAGAGAGGAAAAAGTGTGGTTTGTATGCAAAATAAATGAAAAGAAAATTCAAAAGGTCATATGCAAGATCAATAGAGTTCAAGACTCCTTCTTGGAGTGGGGAGGGAAACCCAATACCCCACCTTAGTTGAGGAGTTAATGGAAGTTGATGGCTATGGAGGGAGAGAAAGTCATTTTTTTTTTTTTGGTGGGCACATTGAAAGGTGACCCATATTCAGGTATATGACACCCCCCTACACACACACACACACACACACACACACACACATACACACACACACACACACACAGAGGTAGCACTAATAGGACTTAGTAGGTTATAAATACTTTCAAAAAGATATGAATTTGAGAGGAACATGGGAGCTATTTTGAGTATCTGAAAGGGGTTGGAGGGAAAGATTGGAGGACCGACATCACAATACATTTTATATACCTATACAATTTTGAGAAAAGAAAATTAAAACACCCCCTTATGTAAATATCTCGGGGGATTATGACTGGAGTTCTCCATGCTCTTGGATCAGTTGTCCCCTGGTTTTTAGCTACTGTTTGCTTCTTCTCCTTTTAATACCCATGTGCTGAGACTATTGACTCCCCTGCTGAGGAACTCATTCCTCTTGTATGAACTGCCTACCATTTGCTGTTTGCAAGTACTTAATAAACAACTGCTTGGAAAAGTTTTTGATCGCTTTCAGGTGGCCCTCGTAGTGATAATTGCATAGATCTGACATAGTAAGAAACGACAACCTTCGACTTGATTAAGAAGAGAGGCCAGTTACATTTCCTAAAAGTGACCAGTAAGATATAGAGAGAAAACATGAAACTCCTGTCAACCATGCTCTCCATTCTGAAAGAATATCTGTGAAGTAGGAGCCCAAGGACCAAGGACACTTCTGTAACTCGTTTTTGTTTTTTTTTTTTTTTTTTCTCCCTATGATAAATATTCGTGATAAACAACTCGGATGTAACTTATCCATCTTTAATAAGGATCAGGAGAAACAGATAGGCCGAACAGATGTATATTCAGGGAGAAATAACTTACAACATAGACAGATGAACACCAGCAGGTTCCTGGTCCAAGGATGCCTCCGGAAGTGCTCCTGTCTCCGTGCAGCCAGCAACAGAGCTCTCCAAGCCCCCTCCTCAGCCTTAGTTCCCCCAGGTCATGTCTGGCCCTGTCTCCACCCCCCCATGGGCGTGGTCTGTGCCACAGGTGCGGACAAGGTGAATATCTCACTACAATAACTGTACAATGTTTTCTTGCACCATGCCTCTGAGCTCTGTTATACTAATGACCTACAGAATATAAACCTCCGGTCACTGCGTCTTACAGAGGAGCATTGAACCTCCCACAGGCAGACTGAATGTGGATTTATGTCTTGGGCTCAAAGACGAGCTCCCAGATGGTTGACAACCTGAGGCACCATGTCAGCCTACTGCTCCACAGTTGTGTTTGCTTTCCCTTCTCACATCTGTGTTAATCCAAAGACCCAGATGTTGACAGTTATATTGACTTATCAGCATCACATTCTAATGGGATGCAGACTATTTTCCTCGCGGGTTTTGTTAGCAGAAGCATATGGCTTCCCCCACCACTACTAAAATGTCATTTAGAAAAGATCCGATTTTTTGATCTTAAAAGCTGCGTATAGAACAAAACGAAATCGATTAGCAGTCTGTTCATGCTGCTGGCATGACATACTAGCTCGGATGAGCTGTAAGATAGACACTGGGTGCCCTCAGACAGGGAAGGTAGACACACATACGATGAAACCCAGACATACATTTGTGCTTATTTTTGCCTATGTTATTCAGGGAGTATCGGTTAATGAATATGCTTTCTCACCTTGTCTTACATTTCAACAGAGTACAGTAGCATCAGTTTTTTTTTCTTCTTTTATCCTCAATATGGTATGACAGATTAAATAATAAATGAAGAAAATGAATCTGTATCTGTTAATGTCAATTTCTAGTCCATTTTGATTTTTCTCCTAAAATGGAATTCATGCATAACCACTCTTTAATGATTTTAAAATTTCACTTTTCTAGCTTCAAACTTCTAGAGTGATAATCCTTACTGCGTTCTAGTAAGATGTGTTTTGCACCCAGCTCCAACCTTGTTAATCATACTTTGAAAATCCACACCTTTATGTATTCAGAATTGCTCTTTTATAAAACATCTTACCTGCTGGTCTGAAGGAGATTTTGTGAATATTCCTGTCCATAGTTATTTCTCTAGTTTTCAGTTTCCTTTCTGGGTAGCACTTGGAGGATTGGAAATTTCCTCCCTGAAGTCACACAACTAGACTCTGACCTTGAGATATTTCCCCCCCTCTACACTAATGAGACTTTAGGCAGCTTATTTGAAGAAGCACCTTTGCCTTGGCTCTGCTTAGCAAAATTAAATCGATCATAGATGACTTTGAATCACCTCCTTTTATTTATTTTTTGTATGACATTGCATTTAGAAGGCCCGTTCCCATAATTCGAGGATGTGTGTCGGGTGTCAGAGTTAAAAAAAAAAAAAATGTTACCCTGTATTCTTTCCAGTCACCCGCTAGAGGCAATAACCTTGCATTTATTTTAAAAAAAAAAATGAAGTTGCTATATAACACGATCACTTTCACTGTGATAGTTACAGCATGACAAAATTCAGAGTAAAGGTCAGATGCTGGAAGCCTTCATAAATACAAACTACAGGTCACACTTCTAATTCTGACCTTGACCTAACTTAGAGCCAGACAAGCAGAGACTTTTCTATTTCTATTGTTTTAGATACTCAAATTTTTCATAAATATTATTTAATGTAATAGGCAGCTTTGGAATTATTGATGGTTGATTCTTTCATTGTTGGATGTACAGTTGGATTACAATGAAATCATACCTGGTTGGGCCATTAAGAACAGCCAATCTAATATCTGTATTTCACTCACTCACTATGTGCCCATATATGAGGAATTAGTCTGGGAAGCCAGTGAAATTCCAAACTAGCCTACAAAATGTTACGGGATGTAAATGCAGAGAAATTCTAAGTGTTTTCACTGTCTTGGGCTTTCTTACCTTTGTTGCGAGTGTTTGGAACGAGAAGGAAAAGGACAAAATTCAGTATTTCCTTGTCATTGACACTTGCATATGTTCTCATATGGAAAGACTTCCTGCTTTTAGTCTTTGTCCTGAAGAAACAAAACAAAAAACAAAAAACAAAAAAAAAAAAAAAGAAAGAAAGAAAGAAAGAAAAAGAAAAAGAAATATATTGAGAGCAATCTACCTGATTAGTTACGCTTCCAAAATAAAAAACAAAAAAAAAAACAAAAAAAAAAAAAAAAAGAAAAAGTCCCTTTTTTCTTTCATTATATAAGTCACTAGGCTAAATAACAATGGAATGAAGTCAAACTCACTATATATATGTATGTACCCATGTATGCATGTATGTATGTATATATTCCATTCTTCTCTAACCAAATCCACAAGCTTCGCTTTCTCTAGGCTAACCATACTTACATATGCATAATATACCACGTGGTACCCTTTTCAAAGCTAGATATGTTATCCTCATTTAAGGAAACACAGAATAAGTGGTGTTGGATACTTTGACGATGTATGCATAGTGAGCATGCAGTCTATTTTTATTTCATGAAGAAAATGTGTAAATGATAGTAGTTGTGTTCTTAATGGTGTTTTCCATTTTATCTCTCTGTATTTTGGGTCCAAAGTCTGTGTATCATTGTGAAAGGATCTTTGTCTTCCTCCTGAAAGCCAGTCAAGTAACAAGGAAATGTATTAAAGTATGTTGGGAAACTTAGCCAATGATATAGATTTCTTAGTGAAATATTCAAGAGAAGAAGAATATCTAACAATTGGAAATGATATGTTTTGTTTCAATTTTATATTAGTATTTTAATATATGCTGAATTATTTATGAAATCTGCTACACAGATATTAATTGGAAGAACAGTTGATCAAACTGCTAAGGGCATCTGTTTAATTTCAATAAAATTAAAGTTCACATTTCAATCACAGTGAAAATACCCTGAATCCTAATGAGAAATCCTGTCTCCTTTGTGGTTCAGGAGATTTCAGGCTCCCAACACAATTCAGGCTAACTATAGTAATGTTGTAGAACAGAATAATTATCTATGTTAAGATACTCAGTTCTCATTACTAGAGTCCATTACTTTCAATCACTAATATAGAAAAGTTTAGTATGTGGTCACTGTCACTAGTAGTTTTATCTATAATAGTAAAGCAAATAGATATTATAGAGATAAAATGACAAATTCAGCATAATTTCTAGTTGCCATAGAGACGAGAAGCTGAACCAAGGTAAGAGGCAGGATATAAGAGAAGTATATATGTTGACTTACATGTTGAAAGACTAATAGAAGTCAAGAAACTAGGAAAAACAGAATGCATGGTAAGTCAGAGAAAATCCCTTGTAAAAACATGGGCAGTGAATTCCTTGGTTGGGAACCAGAAAGTAGTTCCTGTTGATAGGAGAGCAGTCCTTGGTTTTGGAGGGTGGGCTTGAGTATCTCTGAATACAGAGGTAATATACTATTGCCAGTTGCTTATGGCCTCATGGGAATTTTGACTTTTGACATTTCGATATAACTTTGAACATAGATTGGCAACATTTTGCTATTTCTGATAGCTCTAAAAATGGATTGTAAACAAATTAAATGGAGGGAGAAAGTTGGTTTTGCAACAGGCTGAAATCATTACAGAAAACTACAACCAAAAAAAAAAAAAAAATGCAGCGTTATGTAGACCAGTCCCATTGGACACTTCTACAGAATACTCCTGCAGCCATACACAAAGACATATGGGCAGCTAAGAATACTGAGAGGGGGAGGAATAGTCTCCAGGGGAGAGCACACCAGTTGGTTATCCAGTAGTCAACTCTAGAAGCATACATAAAATAACATTATATAGACTGAGCAGATCATAGATAGGAATGCGCACACACACACACACACACACACACACACACACACACACACACACACATTTATGTGTGCACGTAACAACAATTAATAAAAATAGAGGTCATGAATTTGAAAGTGAGCAAGGAGAATTATTTATTGAGGAAAGGGAAGAAATAAATGATACAATTAAAATTATAATCTCAAAAATAAAAGAAAAATGTAGACTGGTGATCCTTTGTTCTACATCTAAAATCCATATAATTTACACTGCCAGAGAAACTAGGATACAAGGAGGATTCTAAGAGATTCATACAAGGTCTTTCACAGAAGGGGAAAGGAACAAGATCTCCTGAGCATATGGGGAGTGGAGGGGTCAGTGAGTGGAAAGGGAACTAGGAGAAAGAGAAGGGGAGGAGAGGAAAACACTTGGGACTAGGAAGATTGAGTCAGGGGCGGAATAGAGGAGAGAGAGAGAGAGACCATAAAAGAGGGAGCCATTATAGGTTTGAAGAGAAAACTGAACCTAAAGAAATGTCCAGAGACCTACAAGACTGACCCCAAATAACAATTTGAGCAACAGTGGAAAGGCTACCATAATGCCCTTCCCTGATAATGAGATTGATGATTAATTTATCCACCATAATGGAGCCCTCATCTAGTAGCTGATGGAAACAGAAGCAGACACCCACTGATCGAAACAGGAATCCTGATGCAGAGAGGGAGAATAAGACCAGGCTACAGAAACCCACAGAGACAGCTGGCCTGAACAAGGAGGAGCTGATGGGCCCCCAGACTGATAGCTGGGGATCCAGCATGGGACTGACTCAGACCCCCTGAATATGGGTCTCAGTTAGAAGGCCTATGCAGTCTAAGGGACCTCTGACAGTGAAACCAGGATGTATCCCTGGTACACGAAAGGACTTTGGGAGCACATTCCCCATGGAGGGAAACTCCCTTAACCTAGAGGCAGGAGGGAGGGCCTAGTCCCTACTCCAAATGACTGGACAGATTTAGATGACCCCTCCTGGAGGGTAGGGGGAGAGGAGGGTGCTCGGGGGGCATTAAAGGGTGGGAGGGAGGTAAACAGGGATGGAGAGGGAACTGGAATCGATATGTAAAATAAAAAAATAATAATAAAAGAATATACATAGATATCTTTATGGCCCTGACAACTATTTGCTGTTTTACGCCTATGCAAATATGATAGTTTTCTTAAGGTTATTAAAAATATGTTCTTAATGTGTCAACTAATAAAAGAAAAGCTTTTCATACTTTAGCCATATTAAAAATACATATAACAGGAAAATGGAGATGGCATATTACAGTAGCTGGCTAAAGTTTCTTTTAGGTAGTGAACAACAAAAAGAAAAGCAAATGAGACAGTGTGAAGAGGAAACTGTAGTCTCCTATTCAGAAACAAAGCAACTAAAATGACCTTCTACAGCCCTAAAAATAAACAGTAGAGTTAGAATGCAGGGATGGTGGGTGAGAAAATGGGTAAGTTTGCTGTTAGCCACCACTTACCACACCTTACAACGGCATCTAGCAACTTGGTGGCAGTGAACAAAGAGATGTGGTTTGGTTTTAACATGGGTGTGGAAGGAAAATACAGCCTCAAGTTGGTTGGGTCATGTTCAGAAGACAATCACGGTTGTCGTTGTTAATTCCAAGCCGCATCATACCGCAGATGCATGTCAATAGAAGCGGACAGAAATGGGTCCTGACATTAATTGATAATGTAAAGTGGCTTGGAGCTGCAGAGTGGACAAATATCATCCCTGTGGATGACCAAGAAAGGAGACAAAAAAAGTTACCTTGTTTTAAAGCACACTTTTCAGCCTGCTAGCCGACAACAGTTGTGTAACTGGCTGGCAAAATGAAGTTCACAGTACTTAGTTTAGAGCATTTGGATTTATCCGGTAGAAACACAGGAAGTACCACACACAGCCAATCAAACGAGGTCAAACAGAGCTGTGGATTTTGGGGTGGGGAGATAGGTTTTATTGGTGGGAAGTCCTTGGTAATATAATTCAGTTTGGGCAGCAGTCTGGGAGACCCATTAAAGCTGAGCAGACAAATAGATTATACTAAAGGCCAAGAGACTGAGCAGTGTAATTTTGTGACGCTTATTCAACTCTGTTTACCTACACGATTGAAAGTAAAACACTTGTGTTAGGTTTCGTTGTTTGTGGGAAAAAGAGGATAGGATGGAGCATCAATAAAAGACTAACAAACAGCTGCTGGATGAGAGTGAGAGATATTTGATAGCTCTCTCTAGATTAACTAAGAGTATATGAGAAGGTCATTTGCTCAGTGAAGAATAGGTCACACCTGCTCTAACAGCTTGCAAAAATAATATTATGCTAAGGTAATAGTAGTGAACTGGACATTGACATTTTTTCTGGACTTCTTTGTTTTTCTAAAAGGTCAATTTGTTAACTTATATTCAAGGTACCTATGAGACTCAGATATATTTATTTTTCTTAAGCTTTATGGTCTATTTGGGATATGTGATTCCTACTTTAATATTAGTTTCAATCTCTTGCGTTGAAGGTTCATAAAGATTCTGATAATCTTTGGGCTTCCTGAAAACAACACCATACCATGAACCAATTCCTTGAAAGATTAATCATATTTGAAAATGCTTCAGTTGATAATCAAATTCAAAAAATATCCTATATGTTCCTTTCCAGTAATACTATCTTGCAAAACTGTCACAACCAAACTCTGATGTTTGTTAATATTCCTGATTGTAGTTACTATCTTAAATACTGAATGCTCTCATTTTTTTTTATTTCTCTGAAAGATATCTAGTTAAAATTTTTCCATGATGCACACATTCTGACTATACAGTTTATTCTGTATCGTGTTGCTAACAAAACATGAATAGGCATCAGAAACAAACCTCAGTATCTTCAGATCGGCATGTATACTTGTCCACGCAGGAAGGCTGAGCTCCTGCCATTGGGAAGAACCCACCGATGACAAGAATGCTTGTACTTTCATGAAAGTAGTTAATTTCAACTCTGTTGCCAGAAATGCTATTGTCCCCAAAATGAAACCCTGTCTCCCTGGGTTTTCATCTTGTATCAACTTTCTATTATCATTTCCCTCTGTATAAAGATACAACGATTTTATGAGCTATTAATCATTCTAACCATACCTTACATTCCCAGTGGTAAAAACGACGAATCAAGGTCATCTCAAAGCTACTTCAGTCTGATGGCAACAATCCTTTTGTTGTTTGTTTGTTTTATTTTGAAACAAGGTTTCTCTGTGGCTTTGGAGCCTGTCCAGGAACTTGCTCTGTAGACCAGGCTGGCCTCGAACTCACAAAGATCTGCCTGCCTCTGCCTCCCAAGTGCTGGGATTAAAGGCATGCACCACCACTGCCCAGTTTATGGCAAAACTCTTAAAATACTCCAGAGAGTTTTAGTTGGGACCTGCTGTTTGTTTTCAGTTTTATGCCGTATAATCCCACCCCATAAAGAGTAATAACTAGAATCCTTCTCGTGTTCTCTCTGTTTTGTGTTTTTCTCCATCATGCACATCCTGGTGACACTGTTGAAGTCAACTGTGAAACTTCTGGAACATGAAAACAGTCGAATGCTGACTTAAGGCTAATGTACAAATGTATTTATATTGGTTTTTCGGGGACCTTATCATTAATTTTAATGTCTTCCCTGTCTGAGAGAAAGAAAATCAATAGAGATAATTTTAAGTCCTTTATAAGAAGGTATGGGAGAACACAAACATCAACATCTATTCTTTGTCTTATTCTCAAATTGCAGAGTTGGTACTCAATCAGCTCCCCAAGTCTTATTCCTGTTTCTACCTCATTTTCAATAAAACTTGAGGCAGTATGTTGGTTGGTCATAAGGGATCTCATTAAGCTGCATCTCTTCTAGACCAGCCTGGGGTGAATATATACATATGCTCAAATAGATATGTGTAGATGATTTTATTAACCAAGATCTATAATAGGTAAAGAAATGTGAAGACAAAAGACCTTTGAACCATTGGAACAACTAAATCATTTCAGAAGTAGTTTGGGAAAACCATGAAAATAATACACATAAGAAATTATTGAATGTTTATTTCTTTCCCTGACTCTACCTTTTTGAGTGAAGAATACTTACTGTTAATTATTAAGTCACTCACAACTGTGCCTGGAAGCCACAATGCTGTTTCCTTCCATATCAAGGAACTAAGACATGATATATTTGTGATCTGTGTGTCCCTTACTGAAAATTACTAAGCATCAAATTTAGAATCCTATCTTATTAAGGTGTTTCAGCTCAGCCCTCTACAAGAGTTTTATTAAGTGTATGTTTGCCTCAGGAAGTGCTGGCTGTCATATCTTGTTTCCAGAGTGGAGGATGTTGGCTGTGGTAACAGCAGTTTTAGAAGCATATAATTCTATCGGAGGATTGAATGATCCTCCACTTCTGAGATCATTGTAAAGATTCTTGAGAAACAATGCCTAAGCAATAAAAAATAATATCAATTGAGTGTCTTTTATCTCCCACCTACCTTCTTTTACCATCAGAACTTCTGTGAACATTATTATTTCTTCAAAGTGAAAAAAATAAAAGTGCCACACTTTCCTTCTTTTATAAGAAAATAGTTAGAGCATCCTCATTATGGCTATTTCAGAAGGACCAGCCTGACATTCAGTGGGAATCAGCTCCACATTATCTTCCAGGTTATTAATGCCATAGGTCAAATGGGACATTTGCCCATGCATTTGTGTTCTGATTTCCGAGAATCTAAAGGAGCTCATTGACAATGGGAATTATGTAGGAATCACCATTTTACCAGACTTGTATGCTTGTAGAATCACAAGCAATACATTTTTTTTTTTTTTTAAGAAGATGGATTCTGCTTTAAGTGTTCTTCCTGTATTTACCTACTACTTCCATGAGTCTTCATGTGCATTCAAGGGTGTGGCTGAGAGAAGATATCTGAACTTTTGAATTCTTATAAGAAATCTCTCTCCCGCTCTCTCCCCCCTCCCTCTCTCCCTTCCTTTCTTCTTCTCCCTACTCTCTCTCTTGAGCACACACACACACACACACACACAGAGAGAGAGAGAGAGGGACAGAGAAAGAGAGAGAGGGAGAGAGAGAGGGCTATCATAACATGATTCCATTAATCTAATTCCATTAATCTAACTAGATGTATTCTTCCTCTTCTACTTCTTGGTGTTTGAATATTCTGTGGAATTGTTAACGGTATCAAAGAATCTATAAATCATAAAACTTACATCTGTATAAGACTGAAGTGGACTTAGATTTCAAAACACATGATTCTCTGAGGAATGCTGAAACAGAAGTTTTACCTACTAAGAATTCACAGGAGCTGAGCCGCATCACAGGATAAGAGCTTTACCTTGGGTGTCAGGCTTCTAAAAATAGCTAAGTGCTCAATCCTCTCTGTCTTCTCTCACTACCTTATACAGCAGAGTCTTCCCTTGGCTTATCTCATAGCCTGCACAAGCAAGAAACCAATTGGAAATTACTTGTTGCTGAAGGCTTTGTCTGCTTATATGCCATTCAGGATTTACTAATATGTATTGTTTGTGATTTGTATAATTATTACTCAGCTTTTAGAATGATCCCTTAAAATATTTTCCACATCAATTGTACCTTATAATTCATCCTTAACCTTGAGCTTGAAATGATTTTAGCATAAGGGAAACCTTTCTGCATAATCTTCAATTTTATTGAAACTGATCTCATTAATTAGTGCTGGGAATTGATGCCAACAGGGTAATGGCAGGTAGTGCAGAGGACAATGAGTGACTCACCCAAGTATCTCTTAATAACAATTTGACTTGCACTACATTTGTCAAAATGGTATCAGTTTGTTTGTTTTTCTTATTTATTTATTTATTTATTTATTTATTTGTATTTAATTTTACATTCCAATCACAGTTCTCCCTCCAACACCTCCTCCTTTCCCCCTCACTTCCTCCCAGCCCACTGCCCAAAGTGTAAGAGCTCCCAAGTAAGGGAGTCAACAAAGTCTGGCCCATCAAGTTGAGGCAGGACCAAGCCACATCTACTCTGCATTAAGGCTGAGCATGGCATGCTACCATAGGGAATGGGCTCCCATAAGCTAGTAGGACAGGGAGAGATCATAGTCCTACTGTTAGGGGCCCCTCAGGTAGGCCAAGCTACACTACTGCCTCCCACATACAGAGGACCTAGTTCAGTTCCATAGAGGCTCTACAGCTGTTGGTTAAGAGTTCATGAGTTTCTATGAGCTTGGCTCAGATGTCTCTGTAGATCTTCCCTTCATGATCTAGACCTCCCTTGCTCATATAGTCCCTCCTCCCTCTTTTTTGACTGGATTCCCTGAACGTGTCCTGGTCCTTGGTTGTAGATCTCTGCATCTGGTCCCATTAACTTCTGGATGAATGCTGTATGATGACAGTTGGGGTATCCAACAATCTGATTAAAGGAGAAGGCTGGTTCAGGCATCCTCTTCACTCTTGCTAGGAGTCTTACCTAGGGTCATCCTTGTGTATTGTTGGGGATTTCCCTAGTACCAGGTTTCTCCCTACCTCCACAGTGGCCCTCTCTGTTAAGGTATCTCCTTCCTTGCTCTCCCACTTCATCCCTCCCCACCTTCACCATCCTGCTCCCTCGACTTCTCATGCCCCCCGACTTCTCCTTTATCCATGTGTCCCTTTTAGGGTCATCATTGTTACATAGCTACAACATTGCGTGAGCAAGACACAAAATTGCAATTAAGATGCTGCCTAAACTGTGTTGTTCCTATAGCCAGTAAGCCAGAGATCTGTGAGAGAGATATCAGTGGGGGTATGGGCAAGTCAATGAAATACAGAATTATATCACTTTTTGAGAGATGAAGATAATGAAGTTTGTTCCAGCTACCAGTAGGTTATTGTGATAATCATAAGATCTAAAATGTTATGAGACTCATATAAACCATACTTGATGTTTTTGTTTGTGGTTATGATCCTTATTATGGAAATAATACTGGAAAACCTCAAAGGCATGATTTTTTGGGATCTATTTAGGTTTATAGGCAAATAATGTGGGTCTTGGGACAAGTAGCAATATGACATTTTCCTATATATTAGAATAAAATAAAGTTTAAACATCCATATATATATATATATATATATGCACTTTTTTGATATTTGTTATTTTCTAGTAATAGAAAATTCAGTTTTCAAAAATCATGAATGTAACAGATACTTGCCCATATTCTTTATAATTCCAAATTACTGTAAATGTATTGACAAAATTGTTAGAACAATATTTTATTTAATTTTCAGTGTCACTTCTTAGCTCTGGTAGAATGAGCATAGCCCAGAAGGAAATCCAGACAGAAAAAGAAAAAATCAGAGAATTTTGTGACAAACTGTCAAGTGATGAGGATATATTAAATATTAAGGACAAAATGGACCATTGTTGGGGTTGAGTTTCAGGAATAGTAATAGGTGAAAGTATATTTTTATAGTCTCAAAAGATATATATATATATATATGTATATATAAAAGTATATATATATATATATATATATATATGCCTCAATATAAACGATTTATTTTTAAGTAAGTTTATACTCTCCTATAAAATTGTATTTGCAATATTACTTTGACTGTGTAAAAGTTTGTCACATATGTTTATGCTGCATTTGTTTACAGATGTAAAGATGTGTTGTTTTGCCTGCCTAAGGCTCCTGATTGTTCCAGTAAAAATCTGAATGGTCAATAGCTAGGCAGTAGGGAGATAGGCAGGGCTATCTGGCAAGCAGAAAGGATACGTAGGAGGAATCTAGAAGAAAATAGAGAAAGGAGATGTGCAGGAGAAAATGAGGGAGACGCCCACCATTCACACATGAAATAGGACACAGAATGAAAGAAAGTTAAAAAGCCCCAAGGCAAAACACAGTCGAGGACGAGCAGGTTGAAATAAGTTAAAAGAGCTAGCTAGTGCGACAAGCGTACGGCTGAGCATTCATAACTAACAATAAGTATCTGTGTTGTGATTTGGGATGTGGCTGGTGGCCCCAAAAGAAAGGCTGCTACAAAATTGTTTTCACTATGGTTTGCTTTCTGTGCCATGCCCGTATCTGAAATGGCATTTTAATAATTTCTCATGACATGCATTTGTGAAAAGGTCAGAATTGAGCATAGCATCAGGAATTACCAACATATGCGGCATGTGGATTAAACCCAATCACACAAATGCACAAAAAAAAAAAAATCAGTAAATTTAACCTTTACTTACAGAACTATATTAGGTTGAAGACAAAAAAAAAAAAAAAAAAAAAAAAAAAAAAAACAAAAACAACTTACGATTATTTGTCCTTAAATCAACAGGCTCTGTGTGTGTCAGCCTTTTATAGTTTCCCCCATTTAATATGCATACAATCCAAATTTTCCCCATATCTTTTGATCTAATGAATGAATGGACTAATCTACAAATTATCTGGAAATGCCATCTATCTAATGATTTGTTTCTGCATCTAGTAACATATTTATATTAACAAAAATATATTTAATGTGTTTTATGGTACAATAATTGAGAATTAGTATAAGAGGATTGACCCAGTGCTTACCTATTCTGATTCATTTGTGTAGAAATGAAAATTGAGCCCAGAGGTAGAATTGCTCTCCTGGGTTTGGTGCCTGGTTACTACAATCCCATTAGGATGAATTAAAGACCACCCTGGGTTACATAGTGTGTCCCAGAGCAGGCAGCTCAACCAAGAATATGACACCCCAGCTCAAACAAAATTCACAAAAACTTGAGGGTCTTTGTTTTCATTTTGCTTATTTCCTTTTGGAGTTCATCAAAACTAACATGGGGTGAAACATCCCATAAGTAGATTTAAACCATTCAACATTATCACCTGAAAAGATAATTTACTAATTTGAAAGTCATTCTCATAAAACTACTTGGCGTTAAAATTAAATAAAATCAATTTGTTTAATTTATATTATTAAACAAAGAATGTCCAGTGGCTCTTTAGGTAAAGATGTTTGCTGTCAAGCTTGACAATCTGGGTTTGACTCCCAGGACCCACACAGGGTGGGCGTGGAGAATTGGCTCCTCCAAGTCATCCGGTGACCTCCCTATGAGTTTGCCACGGCATGAAAATATGCATACACACACAGACTAAATGCACATACATGCACAGTTAATTATGTATACCATGCTCCTATGTCCCACATGCCCGTGGCTTACATTATTTTAACTTCTGCTCATGGGCTGATGCCTACCGACTCTCTGGGCACCTGCATTTACATGCGCATTTCCCAAGAGCAGACCCACCAGTGTAGAAATAATTGTTAAAATGTTAGGAATCTTTGAAAATAAACAGTTAATAAGTCTATCATCACTCACTTCACTTTACCCCAGTTTGAGAAAAGTACACGATATCAATTAGTGTTTCAGACTGACTCAGCTCCCTGTACCTTTTGCACCTTCTGTATTCTATAGGGTGGAGTCTGAGGGCACAGTGTCCTTCAGGAGAAGGATCTGGGTGTTTTGTTTGGTTGGTTTTGTTTTCTTAAGATAGGGTTTCTCTGTGCTGGGATTAAAGCTATGCCCCACCAATTTCAACTGAGAATTCTTATAACAGGATACGCTGTTCTTATCTAACACTTGGGGACAAGCTAAGGAGAATCCAATGAGATATATTGGCCAATAAAACATGAAATTGCAGTATGGTTTGTATGTATGTATGTATGTATGTATGTATGTATGTATGTATGTCAAGTTATCTTTAAAAAGCTTGTTTAGTTTTATTAATTTTATTTGTATAAGCATCTTGCCTGGATGTATGTGTGCTCACCATGAGGTTGTGCATGGTGCCCACAAAGGCCAGATGATGTCATCAGATCCCCTAGCACTGGTGTTAAGAATGGTTGTGGGCAAACGGAATCTAGGTCCTTTGCAAGTTCACCAAGTGCTCTCAGCCTGAGTCATCTTGCCAACATCTCGCCACACACCGTCGTGACTGGCGGATATCATCAAGGACTTTTTTTTCTGGGATGAAATTTTCTGATTTAAGTCTCAGAAAAGATTGCTCTACATGTCATGTAAGAGAATTAGAGAATCCGTGCTGTCTGGTAGGCTGGTAGAGTGATTAATATTAAATGCGTGAAAACCATGCATCATAATCCTGTTAATGAAAATAATTCTTAAATAAATGCTTGTGATGGCTCCAAGAGGGATTTTATTCTGCACTTCAGATATAACTGTTTTTGAAACGATACCTACAGTTGGGTGGCTTTCATCAAATTTCTTAATTTCTCTAAGGTTTACCATCTTTACTTAGATATAACTGTAATACAAATTAATAAAAGACCCAGAGACTTATATCTGGGTTCAAGCTTCAGTTTGAATATCAGAAAAGCAAAGCCACTGGTCACTACTAGCTTCTTACCTCCACCTCAGACTGAATGGGCTCATTATGTCTCTATGAGCGCTCACCAAGCCTCACACTGTAACCTGTCCTTAGCGTGGCTGGAGAATGAATGATCCTGTCTTCAGTGTGGCTGGAGAATAAATGTCTACTAATGAATACTGAAGACCCTGCTCCTATTTTATACACCTCTAGTACTGGGATATGTTACTCTTTTAGAGATCATCTACTTTTTAAATCCGAGTCCTAGGATTAAAGATGTGTACCACCACCTCCTAGCTTTTGGCTTCTGAAATTAAAAATGTGTACCATGTTTTTATGGCTTGTGTCTGATTTTGCTTTCTGAATCCTCAGTCAAGCTCTAATAAATCATAAATAATATATCACCACATGCAGTATCTACTTAGGCTTCATTCATTTTGAGAGGAATAATAAGGGGTACTTAAGGATTGTGAATGGTATATTTATCTTCCATTATGGCTTCTTAGATATGTGTATACATATGTGTACACACAAAATGCATTTGCAAATATTTGTATGTAAAATATATTTGCTTCAATTTACATGTAGAAAAAGTAGGCTTTGGAAATGTTTTGTATTTTCTGGAAAGATAATTATGACGAAATAATAACTATAAAAGGTTAAAATAATTTTCTCTTAAAATAATTTTAAAAGTAATATTATTGAATTATTAGCATAAAAAATTGGGTTATTGGACAAACCACACTTTGATCTGCTTTCATTTTTCCTAACATAATGTACAACATTAAAGCAAATATGACAAAAATATCCATGATCTTAAGCATCATTAATTTTTAATTTACAAATCTAGTTACTGTAAACTTTGCATTTTATCATCGTTATTGAAAGTAAAAAGAGCATACAAAGAACTCAAGGGATTAATTGACCAAGAAACAAGGGAAAAGCAAGCTTCCACAATCACTTTTATTTTTGTAGTGAGAAATAATCTTGCTATGAAACACTAGCTGACCTGTCAATCATTTTGTGCTCGAAGCTAGCCTGAAACTCATGGCAATCTGCCTGCCTCAGTCAGATTAGTACTAAGATACAGGCAAGTGCCAGCTAACCCTTCTGAAAACAAAACTTTTTAAAAAGTTCACATGCTGTTTTACTAAGAACTTTCCACCAACAAGTAACAAGCTTCATTTTAGTAAACAATAAAATTACATTAGCTGTGTTTATAGAAGCATATTTTTAGAGTAT
The DNA here is from genome assembly GCF_943737965.1 of Phodopus roborovskii. Classification (NCBI taxonomy): domain Eukaryota; kingdom Metazoa; phylum Chordata; class Mammalia; order Rodentia; family Cricetidae; genus Phodopus; species Phodopus roborovskii. The sequence continues at coordinate 4,921,035 of NW_026126415.1, forward strand.
GGAAGCATTATTTGTAGAAATAAACTTTTTTTTTAAATTTTTTTCCATATTATGAAAATACACAAAGTAGATGACAACAGATTAGATTAAGTGTATGGCTAGGAATTTTAAATTTTACTATTTTTTTTAAATTCAATTCAATTAATTTTCACATCTTATGTGTATACAGTTTACATTCCATTCTGGTCTCTCTTCTTCTGCCAACGCCTTTCATCACCCCTACCTATCTCCCAAATTCTCTTTTTAAAAAAATGTTGACTACATTTAAAGGGATCCCACTTTCTAGTGACATACTAGTAGTATAAAGTTATAAATAAACTTTCCATCCAGATAGACATTGGTGTAATTATTAATTGTTTTTTATTTACCACAGATATATGGATCTAATTACTCTAGAGATGTGCTGACCAAAAGAAAAAAAATATCAAATTTACAATTGAAAGCAGTTATAATTCTATCTCTGCCACTACTCCTTGTATAATTATAGTCCCAAAGTCAATTCATGGTTGCCCTCAAGTAGCTCTGTGAAACTGAAATGGACCAAACATTTCATGCCCTGAGTGTATTCACAGGTATAAAGTAAACGATGACTTATTCAAATGAACATATACTCTCAGGAATTGGCAACTTGCTATGCTATGCTTCACTACTTGTCATTCTCTGGAAAAATATGCTCTGTTCTGTGTCTTGTCATAAGAATTCCCCAATGCAACTGTCTGCCTGTTGTTTCTATAAGAGGTAGAATGACACATTTCTTCAATGGTTAAGACTTAGATTGAACACGCTGATCAAAACGCCTTAGACTTGCTTCTTAATTCATCATGTGATTAACCCCCCAGATCCTTTGTATGTCACTCTCTGTGAACTGTATTTCAGATTTTCAGGAGATTTTATTTTCTTAGAATATTTATACTGATTCTTGAAAACATTTAACTCAGGTATTTAACAAAGGAATATGTATTTGAAGTTTATGTGAAAGCTGATGGACTGGAAATTTTGTTTGTTGTTTTCAGACCAAAGTAGCTGAATATGAATTGGAATCTTCAGAAAATACCTAGAAAATATTTTATGCTCAAATTAGGTAAATATCAAAATAGGTCATTTCTGTGAGAAAAGGGGAAACTCTTAGGGTGGAATTGGCAAACAATATATATGTACATACATACATATATATGTATGTATGTATGTATACATAAATATAAATATATATATATATATATATATATATATAGAGAGAGAGAGAGAGAGAGAATGAAAGAGAGAGTTGAAGAATTTTTACTAAAGTGAAGATAACTTTGATGAAGTTATATCACAGGCAATTTATTTATTTACTTCCATCAAATTCAAATTATATGTAACTAAAAAGTATTTCCACTAAATATATGGCCTCCTGTTACATTGTATTGTTATCAATGTAGGCTAAATTGAAGTGAGGTGATTTATTTATTTATTATTTTTTATTATTTTACATATTGATCCCAGTTCCCTCTCCCTCCCTGCCATGTCCCCCATACCCTCTCCCACCCCATACCCCCCACCAATTGCACTGGGAGGGAGATGCCTTCCATGAGGGGGTCATCTAAATCTGTCCAGTCATTTGGAGTTGTGACTACACCCTCCCTTCTGCCTCTAGGTTAAGGGAGTATCCCAGGCCTTCTAAATAAGACCCATGTTCAGGAGGTCTGATTTTTAAAAGAAAGATAACATGCATAATAACACAAATAAACCACCACTAATAATTTTAAAATAAAAACATTTCCCTGGATTTCTAGTGAGTCTTGGTTTAAGTAATCTTTATTTAGGTTCTCTTTGTTTTGTTTTAATTTACCAATGTCAAGTGATGGTAAGAATAACACCTTGGCAAGAACATTCACAGGATCCTTTTATCTCAGAACTATAGAGCCTGCACAAAGCTGGATAAATCTTTAATCCAAGCTCTCAGGAGGCATCTGCAGCAGGTGAACCTCTGTAATTTAGGGGCCAGCCTGGTCTACATGGTAGGTTCGAAGACAGCTAGGGTAGATAGACAGAACTTGTCTCAAAAAAAATAAACATAAAACAACAAAACAAACAAACAAAAACACAAATAGAGCTTGAGGAAAGCAAGTTCATGAGCTCAAGCACAGTTTAGACTACCTAGTAAATTCATTCAATGACATTTGAACTACAGACTTGGACACAGTTTTAGTTATTTTTCTATTATTGTGATAAGACCTCATGACTAAAATAACTTATAAAAGAAAGTGTTTTTTTTTAAATTGAAGATGGATTCTCTTCTCATACAATATATCCTGATTATAGTTACTCCTCCCTCTAATCTGCCCAATACCTCTCCCCTCCCTTCTCCTCCCCTCCCCTCCCCTCTGAATCCACTCTCGTTCTCTCTCTCATTAGAAAAGAACAGGCTTCTAAGAGATAACAACAAAACATGACAAAATATAATAAGATGAAACAAAGACTATCATATCAAACTTGGACTTGGCAACATAACAGGAGTCAGAAAACCACTGGTTTTCACAGCCAGGACTCCCATGAAGTTTCTGAGCTAGTAGCTGTAATGCAGAGAACCCATTGCAGATTGCAGTAGGCTAGTACTTGCTGCTTATGTGTGTCTTGTTTAGTTGATTCCAAAGGCCTTGTTCTCCTAGTGTCCACTGTCTCCTCTGGCTCTCTCTCTCTCTCTCTCTCTCTCTCTCTCTCTCTCTCTCTCTCTCTCTCTCTCTCTCTCTCTCCCTTTTGGGATCTCTGAGCTCAGATAGGCAACTTCCCATTTAGACTCACTCTCCATGTAATTTCTGACTGCTGATCTCTGCAACTTCTCCCTTCTGCTGCCAGAGGAAGTTTCTCTGATGGTGACTAAATGAGGCACTAATCTATGAGTATACTAGAATATCATTGTAAGTCATCTTATTGATAATTTTTAGACCAGGAATGTTTGGTTTCAAGGGACTCTGGGAATGAGAATGAGTGAGTCTCTGACTCTTTGCCTGCTCTCTGGACTCTTCCTCTTGTTGGGTTTGTGTGTCCAATTTTGGAATGACAGCTTTTACTTCATCTTATTATATTTTCTTATGTCATTTTTGGTTGTTAACTCTTAGAAGTCTGTTGTTTTCTAATGAAAAACCGAAAGGGAGTGAATCTAGGAGAGGTGAGTTTGACTGCTGTCTGAATATATTACCTTAAGAAATAAATATGACAGGTGGGGAGGGACATAGTCTAGAACCTAGTACCCAGGAAGCAAAGACAGTAGGTCTCCATGAGTTTCAGGCAGGCCTGGTCTACAAAGTCTACAAAGAAAGTTCCAGGACAGCCAGGGCTAATTAGACATAACACACACACACACACACACACACACACACACACACACACACACACACACACCAAAACAAAAATAAAAATAAGAATGCTTTATTTGTCGGCAAACACATTGTGTTCCAGTGTATCTGGGTGTGGGTTTTTAAATCTCAACCCATTCCATTTTTTTTTTTGTAAACAACATACATTTGCTAACAGTAATGAAAAGAACACACTATATACTTGTTTATTATATTTATTAAATAGCATTTTAAAATACTTAAGGTTAATTTGTACAAGAATAATTTTCCGGCCATGGAATATCGAGGTTACCCACAGTCTCACTATCAAAACGAGTTGAACTTTAATGGTGCATATTTCCATCATCTTAAGATTTTCAATAATTTTCTGTTAGAATATATATATATATATATATATATATATATATATATATTTAGTAAAATCTACTAAAAACATATTCTGTGGAGTTAGCCTGTAGAGCAGCAGCAGTATACACACATACACACAGAGCAGGTGACTAAGTTGTCGGGGCACCAAGATGCGTATAGACATGAATCAACAATCTGGCATCTTACATGGTTCCAACATGATTAAGCCATATATGGGTCCAAGTTAGCAGTAGAAAGTGTCGCCACATAAACAGGGGCAGCGGTAGCAAGAACAAGAAAAACTAAAGGCGCCTGTAGAACAGCACTCATGGTGAGAAGCCTACGTACCCATAAACGCCAGGATCTGTACAAATATTAGATCTTTCATCCATGTTCTATGACTGTGTAGGCAACACTCAAGTAAACCATTATAAAAGTAGATTTTTTTTAAAATGCAAATTGAAACCATTACATGTAGAAGTTTTCATGTCCAGCTTTCAAATTTGATGGAACAGCACCAAACAAATATCCACAAACTTAGAAAAGCAAAATAATTTTAAAGGGTATCACACTTTGTAGAAAATAGCAATCTCTTTCGGATGAAGCTTTAGATGAACAAATTACTGACAAGAACAGCAATTCGGGTTAAACTTGTACTGTGAACAGAAAATAAGAGGATGCATAAACAGATATTTAGAACGGTAAAAAGGAAAAAAAAATCCTGCAACTACCTCTGTCTTCCTTCATAACCTTGATGAGTTACAGGAAATGCCAGAGGGAGCGTTAAAATGTCATTGCATACGTTAGCATTAAATCTAATGTAAATCCCGGAGAAATGATTCTGTGGTAGAGTTGTCCCATGTGTAGACTGCTGTGTTGAATATATGAACCTACGTATGTAATGAAATTTCATGGACCTACGTGAGCAGGCACACAAATGTGATCAGTGTACTGCATTTATTTCCGTGTCTGGTCATGTGTTTATATCTGTTACGCTTGGCTTGAAGACAGAAGTACGGAGAAAGCCGAGTGAAGAATGCTTGGGCTCACTGCTTCCACTTAACTACAGCCATCTCAGAATACAAAAGTACCATGAAAAACCCAACTCAGACAAGCATAAGACTGATTCCTGTGGTGTTCAGTCTTAATTAAAAACAAATCATTCTGTTTAGATCATCAGCAACAAATGTCCCAACATTTACATTGTAAAGTGATGGATGTGTTAAAAATCCATCCCCGTGTCTGCACAACCTAGCAAACATTTCTAATAGCTCCAGGAACAGTGTATATATATTATATGTATATGTATATGTATATATATATATACTTTTCAAAATTAAAAAAAAATACCACAATCTTGCATAATCAAGAGCAACTGAATTCATTGTAACTGTTGTCCTTGAAAGTGGAACCAAAAATTGTATAAATTATGCTAGCCTAATAAATAATTTCCACTGGAAATTAGTCAATCAAGGTTAACATACAATTGTATTCCTTGTATTGTATATCACTGTGACACCAAATATTATTTTTGTAGTTTACACGGTTTGAAGTAATTTACCTGTTACTCTTTCCTCATTTTATTAGTAATGAAATGATGTTAAAGAAAAGTCTTCATATCTCATTGTCTTTTGGGTTTCAATCAATGGCCAACCATTTTGATGGTGGACAAAGTTTGAAAGGCACTTGAATTGAAGATGGTCACTATGGCACACGCTTGTACTGAGCAGTATGTTATAGAACAAGACCTGCCTCAGAACAACAAAACATACAAACACTGTGATTAACTTTTGCCAGGGAAAACATAATTAACAAGCTTTTTTTTTCCTGTAAAATTAAGATCAAAATAAACATTTTGAAATGACATCAGATATTTACAAGTCATAATTAACACAAGCCAGCTTTGGGTTTCATATTTTAGAATGCCATCCAAGTTATGAGTATATTTCCAAAGCATGTTTGGTTTTTCATTTATAAATCACAGAAATGCTAAAGAGCACATGTATGTCAAGCTGTGTTCATAAAACCTGAATTATACGTTATTGACAAAAGTTCCTATATAGGGATCCATACGCTTGGCCCAGCTGCTGCATCTCTCAGCTTGCAAACACAATTACAGGAGAAATGTGATTGCCTTGAAGCATTAAATGAGACTCAACATTTATTCTTAACAATAGTAGTATGACATTTGAACAGTTTCCCCAACTGTAATTATACTTTCAGAAAAACAGCAAACTTAAAGCTGACTGGGAGTGCATGAAATAAAAATGATGTTATTTCTGTCATATAGACCAGATTTGAACACCATTGAGTCATTTGCTTAGTATACAGTAGTAAGTTATGTATTGTAATTGTCCAATGCTTCTTCTGTGCCTGTTGCATTTATTTTTCCGTTTATCATCCTGTCGGCTCAGTTCTTCTTCTTTTCTATCATGTTTCAGAACGATTCGTGGGGAAAGCAGTATTCCTATGCACTCTTCAAAGCTATGAGTCACATGTTGTGCATTGGCTATGGTGCCCAAGCACCCGTCAGCATGTCTGACCTCTGGATCACCATGCTAAGCATGATTGTTGGAGCCACCTGCTATGCGATGTTTGTTGGACATGCCACAGCTTTGATTCAGTCTTTGGATTCTTCAAGGAGGCAGTATCAAGAAAAGGTATGCAGTTTTCTCTCTCATAGCTTCAACCAGCTTCTTTATAAAGTTTGAATTGTGTTCAAGCTAACAAAATAATATCTCTCCATCAATACTGTGAGGAGCTGAAGTATTTAAAGGAAATGCAATCTGCTTTGATATTATCAGATTCCCATCAAGATAATTTGATGGGACTTTTTTTTTCTGTCTTGAGTTGTGTGTGTGTGTGTGTGTGTGTGTGTGTGTGTGTGTGTGTGCCTGGTGTGCAGCAGACCTGGCTTTAATCACCGGCATATACCAGGCATGCTACAACTAACTTGTCATTCCAACATTTAAGAGTTGGAGTCAGGAAAATTAGGAGCTCAAGTCATGCATGGCTATATAGTGGGGTTGAGGTTAGCCTCGTCTATAATGTTTAAACATATACATTTTCATTCCTTAAAATGTAGTTTCATCTCTAAAATGTATAAAGAAGGTAGAAAAGGTTGTCCCATAGTTCAGTTTCTGTATATCCAGAGTTAAATTTCAATTAATGAAATAATAATATTATCAGTCCCTCACTAATTCATGATATAAGAAATGAAAGCCTGCAGTAAAGGACAGACGCCATTGCCCTTATGTCTGTCTGTGTCTTTCCTTATGTTATAATAGTAATTTACATTGTAGTCCACACACTTAGCTAACTAAACACAGGCTGCTCTCATCTCTATAAATCTCATCACATTCCCCAGGGTGATTGTTTGTATCTTTGTTTGGTTTTTGTTGTTGTTGGTTTTCGAGATAGGGTTCTATCTCATGCAATGGGCCTTAAGTAAAATCAGATGTTGGTTTGTGCCACTATCACCCTGGTATATCTTTATGAAAGGACACCATTGTAGACAAATAGTTTCTGGAAATTACCAACTAGCATAATCAGCAAGTTGATAACTTTTTTGATGAAACCATGAAAGGTGAACTGTCAAAATTGTCTTGAGGTTTATTTTTAAGAAAAAAATAAATTGTAAAGAACAGACAGAACAGGAAAGGAGAAGAGACTATACAAAGCTGTTTGACTGAAAAATTCTATACTAATTGGAATTCAGGCTTATTTTATGGATATATGACTAGAATATCATATTGTGAAGTTTCTTCCTTTTCCTTGTGTTAAATGAAAATGTTGACTTTTTGTATTGCTTTGTTTGAATTCTGATACATATATTTTATTTTGTTCATTTTAATGTGTCATTTATATCTTGTAAACATATAATTTATGTATTTACATGTTATATTTACATATTTATTACATGTTGTAAACTAAATTTCATATTTAAATAGATATTTTCTTAAAAACAAATCTTCATGATTACATTTTGAGCCACATGAAATTGTGTGTGCGTGTGCATGTGCATGTGTGTGTGTGTGTGTGTGTGTGTGTGTGTGTGTGTGTGTGTGTTGAGACAGGGTTTCACTTTGTATCTCAGGCTGGCTTTAAATTCACAACAGACATACTGCTTTAACATTCTGAGTGTTGTGTATCAATTTTGTTGTACAAAATTAGAATTTGTGGAGTATCAGTTTATCAAGGACAGGGAATTAAAATATTAAACTTCAAGGGACAAAATGATTACATGTTATGCATCTTGAAATGAGTTTATGTGATTCCTTTTGTGTAATTAATGTAAAAAACGTGTAATTAGTGTAAGAAAGCTCAATTTGCAAGTAGATATAAAATCATGTATGAAATTATTGAATTGTACAATTTTCTATTAGCTGTTTTTTAAGCATCCTAATCTTCATAATTTATCTGAATTAATGGTTGCACTGAGATAGAAGGCTAGGAACTCAAAGCTGCTCTGCTATACAGCCTGTTCTGATGGGAGATGTCATTCTGTAAATATGTTTCTCTTATTGGTTAATGAATAAAGCACTGTTGGCCTATAGGAAAACAAGATAGGCAGGACCAGGAGGAAAGACGAAATAGTAGGTAGGAGATCCAAGATGGAGGATGGAGAGGTAGAACGCCAACCCCTCTCTCTGGTAAGATAAAACCACATGGAAACTTAGATTAATCAAAAAGGGTTAATCATTAAGACAGAGCCAGCCAAGAAAAATGCTGCTACCAAGAAGCCATGCTTATCTCTGCCCTTTGGTTTCTAAAACCCCTTTTTAAGCTTTTGTTAAGTTTTAAGTGGAAGTTCCTATTAGCCACGTTGCAGATGCCAATATGTTAAGAGTAGTTTTTTCCCTGACACCACCACACCAGCCCCAAATAACACACAGAGACACTGTATTAGATATAATTGTGTTGGCCAGGTACTAGTTTGTTATCGGCTAGCTCTGTCTCAATTATTAACCCATTTCTATTAATCTAAGTATTTCCACGTGGTCTTATCTTACCAGAAAGAGGGGCTGGCGTTCTTCTCTCTTCGTCCTCTGTCTTTGATCTCCTCCCTACTACTTCCTCTCTCCTCTTAGTCCCGCCTATCTTGCTTTCCTATTGGCCAACAGTGCTTTATTCTTTAACCAGTATGAGAAACATATTTACAGACTGACAACTCCCATCACTATTCAAAGCTCATGGTAAAGCAAAGTAGCTTTCTGTTGACTTACAATAAATAACTGAGAGCTGTTGGTTTACACAGGGAAGAGAACACCAGTTCTTTATCCAGTACCAAAAGGTCAGCCCTGAAAACACACACATGTAATTACCATACAGATTGAGAAGGTTACATTTAGGAATGTGTGTGTGTGTGTGTGTGTGTGTGTGTGTGTGTGTTCATGTATATGCATGTACACATATAAGAACAGTTAATGAAAAAAGGCCACAAATTTAAAATAGAGCAAGGAGGGGTATAAGAGAGAGTATGGAGAAAGGGAAAGGGAGGGAGAAATGATGTCATTGTCTAATAATCTCACAATGAAAGAAAAAGAAAACATAAAAAGGGATTGTGGCTGTGCATATGCTTTTGACAATATGCCTATCGAGAGGAATTTAGATGAAAATATAGTGCAACATCAGCTTTCAAGATCTTAAGTCACTCTTGACCAAATCTCTTTTCCAAGCAGCAAGCCATTGTTTTCTTTTAAAAATGATCGTAGATTTCCACATCCTCTACTCTGCATATCCCCTTGCTGTAGACAACCCCAAAGGTATACCTAGGTTTTACTTCTATTTGAAAATTCTGGAGCTTCTTCCAGATCATGTCAGCCTTTAATGACATGAATGTTATATACACTCTCTGTATCCAAGGAAATCCTTACACTATGATAGGAAGACGCCTTACCCTGATGCGTGAGCTTAAGGCCCAAATGTGGAAACATGGACATTGTGAACCTGAGGCTACCAAAGTTCTTATGGGAGGCAGTGAGGGGGTGAATGTTTAGTCCTGTTCTCTCTCACTCTAATTTACAAATAGTTTTGGAAAAGTCACCATTGAACTTTTCCAAATGCCATCACCTTCCAGAAATTAAATTATGTTGTCCTACATGTAGGTAAACATATTGTTTCACCAAGGTTTTAGTTATTTATATTTTATTGTATATTTCATCTACATATTTTGTAGTCTCATTCTGCTGCTCAGACTTACATAGAACTACTGAGATTAAGACTTTTTATGTTCTCAGCCTCCCTAGTACCTTGGAGTACAGGCTAGTACTACTATACACACGTATTTATGACAACATTTTAGAAAATAAGTTTATGAATCTTTTTTTTTTCTTTCTGGAATTCTGAGATTGATCATTTATTCTCGGAATTAAAAGATGTATTATCAATGTGATTACGGTCAGGGTTGAAGCAATTTTGTAGTTGCTAATTTGATATGCAGTATGTTCTGATGGAATGCCCTGGGACAGGAAGACCCGAAACTTGTCTTCAAGATGTTAATGATAAATGATCAATTCCTCGATGAAACAACACTATAGAACTAGATAATTCATAAAATAAGCAGGAACCTTCTGTAGTACTGCCCGTGATCCCTTTAAATCATGCTGTTATCTAGCTAAAACGGAGAAGGAAATGTTAACATCCTCCCTTACAGATCTTCTCCATAGCAACAAACTGAGTAAGTTGACCTGCTGGTACAATAGTGTCTTGGTGGGGTTTCTATTGCTGTGAACAGACACCGTGGCCATCGTGGTGGTGACACACAGGCAGATACTGTGCTGGAGAAGTGGCAGAGAGTTCTGCATCTAGGCTGGCAGGAAGAGAGGTAGTGAGCCTGGCTTGAGTGTCTGAAACCTCATAGCTCACCTCCAGTGACACACTTCCTCCAACAAGACCATGCCTCCTCCTAACAGTACCACTCTTTATGGACCTATGGGGATCATTCTTATTCAAACTACGGCTCACTCGTAATAGTTCTCTTCAGAACTGTTGCTTTGAAGGTATGATGTTCTTGACCTTAGGAAAATAAAGGTCAGCCGGTGCTTACATGAATTATGGCCGACACCTAAAATTTGCTTAGGATCCCTATTAAGGGGCAGAGATCTCACTGAGATTCATTGCTTTCAATAAAAATTCCTTTCGCATGGTTTCTTTCATAATTGATAAACATTCCCTTCCTTCCTTCCTTTACAAATGAGGGTGGTATGAACACAAGTCCCTGTGGTTCCTTAATTAACCCGGAACATTTCCATGAAGTTAAACTGTCTACTTTATCTCTGGAGAACTGAATTTAATATATTCTAGTATGTTAAATTGGTTGTACTTCAAATATTCTCAGGTTTGGAAGAGCCTAAGACTCTGAATCTAAATAAGATACTTGTACAGGAAAACCTTGTGCTGGTATTTTTTTCTAATTGATTCATTTATTGTTTTGAGATTGTAATTATATCACTTCCCTTTTCTTTTTCCCCCTCCAAACCTTTCCATATATCCCTCCTTGTACGCATTCAAACTCATGACACCTATTTTTTCATAGTTTTTGATATTTATCCCTAAAATACATAGTTCAACATACACAGTCCATATAAGCACACCAGCTGGTTATCTAATACCAAATAGTCAGCTGTAAAAAAATAATCATATGTACAAGTAACATTATAAGAAAGGGACTGGTTTAATGAGGTTACTTGAACTGCTATGGGTTGGGCTTCTGGGAGAACGGCTAGAAGAATGATCCTTTACATTCTCACCAGAATAAAAGAATGGTTTTGGGCTGTTATATAGTCTGAAGTAAAGATCTGAGTCAGCCAACATAACCAAAGAGAAAAAAATAATTCATTCGGTTGCAAATTATTTTCATCAGTGATTTTAGAATGTACTCTTTGTACATATGAAGTCTACAAAACACATACAGTTCTTCTTTCCCCTCAATGGCAGTTTCTGCCCTGGTACTCAGTGTTCCTCGTTAAAACCCCCACATGGATAAAGTTTGCATCTACGGTTGCAGCAAAACACAAAGTGGTAGGTAGAGAGTGATCCTCGTTAAGCCCTCTTTCCTCAGGACTTTGCAGTTTCTGTTTTGAAGCCCATGGTAGCTTCATGTGCTAAGGCAGGAGTTTCATTTTCTGTTCCGTTGTTATGAATCTCTTCTATTCTATGCAGTTTTGTCTTACTGTACTCTACACATTTCTCTTTCAAATACTTGATTTTAATTATTGAGGTAACTCATATATTATAAAAACATGAAGCCACTGTCAAGCATTTGTACACGTATACAAGCATTTGTAACCAGGTATACAACCAGTAGGAAGGAATCCTTGGCGGAGAAGGTGTACCCACTCTTCTGGCCTGTAACTTGAGTTTGTCTAGTCAGATTGTAGGGTCCCGTTGGAAAGTGACCTAAAAGATGTTAATGATATCAGTGGACAGGGCTAGACATCAGGCAATCAGAATTTTATTTGGGAGAGCAAGTCATAACAGCAAGTGGGGTCTGATGTAGTCCTGCCTGGACTGCAGGTTCTATGATCAAAAACAAGCAAACAAACAAACCATAAACCCACTTTCTTATCCAATCACTGTTAGGTACAGATATAGTAAATAAGAACATCAGCATTATTAGTAGGCACATCTAATTAATAAAATCCTAGAAATAATATTATTTCATGAGTCACTGTGACCAAGTAGTCATCAGAGAAAAATAAAGTATTCACTAAGTATCAAAATCTTCTATCTAGTAAAAGTATATTGAATGTTTGTTTGCGTGACATCTTTTACAAGACCCTGGGAAATAATGAGCAAATGGACACAGCGTTGTTCCTATAGGAGTTTCTTACAGTAGTTCAGTAGGTGGGAACACAGGAGGAAGAATCGCTAGTAACAAGATTCATGGGAAGCTCTACGTCATGAGGTATTTTAATTATAAGACGTTGTAAGATTTTACATTTGATTTACATTCAGTAGAAATGGGGTGAGAGTGTAGGAAGAGATGGAATTATATTCAAGAGACCTGAAGGATGACTAGAAGGAAGAAATTGCACCTGGCCTTATAGACAAAACATCAGTATGAAAACAGCTGCCAGGCAGGATTCATGGGCAGTCCAGTCTCTGACTGAACCCCAAAGAAAGATGACTGGGAATACAGAACAGCACAGTCACATTGAGAGAGACTTTGTAGACCTCAGTTGCCCACTGTAGTTTAGCTTAAATATGCAGAGAGGCTGCTAATCATGTGGACTTGGAAAGTGACAGTAACAGAAGATGATGGAATTGCCTGGGACATCTTTAACGAACACCTGTAAACTGCATAAATACATCAGAGGAAAGTAAAAATGGCCTCTTGTTCTTTGGCTTTAAGCCAAAGGTCTAGCTTTACTTTGGGGGTGGGGGTCCACGAAGGAGTCACACAGGGAGGCAAACCATGAGAAGTTAAGAATGAAAACATGATGCTGATGGACTTGCTCAACCTGGATCAAAATGCAGAAAGTCTAATGTTGGGTGGTTCGTTGTCAGCATATTTATAATGCAGTACAACTTGAGGGCTTCTAGGCAACAATGAGTCTCATCGATTCAATTCCAGGTGTGCAATAAAGTTTAAGACGTGACTAGATAGAAACTCTTCTACAAAGTACATATGACCATGAGGCGGGTTCTAGACCTGCAAGATCTAGAACCCAGTGTGGTCTCTGACGGATAGCCTAGGCCATAGAACATTTGTGACATTTCCCCTATGGGTAGGTAATGGTCTGGGAGAAAAGAATCTGAATAACCATTCTGGGGAATTTGAGTGACACCTATCTGCCCCCACAGATAGCAAAAAAGAAGCCACCGGGTTGTTTTATAAATTACTCACTCAGCTTTCTGGCTGGAACTCAGAAGGGGCACCCCTGTGTGATGAACATTCTTGATTCTCTTAGGGCTTCTCCGTGAGTGCAAGGGCCTCTCTTCCCACAACAACTGTACAAACTCAAGGAAGATTGCAGTAGTAACAGGTGTGGATACTAAATAATGAAAACATCCTGTACAAACCCTTCCTGGCTCTCTCCCTCCCTCTCTCCCTCTCCCTCTCCCTCCCTCCCTCTCTCTCTCTCTCTCTCTCTCTCTCTCTCTCTCTCTCTCTCTCTCTCTCTGTGTGTGTGTGTGTGTGTGTGTGTGTGTGTGTGTGTGTATGTGTGTTGGGTGGCAGGAAGGGCAAGTGCTAACTGTACAACCTAAGTGACTTAAGGAGGTTTATGACTTCACAAAGAACCTTGTGGCTCAGAAGCCACGTCAATGTGTGGCTCTGATCCAGAGGCCATCTGTGCACACAGTCTCCAAGCTGGTCCTCTAGCTAGGATGCTTTCCAAATTTTTGCCGTGTTTTATATTCATTTAGTGAGTTTGTGAAAACAAGCATTCTTGGGCCCCACTCCCAGAATCTCTGCTTCATTAAGCTTGGCATATGACTTATAGGCTTGCATTTTCCACGATATCCCAGATACTAGTAATCTGATTTCTGAATGCCCAAAGCTGCGCCGTGGCCATATCTCTCTTCCAGAGCGTGACAATAAAAGGGAACTCATTTCTGTTCGGGCTCCACTGATGAGAGCTCAGTCATCTTGCTACTGAAAAAGCCTGAGAAGTTGACAGCTCTGTGACCTGTTCCCATAGGGAACAGGTAGAGAGAATGTTAAAGTGAGAAACTGGTGTCCTCTGGCAGAGATATAACACCAAAAACAGGAAGCAGCAAAATGCTTGTGGTTTCCCTGGAAACCCCTGCACCGTGAATGGGGCACTGTGTGAAAAGCCGTACTCCAGGTGAGATCTCAAGTCATTAGGATTTCATTTACTAGGAGGTGGAGAAGAGTTGAGGTTTGGGATGCTTCTACTCTATAGGAAGAGGGAAGAGAGACAATGTGAGACACACAGAGCAGCAGAAAAACAGCATTCGCAGCAGAGCTGAATACAGAATACGTTACCTAGGTAATTCCTATGCACAGCTTTTCATCTACCAGGAGCTGGAAAGGATGTATGAGTTACTGGAGGAATGTATTTTCTTTTTTTTTTTTTTTTTTTGGAATGCATTTTCTTTAACAAAGATAACGCTGCTAATGAAGACTATTATACAAATAGCAAGTACTAATTATTGCATTTCCCGTGACTTGTCAGTTATAATCTAACCACATCTTCTAAAGGCCTAATACAGGTTCTCCCTTTCACTTCCAGTGAAAGTTTGTTTTAAACCAAATTATAATCTCTGCACCATGAATACTATTAGAATTGACTCGTGAGTCGTAACTTTTCTCCCTTAAGAAAATACGAAATGAGGAAAATTACGTTTGTAAGAAACACCATATAGCTGGTCAACTTTTTTTTAAAGCAGATAAAATAGTGATAAATAAATAACACATATATTATCCTCATCGGCATAAAATGTTTTCATTTTTTATTCAAACATGCCAATATTTTACTTGAAATGCTACGTTTTCAGATAATTACAAAAAATATCCCAAACTCACTGTTTAAGCTTTGTCAAAGTGGTTACTTTCAAAGGTTGTTCTGTTAGTACCACACTTAACGACAGAGATATTTGAAAATCGCTTTGAGCAACTCAGTGTAAAGCTCTGTTAAAATCCTTAGCATTGCCGTACTTAATAAAAAACACCATTCCGCTTCAGTGTTACGGTTTGGTAGTGACAGAGAGGAATCAAGAAGTCGGTGAATCATTTAAACGTTCAGATAGCTAGCAATACCGACTTCCTGCTTGGAGACACCAACACCTGAGGAAGACGGCGGCAAAACTGCTGAAGGCCGGTGCACAGAGAACAATGACGCCATAGAGGGGAAGCTACAGGCAAAAGATATATTTAAACGTGGTAAATAGAAAACATCACCTTTAACAGTCGCCATTATTGTGCCAAGATGCCTGGAAGAATAATGTTGCCTAGCTAGTGTTCAACTGGCTTAGATAGGCTGCTCTTGAAGTTTCCAGTCCTCTAAACTGTGATCAGCTTACAAAACGATTTATTAGGCTGAGAGCCCCTCTGTTGGGCAGGCAGCCTATGGTAGACACAAGCCAGTCCTAGGGACAGAGAGCAAGGGCCCATGGGTCATAGAATGGCTGAACCTCTCAAATGATGCAAGCATCCCTAATCGGCCCCAAGGAAGGCAAGCAGAATATGGCTGTTGTGCTATTTTTCTGATTTATCCAAGGGCTTTATGGTTTTGATTTCCTTACCACTTCATTCCTAGGGATATTTTCCACACAATGTGTTTAAGGGCGTAGCAAACAGAAGCATGTCAGTGACAGTGGAAACACACGTGCAGAAAAGTGTAGCATCTGGCTACAGCTGCGTGGCACAGCAACCGAGCTCCTGGTTCCATTCCAAGTGCTAGGGAGAGAGAAAGAGGTAAACATCAAGACATCAGAAAACTCAAACAAAAACAAAACAAAAATAACAACAGAAAAACACAGTGTAGATCTGAGGGTCACTGACAGGTTTGATTACATCAAAATATGTGAAGTTTGGATGTGAGGAGGTACGTGTACATACATGTGTGCACGTATCTGCAGCAGTGATAACCCCGACGTGCCTAAGTGAAGGCAAATGTCTTCCACCTTGATGCTCTACTTTATTTTTTGAGAAACAGGTCCCATGTGTATCCGTTCCTGGGCTTCCACTTTAGGGTGACAGAAATGCATTGCAGTGCCCGGCTTTACGTATAGGTGCTTGGAATCTGAACTCAGGTCAAGTACTGAGCCATCTCTCCACTCCAGTTAATCTGCTTTACATGAAAGTGTGACCGTTTAAACATGATTCCCTGGCAGTTTTCCTTGTTGCAACTACTTGTTCCTAGTGAGGATTGCTAGTATTCAGGCAACTGTACTGGCCTGTCCTTGGGGTTCTGGCAGGACACGCCCTCAGCTGCAGCCACTAACTAAGAGCACCACCTGTGCACATTCACTATGTTCCTTGTTTTTTTTTTTTTTTTTTTTCTTATTTTAGATATCGATCCCAGTTCCTTCTCCCTCCCTCCTTCCCATTCCTCCTAACCACCTTCCCAACTCACCCCACCCCCAGTCCACAGGGAGGATTATGCCTTCTGGGAAGGTCAACAAAATCTGTCAAATTATTTGGAGTAGGGTCTAGCCCCTCCCTCCTGCCTCTAGGTTAGAGGACTATCCCTTCATGGGGAATGTGCTCCCAAAGTACCCCTGTCTCTGTGGGTTTCTGCAAACCAGTTTTGTCTTCCCTCTCTGCATCTGGATTGCAGTTCTGCTCAGTGTTTATTTGCCGGCGTCTGCTTCTGTTTCTATCAGCTACTAGATGAGGGCTCTATGGTGGTGGATAAGTTAGTCATCAATCTAGCTGGCCTGAACAAGGAGGAGCTAACGGCCCCCAGACTGATAGCTGGGAATCCAGCATGAGACTGACTCAGACCCTGAACATGGGTCTCAGTTAGAGGGCCTGGGCAGTCTAAGGGACCTCTGACAGTGGAACCAGGATGGATCCCTGGTGCACAAAAGGACATTGGGAGCACATTCCCCATGGAGGGATACTCCCTTAACCTAGAGGCAGGAGGGAGGGCCTAGTCCCTACTCCAAATGACTTGGCAGATTTAGTTGACCCCTCCTGGAAGGCATCACCCTCCCTGTGGAGTATGCCAGGTGGGAGGGGAGGGTGGTCTGGGGGACATGAGAGGGTGGAAGAGAGGGAAAGAGGGAGGGAGGGAGAGGGAACTGGGATTGATATGTAAAAAAAAGGAAAACAGAAAAAAAAGTGAGCCATCAATCTCATTATCAAGGAAGGGCATTTAAGGCAGCCTTTCCACTGCTGCTCAGACTGAGACTCTAGGGAAATGTCCAGAGACCTACAAGGATGACCCCATTACCTTCCCCTTTAAAAGCCCTGCCCACCTCTCCTCTCTCTCTCTCTCTCTCTCTCTCTCTCTCTCTCTCTCTCTCTCTCTCTGTTTCCTTCCCCCCTCCCTCTCTAACCCTCTGCTTCAACCCCTCTGCGTAGCATCTTCCTCTCAGGAGATGCTTTTCCTAAACTAAAGCAGGGAGGATCCATTATTCTTGCCTTCTGCAAGTGCACTGGAGAAAAACTATACAATAAAACCAACAAACAAATGTGTCATTTCTCCCTTTTTGTGAGCAATTCAGACGACTTGGTTACAAACATCAAGGAACTGATGAAATATGTATGCAATTACTACAAATATCATTTGTATTAGCATTCTGTATAATCTCACATAAAATAACACGCTGTTCTGTCTCAAATATTTCAACACCATTTTACATTCCAGCCCTATTTTTCCATGCCATCTAAAATCTAAATTTACATGATGCTGGAAAATCAAGGATTTAAAACACAGTATGTGAGAAGCTTGGGGGAACAGGGTCACCCTTCCATGTGAAACCTGTCTGATAATCCGTGCCGCACAGATCTCATAAACACAAATGTGGTTTTAGCTTAAAACTTTTCAGATTAAGTTTCTTTTCTTTTCTTTTCTTTTCTTTTTTTTTTAAATTCCAGCAATTCTAAGATGCAGGACAATGTTTCTGTTTAGTCTCATGCTTGTCTTCATGTCACAATTTGGAGATTAAATACTTGAGGTCAAGAGATATTAAATTGCACCTCACACCCACATAAACTAGCAACCCAAGTGGAAATTGTGTTCAAAAGCAGTTGTGTATTCTAGGCCAGCATGCTTGAAAAAAATAAATGAATAACAATAAAACTGAGTTTAATCTTCAGAAGTCTTCTGTGGGTCAGGTGAGTTTTGTTATCATTCCAAAACACACATTCTAGCACCCTAGCCGGCAAGGTTACCCCAACATTTTTCCATATGTGCAGACAATTGTGATACTGAAAGGTCAAATATTTGATGAGCGGGATAAGCAGACTCTTCCATATTTAATCACTACATCAGGTCACGTGGGGTGTTAGACTAGGGAGAATATCAGAAGGTGAGTGTGGCTGAGAATGATGCAACACTTACCTTGAAGACTTCCACTTTGTAGATGTGTGTTTTCACTTTACAGTAGTAAATACATTATTTAAATTGGAAATAGCACACCCCAGGCTTCACATCGCCTCCCTTTGGGAACATTTGCTGTAACAGGGGCATTGTCGAGCCATCCAGCAGATCTTCACATGTAATCTTTATTGTCTTTAACAGATATTAGCATTTTACATGGAGCCTTCAAAGTACCTGATACTTCACATAACTGTAAACTAAGAATTCCCCCAGAAAAACCCTAAAATTGTTTAGTTTACAAAATTAAATGGTGGAGAGATTGAAGGATAAGTGGATTATAAAATTTTCCCAGGTCACAAAGCATTTTCTGTTTTAGAAAATGGTTATGATAATAAATTCCATGTAGTTTCTACAGAAAGTTTTTATAGATTTTTAAAGAAGTGTAAGTTCTCCTTTATTACTAATGGAAGAACTTGGAAATGCTATTTGTACTTATAAAAGAAATAGAAGGATCCTGCATGTATCACTATTAAATATTGATGAAGAATATCAGTACTCTTATATTATTAAAATGATCTGTGTTGTTTTAAATTGATCCTTAAATATGTATAGTAAGTTAGTTTCATGTTTAGAAATATTATTAGCATACTTGTTCTCTTGAGTCTGTTGTAGTTGAAGGTAGACACTCTTTGTCACAGGATTAATGGCATTCATGTCTTCCTCTGTTTCTCCTTGAAAGCATGGAAACCAGTCAGGCAATCTCTGAAAATTATTTTCCGTTTACATAAATAGAATGAACCTTTGTATCTGATAGCAGGAAGACCTTGTTTGGTTTATCTTGTACATTTCTATTAGTTCTGAGAATGTCTAGGATTTTCCTAAAAAATGCTGTTATTTTCTAAAGCATCTGATTTTATAGGACATATGATTTATTAAAATACATTAGTTGAAAATGATTTCACTTCCGTAATTACTAATCTTATTGTTGTTATTGAGATCCTTACATGACTTAATATTAATAAATTAAATAAGTAATGTAACTTCACTCCTTGGGATAGCACTTTGTGCCTTTATAACAGCTATCCACTAGAGGAAAACACTCTGTGATTCAGGATGATTCAAGACAGCTGTTTTTAGTGACTGTGGTCACAGCATGTTCATACACTCTGCTGTTTCTGTGGAAAATAGTTTTCTAGTCTTAAATAGAGTAAAGGAACTAATCTTACTTCATGCAAGCAGCAATCTGTCTTACTCTCCTCGTCCCTGGAATTCTGAATATAAAAATATGCATGAAAGATTTGCCTATGATGTGTTACCGCTGTGTTAGTAAGCTCTCCATCACAGCAAAAAAATTCCCAAGGTCTTTAGTGTATGCACAGATGAAGTTATTTGGTTCATGACTATTCTGGTTTCAGAAGTTCTGAGTCATGATCACTCAGATCCTTTGCCTTTAGGCCTGTGGAAAGATAGCAAATCTCTGTCAAATGCGTAGTAGAGAAAGAAGGGCAACGATCAAAGGCCTTCTGGTCAGGAAGTAAAGAAGAGGGCCCCATGTTCCACTACACATTTCTGGAGAAACTCGAAAATGACGAAAAGTCTCCCCCAAGTCTTCACCTTTTCAAGATATTTCACTTCCCAATATCTCCCTTGGATGGGTAGAAGTCTTTAATCTCGGTGTAATAACCACAACATGTTTTACATATATACTCACATCAAATACAGAAAACTTTATGAGACATTTATGACAGTCAAGAGATCGGTGCGTCGTTACATTAAATTAACTGTGGTTATCAATGTTTATTCATTTTTGGATCTGCTTGACAGAAAAACTTTTTTCAGGCCAGTCTCTTTGATTTCTTTATTGGGAATGTTTTTTTGACAGATCTAAACATATGGCTAAAACAAAACTTAGTATAAGGTTTACTTTAAGAAACTAATGAGAGTTTCTTCTGTGTATAACTAGAGAAACCTCAGGAAGTGAAGGAATGCCAAGTAATGTTTCAGATAAAAAAGGAGGATGGGATGTTCTTTTTAAAAAAAGGAGGAAAACCATGGATGATTTTAGCATGGACAGATTCATAGTTAGATGCACAGGGAACTACATTTTACCCCACATTGGGAGAAGTGTGTTTGATCTCCCAGTAAGAGCTGGAGAATATGTTCAGATCTTGTCTGGCTCCAAACCCAGCTTCAATTTCAGATGGAATACACTGCTGCTCTAGAGTGAAAGCTTCCTCTTCCTGGCCATAGTGTCTCTTTATTCAGATGTATTAGAAATTATTGTCCACGTATACAAATTATTACAGTTAAGGGAAATATACATCCCTGGCCCAAGTACTGGGAAATACCAAAAGATAATGACCATACCAAACAGTTGAGTGGCATTGATGATAACGGAAAAGACTGCCCATTAAGAATTCAGAGAATTGGATTTATCCCTGACATTTACTAACTAGATGTAAAACCTGCGAAAATGGATTCTCCACCCTGGGCTTCTTCTGCTCATCTGTGAAATGAGAGGATTGAAACAATTATCTCCATAGTGCCCTCCAGCTCTCAATGTCTCTTTTATACTAAATATATGTTAATCTCATTGATATGATCCAAAAGACACTTAAATTGTCTTCTGGGTCATCTTTATGCACATAATTCATTAATGTGTAGTACTGACTAGGGACATCATTCAAAGAGACCACTTTTGTTAGCATAACCTGAACATCTTTATTATATATAAATGACCTTAATTACTTATGCCAAGAATTACTTCTTAAACAAATATCATCTTTCTATACCACCCTCTTGGGTGATTTTATTTCCACCAACTTTGCATTTTAGAGATGCAGCCTAGTTGGGTGTGCCATTATGTATGTATACTTAGTCAGATCCAATCACACAGATCACCTGATAGTTCTATCACAAAGTCAGAAGTAATTAAACTAAAATTCCCCTGAGTCATAGGAATGGGTGTCAACATATAGTTACAAGGAGTGTTTGCCTATTTTTGCCTTTTCAAATATGTAATATTTTACTGGCTTTACCAAGAGTAAACCACTGTGCTAGATGTTCAGCTTTGCGAGTGTTCTAATTATTAAAGCCTGCAAAGAATAGTTTGCAGGTAATTCTGTGCAAAACAGATCCCAGAGTGACTGGAAAGTTACAGGAAGTTACAGGAAAAATGAGGATGAGAACAAAAAGAGATCAGACTCAAAGAAGCTAAAGAAATGCCTACAGCAAAGGGCAAGAGAAAGTGGAGAAATCGGGACACTATATATGTTAGGAGCAAAGGGGAATGAGAAATGAAATGAAAGCATTAGCAAAACCATTTCAAAATTGGGAGTAATCTAGAAGAGCCTACTAGGGTTAGTACAAAGAATGTTGCTTCCAATAATTGTGATTACTCTCCCACAACAATTTGAATTATGCTTGATATGCTCCGTTTACTGTACCATAATGGCAAAGGCAGGCAAGCTGGTCTTAACTGGTAGACATGCCAGAGGGATTTCAGACCCCTCTGACTATGACATCCTATTATGAGTAAAGTTTTTCCCCTGCCGGCCTGGACCCAAATAACACACACAGATGCTGTATTTGATATAAAGCTGTTGGCCAGGTACTAGTTTCTTATCGGCTAGCTCTGTCTTAATTATTAACCCATTTCTATTAATCTAAGTATTTCCACGTGGTCTCATCATATTGGATTGTGGGGCCAGCCTCTTCTCTCCCTAGTCTCTCCATGCTGACCTCTCCTTTCTACTTCCTCTCTCCTCCTCGTCTTCTAGTCCCTCCTATCTTCCTTTCCTATTGGCCAACAGTGCTTTATTCATTAACCAATAAGAGAAACATATTTACAGAATGACATCTCCCATCAACATCCAAGAAACACAAAGCAATATCTTCCTGTCTATTTTACTTACAAAGTCTAATGTATTTGCAAGCACTTTTATCTATGGTCTGTTGAACTTAGCATATTTCATCTTCATCCTTGCCCATACCTTTGCTGTAAGTTGTTTCTAATTCAAGTCACCATAACCCGGGAAACTTAAATTCATTTAGCACTATTGTATGCCAGGTTATATTGTACTCTTCAATGCAACCTATGTACCTTGCCATGATGTTTTATGAGATGGTGTAGCAGAAGATAAAGAAAGTCAAGTTACTACTTTAAGGCATAAAATAAGAAAAGGACAGATGTGAAATTTGAATTCACATCTCTTTCTCCAAAGGGGGAAAGATTTTCCCACAAAATACTGCCTCTCTTCTTAAACATCTCAAGGGGAGCCATAGATAATAGTGTTATTCTCGCTCCCTAGACACACTGGTTCCTCAAAATTTGCCAGTAGGAAAAGGTTTCCAGGTCATTTTAAAAATCACCAGTCTCTTCTTCGTACTAATGATTGTCAGAGTGACCAAGTTTCAGCTATGTTGGAAAGAAGACTAGAAATTAAGTCACAGGCAAACGAGAAAGTACATAACTCTCCTGAGATCTTAGCCTTTGAAGGGCCTCTTACATCTCTCTTCATATTGATACCTTTTACTATTTTCCTCAATCTATGGCTGTCTACAATATTGTGAAGATTACAATTTTACAAAGCACAAGTACACTTTGAAATGTTTTGGCACTCTAGATGTTGATAAGCCTTCTAGGGAATATGGACTCTAGTCCCTTGCCCTTGCCCACTGCATGCCCTACTGTATCTCCTAGCCACAGCACAGCCCTTACTACTGGGGATAGACACATAGTGTAACTACTTTCTGGATCAAGGTAGGACTTGATATTTTCTTTAAGTTCTTGTCTGTCCCATTTTTCTTGTGTGTCAGATTTCTGAATGTGTCACTCTTGTCCTCGGGCTGAGCAGAATATTGAAATCATCTAGAAATATTTAAGAAGTAATAATGTGAGTAGCAGCTGGATTTCATTGCCTACATCACCATTATGCAACAGTTAATACAGAAAGATGAGCAATGTTTGGGAGTCTGGGGACAAAGTGAAATTGCTTCTGCCTTAAGCATTGTAATTACTCCAGGCATTTCTCAGGATCTTTGTGAAGACACAGATAAACGTTTTGTGACTCTTGAAGTGGACAGAAGACTTAAAGCCTTCTGAAAGCTTTAAGTCATTTCACGGGCTTTGCCATCCCTATTATCATTGTCCAATAGCACATTAAAAAAACTGAGAGATTTGCAAAATTCCCATGATACATATCTCTGCCCACATGGAATATTACCTGATATTTGCATATGGTGTTTTCTTCCTTGGATTTTTGATGTTTCAGTTCACTTCTTTTCATAACTATTATCTCAATGACGGCAAAATATCTCTGAAACATATGTATTCATAAAGAGCCAATAAAATAAGTAACAATGGGAATTTAGATCGCTAAATGACCACTTTTGCGGCAGTCCACATTTTTCCGTGGGCGCCATTTGTAAGGAGTACGGTTTTTCCGCCTGCTGCCCGGTCTTGTCCTGCTACCACGCCACCAGCCCCAAATAACACACAGAGACTCTGTATTTGATACAATACTGTTGGCCCGGTTACTTGTTACTTATCGGCTAGCTCTGCCTTTAATTATTAACCCATTTCTATGTATCTTCATATGGCCTTCTCTTACCGGGGAGGCGGCTGGCGTCCAGCTCTCTCCAGACTCTCCATCTTGACTCCTCCTTCCTCTTTCCTATTTTCTCCTTGTCTCCTAGTCCCTCCTATCTTCCTTTCCTATTGGCCAACAGTGCTTTATTATTAACCAGTATGAGAAACATATATACATAATGGCATCTCCCATCATTTCCTTCTTTCAGATCATACGTTCATAACACAGTTCTTACTTTGTGTGTTTTGCTTAACCAAGAGTAGCACTCTACAAGCCACAGGGAATTTTGTAGCCTCTTCTGTTGCTCTTCTGACTCCAGAGCCTCTTCTGGCTCTTCTGACTCCAGAGCCAGATCCTCATGAAATTATATGGCTGCTAGTTTTGTGTGTGTGTGTGTGTGTGTGTGTGTGTGTGTGTGTGTGTGTGTGTGTGTTTTATTCCTGTGTATGCAGGAATGTCTACCTGTGTTTCTGGTACTTTATTTATTTATTTATTTATTTATTTATTTATTTATTTGGCTCTTTTTATTCTGTTTGCTTGTTTGGTCCAATTATGTTTTTGTTTGGTTTTGTTATTCTTTTGGATGCCTGTTTGTTTTCTAAGGACTGATGAGCAAATTGTGTACATGGTGCTAATAGTTTCCAAGGATTATTTTAAAGCCTACATCTTTTAATACATGAATGTCCGAATGCAGAGCCAACTTCTGCAAATGAGAGGGCGATATCTACCTGGGAAGAAATTACTCTTGGAAAGAATATCAGACTTTTACCTTGTACTATTTTCCGTTGTAATTTTTCTAGCTTTATGGAGAATGTTGATACTTAGATTTACCATCAAGACCAGGTCAATGTCTTCATGCCTGCAGAATTCAATCACTGTAAGGGAGCCTGTGAGTCCCATAATACTTACAATAAGGGAAAGTAAAAAATGAAGGCATTATGAAAATATATGACTAAATTGTGAATGGGTTACTTTATAACCATGCCTTTTTACACTTGTGCTTTTACTTAGATTTTTTTTTTTAAATTTTATTTTGACCATTCACTATAGTGGAAGTATAAATCATAAAACCACTCATGTCTTTATTCTATAACTTAATATGTAATGACCATGCTATTTAGTTTCTTTTCTATTATTTATTTATTCATTCTTTCATTTATTTATTTATTATAAATTTCTGCTGCAGTTTTCCCACCCTCCTCTCCTCCCAGTCTCCACTATGCCCCCTCCATTTCAACCCCCCACTCTGCGCTTCACCTCCCACTCAACAAAACAGGGCACACCATGTTGTAGTAAGACTAAGGACCTCCCCATGTATTAAGGCTGGGCAAGGTGACCAGAACAAGGAGTAGGGCACCAAAAACTAATAAAAGACTTAGCAACATCCCATGATGCTACTGTTAGGAGTCCCACAAGAAACCCAAGCTACACAACTGTCACATATATGCAGAGTGCCTAGGTAAGTCCCATGCAGGCTTCCTGGTTGTCGGTTCGGTCTCTGTGAGCCCCTATGAGCCCAGGTTAGTTGATTCTGTGAGTTTTCTGATGATCTCCTTGACCCTCTTTGTCTCTTACAATCCTTTCTCCGTCTCTTCTGCAGGATTCCCTGAGCTCCACTTAATGTTTGGTTGTGGGTCTCTGCACCTGTTTCTCTCAGGTGCTGGTTGAAACCTCTCTAATGACAGTTGGACTCTCTGGGTTCTGACTCCCCAGGCAGAGTTAGGGGTGAGCTTACTCTCTTGGCATGGATTTCGGACTAGGCCAGTCAATGTTTCCCTCAATCTCTAGGCCACCCTTACCCCCAGCACATCCCATAAACAGGACAGACTGTAGGTTGAAAGTTATGTGACTGGATTGGGTTCCTATTCCCTCCACTTTCCTCACAGGAGATGGCCAGTTCATGCTACATATCTGCTATTACTAGGAGTCATACCTGGGGTCATCCTTGTGAATTCCTGGGAGATTCCCTTGTACCAGGATTTTACCCCTAAATGTCCCTTCTTTCTAGTAGTCTCTTTCAGTAGTCTTCCCCTCCCTCCCCCAAACCGGATCTCTCATATTCCCATTCCCACCCTCCTGCAGTCCACTTGCTATTCAGCTTCTAAACAACCCGAAATTCATTTATGACAGAAGTTAAAAACCCTTCAGGCGGGAATGATTGAAGATGCAACTTGTAAATACAGCCTTGTTCCAAAACCATTAGAAATAATAGCAGGCAATATGACTTATGTAAAACTTAGTGTTTCATACACCGAAACTATCTTCCTTTCTTTTTAACGGCAGGAATAAATCGGAGATTGTGAATTCAGTAAATGCATAAAAAATACCAAATGTAAAATATTCCTGATAACAAACAAGATAGATTGCTTACAAATTAAAGAAGGATTTATTGAAGGAGAAATCAATGAATTTTAAAATTCAATATGTAACACAGTACATCACATTTTATTAAATTTAAAGCAATGTATTATTATTATTATCATTATTATTATTATTTGTATCTGATATAAAGGTTGTACATGAATTCAAATATTGTAAATTATACTTTAAAATGGCTGAGCTCAATCCTACATTCAAAACAGCTGGACAAAACAGCCCTACAGACTACAGCCAGGATATCTGAATCTTCTTTGAATCCCCCCAAGACAGCGCCCCTTACCAGCAGGAAGTAGCTTGGAAAGAACGACGCCCAAATTCCCAAATATTGTGTATAAATGTTTGTTTTCATTTAATTGGACTTTGTGATATAAAATTAAATAAAATAAAAAAATATAAAAAAAAGAAAGAAAGAAAAATAAAATGGCTGAGCTCATTAGGGCAAGTAATGAGTTTTATATATATATGTATGTATGTATGTATGTATGTATGTATGTATGTACATATATAGTCAGAAAGTATAATTTATTATAAAAATTTTAAACTTAAGTAGACTTTATATTTTAAATATATCCATAGCATAGTTATTTAGCAATGATGACTAGTAATAATGAAATGCTAACCCTAATGTCAGTCTATATGATAGAATGTTCCTATCTTTGATCATCACTCCTGCCATCATTTTAACTGAGACAAGGAAGCATCATATTCTTCATTTTCATCTTTCAGATGATGCATAGAACTGTTGGTTCTCATCCAGTGACTATCAGGGAACTTAATATATGCAGACACTGAATCGGATTCAATGGTAAACATGTCAGGCCAGAGCTGACCTTTCACAAAATTTTCAGGTGCCCTGAGCATACCTGAGACGCAAAGTCAGCACTCCTAAGTGTAGAGCAAATATGTATGTGCTGTGGAGAATCAGAAAAAAAAAATAATAAAGCCTCAGTGTGGTCATAAAAGCATGTAGTGGATATAGTGGAAGAACATTCTAGATGGAGGAAACAGAATGTGCTGAGGCATAATATCTGTGTTACTTGGAAGAAGCAATAATGGATTCCAGGGTGGAGGAGAACACCGTGTGGACGAGGAAACTACGTAGACTGAAAAAAATTGGACTTCATGCTCTAAGCAACAAGAAACCATTAAAGAGGTTTAAGGACAAGAGGGCAGTAGTAAAATGACCAATTGGAAAAATAAAGTCTCTCTGAATGGTGAAAACTAGCTTAGAATTGCAGCAAGGCATGGAATAGAGACACTGTGCCTATAGTTAGAAAGTTATCCATGACTTAATGGAGAGATAAAGTGGCTTTGACTGCAATGGTAATAAGGAAGATGCAGACACATCAAGGATCATCGCAACTTTGGCATGTGTAATGCAACATGATTTTAGATGCGCTAAGAGTTGAAATGAAGAAAGATGCAATTCAAGGACTTGGTGTTTTAAAAGTATATCATATTCTTCATGTGAAAACAATTTAAGTATGGCTGGGGATATTAGCATATTGAAAAAGCAATGGCCTTCAATTTCTAGGCCCCAGGTTCAATTCAAAGCATCGCCAAAATTTAACAAAAACAAAGTGGTATTTTAACATTCATCTGAAAACAGTAAAAATGTGACTTCTTTTTTTTTTTTTTTTTTTTTTTTTTTTTTTGATACTGCTGAATGTCTTATTTTTGCCACGTCCCTTATTACCTGCAGTGATCATTTCAGTTCTGTTTTTATGATCTGAGCATGAAGAAACAGGGTTACACTTAACATTGACATTTTCACTCACCGGTGCCACCCACGTTCAAATCATCACAGTTTGTTCTGCACTTTTCTTGCATTTGGCATTGCATGAAAATAAAAACAAGGCCAATAAAGCCTGCCTGAAGCTGGAGCCAGATAAAAGTATCTACATTTCATAAACATCCAAATTTTAGGAATGTACTTGCACCCTAGAATCATTTTGAAGTTCCTTATGTTAGGTAGTATAGCCTAATGTAAAGAAAGAACTATTGGAGATTACAATTATTTTTAGGAATTTTATGCAACAATTTAGAATATTGAAAATGCAGGAGGATATAAAGAAACAGTAGGGAAAACAGGAATAGTTAAAAAAAAAAAAAAAAAAGGAACAATACGTTAAATAAATGATAAATCAAAGCTAGCATAGATGGCCAAACTCAAATTCAGAGGCTCAGCATCCAATTCAAGTTTTTCAACCTAGGATTCCATAAATATATTATCAGTAGACTAAGATGTGAAATAGCTTGAAGATTTCTCAGCGACACTTAAACGTAGAACTTCTGTGAGCTGGGGAGATCGCTCAGATTGGCAAACTACTTGGTAGGACTGGAGGATCCCTTGGGCTTGCTGGTCAACTACTCTAGTCAAATCAGGGAATGAAGGACTTTGTCCTAAAATATGAAAAATTGAGAGCTGTTGAGAACAGCATCCAACAGTGGCTTCTGACTTTCACATGTATGCATGCACATGGATATGCATGCTTACACATGCATGCATGCACCTTCCTGCACAAATTGAGGTTGTACATGTTCCAGACATACACTCCCTGGCATATACCCTAATGAATCATAAACAGTTTCAGATAAAGAACCTTCCTTTTCCATGCATTTCTTAAGACTATTCCCAATAGTCAATTTAAGAAACAGCCCAGATGGTCTTCAACACATGAGTGAGTAAATAAAATGTGATATATCCACAGTGGGGTTTCACTCACCCATAAAGAAAATTGAAATCATAGCATTTGCAAGAAAATGGATTGAACTGAACAAACCATATGAACCGAAATAGTGACTCTCATAAACAAACAAACAAAAAAGCCAAGTATCACATTTTCTATCTTCTGGAAGTTAGTTAAAAGAAGGAAAGGGACACGAAATTAGAATGGGAGGACCCCTTGTATGTGGACAGGAAACTGAAGAGCGGGAAGAGGTAAGAAGAGAGGGCTGGGGTAGGTGTGTCCTAAATAAGCACGCATGGAAGTTCCCTAATAAACCCTTTACTTTTTATAGCTAATAGATGTTGGTGACATAATTGCAACATCAATAATTTTCATAGATCCATGAAACTACCCACATACCCTTTCTTGTGTGTTTCTTGGAAAACTTTGTTCCAGTGAAGCAATACACGTGTTGTAGTCAGCAACAGACAGGAAGTGTTCTAAAGAGACTATAGCGGCTATCAAGTTATAGAGATTTCGCAGAGAGAGAAGTGAGATTAAAAATTAGAGCTAATAATGCAAATCGCAACATGGTTTTAAAAAAATCCAACAAGCAAATACAAACATGAGTCTCATCAAGAGTTCCAATTGGCCTTGTGGTCAGTGTTTATTTTTTTTAAGACAAAGGCAGCACTATGTGTTTTGAATTTCAGTTCTGAGTACAGAATTATAACCACCTTTTAGAAGTAACAAGTTAGGAAGTAGAAATGATGGGGAAAATTAGTAACTTTTGATCTATAACTACAGTTCTTTTAAGGAGTAAAAAAAAGAGTAGATTATTATCTAATTTTACAGGAGAGATCAAAGGAAGAACTAAACACCATTGTCATAATTATAGAATGTAAAGGAAGATTTCAGATAATGAAGTTGTAAAAGTACCATTTTATGGCAATAAACCAATAGAAAATGCCTGATGTAAAGCCATATAAGAAATAGAAACACACATTGTTAAGTGCAAAACATCTCTAAACATGAAAGAAGACTTTGGAGGTTGAGGATGGGTGACTACCAGTCATAGTAAGTCCTCTTATTAAGTGGCACTGAGTAAGTTTCAAAAATGCTATATTGCTACAACTAATACAAATATATATAGTCATTTTTTAAAAAAATTTGTGTGCCTATATGAAACTTCTTACATTCAGTTTATTTCATTGTCCAAATAACACTACACATCTTCTTCAAATAGTGATTTTGGTTGGCTACCCAACATACCATGTATTTTGGAAAATCTTGTAATGTGTGAGAGAAACAGCCAAGGTGATCTCCTGCCTTTTACAAGTGTTAATATTCTTTCAAAGATGGCTGCCTAATTTCTAAGCTCATGCGCACTGCCCTGCACCTCCTTTCTTCACCTAATTATTGACCATTCTCGATTTAAACTCTGGGTTCCATTACTTATGATTTCTTTTATTCTCCTCTAAAACTGAAATAGTTATTATCCATACCTTTAACTTGAACCACTTCCCTATCTCAGATGCTTTTAAAATGCCATGTCTGCTCTTTGCCAACGTTCTCCTCAGTTGACACGTCATCCCTTGGTATCTTAGTCACCAATGACGTGTGTATTTCCTTCTCTGAGTGCCTGACCTACATATAAACATGGCCATGTGCCATCAGCCACTTAAACTTAGCTTTCCAAAAACTGAATTTACTTTTCCCCTGCTAGCACTCAGATATGCTTCCTCATGTCCTAAGATAACCTGGTATTTGACGTAGAGAAAGCACTAAGAAATGTAGTGTTTGTTGAGCTTCAGACTGCTGTGTCCTAAATGTAGACTTCTGATTAAGGAGATCTGGATAAATGATACAAATATATATTTTCAATTGCTAGTGGTGTTTGTTTGATGATGTTTCTACAATTGACCTAACACTATGGAGATCGATCCCTGGATCAGAGCATCTACTCTGTGTTTGAATTGATAGCTTTGGTGTAACAATCCAGACATGTGCTGCAATCCCAGCCTTAGGGGAGAGAGATACAAAGGGCTCACTGACCAGTAAAACAATCTAAAATGTGAAACTCTCATTCAAGGAGAGACTCTCCCTAAAGGCTGGAAGGTAGAGAGCAATAGAGGTAGACTCACAATAGTACTTTCACACACGCACGCACACAAACGTGTGTGTGTGTGTGTGTGTGTGCGCGCGCATGTGTGTGTGTGTGTGTGTGTGTGTGTATGTGTGTGTGAACAAACTGTTTTCCAGACAAATCATTTCACAATGGCTAGATAAATAGTTACTAGGCAAAGTGAATTATTAAAATAAGTAATATGCACTATCAAATTTGACTCAATATGCATAAATTACTGTAAATATCAACAGAATGTTTGATCAATAAAATAACAGGAAATATTCAACTGGATACCATCTTAAGTTAATAATCTGAAGTACAGCAAAAAAAAAAAAAAAAAGATGTTATTTTTGGTAACTGAGTGTCCGGCTTAACTGCCAAAGAGCCATCACTTGGGGCTAGGTTTGCATCTTGTGTAAAGAAACTAAAGTCAAGATTATCCCACAGAATTCCAGAACCTAAGCACCATGCTTTATATACCACTTACCTCTTTTATTGTGTGATGAAATTCCCAGAAATAAAGTCAGATGTTAATCTAGCTGGCTGATAGAAAGTCAGTGAGACTGCTGTGCCTCAACAACATGGAGGATGATGCAGAACAAATCCAAAATCCTTTGAAGAAGCATATACATGTTTGGCTTCTCCATCGACATTTAATGAGTGTTTTCCTCAACTATTAATCAGTCGTAAGTGATGGCTGAAACATAGTGTCAAAATGTTATGTCATCTTGATTCAAAGGCTGGATGCAGGCGTGCAGGTTTCTATGCTTCAAACACATCAAACAGGCTTCTTATTTTTTTTTTTTTTTGAAATGAGAAATGGTACAGTTATGGAATGAAGAAATTTCTGTGACACAGTGGTATTTCAGCTCAATTTATATGAATTGTAATTCATATAAATTAATCTCTGGAGAAACAATGAAAGAATTTACTGTTGTATGTAGGAAAGTACTGGAAAAACTGCAATGACTTGATCCTAAAAATTGCTCAGTTAGTGACATTTGCCCTCAATCATCAGTCACAGGTTCAGTAACTATGTACACAGAATAAAGAGACATAGACCTTTTAGTCGGGGCTACATTATCAGAGAAAGAAAATATGTCATTTGTGTTTTATTTAATAGAAGAATTTCAGTAACATTACACTATTTACAAACCTAACTTTTTTGTATATTGATTCTATCTTCATTACAACAAAATTAATTCACTGCTTTGGAGCCAGTGTGGCACATGCCATTAATCTGAGCAACTAAGGGACAGAAGGAGGTAGATATCTGCGAGTTGCCAGGACTGTTGTGACTCTGTATCATCAGATAAATATAGATAGATTAATATCTAGATGGTAGGTAGAGATAGACCAAGAGATAGAGAAACATAGATACATAGATATAATTTTCAAACTACAGTATTTTTTAATGTGTTCATCGGGGATAAGAGAATGCCTCCCAAAGTTTAATGTATATATGATACACAGAGGAACTATTTTTAATTCTTCTTTTCTTCCAACAGTTTCTCAGACAAATATCTGTGTTCTTATGCTCCAATTTGATGAGCTGAGTAGTTACCTTAGCAAAAATTTTGTACGTGCTTATGAAAATATCAAAGACCCTTGGGTGAAGACATCTCTAGGATTAAACTAACCATCAGCCTTTCCCTTAGCCATTCCCTCCCTAGGTTTTATAAACAATCAACTTTTAAAATTAGTTCCTTAAGTGAAGTAGACTATCTCAGCTAA
This sequence comes from Phodopus roborovskii, assembly GCF_943737965.1. NCBI lineage: Eukaryota > Metazoa > Chordata > Mammalia > Rodentia > Cricetidae > Phodopus > Phodopus roborovskii. The sequence goes on from NW_026126415.1 coordinate 4,954,179, forward strand.
ACTCTGTCTATAAAATTTCTATATAACTAGTCTCCTGCTGATATTCTCCCCCAGCCATCCTTGTCCCTTAAAAATGTATGGTCTTCAAAGAGCTATCAAGTTCTTTGCCTCTAGATTCAGATTTTAACTAGGCCAGAGGTTTAAGATACAATCCTTTGTGCTAGGAAAAGCAATGAGATCCTCTTTCAAATGAAGAGCTGAGCATGTCTAGAGTCCTTCCAGATCTCAACTAGTAAAGCATAGTGCCCACCCCACCAGTTTCTATTCTGGCCCTGTTGTTCTGATTCAGAGGAGGTATAGTTCTAAATTCACCCTGAGCTCCTGCAAACCATGCCTTTTCTCCACATCTCATTCTTTTCGGGATATGATTACCTACATAAGATGCTTTCTACAGCTTGACACCTGTAAGCACATTAGACCTTGATGATCTAGTTCCTGCCTAAGGAAGGACTTCCTCTTTTTGCTACAGAATATTGAAGTGTTATTGAATGTGGTACAGCAACATGTATGAGGATTTCTAACATGGCCTAACGGCGTTTTCTATCTTTTTTCCTTTGTTTATAGTATAAGCAAGTGGAACAGTACATGTCATTCCATAAGTTACCAGCTGACATGCGCCAGAAGATACATGACTACTATGAACACCGATACCAAGGCAAGATCTTCGACGAGGAAAATATTCTCAGTGAGCTTAATGATCCTCTGAGGGAGGTAAGATATACTGTCCTTGATCTTTGCGACATATTATCATACATTTGTTTCTTGTCCTTGTAGGTAGTCCTTTAGTCTTTATTGTGACTAAATAATCAGTTATTTCAGATACTCGTTCCCTTATGCTTCTTATTCCATTCCTGGCTCTTATACGTAAATTCTGAAGCTCTGTTTTCCCCACGTTGCCAATATTCCATTCTTTACGCTGACCAACCCCATTGACTTATTCGATTGTTGACTATTTTTCCTCGCTCTCATACATTTTCTCTGCTCACCCTCGGCACCCTGGTCAGGAGATAGTAGCCTGCTTCCAGTAAATCAACTCTCGGTGTCTCATGCAGCACTAAAAGTGCACTCTTTTCCGGGCATCCTCTCCTCATCAGTTCTCCAAACCCTCCCCTCTGCTACCAGTCACTTCACTCTTAAACCCAAAGTGGGTTCTCTTGCCTCTTTCTCCCAACAGTGCCTTGCTCTCCACCCTCTTATCACCAAGTTTCTGAAAGGTTTTCTGGGCAATGGTTACACTGTGGTTTGATCGCTAAGTTATTTACCACAGCGTGTAACCCCTGACAGTTATCAAAGCCCTAACGGTAAGGAATCCTTGCCTGCACTGTTGAGAGTGCTTTGTTACATTGCTAACAAGACACACAAACCCTGACTCCCCTGCTGAGCCTCTTTATACTGAGGCATTAAGGGAAGCTTTGGGGTTTCATTCCATGTCTCTGACCTTTTTTTTTTTTTTTTCTTCTTCTTCTTCTTTTATCTTATTACACATTTTTAGTGTAGGCATTTTAATTCAAATTCTTTTCATAAACTTCATTTTCTTAAAAGCTTTATGATGTCCCCTGGAACCATGTTAGTTATGTAATGAAGTCATTATCCTCCATCAGTGAAACTCTCAGCTCTTGAAGTCTTTCTGAAATTTTTAGTTATTCTTTCAGGTCACTTTGAATGTAAAATTTGAGTTTCCATTTTAGGTCTATTTTTTTTCAACTTGTGCTCTGCACATCCAATCTCTGATTTACATTCCTAATCTGACTCTCTCTCTCTCTCTCTCTGTGTGTGTGTGTGTGTGTGTGTGTGTGTGTGTGTGTGTGTGTGTGTGCCTTCTGCTCTGCCCTACTGCCACCACCTGAAATGTGTACTTGTTAGTTTTCTCTAGGCTTGAGTCTACCTTCTCTTCGCTCCCCTTATGGACATGAGCTGTCATTTCTCTACTCAGAAAACAATTTGACTGCAACATTAGGAATCCAATCTCTTAGCATTCCAATTCCAACAGCCTTTACAGTTTTCGTTTCTTGTATCGCTTTGCAAAGTGCTCTGCAGCCAAGGTGGACAGTTTGCTATCTCACTGCAACAACAACAACAACGATAATAATTTCTTACTCTACATAGCATGTTTTCCAGAAATGACTCTCATCTTTTGACAGTCTAGTCCAAGCAATATTTTATCACTTCCTTCCTAGGTACAAGACTGAATCTAGTATTTCTTTCTCATTATCTCGAGAGCACTTTGTAGTCTATGTGCAATGCATTTTTATTGCTTTCCCCCCCCCCCACATTTGCCTTGAAATTTCTTTAACCACAAGGGTTCTTTGGTTTATATGTTAGTCTTTTTTTTTGTCTTCTTAAAATTCTTCATACATTTAGCATATATTAAGAGATATTTTCACCTCAAATTTGTTTTTTTTTTTTGTAGCCATTTCTAAACTGAGTTGTTACTTCCTCTAAAACTTATTTGTATTGTGAAAAGTTATGAAATGTGTGAAAGGGTTCTAAAAATAAATTAAATATCAGTTATTATGTTGTTATAACTTGTTTTTCTCTACTTCTTAATATAGTTAGAATGTATAACTCCTTGGGTTTTGTAGAATATAACTCAAATGCATCTTATATTTTTACAATATAAGAAAAACATTTCATTTATTATATGTCTTAAACTGTCAATTTGTTCTTGCTTTCTGGAATACTTTTCTTTTACTTCTTTTCATATCCAAATTTCAAGATAATTGATTGAGTTTAAGGTTTTCCAAGAGACTAAAGAAGTTCAAGCCAGGTCACAGGAGAAAGACATTGGCACTCCAAGAAATCATGTCAGAGAAAAGAATAAACTAAAAGAAAGGAAGGTAGGCTACAACTCAGACCTTATTACACAAAGGCCAGAGAAAGTTAAAAGCACAGTGTAAGAGTTCATGAAACTGCAAGAAGCTAACAGAATATGTGTAAAATGTACTTTAAGAAATTTCTCCCTGTGTGTCATAGTCCGTTGTCACCTCAATGTGTTGTAAAATGGTGAGATTTTCCATAGACCACTCTCTGTCGGTTCCCTCTTGTCTCATCATGATTTATACTGATCTTCAGTGGGAAAGAATCCAGTATTTAGTTTTATCTGGATCACCACCCACTTCCCACTGGGTTACTTTTTTACACTCAATTTATCAACAGGTTGTCACCACCATTTTTAAAATCCATTGAAATGCTGTGTTCTCACGTTCTTGGCATCTTTTGCCTCAACTTTTAAGCACAATAACAACTTTCCCTTGGGCTTTTCCTTGGCAGCTCCAGTGTTGCTTGTAATTGGACTGCCATGTTGACTTTCACAGAACCCAAAACTGAGGGTGTCACACTTTTTTAGAACTTGAACATGAATTGCATCCCCTGAAGGATGTACAACCTCCTTAACATGCCAAGGGAGACGATGGCAGTGGTTCTCAACCTTCCTAATACTATGACCCCTAATGCAGTTTTGTAATTTTACTAGTTTCATGAATTGTAATGTAAATGTATAATGTGAAAGATAGCTAGAGGGGTTGTGGCCCATAGGTTGAGAACCATTACTTTATTGGGTATTTTCATCTTTATATCCTTACGGAAATTTTTCATCTTTAAGGAATTGCTGATTACTTTCCCTTGAAAAGGACTGAATACCTCTGCCTATTTTTATGTTGTTCTCTCCTCAATATTTTCTATTCATCTTAGTTTTACTCCCATTGGTTATTCTTAACATACATTTCATTCTCAGTAAATTTTATCATGACTAACTTGCCTCTGTACAGTGATTTTCATTTGTGATTTTATTGTCTCGTTCATGAGTACAGGGCTTTGAGAATAGAACCCGTGTCATAATTACATTGGTATCTCTAATGAAAAGTATGTACCGATAACCCATAGGATGTCTACTGGGTGGATGATTTCCATCATAATCATTAATGAAAACCAGATTCAGAATCATAGCTGCTTGATAAAATTAGAGGTGCTAGAGATGGAAGCGCTGTCCCTTTAAATTAAAACATTTTGCTTCTCTGACACCAGAATAAAACTTAGTACACACACACACACACACACACACACACAAAAAAAAATCTGTATTTAATATCGCAATGAGTATTTGAAGGGTATGTGAAAGGAACTGTCTGTTGGCACTTGTCTTAACTGTCAAATGATAATAGTTGTGCCAGTACTCCATGGGCAGTCACATCCCTATACGAATAACTCCTTAGCATGAACGTAGGAGTAAGCCAATAAGCAGCATTTCTTTAAGTTCCTGCGAGAGCCCCTGTCCCCATGTTACTTTTTGTCAGAGTATTTTCTCATAACAACAGAAATCAAATGAGAACAATAGCATGGGTCATCACTGAACTAAAATTTGAGCTAAAATATCCAAACATGTTTTTCAGAAATGTTTAGTCATAGTAGAAATTAAGTGATTTGTCTTTCCTGCATGTCAGAGACTACTCGCTGAAACCTTTATCAAGTAATTGGCGCATGTATGTTGTTCAGGTCTCCATATTAATGTTCATTCATCAAAGAATCTTTCTCTGGGCAATTCATCCAGGTTCGTTGCTCCGTAACTATTCCTTATCACATATATGCTGTGCGTACATGGTTTGCCTTGCTTCCTGTTAATGTTTACTTGTGTGTTGTCTGTTCCGTCACTCAATGAGCCTTAGAGAAAGGACCTTGTATTTTCTTGATTTCTTCACCATACCCAGTCCTACATATAACGTGTGTTAATTGCTTATTAGATAGATAAGTGCAAGTAAATGTTGATCACGTCCCTGACAACTCTACTCAAAGAATTAATTCTTGTCGGTAGAGCTGGAGAGTTTCGGCTCTAAAGCATGGTACTTGGAGGAATTGGAACAGCGGTTCTTAGCATGGCAAAACTGTGTTCTTACAGCTTAGTGTCATTGTTAATTTGACTGTGTTGAAAACAGGCTGCCATCTTTGTATTCACTTGTTATTGTCTTTACAGTATGTGCTCTATACTGCAATCCATTTATATTTTAACTTCCTCTGTTCTATGGGTTAGTTGTTTAGCAAGGGGTTAAGGGATAGCGGGTAGGCAGTGAAAGTCAGTGTAGCTCATTATGAAAGGTGTTTGAATACTCTTTCAACTCAGTGGCATTCATGAAACATACGAAAGATGTTATATCACTCTCCCACCAAAATCAGATGCAGGCGACTGACGGTTTGAGTGCCGATTGTATCACGACAGCATAATGCTGTGGATCAGATTACTCTCCTTATTAAAGAGGTCTCATAAACTTCTTGTTCATTCTGCCATATGGGCACATTCTTAAAAGATGTCTGTGCATAGTCAAGAGTGCTCTGACCAAACACAAGCTAATGGTACTTTAATCTTAGACCTCTCACACTTGGGAGCTTCATAAATAAGTTTACACTTTATTTTACTTTCAAGCCAGGAAGTCTGTGATGCTTCTGTCCACAGCTGCCCAAATGTATTACTATAATCGCCATGCAAATCTGCACAGAAAATACTCAGTGAATCATCAAGCAATTGATGCTGATGGCCCATCCAAATCCAGGTGTGGTACATCCAGGACTTGGGAGATTCAGAGGAGGAGGTTCTTGTTAGTTCAGCACTGGCTAAGCCTCAGGACCTAAACAATGCGCTCTATCAAAATCTTCCCTACTGTGGGAATGAAGCCATGGCAATTTTGTCTCAAAAGTTCCCTTCCTTTCACTGTGAGCTAACATATTGTGGCTCAAATAAAGGGACAAGTAAAATTTTTCTAAGGAAAATTCCTTAAGATGGTACCCCGAAAATTAGTATCTAAAATCAGCAAAGTTATATTGTTATGTATTCGCCATTTCTCCTGCCTGTAATCTTGGTGCTTTGTGGCTGTGTCTAGTCAAAATTATATGCTTGCTGACTTGGGCATCTGTGACTCTTAGATGCCCCATACCATCCCAGATGTCCGGACATATGCCAGCATTCCTTGTTTTAGATAGGTGGTTTTGTAAGTATATCTGCTCTTCCCTTTCTGTAAGAAATAGTGAATGGACACAAGCTTCTGATCGGCAGATTGGGACCAGCACAGTATCACACCACTGGCCATCACTAACTGAATGGGTGGTTCCAAACTATTTAATTGATTTGCCATTCTTTTTCTCATTTTGATGAGTGAAAGTCGATATTATTAACTACTCCATCGAGTGCTGTTAAAACTGAGAAGGTAATATATATAAAAGATCAGGAAGGTGCCCAGCACATAGCAGACATGTTTATAAACTCAGTGCAGACTAGCCTATCATTGTAGACTTATTGGCTTTTATAGTTCAGTGAAAGACATATTTGAAAAAAATAAATCAAGAATACTAACTACATGTAAAGTACTGAAAAGACAATTCAAAGTATTAGGACAACATGCATGAGACACTGAGCTAGGCCTTATTGTAGGTCCCGTTTCTTGTGGGAGTCATTCAAATAATCTGCTAATAACTCTCCCTTCATTGCAGCAGGCAGCTCTCTGGGCGCAATGCCCCAAGCATCAGATCTTGACATTGAAATATTAAGATCATAGGACTGATATGAGCTTTAGTAGATTCCATTGGCATATTTAAAATTAATTATAAATATTTAGTAATCTCTACACCCTGCTGCTGATGGCTTGTTGAAATGCGTATGAAGAAGAAGGTCTATTTTCAGCATGGCTGGTCTTAACGGATTCCATTGGAGCAGAATGGCAAACCTCACAGTCAAGGAAAGGGTTAATGCCCTTCTAAGCCAGTCTCCAAAGTTCAGAGCTGAGCTATTTTTAAACAATGAAGTGTGAGAAGCTGAGGGCTGAAAATAGGTGCAGATCATGTGCCCCCGGGAGAATTTAAAAACGTCAGTGTATTTCATTCTCATAAAACATGAAATGGGATGAGAATATGGTTCTGGCCTTTGACCTTTAATTTATAAGGTGGGTTTGTTACACAAGAAGGCAAAATTCGTGTGAATATTTTGTGTAATTTTGAATCGCTTTTAAAAGCCTATACCTGAGTATTTAAAAATGCTTATGGGTTACGTTTTGTTAAAATTAACAAGGTGGGCTAGATGTATTACATTTTAAAACTATGCCTGCCTCCCAAAGTTGTCATGCTCTGGTGTAACAGGCATAGGTAGCATACGATGAGACAAAGGATATGTATATGTTCTCATAGTGCTTATAATTCTGAGTGGTGTCAACAAAAAAACTTGTTGCTGTTGTTATTCATTGTTTTGTTTGTGTGTGTGATTTTCCCCACACATCTCTAGGTTCTATCCCAGAGATGGAAAACACTTGCATTGTTTTTGTTTTTGTTTTGTTTTGTTGTGTGTGTGTGTGTGTTTTTTTTTAATATGTGCAAGATCTTGACCTAGACAAGACTGGAAAGACAAATTAAGAGATGCAACTCTCAGTCTCAAAGGAAGTGACAGAAAAAATACAGAAGAATGAAAAGAACAAGAAGTAAAAGCAAGAAACCATTAAGAGAGAGCCCGGAGATGCAGGAAATCACCCATAGTTAATTGCTAGAGCGAGGCTGCATAGACAAAAATAGCTGACAAGAATAAGTTTGTTCACCAAGGCCAAGAGTTCACAGGAAAGGTCTCAAAGGAAAAGGTTTACTCGAAATGTGGAAGGAATGTGGAATGTGACTAGAGAAAGAGGGTAAATGATGGGGTCCAGGCAAAGAAAACGTGGTAAATAAAGGAGAAGCCTCTACTAAATCGGTTTCTATTTGGTTTTTCCTTGGACTGAGGAAGAAAGAAACAAATTGCAGAATATAGAACATTTCATTCAGCCATCATTTAAACTACAGTAAGTTTGTAAACAAAAATAAAATATAAAGTTTTTAAAAATTGTTACAATTTTTTTTAATTTTATTTTTTATTTTTTCTGTTGAGGAAAGTCATGTCCTTCATCATAACTAAAATAGTGGTGAAAATTGCATTTCGTTTGAGGCTATTCTCATAAAGATATCACCTTTTTTACTTTAATTCTATTACCTTTTCATTTTTTAAATTTTTATGCTTATCTTTTCCTTTTTTAATTTAAATTGGAAACAATCTTATTTTATATATCAATCCCATTTCCCTCTCCCTCCCGTTCTCCCATAGTCCCTACTAACCCCCATCCCATCCTTCTTCTGCTCCATAGAAAGGGTGCAGCCTTCTATGGGGGGGGTCATCAAAGTCTGTCACATCATTTTTGTCAGGACCTAGGCCCTCCCTCGTGTGTACAGGCTGTGAGAGTATCCCTCCATGGGGAATGGGCTCCCATGTCCTTTCACATTTGGTATAAATGCTGTTCCATTACCAGGGCCCCTTAGATTTCCTAGGCCTCCTAACTGACACCTATATGGGTTTCTAAGCTGTCAGTCTGGGATTCATGAGCTCCCCACTTATTCAGGTCAGCTGTTTCTGTGGGTTTTTACAGCCTGTTCTTGACCCCTTTGCTCATCACTCCTGCCTCTCTGCAACTGGATTCCAGGAATTCAATTCAGTGCTTAGGTCTCTGCTTCTGTTTCCATGAACTACTGGATGAGGGCTCTAGGATAGCATATAAGGTAGTCATCAATCTCATTATAGGGGAAGGGCATTTAAGGTAGCCTCTCCACTGTCACTTAGATTGTTAGTTGAGGTCATCCTAGTATGTCTCTGGACATTTCCCTAGTGCCAGATTTCTCTTTAAACCTATAATGGCTCCCTCTATTAAGGTATCTCTTATCTTGCTCTCCTCTATTCTTCCCCCAACTCTTTTAAATGTATTTTCTCTTAATGCAATTGTAAGTGGTAGCGTATTAATTTTGGAGGACCACAAATTGAAGACTCTTAATCTAGCAATTACTAGTATAGCTAGGTTTTGAAGCAGGTACTACTGGAAAAATACTAGAGTCCATAATATTTATGAGAAATTGCCATATAATTTTCCTCTCTGCTTATTGAGTTTTGAATATATAACATAATTAGCAAAAAAAAAAAAAAAAGGAACAGTAGTTATTATGAGGAATAGCAGTGAGAGCCACACTGTAGGTGGGAATTGGCCCATTGTAAAATTACACAACAAACAGACAATGTGCAATGTGACTGCCGGTATGTTGAGTTTTTGAAGAAACTAAAATAAAGCTAAATTGATAATAAAAAGTATGCAACTGGATAGCCTCAATGCAATGGTAATTTAATAAAATTAAAATTGGGAAACTGAATATACCCATTAGTCAATCCTGTTCTGCCTAACATTTTTAATTCCAATCATTTAAATATTTAAGATAAATGTTTCTTACCCTCATAGTTCATTTCATAATATTCGACACTCAAATTATTTATCACTTGCAGTAAAAACTTTCTTGAAAGACAAAAAAGAATGCCCCAATTAGAGAAAGAGTCTGTAACTATGCCATCTTAGAGACGTAGAAATCACAAGAAATGTTTGAGAGAAGTCAGAGCAGGTTTCTAACTTGTCATTCAATGTCTAGGTGCACTTTAAAAATATTTCTAAGGCAAGAACGTCTTCTTGTCTTGGGTGATTTCCTCATATATTTAATTAAACATCTTGTAGTTTAGGAGTCAAACCATCAAATGAATGTTAGTGGAGAATATGAAAGGGGAGAAAGCTTTCCTTCAAAGTGAGTGCCAATCCTTTTATTTAAATGAAATGTGAATGCAAATGTAAATCACAGTTGACTTCAACTTTACTCTGTCAATAAAGGAGCTTGATTGTGTCTCATAATTCATCTCCTGACTCTTGCCAAAACTATTTTTTATTATTTATAATTGACGTATGTTGAATTCATGCATGCTTAACTTCCTCCCTCAAGCCTTGATTTAGGCTTCCGGGTACTCACTTATTTTAGGAACCATACTTGCCTATGTAAGTAGAGACTTTGAGTCATATCCCCTAAAGGTTTAGATTCAGATTCTGCAAATCTGGACCGGAGCCTAGTATACCACGTTTTAGAAGAATTTCATAAATATATTTGTGGGGCTACTGACTTCCTCTAAAGAATATGAGGGATGGAAAATGTCATATTTGACAGGTCATTCAAGATACTTCCTCCCATTTGGTGCCTAAGCATCATTCCTTACATGAGAGCCACACCTGTCAATGATCCTTAGTATGTTTTGTTGATGCTTAAGCATTTTACAACTTGTCTATAAGGGTCAGTTCAACACAATGATCTTCTCTGTACAGAATTCTGTGTTGGACAATTCGGCTTTTCTTGCAGCTCTTCTGGGGATTGAGGACAGCTCATAGGCTGCAGGAACAAAGCCTTAACACAACAGCAAAATGTTCTTATTCTTTTTCTTTAAGTTTTTAGTATTCATCACTTTCACACGTAGCCTCATATTCTTCAAGTAAATGGTCTCACGTAAATGACTTCCTTAGAAGTAAGGTCACTTAAAATTAGTTGTGGTTAGCCATTCCAGTATATTTATTTATTCCTCTGGGAGTCTTGGGATCTAAACCTTATTTTCCATGGCTCAGTTCAAACCATGATTCAGCATTAGTTTATAGAAGTTAAATATTGTGTTAGCATCAGGGGAATTCTCGGTGACAGAGTGAACAATATGAGACCTCTACAGAGTCCTCAAACAAAGAACCAAGAAGCTTTGGGAAAGGGCGTACTCAAGTGGAAGAGAAAAAGCCTTGGAGGGATTTGAGATACATCCTTAATGCATGCACTTCCAAGAAGTAAACATTTGCTGCTTTTGCAGAGGGAACCTTGTTCAATCCTCAGCCCCCAGGTGGTCTGTAACTACAATCTCAGCCATTCCGACACACTCTTCCGGCTTCTGTGGGCACTGCTCACACATGGCTCACATGACTCACACGTATGCATGCAGAGAAATCATTCATACACTAAGGAAGGGGTGAATTGTTCACGACTTAAGGTAGAGGTTCCAGGAGTGGGTTGGACTTCTCCCAGAATTTGACTATAGTTTGCCCTTTTCTGCACTCATGTGAAAATTTAGGATGTGGTATTACAGATACGCGGCATTAGCAGGAACATCTACAAAGCTAATGATATGGATATATATGCCAGTATATGATGAAGTAAAGGATAGTTAGCAGCAAGGTGAGATACCCAATTCAGTCTCTGCTGGTTTTCAGTAGTTGCGTTTCTTTTTACTGAGCCGTCACTTGCCATCATCCTACAGTCCAGGTCTGTGGTTGTTTTGAATCAGAGTTACCATACAGCTCATTACTGTCCTCATATGCCTCTCTAAGCTATATTGCATATACTTACTGTTTGTCTTACAGAGTATTTCAGTGTCATTGGAAGTCCAAATGTCTAGAAATGTCCTTTTAAAATACTATCATACAGGACATCAATTGCTTCATAATACTGCTCGCCGTCCAGTGGAAATGTAATATGAATTCATAAGTCACTTGAAGTTTTCCAAGAGTAGCTAGCATTAATGATGAATAGAAATGTAAGTTTATATATGTTATACTTATTTAAAATGAGATTTCAGAATGCAGTCTGTATAAAATCATAATTAAAAGGAGAGTTTTGTTTCTTAATGTCTACAGACAACAATCCGGAGCACATTTGTGTCTTTATAACACATCTTGATTTGGATGCCAGATTTCCCCCAAAAACTACCTATATGTAGATTTCATATACTTCACAGCTGAAAGAGTAGTTAGTGTGTTTGCCTGGACAAGATCTTCCAGACAGGATTTTTTTTTTTTCTAAATAACAAAACTGACAAGTTTTGAACTTTAAACTTAAATTGATTAGAATTCAATAAACTGAAAATTCAATTCATTAATCACACTAGCCACACTTCAGTAACTCTGTTTGTCTGGTGACCCCCATGGTAGGCAATGCCTCTCTGAAAATGACACTATACCTCTCTAAAGACTGGCTTCATTTCCTGAATTGTGTGTGAATTTTGTTTAATCGCCTCTTTGAGACCTATCTGCCTCGTCTCTAGGATTCTGTTAATGATGTAACTGTTCATTGGGTTTTTAATTATAGTTAAATGAGAAAAGATAGCATTCAAAAAAAACATGATGTGTCATCACTGTGACAATAGACCACAGCTGGTAAGTTGTGAACCAGCCGTCTCGGATTCTTTGTAGTGGTCTGTTTGTAAAACTACTACAAGCTCCCATCTAGTCCTTCCCATAAGGAACTCACAGTGTCCTAGTTAGGGTTTTCGCTGCTATGATGAACCACCACGACCCAAAGGAAAATTGGAGAGGAAAGGGTTTATTCAGCTTACACATCTGCATCACTGTAGTGGAGGAAGTCAGGAAAGGAAGTCAAACAGGGCAGCTGGAAGCTACTGCCTCCACACCCCCACACTCCCTCCAGCCACACTGACTGTAGCCAGAACTAAGGCGGCGTTTTATCAGTTCTCCCTACCTAGTTCACGGTGGCCTCTTCTTTAATCAATATGTAAATACAACCTGCTATGTCCGTTCAGAATTGCTTGAACATAAAAGTTTCCAGGGTTGCATTTCTTGCGTGCTTTCATTTCATAGATACCCAGCCATGGATGCCCAGTACTTCACATAAGAGTACGCCACTGGAATTTATTAAAAAGATAAATAAATTCTGGTAGGCCTGTGTTCCTGCTCACCAGAATCACTATGAGTCACTTAATTCTGCTTCGTGACATTTCCTCTCTTCTGCTCTGAAATGCTATGCCAATTTTGTGGTGAGAAATGGAAAACGCTTCCTGTTTACTCAAAGTATACTTGATCATATAAGATAGAATTAGCTTATCACTTGAAATAGAGTTTTTCCTAGTTTACAAAAGGTTTTGATCAAATATATTAGAGCAGCCATTGACCTAGCCATACATTGAATCTCGCATACAAAATCCAAGTTTTTTGTGAATATAATATTAAATATAATTATGATCTTAAAAAATACACCTCAATAATAAATGATCCATCATTAAGTAATCTGTCAAGAAGATATGTACACTCCACAAAATATCTGCCAAGTAGTTCAGTTAAAATAGGCATCTAAGAAAAATAAAAGAAAGGTGGTCTAAAATGTGTAAAATTGGAAAGAACTTATGCTAAAAGTGAGTTTAGTATCTCATTTTATTACTCAGACAATTGCAAAGTATGAAGGTTTAGATTGCGTGGGTATCTAGTTTTTGTGACTTTGATCTGGGTGACAGAGCAAGGCTGAGTAAACTTGGTGAATTTCTCTGAATATACTTTGATGTTGTAAATTGGGCCGTGACTTTCCTCTCCTTCAGTTTGTTCTCTCCTGTATATGTGGGAATATATATATATATATATATATATATATATATATATATATATGCATATATATATATATACATATATATATATCAAGTTTCAATTTATTCTTAAATTATTTTCTCCTAGCCAAAAACAAAACAAATCAGTAAGGCACTGTGTATAAGTAGATAGTTATTGAATCTTGTTACATGTCCCTTTCTCCTGAATTCCTAATTTGCATTCAGATTAAATTGTGATGTCCCTTCTGGGGTTTTACAAAAGGAGCCAGACATATCTACTATTGAAGGGAGGGAAAAACTAGCTGAAATAGTCCTTAAAGCAAGAAATACGATGATGTCATTAACAAAGCATGAAGGTGTGTAATTCAGTCACAGTGGACCTTATGATTCAAGACGTGACCACACCATGTCCTCACTGCCACATTAAGCAACAAACGGCGGTCTCTCTTCCTCGTGGAGCTTTCTTTTACAGTTCAGAGACCTCAAAGACAACTGCCCTCCCTCTAGTAAGCAGGATAGGTTAGTTGGGAGAAATAGCAAGATACTAAAAGCAAATTATGTTTTCAAAACTGTCACAAACCGGAATACACTTTTTGCCAGTCACAGAAGCACTGCATGTAGGTTTTAGGAAGTACCGTTCTTGTAGATACAGACGTCCAGTAATGAGCCATTGGTTTGTCTCTTTTGTAATCAAATGTCTGAAAGAAACAAAAAACAAAAAACAACCTCTCAAAATAACTGCAATTCAAGACAACCTTTTAACTTCACAGATTATGATGACTCCAAATGCTAACAGTAACAGCGATTTGTAATCCATCAGAAATCTTAAACTGTCGAAATTCCAAGTGAGTAATCCAGGTCCCTGACACTTAAGCCATATTCCCTCCTGTTATAAGAGCGTGGTCATACATAATTCTTAGTATCTTCTATGAAATGGGTCAGCAAGAATTACATGAGACAGGTTTGTTGTGATAAAAGTCATTATTTATAAAGTATTAAGGAGGACACATGAAACTCAGTTTCTTAGTTTTTTTTTTTTCAATTTCTGTGGTAAGACACCGTGGCAAAGGAAACTTACAAAAGAAAGTAGTTAATTTTGTGACAGACCCTTCCAAAGGACTAGATTCTCTGACCACAATGGTAGGATCATGGCTGCAGACAGGCAAAGCATGGCTCATAAACAGTAGATGAGAGTTTACATGTAGAGATAATACCCACTAGGCAGAGAGAGAGCTAATTGGGAATGGCATGGGCTTTTCAAAAAACCATTCTCAGTAATACACCTACTTTAATGAGGCCACACCTTCTAATCCTTATCAAATAGTCCTACCAACTGGAAACCAAAAATATATGAGCCGTTCTCATTCAAACCCCTACACTCTGCAAGAACATTAATCCTCAAAAACAAAGTTTCCCACCTTAATAGTGTTCCTAAATAGATCTAATTGATCATTTGAGGACAGCTAATCCAGGCTATTGAATGAGAGAGAAAATAAGAGACAATTATGGTAGCATTCTGTAGTATAGCATACTAGGTGATGAAGTTTCAATGGCTATAGATTAACCAGCTGGCCCTTTCAATACCGAGGAACATCAAGTTAATAATTAAAAAGTCTCTAGGTCTGTGTGCCTTGGTAATGTCTCCCTAAGTTCCTAGAAGGAAGTCATGTCTTCTGCACAGTATAAAAATACTGAGCATGTTTGAGGTGGGAATTCAGCAATGTTACAACAGTCTCATTTGTTAAGAACACTCTGTGATTCAGTTGTGCAATCATGGTAATTATATTTATAGCTACCATGCTGAAAACATTTTAGTGCTACGCTGTTTCGAATAATAATAAGTATCATAGCAACAGAGTTAGTTGTTTCACAAAATGCCACTTTCTACAATGAATGTTATCGATACAGGATCAAAATGTGCTTCCTGTTATCAATTGGGATTACTTTAACTTGAACTGATATTTTTAATTTATGCATTAAACATACAAATCATAGATGTTCATGAGATGTTTGATACATGTATACCATGTGGACTCTTCAAATCAAGGTAAACATACATAGTTTCTTAAAGTGTTTATTTTTCTATGGCATAGGTATTAAAATTATTCATTCTGGCTTTCAGCAATGCACAGCACACATCATACCTCTGTTGTCATTGTGGTCTGGTGCAATCATGCACAGGAATTTCTTCATGATATCAAACCATAACTTACTGTCCTGCGCTCCACCTCTAATTAACATCCCTTCCTTTCTCTCGGCTTCTATGGAACGAACTGTTCCAGATCTTACATCAGAAGAAACTTGTGTGGGGCACGCTTCTTTCTGTGTTTAGTTTATTCTTACCATAATGGTCTCCGATAACATTGTCACAAATGACAGAAATTCACCTTCCTTTTTTGGCTGATTAATGTCCTGTCATATGTACTTATAACATTTTTCTTATTCAGCACCTAGTAAATTTTATCCACACCAAGACAATATCAATCAGTTTTGTGAAGTAACACCACGGACTCCAGTTTAGGCCTTGGTACTAACATATTTTTTTTCCAGATAGATCTTTCACGTGCTTTAATTTTGTTATTACTCCCATTTAATTTTGTTTCCAGCTCCTATGCGAGGTGATTTTAGTTTCTTTACATCTTAAAAAAGACTACCCTGGTTTTTATATTCTTTCATGAAAGGTACCTTGGTGCTAGCTTCTTTGAAGAAGGAGTAAAAGAAATGTCATAATGGTATCATTTGCATTATTATTGCCTGTTGCAAAATTTGCAACAACACATTTTCCTGTATCCCTGTTTTAGTCTAGTGAGACAGAAATATTTCTGATCTGAGATAGAATCTGCAAAATGAAGCCAAACATGTAGAGCTTCTGACTGTCTAGACAACAAATAAAGAGACTCAAGCTTCGGTGGGTATTTGAAAAGAGGGTTTGTTCTTGCCAAGCAGAAATCTGACTTCATCCAGGATCACTCACTGATTGCGTTTGGTAACATCTGCTCTCAATTGTTTTGTTTTGGTTTTTTTCCTACTCTAATGTGAATGGTATTTTAAAAATACAATGCAAACTGACTATACCTATCTTCTTCTTTTATAATTCCTGCTGGTGGGTACCAGGTAGGCTGTTCAGCACAGGACCAGCAACATTGCAACTAGTAGCTATGGGACTTGGCATTTTTCATTAAAAAATAATAATAATAAAGGAATATCAAAATTCTACCTTTAAGTTGTAATTTCCAACACTAAATAAGTAAGATTAATAAAGTTGATATTTTTATTATTTAATTAATGTGTCACTGAATATTTATTATATTTCTCTGTTGCACTAAGTGCTGAAATGAAACATTAATGCAGACTAAAGCAAAGCGTATTACATTGATGACATGTGGTTGTTTTTAAATGTCAACATACACCATTCTCCTTGATATGACTCAATTTCCTCTTCCTGTGTGCTCACCCCTGCCATCTTTAGGAGATAGTCAACTTCAACTGCCGGAAACTGGTGGCTACGATGCCTCTTTTCGCTAATGCGGACCCCAATTTTGTGACTGCCATGCTGAGCAAGCTGAGATTTGAGGTGTTCCAGCCTGGAGACTACATCATTCGAGAGGGAGCTGTGGGGAAGAAAATGTATTTCATCCAGCATGGAGTTGCTGGTGTCATCACCAAGTCCAGTAAAGAAATGAAGCTGACAGACGGCTCTTACTTTGGAGGTCAGTAGATACACTGTGAAAGGCAAATCGAACGCTCCTGAAATGTCTGTCCTGAGGCTTTCAGGGGTGGCACATTTCTGTTGATTTGGGATATGAGCTTGTACTTGAATTCCTGCAAAAGCATTTGGAATGCATCTACATTTCAGGGTCAGAAGTTCCATAAAGGTGTGTTATAGTCATGTACATGAACAAGGGCAGAGTTGTAACCACTTTACCTGGGACCAGATAATACTGGATGAAGGTATCCAGAGAGTGCTATTTTTTTTTCTTCACTCAGAGTGTTGGGTGACTTTTTTCATAGAAGTTGTAGTGGCTTCCTATTTTGCCCTATCCAGATTTGGAGGTTTTGTTATTTTGTGCTTACTCCTTTGTTTTAATATACACAGGAACTTTCTTCGTTGACGCTTAAATGTTTTATGGGTGTAGCAAGAAAAGAAGGAAAGCCAGAAGCCTGTCTTTAGATATATTGCTAAAAGTAATCCTCATCACTATACCTCACTTATAATTGACAGAATTCAAAGCATCACCCTTGGCACTAAGCAAGGGAGAGAAATCCATATTGTGGTTGGGCAGAAACTTTTGAGGCTGAAAATCCTCATTATTTGGTTTATTTCCAACATGGTTATTGTAAGATGCACCTTTTGTTTGTATACATACACAAAAAGTCCCCTATAAGAAAGCAGAGTTACTATCTAAATATTTTAAGGGGAGTGTGTGATTAGTATCTGACTAGATGACAAATATGTTGAAAGAAAACTTGGAAGGGAAATTTTAAAGCACATTATCATTTGTGGGGTCCACAAGATGGCCCAGCAGGCAAAGGAGCTTGCTGCCAAGACTTACGACCTGAGTTGGGTACCTGAAACCCATGTGGTACAAGAACAGAACTTACTCCCACGAGCTGACCCCTGACCTCCACACATGAACCTTTGCACATATGTGTCCATCTCAGATGACATGAATAAGTGAGAGTAAACTAAGATAAGAACGCGTTTGCGTTACATTGACAAGCCTTGTGGATTCACCGCCACCTTTAATTACTGTTATATTTAGCTATGAGAATCCAGTAACGCGATTTTCCATGAAGATTGGGTGTGGATGGGTTTATGAGCTGGTGAAGGTCACTGTGCTGAGACAGAAGATCATGTCTAGCATTAGTCCAAATTTTTCTAATCCGTACCTCTCTCTGGCTTGTATCTCCGCCATAATTCCACATTGCACCTGCTCAATAGTGCCTCTCTCATAGTCTCTTGATGTCGCTTTCTTGGATTTTATAAATTGCTTTAGATCTTCGGTCCCCTTGAAATGTGATAGTTTTTCACCGCTAGATTGAGGTGTTGTATTTTATAAGGAATCTCAGCAGCTCACATAGCAGTCTTGGTGCACTGGCTGTACTCCTCACTGTGCTGGTGTTTGATTCAGCCAGGTTATTCCAAGCAGAAACTCTATTCTCTCTTAACCTTTCCTATCAGCATATGAAGCACAATCCAACATGGCTTCACTGTATGGCTCTGGCCGCTGAGATGTTTCATCACGTGTTGCCAATGTGTCCTTTAAAATAGGGTTTCATTTGTTTGTTCTTTGCTCAGTTTGTGTTCTATTTTCTGTTGAGTTTGCAGAAGGCTCATGGGGAGTATTTTTCTTGCATTTTAGGGTTCTCCATATGTCCAAAGTGTCCTTCATCCAATTGTTGGACACTGGTGTTTTAAGTCAAGATTGTGACACTAAGAATGTTCATATTGTTTCTCTGTCATTATAGCTAAGATTTCTTAGCTAAATAAAGCAATGGTACTCACACCTACTTGTGGACAGTCATGCACATGTGTGCAATGCACCCACACATGTCTTTTCTTCTATAATCATCTGCATCTGCATAAAGCCAAAGTGAGTTCCTACTAAGGTTTTCGATTTTAATCCATTACCATATAGAGTAGTCTAGTCAAATACCTATAACCCCCCCTTTTTTTGAGATAGCCTTTTTCTGCTCATTTTGTAGACCAGATTGGCCACAAACTCCCAGAGATCTACCTGTGTCTGCCTCCTGAGGTCTGGGATTAAAGACCAGCTTCTAATCCCTGTTCTCATTTGTAACTCCTCATTCACTAGCCAAGATACTATGTCCCTTGTAAGTGTGTGTCCAGTTTATGTGTACATGTATAATTATTCCATAAAAGACAACCTGCAGGTCTATGAGAAACAACCTTTATCAGCTAGAGTACAGTTGTATGTGTAAAGTTTGCCTCGGTTCTTACAGACTCCATGGAATTCCAAAGGCACTGAGGTCAACATCTTATTTTTTCCATCTTCTCAGTGACACTGTTTCGTACAATTGACACTGTTTGTAACAATCTGCATATCACCCAGTGTCTTAGTTAGATTTTTGCTGCTGTGATGAAACACCAAAAGGCAAGTTGGGGAGGAAAGGGCTTATTTGGCTTACTCTTCAGCTTTGTGGTTCATTGTTAAAGGAAGCCAGGACAGGAACTCAAACAGGAGAGTAACCTGGATGTAGAAGCTGATACACAAGCCATAGATTGGAGCTGCTTTCTGGCTTGCTGTCCATGACTTGCCCGGCCTACTTCTTATAGAACACCAGCCCCGGGGTGCCACCAATGGCAATAAACTGGGCTCAACCCCACCAATCATTAATTATGAAAATGCTCTACTGGCTGACCCACTCACTGATTTTATGGGAGCATTTTCTCAATCGAGGTTTCTCCTTCTACCAGATGACTATAGTTTGCGTCGAGTTGACATAAATCAAGCCAGTACACCCAGATATGTTCTGAACTCACAAATTGCTTTTCAGTTTACATATAATAAAACTTGCTCTGTGTTAAAAAAAATCCATAGGTTTATTTACAGATGCTCATTGTCCAGTATACATAATTATTTTAATATCAAATCTTAACAGTCTTAAAAAAAAAAAAAGAAAGAAATACCAAACACCCTGTACATGACTTACTTGGTCCTGTCACTTCAGAACCTGTATTGAGCACTGTTATATTTAAATATTAGTTATAGGAGCTATGTTACTAATTTTGTGGGGTTTGCTTCATGAGCAATCTTGTTTTCTCCATGAAGAGAAAATTTATTCTGTACTTCCAATTAATATACATGTAAATCCCATTTTACTATCTTGTTTAGTTTGTTGGCATTACCAATACTATGTTGAATCGAAGCAGTATGAGGAATGTTCTTACTATGACTCTCATCTGGGAAGAAACAATCCACATTTTTAATGTTAAACACAATGCTAGTTGAAAGGTGCTTTGGATTTTCTTTAGGTTTCTTAATTATATTGAGGATAGTCTCCATAATTATTTTAAGTAACAAATGGAACCTTGATCTTTCCATTTTAGTTTGTGTGACTTAGAATACATATTTTTTACTTTACTATTATTTTGTTTGTCCTAAATAAAATAAACCATAGTTTCTTCTCATCCTTAACTTGTTTTGTAGTTGATTATACTTAGCTACTGAATTTTGATCCCCATTAACAAGATAATTTTCAATTATTAAAGTTTATACAGGAGTTAGATTGGATTTGCCTAACTTTTGAGAATAATTCTACGAGAAAGAAATATTTCTCTTTTCTTTTTCTTTCCCTTAATGTATTTTCTGAGCTTTAAATTAGGCTAATTCACACTTCAGAAAATGGATTTATAAGTTCCTCTCCTTGTTCCTTTTTCTGAAGAATTATTATCATTGCTTCCTTAAATATATTGTAGAGTTCCCAAATTAAAACACTGGATGCTAGCACTCATTTTTGCAAGGTTATTGCATATTTACTCAATTTCTTTATAGCAAAGATAACTTGTTTGTTCAGCTTACCTATTTCTCACTGTGTAAATTTGGTTAGTGTGACTCATCTACAGCATTATTCAGTACTCTCATCAGTACACGGTCCAAATAAATGAGCATGGGACAAATGCTCGATGTCTGTTAGGCAAATGTATAGGCACCAGAGATATAGAAATTAGTAAAAGAAATCAGGTATCCTACAATTATCTAACTCTTAACTTGTGACTGTTTAAAGAATCTCAAAAACTATTAAAATTGTAAGCTGTTTTATTAGATGATGAAGAGCAATGCTTTGGAAAAATTAGCACAGGGAATATAAGAAATGTGTCCCACCTCCTACTGTCATGGAAAGAATTAGAATGTGGGCATGTGTAGTTAGGGAAGGTCCAGGCTTCTTAGTGAGTAACAATGGTAAACATAGGGACAGGGCCTAATGATGGTATTCTCACTGATCAGGTCAGATGGATGGTGAAGGAGTGAATGCTTAGGTCCAGGTAAAATGGATAGAGTTCTCAGATTCCTTGATTCCTCTTTGGAGATGAATCATATAACCTTAATTTTCATTTACAAATGAGGAGATTGAAAGACTCTCAGAAACAATCCCAGTCCTCTGCTTTTTATACCCTTTCGGTCCCATCTTCCAAGAAGTTTCCTGAGCCTTAGGTATCAATTAGGGATGGAAACCACATGATCAATTTTTCTTTGTATTTTAATCAGTTGTGGATTTCTGTCATACCCTCTTATCTGTTGTGGAAAAAGAAGAAACTTCTTTGATGAGGATCGGGTGTTCTACTTACCTGTAGATGTAACAAGTATTAACAATGCAGCTAGATTACAACGGTTTATTAAAGTAGGCACTCCTCTAGATTCTATGATCTCACAAGCCATGGGTCCTTATCTAGGTTTACAGTACCTACTAGACATGGATTCCTTCCTATTGAATGGGCCTTAAGTCCAAGTACACAGCTACTGGTCACTGCCAAGATGTAATTGCTACCTTTGGGTATATCTCACCATGTTGGTAATTGTTGTGTTTCATGTAGGACAGGCCAGCTACACTTAGGAAATGTTAACAATGTAGTTGCCTGAACAACACCCAAACAAAGACATCAGTTGACAAGCTAATGTAGATGGAAGAAATCACATGAGAACCCACTCCTAGATGAAGAGCTATAAAAAAAAAAAAATTAGTGGTTACAGAGAGAAAGAGACTGAGCCTTCCTTTGGAATAAGCTCTCTAATTTGTTATCCAGTACCAAGTGTCCTGTCCTATAAGCATATACATACATACATACATACATACACACACGAGCAATAATAAATGGATTCAGTGGGTTTTATATATATATATATATATATATATATATATATATATGTGTGTGTGTGTGTGTGTGTACATATATATTGTATATATCAGAGATAATACATGAAGATATTAGGAGGGTTGGAAGCAGAGGAATGGAGGAACAGGATATGATAATAAGGGATTGAAGGCCATCACAGTATATTATATACATTTAAGAAATTTCACAATGAAACTTACCATTTTGTACAATTAACAAAGGCTAGTGAAAATAGAAACATGGATCAATAAATGACATAAAGGAATTGAGGCCCATAGTGATTAAACCAGCTGTATACCTGGAAGTAGACCAATTTCGGCTAAGCCTCTGAATTTCAGATTTCTGTGTGTCCTGTCTGTAGAACCTCGACCCCATAGAGGCATTATTATCCTCTAGGTCTAGGATGTTGTAGATGGAACATTTGTACAGGTTTCCCTTTCTCTTCAAAGCTGTCAATTATACTTTTATGTCTTCATTTGCAAATGTCTCTTGAAATCTCTTCTTATGTGCTATCCAGTCTCCATTAAAGTAATCATACTTTTAAAAAAATACTGTCCCCAGAAGAAGTAAAGCCATCATGTTCCTCATTAAAATTGCAAATTACATATATCTGCACCGAAGTTTCATGATCTCAAAGAAAAATTGCTGTGTTCCTAGAATAATGAATTTAGTTATTGCTATGAACTCTATTATTATATGAACTCCAAACCAGAGGACACCTCAAGTTTCCCTGCCAGCCTGTGATTTATAAGTTCTTATGTCATGATATAAAGAATCAATACATGTGTGAAGAAAATATTTCCTTTAAAGTTTCCTCAATCCTTCTATATAGTGTTCAACATGATGTTAGAAATTACAACATACAATGTGACTTTAACATACATCTTTAGAATTTTGTGTGCAGAAAGCATTGAGTTCCCCCGATATTTTAAAACTTAGAGAAATAGAATGGAAAAACCAGAACACTGGTAAACCCCATCATGGGGACCTGTCTTAACAGAAAACTGAAACCTCTGTACTTTATACCATCTCTACTCCAAAGCATTTTTTTTAAAAGTAGATACTGGTTTTGGAGAAGGTGTGAAGAACCTGTTGATGGTGAATTCACAATGTTATTACTTCAAATTTCTCCCTACATATACCACGAAGAAGAAAAATATCAGTAACAAAGTGATTTGTTTTTGTAGTTTTTGCACAACCACCCCTTTAACACATTACTCCAAGCTAAGTGCAGTAAGTGTTTCCAGGCTGGGAAGCTAGCTCTGCAGCCTGTTGTTGAAGGTCTTGGCCTGTTTGGAAATAATCCAAGGTTTCCTTTGGATGAATTTTTACTCTCATAAAAGACTTAGGAAAAGAAAGAAATTAAAGACTGTTTAGTTATAAGAGAATGAGAAAGAAAGAACAGGGTAGGTTGTTAGTAATCAGGCACTTGTACTGGTTCTGACTGGACACGCCCTCAGCTGCAGCCACTAAGAGCACCACCTGTGCACATTCACTGTGTTCCCCTTTAAAAGGGCCCTACTTACCTCCCGTTCTTTTCTGTCTTCCTTTCTCCCCCTCTCTCTTTCTTCCTCTCTCTCTTCCCCTCTTTCTCCTGCTACTCCTGTCTCCAGAGGCCCAACTCCCCTTTTATGATCCCTTTCCCTAATTTAAAAAAAAAATCAAAAAACAAAACAAAAAAATACTCTGCTTGAACCCTGTCATGATGCTGTCTTTCTCTCGAATGCTGCTTTTCTTAAATTACCACATAGGTAAGCTGTACATCTTGGCGGCTGGTAGGACAGAGGTGGGAAAAAGAATGGGTGGCTGCTATGCCTTTTAGTTAGCACTCAAGAAAGCAGTCATGCTCAATCATGAAGGCCAAGAAGCGCTTGCATAGTGGACAGAAGGGTGAGATTGAGAGAGTGAGGGAGGAAAGAGACAGCTCATTAAGAGAGAGAAAACACTCACAAAGGACAGGGTCATAGCGTGTGCCACCCTCCAAAAGACATTTGCAGGTCATCCACTACTCATTCTGGGTTTCATTGGTTTTCCCCACACATGCTGTGTTCGTTACAGGAAACCCAGATGAGGAATGGCTTCCGGTTTTTCTCAGAAAACTTATCGTGAAGGGGATAATTATTCCTCCCACATCCTTAGAATGCCCTTAGGTAAGTCAGCTTTCCTCGGGGCTGGTCTCCTGACCTTATGATTGACAGGCCCAATGAGATTAACGTTTAAAGGAGACACAGCACTATGCAAAGTCCTAATCTTCAAAGCAGGTGAGAGTACCATATATCCACCCAGCTTCAATTTCTACTCTTTTGACTAGAAGGCCGTAGCTTTCTCTTGATGGGCCTCAACAAAACTATGATATCCCCATTTATTCAGAGTACTTTAAATCTTAAAGAGGGTATGAGGGTAGGATCCCAATACCTTCTAGGCTATTAATGCCTCTCTAGCTACCTAGCATCCCCACCCCCTCAACAACTGAGACCTGAAAATCATTTAGGAAATGGTTTTTTTTTTTTTTTTTTTTTTTTTTTTGTAAATCTGGCTACCTGCTGAAAGTAAGAAGAATTATAACAAGAAGCCTGTGTCCCTTAGATCCATCCATCTTGTCTGGACGCTGGCAAAACAGAACTGCACATAGAGTCAGGGAAGTGTGTGAATTCTGGCAAAGATTAAGACCGGAACCATCTGTGATTAAAGACCTTACCCTGAAGTTTCATGACCAGTTTCTGTCTTATTAGTTAAGTAAAAATAAAGTTTTAACCATCATCTATGCCCCCAATTCCATAGTTGATTTGTTTAATAAAATCATTCATGAATAAGACAGTGAGTATGAAGAACCAAACCTAAATGTCTGGTACACTCATGAAAAACAGAATGGATATTATGACATTTTACTTTGAAGTAATAGTCTTGTGTTGCAAATAGTAGAAAAGGAGGCAAAGGAGAAAGCTTTAAAAGCCCACATAAACATGTTTCTGCTTTGGAGTTGCTCACAAGGAACTACATTTGGAGCTTTTTAAATTAGCAATCAAAGCCAAATTTTAATCTCATTAAAAAAAATATCTGTAAGCAAGGATAATTTCTAAAAGTGTAACTCTTACTCATCCCTATTTGTGCACCACATCGTCCTGGAGTTCCCAAATTTTAACACCCATCTATAACTGAGGGAGGGGATGCTTTTTAAAGAAGTGAGTGGTTCTATTGCAATTAAAATAAGCCTAGCAGGTTATGGTTCACTTTTAGAGCACAACCTTTCCTGTAATATTTAAAATACACTTCTCTCCCTCTTTGGAAAATGTAAATTAATGTTTTGATTATTAGCACTCTTTGTTATTTATGTTTTGTTTGTTATTTAAATGCTGAGTTTTATAATAATACAATAACAGTATGCCATTAAAGAAATTTCTCTTAATGAAGAACAGATGGGAAATATTACCCCATCACCCAAACATAGTATGCAAATCTTAGGAGGGAGAAGGAAGCCTGGCTTTCAGTTAGGCACACTGAAAACTGAAAACCCAGGCAGATTATATACCACCATTAGGAGTAGCGTAAGAGGAGTCCACCTCTTGGAATTTTTTTTAAAGATTTCTTCGTAGAATAAACCTGAATTTGAGATTTGAGAGTAGTCAGCAAGCCCTTATTTACTTCCAAATGTCAGCTCCCTGGGCCTTGCCTGTAATCACGTGATTTCTAAGAAAAGCACAGATCCTACTCATGGGTTTCGGTCCACAAGCATCTTGTGTCATTCTGGGATGTGTCTGAATCAGATGTACTGACTGTGCATCTCAAAAAAAAAAATATAGTTTCAGAAACCATAGACGTTCTCTCCCAAATTCTGTACAATCTGAGCCAAATTATCTTCCTAAGCTCTTCTGACAATGCCACTCAGAAACACTGAATCCACTGGTCCTCGCTTAAGCAAGGATAGTTCTCGTGGATCTCAATTTGCTTTTGGAATCATTTCACCTTTGTAAGGTATGACTGACATGTGATCAGTTGATCACTGCTTAGTGCCTTTCTCCTGCTGCTGTCATAGCATCCAATCTAGTCAAGAATTTATTGTTGTACATTACTTTCAAGTGCTAAATAAGGAGTTTCTCAGATTAAGACTTTATTTTTCTTACTCAAACTATGGAAGCAAAGCAAAATGCCAGAAAGTCACTAACCCTAAGATTCTTGCAGTGAGTGGATGGATAAGAGATAGTTGGGTAAATTGTTGATAAGAGATTGTTGAGTAGGTAGATGATATGAGATGGTTGGGTAGGTGAATGGTAAGAGTGTGTTGGGAAGATGGATGATAAGAGACATTGGGTAGGTAGATGATAAAAGATGGTTGGGTAGGTAAATGATAAAGGATGGTTAGGCAGGCAGATGATAAAGGATGGCTGGATGGGTGAATATTAGGAAATGGTTGGGTAGGTGAAAGATAAAGAGATTGTAGGGTAGGTGGATATATTTCAACTTGACCCCAACTCCAGCCTTACATTTTCTTCTTTGGAACTCTGCCATTCAAGGAACATTCAAGCAACACATTCAGTTTAGATACTCTGTGTGTTAATCTATATTTTTAATCTTTAAAAAATGAAACTAATACAAGTCAAATGACAAATTGAGCTAAAAGATACTAAACAAAGTGCACACTTTCAACAAATTCAAGGGTAAACCCTTATAAAATGTGCTTTATAATTTTGAACTAATCTCACTATCGTAAGGATCAAATAAAAGAGCTCAATAATTTAGGACAGGAGAATCTAAAAACAATCTTGTATAGAATATTTTTCTATGGAAAACTATATACCAGCTATATCTACTGTTGGTAAACTAATATAGTCACTGACCACATAATCCATTTCTGTTAACACTGCATATGTAGTAAAGATTATGCAATTTTTTGTTGATATCTTCACCTTTTTACCATAATTTTGAATGCAGTTTCGGAGTAATTCTTTTCTGTTCATTTTTATTGTTGTTTGGAGACATGATCATTCAATCACTCTGTAGACTTATTGTGCTTTTTGTATCTCAGGATCCCAAGTGCTAAGAATATAGCTACATATTAAGGTGCACAGCCATGAGGCCATTTTAACAGAACACTTTTATAGCACTAAAACATTTCTCCAATATTAATAAACGGCAGTCTCCTTGTATATTTTCAAATTTATATATAGCAGAACCTTCAACTTCAATGTCTGCTTGTATAATTTATTTAACAACATCATTAATATGGATCAAATAATTTCACCTCATGTTTGGTGATGCCAAGCATAAAACTCGCTAACTTTTGAATGTTGATGCCTACTCCTCCTAATCTTATATGATGGATTTCTAATCCTCAAAGGCTGGTATTTGGTGAGTTTGACTTTTACATACAATAAGGCCTTTATATTTTCCTTGATATGAGCTTACAAAAATGGCACTCTGCCACCTGCAAGATGACTGTCAGAATAATCTGAACATGTTGGCGCCTTGATCTCAGACTTCCGTCCTGCTAGTACTGTATTTCTGTTGTACATGCTTTACCCAGCTATAGCAGCTGAAGCAAATGAAGATGGTGATATGCAAAACAGTAAGATTCCTTCCTAACCCCTTCTTGTTTTATAACCCTGTGCCTTGGCTCTCCAGCCTGATTTCAGAGTCTCAGCACAGGTTTGCTCATGAAAACCTTGTTCTACTTGACAAATCGGTTCATCATCATCTGCCACAGTTGTGTGTGACTAATGAGCTAACATTAGGGAAGTATGTTTGAGTTCTTCCAATACGTTGCAAAAACTATAATTCTGTTGTGACACCACTTTAAAGACCATTATCCTGCTTTGTTGTATTTGTGGGAATCGGAGAGACAGCCGAGGACTGTGTCTGTAAAGGTAGCTTCCACAAAGTGTACAAGAACAGCAACTTTACAAAAGAGCTCAGCTCAATCATTATTTGTCAGAGACCGGTGCTTCCTCTCACAGTTTTAATGCCACACTAAATCCCTACACAAAGGGAATTGAAGTAACAATCACCCTTCAGTAAGGCACTAAGTTTAGACTTGGAAGCAATAAAAGAGTCTTTGACTTCCTCAAGATAAAATCTTTACTGTGAAGAGTATGCCAGGTGCCAGGATGCTCGGCACTGGGCAGTGTCTCACTTTAACACACTTCTTAAGGTGATCTTTAGTAAGTAAAAGAGGAAACACTGAGACAGTCTGTCTCTTGGGATTTCTCTTTGCCTCATTTTCTTTGTTTGTTTTTAAGGTTATTCTGGTTTGTTTTTAATAAATTTGACCATGTTTTATTTTACTGATATTTTTGTATACCTGTTTGGTATCTAAAGAAAAGGAGAAGTACAGGGTGGGAGGGGAGGTTGGGAGAACCTGGAAGGTGTTGGAGGAGGGAAAACAGTAATAAGAATACTTGCGAGTAAAGCACCGATTTGGAGCTGTGTTGTTTGAGTAGGATCATTTGGAAGGCGACGCAGGTGCCCTGCCGAGCCGTACTGCTGGTGGACAGATGGCCGATTTCTCAGTGTCCTCATTTCAACTCCATCCCCAGCTTGCTCCTTTTCTGCGTGGCCTTCCACCCGTGCTGACAGTGGAGGCTTGTCCCAACGGCCCACACTGTATGTACTCTTAGATTTAGACCTCACGTCGCATTTGAAGGTCCAAATATCTCACCCCAGCCTTGTATCTGTACCATGCATCGCCCTTGATGGGCGCAACACCTATTTTAGGAGCTTGGGTATATTTTATTGGTTGATGGTTTCTCCCTCGTAATACTCTAAATTAAATTAGCAAAGTCTATATTTAGGATCAAATCTATAAAAAAAGATTAGGAAGCAGCATGATGTGGCCGTATGCTCAGCCTCCTGGCTCAGCATCCACGGAACCAGGCTCTAGTCCCATGGCTGTGGAGAGGAACTAACTGCATGTCTCCCGGCAGTCTGTCTAAGAGCCAAGAGCTCAAGACCATAGTCTGTAAAATGAGGTTATTAAGTCAGACACCCCCTACGGTGGCTTCGAGCTCAACAATTCTTTGGAATGTATCATTTGGGGGAAGAGTATGTGCCTGGTGAACGCTTATCTAAGCATGTAAAGTAACGTCTGACCTATTGGAAGGCCATAT
Source organism: Phodopus roborovskii (assembly GCF_943737965.1). Taxonomy (NCBI): domain Eukaryota; kingdom Metazoa; phylum Chordata; class Mammalia; order Rodentia; family Cricetidae; genus Phodopus; species Phodopus roborovskii. The sequence goes on from NW_026126415.1 coordinate 4,983,352, forward strand.
TGTTATTTTGTTGTTGGTGGTGGTTGTTTCTCTCCTTTTACCTTTTGTTTTTTAATCATTTATTTTTTATTATTATATTTTCTTATTTTACATATCGATCCCAGTTCCTCCTCCCTCTCATCCTCCCATGTACCCTGACCTCCCCGCCCCCATCCCATCCCATTCCACACCTACTCCACAGGGAGGGTGATGGCTTCCAGGAGGGACCATTAAAAGCTGTGAAGTCATTTGGAGTAGGGACCAGGCCCTCCCCCTTCCCTCTAGGCTAAGGGAGTATCCCTCCATGTGGAATGTGCTCCCAAAGTCCTTTCATGCACCAGGGATACATCCTGGTTCCACTGTCAGAGGTCCCTTAGACTGCCCAGGCCTTCTAGCTGAGACCCACGTTCAGGGCTGTGTAGATGAGATAAGTAATCATAAAGATTTTTCAACTTACATAAAGCTTCAACCTTATAATTATAATTATTTCACTACAAACACCTACACATATACATACACATGAAATAATATGCTCTATATTTTCATAAAATCAAAATTCTCTAAACAACTAACTAGTCTTAAGGTACCCATATTTGAAGCTAAACATTTTTTTAAGTATAATATTATTCTACCACCAAAAGCAGGTTTTGAAAATTTTAGCAATAAAATAATGAAAGATTCATAATCAGTTAGATGTAAACATTACACAAGTGTATGTAATTACATGATTTCCCATCAAAATGTACAACTTTTATTATTTCATGTTATTTTAAAATTGCTTAAAATATATAAGGTTTTATATTTTTAATGGTCACTTTCCCAGATATATTGGGAAAGAATTGTAAGAATAGGCATTTTTTTTCTTCTTTTTTTTATTTATTTTATATAACCAAGTCCATTTAAATGAAAACAAACATTTATAGACAATATTTGGGAATTTGGGTGTCGTTCTTTCCAAACTACTTCCTGCTGGTAAGCGGCGCTGTCATGGGGGATCCTAAGAAGATGCAGAAATCCTGGCTGTAGTCTGCAAGGCTGCTTTGTCCAGCTGTTTTGAATGTAGGATCACCTGGTACTCTGTTTCAGGTGGTCTGGCTTGATCAAACCACATTAGTCTGGAAGGAATCCACAGCTTTTCATTTTCTGTGGAAACAAAAATAAAAATCCTTTTCCCCAGTAACTTGTCCTTCAACTTAAATTTTGGAGTCAAAGCATTTTTTTTAATTTAGTTTATTATTTTACATGTCCATCCCAGTTCCCTCTCCCTCCCTCCCTCCCTCCGTCCCTCCTTCCCTCCCTTTTACCCTCTCTGCCCTCTCACATGCACTCTAACCACCCACCCCTCCCATCCCCCCCACCTCAATTCCATATGTAGGGGAATGCCATCCAGTTGGGGTCATGTAGATCTGACAGGTCCCGTGAAGTAGGGACTAGGGCTTCTCTCCTGTCTCTAGATTAAGGCAGTTATCCCTCCATGGGGGATATGTTTGCAAAGTCCTTTTGTGCACCAGGGATACATCCTGGCTCCACTGTCTGAGTTCCCTAAGACTGCTCAGTCCTTCTGGCTGATACCCATGTTCAGGGGGGCCTGAGTCAGTCCCATGCTGGCTTCCCAGCTATCAGTCTGGTGGTCCATTAGCTCCTCCTTGTTCAGGTAAGCTGTCTCTATGTGTTTCTGCAAGCTGGTCTTGTCCTGTCCATCTGCATCTGGGTTCTAGTTCAACTCAGTGTTTATGTATGGGTGCTTGCTCCTGCTTCCAACAGGTATTAGATGAGGGCTCCATGGATAATTTAGTTGTTGATCTCACTATCCGGGAAGGGCATTTATGATAGCCTTTCCACGGAAGCTCAAAAGTTGGTAGCAGTCTTGTAGTTCTCTAGATCTTTCTTTGTGTTCAATTTTATCTTCAAACCAATATTGGCTCCCTCTTTTATGTTCTCTCTCTCTCTCTCTCTCTCCTGTTTTCTATTCCTAACCAGGCTCAATCTTCCTGGTCGCACGTCTTTTCCTTTCCTCCCCCTCGCTTTCTCCTACTTCTCTCTCCATTTGCTGCCCCCCCCCCCCGACTTCCCCTGTGCTCTGGGGGAATTGTCCTTTCCTGGTTCTGTGAGGGACTTTATATGAATAGGCATTTTTTTATGTTTCAAAATAATCTTTCAACTGAAAAAGAGCAAGACTCTAATTAATCATTTTGTACAAATTAAAAAGGGCAAAACATGCGTGGACTTAGAGAGTAGTATTGATAGAACTCTGACTGTTAATAAAGAGCCATACCTTAAAGGCTCAGGTGTATTTTCTAAAATCTATTATCCATGATAACACTTTATACCAATACCAATTCAGAACTCTTCTACTTAGGTGCTACTGAGAAACTCATTTTTTGAACATACATCCACATACACGCACACACACACACACACACACACACACACACACACACACACACACCTCTATCTCATTGCTAAAGTAATCTGAATTTACTAATCATAACCATGTTAGTTAAATGTGGTCATTTTTGTCTTTATCTATGGGAATACTTCATGGTTGAACTTTCTTGTCTGGAAGTGTGAATTTGCAGACCAGGATAGCTGAACTAAAGTTAATGAAATAGAAAATGTTTAGTCATTTAAATTAAATTTTGTCACCTGATTTACAAAGTATGGCAAACTCATTGAAATGTTTAACGGTGCTTAGCCAATTTTAAATGCTAGAAGTATTTTTTTAAAAAATGCTTTTGTACTTTGCACCATATGTTATGAGAAACACAGAAAAAAATCATTAATATTTAGATGGCATACAATGAATAGTTCCCATTGATTCGAGCTGCACACAGTGTACCCTACAAAAGAAATACGAGGTGCCAGAGATGTACCTCTATGCTTTGAACACTGGTAATTCATCAGTAGCTCCTCATTGTAATAGAGTCGCACTTGGCATCGGTGAGAAAGTCAGACAAGACCAGAAACTTTTTTTTAAAAGCAACATTTGAAATCTTAAATTAATTTTAATGCACATTTTAAGTACATAGTTATTATCATCCTGTTGTAATGGTTTAAATCTATCTACTATACTCTTAGTTGTTATGGTATTCATAAGGCACTTATGGCAGCTAAGCATCCCTGCGTTTCCCACCTAAGTACAGGAGGGAAAATATTGATATATTTCTTCCTGATTGTTTGGGGGGGAGGGGAAAGCTAGACACAGACAGTAGGACAGTTGTGTTCGTGATTTCTAACAGGTCACATATTAAAGAAAGTACATAACTAGGTACAGCTGTTATCCATATCATTAGCATTTTTCAACATGGCAGAACGTAAAATAATCCTTCTGTATTTGATCTTATAAGCATGCCCCGATTTTCTCTGTTCTATTAGAAGGGGAATGATGTAGGGAAATCTTGAATTTCATATCCTAATAGTCTCAGACTTGGCTTTTTGTTTCTCCTCTCCTTTCCTACTCACTTCACCCCTCCCCTCCTCTCCTCATCTTCTCCTCCTTCTCCCCTTTTTCTTCTCCATTGCTATATTACTGTTATTAATTTAAGGGATTAAGTTAATAAGCCAACAGCGATTGCCTGTTGAATTCTATAAATATACTAGCACATCACCTTAATTTGACCTTAAGTAATGGCCCCAAGGTAACAATCATCTAAAAAAAAAAAAAAAAAAAAAAAAAAAAAAAGGATCAGATTGCCAATATTTGAGGACCTTCTACGTCTCTAACAATTTCTCACCTTCCAAACTTACACTTACTGCAGAAATGCACCCGTGTGGCAACAGCAGAGTGACACAGGAGGGCTAATGTGAAAAGCAACAATCTGCTGTCCCTTGTCATCCCAGCCCCATTCTCTAGGACAACTTTGTTTGTGCTCGGGCTTCTATTTATTGTCTTCTCTATTAATCAGAGTACAGCTGAGGAACAGAACTGATAGGTTGAGCATATATTATCAAAAGGGGTGGTTAGTAGATTTACAGTATTATCATCATAATCCGACATTGGCTGTGTTCACTCAGAAGAGGCCAAGAGCCTGATAGCTGCTTAGTACACGAAGCTGAGTGTCTGAGAGGTCCCAATATGGCACTTAAGGCCTATACGATTCTTGTAGAGGTCTTCTCTTCAGTCCATATTGACTCTAAATAAGCTAGGTTTGGATGTCAGTGAAGGATCTTAGTGGCAGCAGCAATATAGAAGCGCTCATGAGCAAGAAGCAAAGGCAGGCACATGAGCACCGTTGTCTCCTTCTACCACTTTACATCTTGATTGACACCAGGAGATGCCGCCAACTCTAGGGGAGGGTTGCCTTCAAGTCTGAGAACCCAAGACTCACTGGTCAGGGTAGGGAGTAGGGAGGGAAGGAATGAGGGAGAGAGAGACAGAGACAGAGAGAGAGAGAGACCTGACTCCTATAGTCATCTTCTGACCTCAACATGTATGACAAGGCATGGACACACACATGCACAAGCACACAGACACATAGAGTCATATGCACACACACAAAAAAATAAGTAAATTCAATTTTAAAAGGAAACGGAAGTGTAACCAATCATTGTCCACTTCACCTATAACTCTGAACTGTGGCAAACTCAAAGGAGTTGTTATATGGTAATACCCTACCTGGGATGTTTTAAACCCTTAAATTTTCCTTTTTAAAATGTATCCTCAAACAAAAATGAAGGAAAGTTTATGTGAATAGTGATGATTTAATGGGGAGCACCTCATAAGTGTTGAAAATAATCCTGGGGGACTGATGAATTAATCTCTTGTTGGATCTGGTTCTCAAAGCACCTCAGGTTCTGGTGTACCACAATTACCATATTTTAATACCTGTAATCATCCATCATGACAATCTAGTGGTGGGTAGGACTAGTTTTATGAAACAAGATTTAATAATCCTTCCATCATTAAATAGAGTATCTTTGAACAAAGCCCTTTGTTGATAAAACTGTGATGAGTAGACAAACAGTTTTGTCTAAGTTTTATAGAAACAATCATGAAATTTTTCTTTCAGGGAGTATGGAATGGGTATGAAGCCAAAATAAATTTTTGTAAACTGAGCACTGAAGAGAGTCAATAAAAAAAATGTTTAAGTGAAATACCTTTACAAATGAAATACAGTGTTCCCAAAATGTCTAGATCAAGCAGTCCTAAGGAATATGCTAGAAATAAGCCAATTCCCACTAGCTACCTAGTGAGAAGTCTATAATGATATAAGACGGGTGAAAATGGGAAAAAGAGACGGCACATGGAGATGTGAAATTTTATTTCCAGACCAGAGGATACATTTTAGAAAGTTATTTTAAAGTTAATGTTCAATTCTTTATATTAGCTGTGTGCCTTGACCCACTTTGTGCCTGAACCACGTGTTAGAGGCCCTGACATTTGCCAAGGACAGGAAAATAGAACTGCAAGGAAAGAAAAGAAATAAGTGTGAAAGAAATTACCTTCTGAGAGTTGTCTCTGTCGATGCCTCTGGAAGAAGAATAGATACATCTTTTCAGGAAAATCTAAGGACACTCCCATAACTACAGAGATTTGGATTTGAATTTACCGTAGCTTCATTGTGTTGTGAATGTCAATGAAGGACAAGGCTGACATTTGCCCTTCAGAAACACAAATGTTTGAATTGAGAAGAGAATCTTGGGGATAAATAACAACTAAAGATTATAGCAAGTAAATAGTGGTTGGAAAGAGTTTTTTTTTTTTAATCCTATGCAGCCCCATGATTATTGTAACCATATGTTATCACTTGTAACATGATTAATAAAAGATCCAGAGACAGATATTGGTGTTCAAGCTTCAAGCGGAAGATCAGAAAAGCAAAGCATCTGGCCGCTAACCCTTACCTCTACCTCAAGCTGAAAGGGTTGTCCCGTTCTCGTTGTGGCTGGAGAATAAGGCTCTCCACCAAACCTCTGACTGCAATCCTATCTCTACCAAGCTTCAGACTGCTGCCTCTCCCTTTTATATCTCTCAGATCCTGGGATTAAAGGCATGGGATCCTACGTGCTGAGGTGACCTCTGTGTGAGCTGTTTCTCTTTAGAACTGGATCAATTTCATGTAGCTCTCAATGTGGTCCTGAGCTGACAGAGATGCAGCTGCTTGTCTCTTGAGTCCTAGGATTAAAGGTGTGTGTCATCTCTGACTGGCCGGCTCTTTGGTCAGCTACTTTGGCTGCTGGAATTAAACATGTGTATCACCATTGCCCTGATGTATGGCTTGTGACTTGCTTTGCTTTCTGTACCCTCAGGCAAGCACTAACAAATCATAAATGATATATCACCACAATCATTCTTTCTCATTCCATGTTTTCTGTATCTCTTATTATCACTAGACTTATTACAAGCTTTTAATCTAGTTTTCTAGAATGTAATTTAATGAAAGAATGCCCACAGCTAAGTCATGTATCATGCACGCACATAATACCCAGAATGATACTGGACCTGTATTAGAAAAAAAAAAAAATGGAACATTTTTTTTAATGGATGAATGATGCAACTTGAGTTGAGTTAAAACCTGGTACAATTAGTTACACTGTGCCCTCAGTCAGGAAGCAGAGAGGTGAATGTTGGTGTTCAGCTCATGGTCTTCACCTCCTTTTAATCCTTTGTAGGTGTGTAGGCACTGAGTGGAGGTGCCCACATTTAGGGGGTCTTCCCATATCTGTTAATTGAATATAGAGACCCCTCATGGACATCCGTATTGCATTGTCACCTGGCTATCTAGATCCAACCAAGTTTATAATCCATAATAATCATCACATGAGCTAAGTAAATGTTGGTAGATAAATGATCATGGGGCAGGGGCTAGCCTGAGTTAGAGAAAGAAATTATATGAAACCACTTGTTCACTTCAGAGAGCAATTTCTAAAGAGTTAAAACTTTTCAGTATAATCTGAGATGAAGCAGATCTTAAAATGCGGCCTTGGAAAAATATAGTAAGGTAGTGTTTACCCTCCATTTTTAATTGAAACGTGTGAATAAATCATTCAGAGACTAATAGGTTTACAGTTGACCCAGATAGGTTTTCTTTCAAGTTTGTTTGGACCCACCATAGGGCGTACAAGAGAAAGCCATTCAGCCAAGGGAAAGAAAGGACTGACATAGTTAGGAGACACAGTTGGACCTGTTAAAACAAGCGTGTCAATGCACAGATGCTAAGTTCTTTGGAGTCACGCTTCAGATCACTTTGCTCCTGCTTAGCTATCAACTGCATATATTTCTATTTTAGTTCCTTTTAATTTTCATCTCTGAGGCAATTTATAGAAACACTTTCTTCGACTTCTAATGGATTTCAAAATCGTTTGCTAGGGAAAAAAAAGGTAATAGTGTATTAAAACATTTTCTTTTCTCTTTTAGTGCCTCTTTAATAGTCCAATACAGTATCTGTCAAAGAGGTATGCTGCAACAGTATTACAAGGAAAATTAAGGATTCTTAGTCCCATTAATAAAAGAATTTAAAAAGTATCCGGCAAAGAAGCTGGAGGCCAATTATTAATTTGAGAAAAAAAAATAATAGGCTGGGCAAACTGTAGTTATCAGCAGCTTCCAGAAGGACAGAGATGGCTAGAGGAAGAAAGAAGGTCATGTCTGTTTGAGTTAAGTAAATCCTGGCATAGTCAACAACATAAGTCAGCAACTATCTGCATTGTGGAAACAGAAGGGGGAGGGGCTTTCAGAGAAATAGCGAAGAAGACCAAAATGGCAGGACAAGCATGCTTAGGCTTTTCCTAAAGGAAAAGACAGACGAAAACAGAATCACTATACTTTTCTGTATTAAACCTTGGGAATGAAGGCAGGCTTAGCCATGCTCTGTGGGAGAGGATCACCAAGCTACACTTCAGAAGGAACTTCCTGGAAAGATAAGTTCATTATCCCAGGAGGGGATAATTACTCCTCCCATCTTCTTAACATGATTTCAGGTGAATCAGTGGCTGAGAGGTGGTCTCCTGGCTAGCTTATTTACAGGGTCAGCAAGGAACTCTCAAGGGAAAAGACCATAGTATAAAATGTTCTGGTCTTTGGAGATCAGAATGCCGTATGTCCATCTGACACCAGAAGTAGAACTCAGAATCCATTATTTTGATCAGAAAGAAGTAGATTTTCTTTAATAAACTATAAACAAAGCTTGTTATCTACACCTTTTCATATGGTATGTAGGGTCAAAGCTGATGTTTCCCTGATAATGTTAACAAGGAAACTGGGTAAAAGTCCTTCTTTGGTTGCTTCAAATGTGTTAGGATTGCCTTACAAAGGCTATATTCTTACAACTTTCTGTCACCATCTATTATTTGTGTTTAAATAAGTAAATTGGATTTTTTTTTGCTTCTACGTAAATGACAATATTTATCTTGTAGGAAAGTTAGAAAAAATAAAATTTTACAGTTGTATAAACAGTTTTCTTTCCTCTATCAGTTGGGGCCTGGGTTCCAAAACTCCCAGGGACACCAAAATCAGGGAAGTGTGATCAAGTTCCTTAAATACAATGGTGTAATAGTTGCACATAACCTAACCTCCATAGTTCTGTTTTTAATTCTCTCTAAATTGCTTATAATTCCTCAGAGAATGTAATGTTCTTTACATATTTGTGAGAATGAGTTATTTGTTGATGATGACATCGAACAAACAAAGCAGGTAAATTTTCAATCAAGATTAGACTAAATCTCTGGATACAAAGTCCAAAGAAACTGAGGCTCAAACAACACAAGTTGAGGTGTACAAGTGTGCGTGTGTGAGTTGGAGTGTGTATTAAATACCAGGCTTTGTGGAGGAAGACAGAATTATTTATCATAATAGTCCCTATCTCTTTTTAGCATGTCAGCATATATTAGTCTATCTATTTGGATAATATTTCCTATGTGATTGTTGAGTTACTCTTCTTGACTATTCAGGTAAGACAGGACGCCAAAGACACATCAAAGAAATAATTCCATCCAAATTTATCTAGGTGAGCTATTGAGATTATTGAGTTTACTTATAGGACCATGAGCACAGGATTGCTTACAAGGACATGGGTGACTCAGAAGACCACTGTGGCCTCAAACAGTACGTAATATCATGAGTGGTGATTTCAGGAAAGTTCTATTACTAGAATCTTATCTGTGGTTCACCTTGGACTCTTACACGCTCTGCTACTTCTACCAACGCCACAACTAGGATTGAGGACAGAATGGTGGAAAGAACACCAAGGGAGGGCCATGTTTCCCACTATCCTCTCCTTCTCCTAGGAAGGGTTCTCAGTCTGTTACATAGCCCTAGCTAACATGAAGTCTTTGCTTATTCCGTTGCCACGACTAAGGAGTCAGAGTGATCTCTGTTCCAAGATGGCATTAGGTGAAACAGGATGTACCACAAACAGCAAGACATAATTTAGGGAACTGGCTCTCTTTCAGAGTTTTCCATTATCTCAAGGCCTGGGAAAACTCAGAAGAATGTTAATTTTGAAGACATTTTTAAGGTAGATGTTACTGTCATGGGTAGGGCAATTTAAAGTTATTTCTCATAAACTTTTCACTCTGTTTATTTTCTTGTGTTCTTTGAAGTTCTCTACACTCATTTACTAGAAGGTACACTATATCCCTAAACTCTGGTCAGTTATTCTCACTCTCTTACTTTATTAATATGTGTTTTACAAAAATCTTTTCATTGGTTATTATACCATTACGTTATCTGTATGTTCCATCTAAAATGCATATAACCCTAGACTTATGTTATGTAGGTCTTCATAGAAGTGAAGTAACCACACAAACAAGTCGTACATGGACACTGATATTTACTTCATATTCCTTTTTTGCTTTTCCTTTCTATATCTATGTCTTTCTAATTAGTCTATTGACATTCTGATTATATTAGAGTATATTTATCTACTAAATATTAACAGCATTTGTTTTGATCAGTATTTATTTATTCATCAAACCTTATTGGAATCCTACTTTATATGCTAGCCAATGTATCCTGTAATCAGTCTGTCTTCAAGAAAGTAAACAAAAGGAATCTGCATGCCTAAATGTCACTATGATTCAGTAAATTAGGAATGTAAGAAAAATCGCAATTTAAGAAGGCAGACTCTTCCCCAGTTAATGTGAGAGGACACCTCATTTGGACCTTAGCAGTAGTAGGAGATAATGGAAAGAGGAGGTATTTGTAGAATGTGCATTCAAGGCAGAAAGAGTGACAAGTAGAAACTGAATTTAGTAGAGACGTAAGAGTTTCAGGATGTACATAAAATCTATTCGGTGGTATTCTTGGCATATAGTATGTGAGGCAGGTTGCCCAAACAACGAGATAGAATCTAGACCACAAAGGCCTATGCATGTCACTATGAGGTCTTCAAATTTCTTCCTATAGTTGATAAACAAGAATCTAAAGCTTATACCATAAAGATCAATTTTTACATTCAGGAATAAACATTCTGATGGAAGAAAGAACCTGTGTAAGCAAGTAGATGGGAGGATGTTAAGGGCCCAGGCATTATTGAGTACCTATCCCTGAACTCACCCACATCCTAGCTACTGTGAAAATCCAACTTTCCCCACCAACCTCCCTTCCTCTGCAAGCAGGGGGAAGGTACAGCCGCCCCCTGCCTCCTAGCAGCCTGAATACTTACTGCTCAGAACCCAAATTCGCCTTAGGCAGCCTGAATACTGTCATGCTCTGTGGGTCACATACTTCCTACCACTAACCCCCAAGTCATGTGTACCCCATTTCCCCTCCTCTGTCATGCAGCATGAATTATGCATTAACAGAAGGGAGACTTGGGATGCTGAAGTCCCTCTCTTTTCTTGAGATCTCAAGGCTTTAAGGGTCTTTGGAGGGGTCTTCTTCCCTCCATTTAAGATGGGGAGGCAGGGAGGTTCACATATTTGGGGTAAAGTTTCCTGGTCTGGTCTTGAACTTATCAGACCTATCTAAGGCAAGGGGTCTACCATCAAAAGAGAAAGTCCCACCCCTAGGCCTTTGAATCTTTTGTATCAGGTGAGGAGGGTGAAGGAGAAGCTAGCCATCTTGGAAGTTCATCATCTTTATTCTCTAATCAGGGTCTCTCATCCAATCTGTTTGTCTGGCGGTGAATCTAACTTCTATTCCCACATGCCATATGTCTGTAAATATAAATACAACATATGTTCATCAATAAAGGTGAAAAGAGTCAAGAAATGCATTGAGTTTTTAGTGCTTCGAAAAGACTTCAAATCTGAAGAACACGCATGTTATATGCATCATACTTAAACATTTGTTGGTGTCTTGGCCTTGTCTCTGTTGTGATGAAATCCCATGACAAATGCAGCTTAGGTTTTATCTTAGCTCACAGTGTCAGGTTATATTCCATCGGTAAAAGGAAATCAAGATGGCATAAACTGGAAGCAGCTACTCTTATCCACAATCGAGAGGAGAGAGAGAATGAATTCATGCAGGCCAGTACCCGGCTCACTTTACACTGTTCTATATAGTCTGGGACCTCAAATCAAGGACTGATACTGCCCATTTTTAGGCTGGACCTTCCCATGTCAATCAACATAATCCAGACACTCCCTACCGACATATCCACAAGCCAACTTGACCTAGGGCCACTAAGACTTTCTTAAGCTTGCTTAAAGAAATTTTAAGAATAGTGTTGGGTTATGATGCCTGAATACGTTGACCTCTTTTGTTCACTGGTTGATTTATTCATTCATACTCTAATAATCTGTCCCTAATTGTTATATGTCAGTGACTATGATAGGGAAGCAGGAATGGAAGTGGATGTTAAGAAGGGAAACATCTTCCTGCCCCACCACAATTTACATTTTATTTTCAACAAAGAAACAAACGGAAAAATCAATGCATCTCATAACTGTACATGACTATAACTGACTTAAAACAATAAGACAGTTTATAGGTAAGAACATTCAGTGGTCAGCATTGTTTCAATCATATGCTACTTTACCTGAGCTGGCCTCGGTTAGCCAGCCATGTGCCCCGTGGGTTAATCACTGGGATTACAGTGAGCATGCCGTTGAGAGCTTTAGTCATCACCGCACTCAGTAGCCCATTGTGATGACTCAGAGAAAGCTGCTGTTCAGTGTATGTGTAGGAAATAATAGGGGTTATCCTCGGAAAGGTTTCTTTTGATTTTTGAGGAGCCAAGAGTGTATAGAAGGAAATGGTGTCGTTATATTATGAGAATGTTGCTAGAAACGTTTGCTGCACTTTTCGTTTCTCACATCCCTCACTTAATTAGCTCTGCAATGCTTCCAGGCCGTACGTCACTGTCCTTGTCACCATCAGCGAAATTAAATCTCAAATGCTTTCTTCCACATTCTTCTGCCATTTGTAAATCACTGTTTTCCTCATGAGAACTCTCGGTCAAGATGAGCTTACACTACTACCAATAATGTTTTTTTTTTCTATTTTTTTTTTTTTACCCAGAGTGATAGAAAAATTTCAGAATAACCCAAAGTGTAACTTCATACTGTCATTTCTAAGACCGTAAAACATTTTTAAATCTACAAACTCGGATTTTTTTTTTCCTACTAAAAATGTTGCTGTAGACTTAAGTTTATCTTGAGTGTATTTCTGCCTGTGGCAGAATAATCATAGGTAGAGACAGATGTCAAAAAGCCTTTTGACAAACACAGAACTAGTTTATATAGCAGCAACTAACACGTGTGCATTTCTAGGCTGGTAACGTATTTCGCAAAAATCTACTGTTATTATTGGGTTATTCACTTAGTGCAAAGACTATTTTCTTTTTAAAAAATAATAAACAAAAGAATATTAACAAAAGAACTTTCAGAAATATTTAGTTGGTGATTCAAATGATACTGATTTTCTGTCATTCACAGAATAATAGTCTTTGGTAAAAGACTAAGATACATGGAAAACTCTATTTCCTGAATGGTTTTCTATGAATCTAAAACTGTGTTAAATAAAATAACATCCACTAAAAAACAATTTAAGACCTGTAAGTAATAATTGATTTATTTTTTATCTGAATATTAACATGATATGTTCTTAAATATACAACAGTAAACTATTGATTGGAATTAACCAAATTTGATTTAGTAAATACAAATTGATCCTATCAAACTTACTAAGTATGCTTACATTCCATCTGTGTGAAAATTCATTATTAAATCACGTTTACTTTGAAAATATGAGAGCTTTCCTGTGTATAATTCAAGTAAAAAGTACAGTATAGGTTTATGTTTAATTTAATATGGAATACATAAAAGACTATCGGTGGATCTTGAGAGCTAGCTCAATGGTTATGATGTGAACTTGTTCTGCCAGACATCCCATGTTCAATTGCCATCACCTAAACGGCAGCTTAAAAGTGTCAGACTCCATTCTTGGTTATCTGACACACTTTTCTGAACTCCACATATTTCTGTCATGCCAACGATGTACAGGCATACATGAAGACTGAAATGCTCATACCCATACAAATGAATTAAATGCATGAAAAAAAAATTAAAAGGCTATATGCTAAGTCAAGGGATGGAAAAGGAGAAATCATATCTGCTGGCATATATATAGCATTTAACTTAGAACAGTAGAAATATCTAATATCTGTTAAAAGCTTTGTGCCCTAAATTGAACAACAACATTTGTGTCAAATATTAATGTAAGTCCCTAAGTCACAGAGCCATTTATTGAGACCTTGATCAATAATTGACAGATTATATAAATTTGAAGTCTGTTCTGAAGACAAGACATTGACAAAGATGATGATGAATGTGGCAGAAGATTAACAGTGATTATTGCTATAATATTGGACAAAGTATTGATAAATGAGGTTATCTCATTGAATCTGCATCGTGAGTGGAAGGTGACATTTATGTATGTAGAGGACTTTACAAATGGTGTTGCAAAAATAATGAAAACACACACTTGAGGAAAATGACTAAAGCTTGGGTTGTGTTGATTGCAAGATAAATACTTAAATACATAAGGGTAGTTGTTTTGCATATAACCATTTTTTTGTGACCCAGTAAACAACACAGAGTGAGACATACAGATAAACCTAATTCGGATTAATGGAAAATGACTTCAAGGTGTTTTGCAGTGTCATTCCCTCAAGAAAACTGGTTTTAAAAGCCTAACAACAACTTTTTTTTCCTTTATGCCAATATTATCAAGATAATTTTATTGCCAGTTTAATTTCCATAAAGGTACAAATAAATAAGAATTGCCAATGTAATTCTGAAGAATCTTTTAATAGTTTATTAAGTTTTATTTTAGGACATAGTTAACAAATGCCCATTGAATTTGTATACCTATCATCTAATTGAGAAAAAGTCACATCTTTTTCATTAACACATATTTCTATTTGATACAAAACTGATTTTATTAGAAGCTACCTAAACATTATTTATCTTTTTGCTTCTGTGAAAATATGATGAAACTTAGTCATATATCCCAATATAATTTAAAAAAAAAGATTTCTCTGATCATATACTGCATCTATCCAAATAGAGTCTCTTCTCTCCTGGTCATTGTAGTCTCTGAAGCCCAGTCAGTACAATCAACTGGAACTTCCGTGATCTGCCACTGAAATTTATATTTGAAAAAATACATCTGAAATAGACAGAAATAATGTCAGACAGAAAGGGGGAAATGTGTGGGGCATCAGCGAAACAAGTCTCACTATTTGTTATTAAAGCAGTGGGATAAATAAAGGTTTGTCCCACCACAGCAAAGGTATCATTCTACTGTTATTAGGTAAACAACATACTGTATGGTAACAGGTAGCACTGTAGTACGTACTTTCTCTTAAAATAACAAAACAAATTAAACAAAAACAATGAATTCTATCTCTTCCAAACACACGGGAACAAAGTATGAATCTCTTGAACATCTGATAAAGTGAGTCTTCTAACCATGGCTTGGAAAGGTTATAATCACAGCTCAGTTAAGTTTTGGAGAGAAAACAAGTTTCTTTTCACTGGGTGAAGGCCAGACCATCTTTCATGGGAGAATTTCCTGGGTTGTTTTTGTCACGCTAGCCAAATGAGTCTGGAATATTGTTGGTTTAAACACAAAAGATAGTGTGTCATGCGGCTAAATTGTTGGAGGTTTTGACCCACTTTTTTATTTTGTTTAATAGGATAGGCTAATACATGCTTTTGTATTCTTTACTGTTTTTAGTCTTCCTGGATTTTTAAGAAGAATCTTTGACAATACCAGGCATACAAATACAATGATTTCTGGCCATTTTTCACCACTGTCAATCCGTTCCATCTTCCTCTCACACATTGAATCCCTTCTTTGCAACAAACCCTTTCCTAACTTTTGTGTGTGTGCCTGTTGTTCTGTCTCTGTCTGTGTTTCTTTCTACCTTTCTCTGTCTTTTCCCCCTGTCTCTGTCTCTCTCTCCCTTCTTTCCTTCCTTCTCCAACTCTGTGTGTCGAATCCCTTGATTAATTATGGTTGCTTCCAGGAGCACAGGAGAGAAGTTAGTTATTGGAGTGTGAAGCACTTATCACTACAACACTGAAGAAAAGAAAACCTGCTCCTCAAGCAAATGTTAATTGCCAGTAATCCCTCAGAGAGCAGTAGGGCTCATAGTCCCTGAGCCTTGAAAGGTGTCATAGAGTTGCTCTATTTAGAGGTGAAAAATCAATAGTCTGTTGTGCTCCATACTTGGCCAACTGTGAGTCTCTGCATGCAACAGTGAAGCTTCTCTGATGAAGACTGAAAGCAACACCAGTCTCCGGGCACAAACATAGATATTTAGAAAGCAGTTTAACAGAATTTCCAGTTAGCAAAAATCAATAGTAATAAGTTCCTTCTCAAAGCCTTTCCCCTTCCCAGGATAGGCTCTTGTCCAATGTTTCAGTAGCAGGCAAAACTTTCTTCCTGTAGTTGTTCTCATGATAGGGAATGCCACTATTGCACGAGTATTTTTTTCCTTTTTAGTTCATGTCAGTACTAGTGATTTGAACTCCGATCCTCACGTTTGTAGAGCATGTGTTTTATTGACTAAATCATCCTTTTATCCTGCCAATGGACAATAAAAGCATGTGTTGTTTTGGAGGTCACTGGGGAAACCTTTGACCAACAACTCATAGGAAGATTTTTGTTAACGTTTTTGGAGGCATATTATCGATGCATGAAGGATTTCTTTGTTCAGATATTTTTAATTCTGTTTTAAAACAAGATTACAAAGTATGTATTGATAATTGCCCTAAGTGAAGTTAAAAGAAATGATATCTAACTTCAGAGCAAAAATAATCTGCCAGATAAAAGGCCAAAGAGCCCAAGATGTAGGCTTTTACTTTACATGTGGTCCCTGTCACAGATTCATCTTTTCATAAACAAACTTTCGAAAATATACAACCTTGTTTCTTAATTTAGTATAAAACCTGTGCAGAAAACCAATGTTAGGGTTAATTGTAGGACTGTTGGTCTAACAGTATTCTCGGAACTACCCTTTTTCTCAAATTTCACTTGTCTTAGATTAAGTAACAAAACAATTCTACAAAGTAAATTTACTTATCATTATCAGCACTTAATGCTGTTTTAAATTATTTATTACATTTTTATCAAAAATAATTTTTTCATAAAATATATTTTGATTAGTTTCCCCTTCCACCCTGTATCCTCCTGACCATTATATTTCCATACTTTTTTTCGTTTTTATGAGGAAAAACAAAGAGGTAAATGAAAAACAAAGAAGAGTAAAATAAAGCAAAGAAACAGAAAAAAGAAGAGCAGCAAAAAAAAAAACACATACATAAGCACGCACACACACACACATGCACACAGACACACACACACACACACACACACACACACACACACAAAACCCGTAAATACCAAAACCAGAAACCATAGTATACAGCAAAAGACTAGTGAAGTAAATAATGAGTGAACAAAGCAATATTCAACAACAACAACAAAAATCTCCAAAAATACTGTTGAGCTTGTCATGTGTGGCCATCGACTGCTGGGTGAAGATGTGAGTAAGGGAAATGCTCATCAATTACTGATAGACACGCAAAATTGTATAACCACTATGAAAAGCAGTCTTGAAGCTCTTTAGGAAGCTGAAAATAGACTCACTTCAAGATCCACCTACACCAAAGGACTCTGCATCCTATTACAGAGATATTTTCTTATCCATATTCAGAAATTAGGAGCCACCTAGATACCCATCAAAACAAGAATGTCTAATAAAAATGCGGTACACAACAGAATATTATTCAGTGGTTAAAATAAACAAAATCATGAAAGTCATCATAGAGGTAACCAAAAAAAAAAAAAAAAAAAAAAAAAATTCTGAGTGTAGTAAAGAACGATGCTTCTTGCATTGGGAAGAGATCAACAGAATCTTAACTGGAAAAAAAAATCAACAGAATCTTATCTTCTTCAGGATGGGTTTGTGAGTGCAGGTGTTTTCCTAGTTGGAAGATTTGTTCACACAGTAACTTTTTATGTTTGGCTTTCACAGAGTGCCAGCTCGGAATGAAACAGACACTTGAATATTGGTTTTCTACTCAGTTCATGGCCCTCTCTGGCTCCCCACACACAGTAGTCAAGGATCTCAGTATGGCCTATCAAAAGCAAGAGAGACTTTGAAAGGGTGGGTGGGATCTGCTAGCCAAAAGAATGCATTAACATACATTTCCAAAAGCAGTTACATGAAGAAATAGGTATATTCTGGGAGGTGGCTTAAGGTTAACTTCTGTTTATTCTATGGAAAGCACAGGGGTTTGGGGGCAGGAGATAAAGCATCATAGGAATTTTCTTTCCTTTTTTTATTTAAATTTGAAACAAGGTTGTTTTACATGCCAATCCCAGTTCCCTCATCGTCCCCTCTTCCCCTCCCCACACCTCCATCCCATCCCCTTTCTGCTCTCCAGGGAGGGTGAGGCCTTCCATGGGGAGTCTTCAAAGTCTGTCATATCATTCAGAGCAGGGCCCAGGCCCTCCCCGATGAGTCTAGGCTGAGAAAGTATCCTTCTTTGTGGAATGGGCTTCCAAAGTCCATTCATACACTAGGGATAAATACTGATCCATTACTAGAGGCCTCATAGACTGCTCAAACCTCCTAACTAGCATCCATATTCAGGGGATCTGGATCAGTCCTATGCTGGTTTCCCAGCTTTCCTGCTGGGCTTCATGAGCTCCCCCTTGTTCAGGTCGGCTGATTCTGTAGGTTTCTCCAGCCTGTTCTTAACCCCTTTGCTCATCTATCCTCCCTCTCTGTACCTGGATTCCAATAGATCAACTAGTGTTTAGCTATGGGTGTCTGTTTCTGCCTCCATCAGCTACTGGATGAAAGCTCTAGGATGGCATATATGGCAGTGGTCAATCTCAATCTTGTGGAAGAGCTTTAAAGGTAACCTCTCCACTATTGCTTAGATTGTTAGCTGGGTTCATCCCTGTAGATATCTGGACATTTCCCTAGTGCCAGATTTCTCCTTAAATCTATAATGGCTCCCTCTATTATGGTATCTCTTCTTGTTCTCTGTTTTTTCCCTGTCTCAAACTTTCTGCTCCCTCGTGATCACAGGAATTTTAAAGGCAGAGAAACCACAGTGGTTCCAGTGACTCAGGACCCAGGACATGGGGAGGGTGTGGTGCATCAAGCCTGTAACTCATGCACAGTTACATTTTCAGTCACTCTTTATCTAGAACAATGACAGACTTCTTTGTTGGTCATTTGATGAAACCCTACTGCTGGGAATAGTTCTCTAGTCTTGTGTACACTCAATTAGAACTGCTTTTGAGTTCTGTGATAAAACATGGCAACTTGCACACACAGGACCTTTCAATAGAAGCAACAAGGCAAATTTAAGGAAAAGTTTCATGAACTAAACTTTCCTCTGCATGCCAAAGTTTTGATTATTTCCTCCCAAATAATCTTTTACCTTCACTCAGAGGACAGTTGATGTTTTTTTTCTTCTTCTTATTTTACATATTGATCCCAGTTCCCTCTCCCTCCTATCCTCCCATGTCCCCTACAGACACTAACATCATCAATCCACTGCCTAGGGAGGGTGAGGTCTTCCATGAGGGATCATCAAAGTCTGTCATATCATTTGGGGTAGGGACTAAGCCCTCCCTCCTGTCTCTAGGCTAAGGGAGTATCCCTCCATGGGGAATGGACTCCCGAAGTCCTTTCCAGCATTAGGGATACATCCTTTCCATTGTCAGAGGTACCATATACTTCCCAGGCCTCCTAACAGAGACCCACATTCAGGAGCTCTGGATTACTCTTATGCTAGTTTCCCAGCTAGAAGATGTTTTTCTTTTGTGTCTAGCTTCAAATATATGGGTTTGCTATCACCTGCCAAGCTCAGTTGCAGCCTCGTTTCACTATGACTACTGGAAAATGTTGCCCTGCATGGTCAGTACAATAGATTTTTTGCTGAGGCAAATGCCTGTCACTCACTTGTAAACTTATCAAAATTTCTTTACATATCTTTATTTCGACTTCTAAAATTTCCCCTTCCAGTTTATTTTGGAAAACAAATATAGATGAATATTTTTGGTGAGGAATTTGCCTTTCAAAGAAAGATGAGAGATTTTTCCCTGTTTTTTTTTTAAACAGTATTTTACATATAAACTCATTCCTGCTGTAACATTATAGGTGATGATAAAGCTTTCCATTAATAGAAGATTGTGCTCTGTACCAAGTTAACCTGCAACGTTCCTATATTCTTACATGGTTTATGACTTCTCCCTCAATAAAGTGTCCCATGAACCTGTACTCTAGATTACTAAACCCTACTGCCATCTTACTTCTGTGTTCTTTTCTGTCTTCTTCTTTCCCTTGGCCTATGGAATATTTGTAATGGGTTTTTTAAGATTTTTAAAAACACGGTTCTTGGATTTCTAATGCTGGAAAGAGTGGTGTAATTTCCTCATTATGTATTCCCTGTGGCTTCAAAATACTAGTAGTAATAGGGATGCTGTTACAATCATTATCCCTTAATTTCTATTCCTTTTGTTTCTTTTATCCAATTTCTCTCAAATAAGGATCCTGGCCCCAGATGTAAATCTGATAACTACAATTACTTATCCCTAATGACACCTTGGAGCTTTAGAAAATGCAGAAGTTAGGTCTGTTACGGATTAGGAAACCCTAACATGCCTTTTAACGAGGTATCAGTTGGTGGCTATGAATATTAAGGCAAGAAAACTCTCTAGAAATCATTTATTTTCACATTAAACAAACCATAAAAGTGTACATTTAAGATTGTATTGTCATATATGTACACACACATTGTTCAGGAGGTGAGAGAGTTGGGTGAAGTATTTGAGAGTAAGTTTATTTTTTGCTGTAGTAGGCTTCTCTAATAAGTATACAGTGAGTCTTTTCCAAGATGGAGAGGTATTTCTGTAATGTTTTTGTCCCATTTTATGTGAGCATATGAAGCAACACAAGGAAAACAGAGCTGACAAGAAATCACTTCACAAAACACATCTGAGTTCTCTAAGAGATGAAATCATTTGATGAATTTTTCAAGAGCTGGCTGCTTTTTAAAGAAATTTATAATGCGAGGTGTTTGATTAACTTTTAAAAAGTTGAGTGTTGACAGATTTAAAACCAAAGGGAAATAACTGGAGTGATCTGATACATTTTTAAAGCTGGTTAGAAGAAGCAAGAAGTCTGTGGTAGTACCCTCCTTAGCTTTTATTTTTTGTTACATTTATGGCCATTGAAAATTTAAATCCATGTATATTCACACTGGCTAACACGGGGATGACAATTGCTGTTTCTTATTTAGCCAACCGTTAGTCTGAGAATTCCTAAGACAATCAGTATCTAGTATTCAGCTTACCAAAATTTAGTAGTGTAAGCATGTATTTCATATCTGTTCATGAACAATACTATGTAAAGCTGATTTATGTAGACATTAGACAGCCAACAGAGTCACAATGAAATGAGAAGACAACAATGTAAATTAGGAGAGGAAGGAGAATGAAGCTAAGGGCGGGCGGGGGGGGGGGGGAACGGGTGGAAACCACAAACTTCAGTAGAACATATCTGTAGACAACAAAGGAACATGATGTCACATCAGAATGTTTGAAATCAATTAGAATGAGATGAGAGTCTCCTGACTTATAGAAGATAGAGCCAATGTCCCAGCAGTTATGATCACTCTACTCTGACAGAAGACTAATTTATATCTTTTAGAGAAATGAGTCCATTTAATATAGGGTGAGGGCTATGAATTGCTTAACAAGCCAATAGCTTTAGATGACCTAAGTAATCATAAGTAACAATTGCCAACAGTATAGGACAGAACACAGTAAAGTATAGGCTAGCCCATTCCCATGTGCAGTCAAGTTAACAAATCATTATTGGAAAATGGCAAGACTATATTCTGGGCCATTAGGATATTTATCAGGTTATACAGCCTATCAATTTGTAACCATTCTGGTATAATACCCATATTTGAAAATTTATCGTTCTTAGTCTGTCTTAGAAATACAAAATTTGGAATACATAATAAAAAACTGGTACTTAATGTTCTTACCTAGTCACATTTCTTTAGATTTCTTCTCAAAGCTATTTAACATCCAAAATACTGCCATAAGACAAGCTTGATATGCAAATTGGTAAATCCAGATGTTAATGTCTACTATGCCATATGGAGACAATATTTTGTAAGTTCTAATGTAACGAATAGAACGACCAGAAAGATAATAGATATGAAAGAAAAACAGAAGGGGACTTTTCTGACATGTTATTAATGAGACACTGGATTAGAAAGGTAAGAAAATTATCTGAAAAAAAATTTAGCATTTTGCTGCATAATGGATAATTACTCTTATTTTGTGATACTGAGATTTAGGAAATGAAGCCAATATCTCTTTGGTTACAGTGAACAACTGAGTGCCCCATTTCCCATAAATTCTAGGACTCTGGCAAAGCACCTGACTATAGAAAGACTATCAGGGAGTCTCTGATTTACTCTCTGTCACTGGGATGTCAAACTGTTAGCGAGTTCAGTGAACTCCTTCTGAGTTGGAAAATGCTTGGAGCTATTTGCACTACCTCTGTAAATAACTGCCTGTATAGGTGACAGTAATGTCAAGTGGAATTAAATGTTTAGGATCAGGGTTAACGAATGTCAGCAAGAAGAGCATCAGGCAGATAATGCATCTCATAGCTAAAGGGTTATTAAAAGTAGTCACATGGTGTGCTAGGGCAAATCTAATCCCCCAAACTACAGTCTTTCTGGTGCTGGAGTTGGGCTCAGCTTTCTAATGTGCCTGTGACAGGGCACATTACCCAGTTTTCATCTTAGACAAGTTCAGTAACCTCTTAGCCACATCTGTAATTGTAGTGTAAAGCACTCTGGGAAAATCCTACCTAGACAAATAGGTCAAGCTCTCATTATTTGAAAAAATATATATAATACATTAACAATATTATCTGCAGGTGAATGGGTTTATCACTAAGTACATTTGTGCTGCAGATCTTCCTTTGGAATATGGAACTGCAGATTGAATCTGAGTTCTTGGCCATGCTATTCAGCACTCTTCCCCTCAATAAAAGAAGTGTTTACACTTAGGATGCCTCTAGCTAGGTCCTCAGAAATGAACAAAGAGGATGAGCTGACAGCTGGGGAAATGAATACAGTTCTGAAGACATGTGGACACTTTGATAAGTTTACATTTTAGATTGCAGGTTTATCAGGAATCATATTTCCCTCCTAGGTTCTTGATTTCCTCTTGTTTATGGAATCAACTTGAACATCTCAAAGCAACTTAAATTTGTTTACTGATGATTTATGACATATCTGTATCTAAGAAAACGATGGTAAATTTTCTTTAAGTCCTTGCAAACCCTTAGAGGTATTTTGTGTGGCACAAACCAAGTATATGACAATTTATATTAAAAATTTGTTCTATCTAGCAGGGGAGCCTGTTTGTATTATCTGAATCTCAATAACAGAACACAGGGTCATAGTTTATAGAATGAAAAATTGATAAATAATTCACTTTGTAGACTTTGTTGCTTTTTGGCTAATTGATTCAACCAGCAAACATTAAGCAACTATCATTCACTATGTAGGCACTATAGGCATAAGGGATAATGAAACTTTTTGGATTAGATATGAATAGAATCTATACTACAAATTTGACTCTAGTCAAACTCTAAAGATGTTAATGAGAGTGTTACTTTTTTTTACAATGTCCAAACAATGTAGACATTTTTCTGGAACTTCTCTACTAAAAGTCATCAGTCTGGGCCATACTTGAGGACTTAAAATCCTCAGGCCCATACCCTTCATCCTATACCCAAACAAGAATCTCTTATAAACCATATGTTTTGAGATGCATAGCTGGATCAACAGGAAATTAACTACTACTGCTGTACTAAGCCACCATGGTCAGACGCTCCCTCTCTGATTCTTGGGGAGGCAGAGGAATGCTGTCTGATTTGTTCATTTGGTTTCCTCTCTGCCATCTTGACATCTATCCCCATATTTTATCCATATAAATAATAAAATGGTGTAAAAAGCATTCTAGTTGCACACTATTAAGTGTCTGGTAAAATCCTTCACTGAACAGTACGGATATTTGGAAACAGTTTAATTGTATAAGAAACTTTGTGATAAAAAGTTTATTTGTATTTACATGTACTTGTTTATTTGTTCACATGTTTGTCTGTGTACATATACATGTGGGTGGGCATGTGTCATGGCGTACGTGTAGGCAGAGATCAGGAGATGATTATGCCAGTCAGTTGTTTTGCTTCTGCAACATGGGTTGCAGTTAGCATTGGTAGCAATTCGCTTCATCTAACGGACCATTGGACCATCTCCTGTGCTCCTAATCAGTCATTTCAAAGACAAAAAGAAAGAAAGAAAAAATGAAATTACTCCCAAGTTTTAGAAATGGCAAAGCCTACAAGCACTTTATTTAATTAATAAAATTTTGAAAGTAATGTTTTATAGATTAGTTAGCAAACTGGAAATCCTAATTAGAAACATGAAGTTACCGTATTTTGAGGATGTCAATTTCAGTGAAGAGTTCTTGGGTTATATTTAGTTAGGAGGCTGCATTTTTATATTTGAAACATTCTTTTCTTCATCCTAATCTCAAAAAGAATACAGAAAGTACACTAAAGTGTCCTGTCTGTCAGATCTTCACATGAACCTCAGTCCTACTTTTTTTTTAATACAAACTTTCTAAGCCAGTGCTTAGACTCACTTTTGATGCTCTGTATCATACCGTCTGCTTCGTGTTCCCTAGTGTTCACATCTTCTTGTTAATAATGCCTTTTTCTTTCAAATTCCTTTATGGATTCCTTAACGTCATTCAAAGCAAACCCCCTTTTGTTTTCTAGAGTGGCAACTTCCTTCTCTCCCATGTGAGCCCAACGCCTTCGTTGTTTTGAAAACAATTATAGTTTTTAAAATGGGCATTGTCCAGTGACAGACGGTCACCACTGAAAACATACATACAAGTAGCAGTATACAGATTGAGCAGGCTACGTTGAGGGACCTGCATGTGTACACATATAGATGTATGCGTGTAGTAACAATCTGAAAAAAAGAGGCCGTGAGCTTGAAGGAGAGTGGGGAGGGCAATGTGCAGGGTTTGGAGAAAGGAAAAGTAAAGGACAATTGTAATTCATATCATAATCTGAAATATAAACGAACATTAGTAATTGGATGGCTTTAAAAGCCAAATGGATTTCCTGGCAAATAGAAAATGGATGCCTCTAATCATTGTCTACACTCATGAGTCTTTTTAATTGTTTGGTGCATTCAAAACCTGAAAAAGATCCTTACCAATCAAGTCACTTTCCTTTCTTTCTGCAGAGATTTGCCTGCTCACCAAGGGCAGGCGCACAGCCAGTGTTCGAGCTGATACATACTGTCGCCTTTACTCCCTTTCGGTGGACAATTTCAATGAGGTCTTGGAGGAATATCCAATGATGCGAAGAGCTTTTGAGACTGTTGCTATTGACCGGCTCGATCGGATAGGTACTCTTTAACTTTCACTTTTCCTCAAGCACAAACTCGTTTAGTTTCAAATTCTGGTGCGTAGATCCCTTGTTAATTTGTGTGTGTGTGTGGGGGGGGGAGGTGGGGAGGGGAATAGCGTACAACCATTTAGTAAATAGTTGTGTAGAAAGACCCGAGGTCGTTCCTGTTCCTTCTAAGTGTTCTGGATTGATTTGTCCGTGTCTGTTTTCACCAGCTGTACAGTCTGATAACCCAAGTGATACCACTTCAGTTTGAACCTTCAGGTAAAAAGTACTAGTACAAATTCCAGATAGCACCACAATAGTATTAAAAGCCAATGCCATGAGTCTATATTACATCCTACATTTTATCATAAGGTCCTTCTTAATCTCTGTGGGTCAGTTTTACATTTTATACTCATATTAAAATTTAAAAACGTACACAATTTAATCTGTCTTAGCGGAAACGCCAAAATGTTTGTAATACAGACTCGAAGAGAATAAGCCTCGGTAGACATGTTTTACATAGATGTTTACTTTGCAAACATCAATGGTGTGAAGTCGTTTATGTTACCAAACAGAACCTATTAGTTATGCTAAAGATTTGCATAGTTTCCCCCCCCCCCCAGCAAAGTAGGGTCACATTGTCTTGCTGTTAAATTCGATAGCTATCCCAGATTATGCTGATAAAGTAGTTTGAGTTCATTCTTCCAACTTAAACCATTTTGTCTGCCTTACCTTTCCTTCCCATCTTCCTTAACATAGTTCTGCACTACATTCATTGTTCAGCTTAAACACCGTTCCCTGTAGATGTTTTTCCCTGGCTTCTCACCACACACTAGGCAGAATTCTCATATAGTCTTTACATTCCCCCCTCACAGTACTGTCTTTATCTTAGCAACTGCTTTTAAAAGTATTAACCTTTATGAGTGGAGAGAGCATCTTTCACCCAACATTACACTTGCACTATCTGGTCCACAATGCATGTGGAGGAGGAAGGAGGACGAAATAAATACACCTGAAGCAGATGGAGTTGGGGTCAGTTAGAAATAAACAAAAGGTGTCTAAAGGTCCTCATCCTTTAAAAGGTAAGGTCTTACTATTTATGACAGCCTCACAATTTCTTTCCTTCTGTATAGCACGGGATGAAAGATTTGAAGGGTCAAATGATAGATAAAATAAAGTACTGTATGGAGATTATCACAGGGCACAGCAAACATATCAGAAGTTCATGTTGACAACTTAGCCAGTTCATGGGACATACTCATCCAGAGAGAAGGCACCCGTGAAATAAGGAGACATTCCTAAAAGCAGGATTTGAAAACGATCTCATTTTTTTTTTTGCTTTGTGAGTATTCATAGGAGACACAGAGTTTCCTAAATCAAATAGACATTTTTAGATAAATTATTAAAATCTAGTATATTCAGCAATTTCTATCAATCTGGTTCATCTTCATTCTCTTCAAAATTATAATTCCTCAAAAAAGTTAAATGGTTTAATCAATAATACAATCTAGTAAGCACCCAACTTTTGTATTTTTGACCCTGATAAAACTCTAACAGTGCACTAAAGCCATAATAATCATTTTAATTATTTCCAGAGATGTAGATGCTTTAATTATGAAATGTTGACTGTTCAAATACAAAGCAATGTTTGTTGTCCATCTCACTTGTGAGATGAATTCTTTAGTATTTATTGTAATCATATAAACATCTGTATTTGTTATTGACACTAACATAAGAGACTTTTTTTTTCTTTAGGAAATTATAGGGGCTTTGAAGAAAGGAACAATAACTATTTTGGCAATGATATAAAATGATCAAATTTCTCAGCATCCAAGAAAATTACCACATAGTATACATAGTTGCAAATATACTCAGCTACTTTTGAAATGGGGCATAACTTTAGAAGTAGGGCATAACTTCTTCACTTTTCAGTTACCATGATCATTTGGGTATTTGTATTTTATTTTTGCATATGTGTGCTCTTTTTTATTGAAAACACATTCTTCTGTCATGTTATGCATCCAGGCCATTTCCCCCTTCCTCCACTCCCCCTACCTTCTTCCCCAAGTCCACTTCGCCTCTGCCATTCCCTTGAGAAAAAAACAATCAGCCTCTCCCCAAGAGACAACCACCAAACACAATAGACAGAATACAATAAGACGAGGCAACCCAACAGGAGGGAACGAGTCCCAAGAGCAGGCAAAATATGCAGAGACACACCTGCTCCCACAGTTATGAGAATCACAGAAACACCAGACCCGATACAGAACTCTGCACGCCAGGTGCTTAATGCTTCCGTCGGTGAGCCAACGTGTCTGTGTCCCGCCTAGCTGATTCAGTGTTCTGATGTCCTCCATATTTTTACCTATTTTTTTTTATAGAGTTGATATTGTGTCAGGGAATGCCAGCTATTTCAAAACTCTCAAAAAAAATTATTATAGGAAGAGAAGCTAAAGCTCATTCGTGTCCTGGAGTGAGCTGAGAGATTCGGAGATCTGTGCCCCACCCCATCCCTGGGCTCTGTACACAGGAGGGAAGCTCATGAGTTAATAATCCTCAATGCACATGCACATAAGCATCCCCTGAGGAAATTTGCTTGCAAATGCTAAATCTAGACCCCAGGTCAGGTGTTCACATGTAATTGGTATTTGGTTTTGTTTATTTATTAATTTTTTTTTAAGCTCCAGAATAAAGAATCATTGGTACCTGGCACTGGTCAAAGGCTAAATCTCAATCTCTGAGACAGTTCTTTCTTCATGAAACTGTATAAAACAGTATCAGATCCTGCGATCTGGATTTGGCCTGAGGGAGCGCCTTTCTACAGGCACTCACATGATTCAGAGAAGCTAATTTGTCATCTGTAGCAAGGCTTCTCGATCCAAAAGTCTTCCTTTCTTCCTTCACAGCCTCTTTTCTATCTACCCCAGATTTATAAGCAGCGATCTTAACTTTCCCGTGTCATAAACAAGATGAGCACATCTGCTCCATGATCCTGAGGATTGTATAAATGGTTCTTCCTAAAGCCTTTTGTTGACTGTGTGCCCCGAAGGAAATAAATGTCCCGGTGTTTTCTCTTACTCTCCATTGCCTTGCCTTGCAAACACAGCTTGAAATTAAAATAATGATTCGAGGCCCAGCCTGACCCAAACAGGCCCTCTCTACCCTTCAGATTATGCTCCCATTATAATTATATGCTCCTATTGTGCTCTTTTATAAAGCAGCTTTTGTTTTTGCCATCTTTTGTGTTTCCAGTTTTCCTTAAGTAGAGGGTGAGATTTCGATGCAGACATCTGTGACATTGTACACAAGGCACAAGTTTCACTTCTGTTCGGCGGGACAGCTAAGTTCTGGACTCCTAAACCCACGGGGTCTTGATGCTGAGAGATACATCACCCAGGAGTAGCCTGTCTCTTGAGGCATTGCCGGTTGCTTTCAGCCTGTCTTAAGTGCCTATTTTTTCTCCTTTGCTGATAGGCAAGAAAAACTCCATTCTCCTTCAAAAGTTCCAGAAGGATCTGAACACCGGTGTTTTCAACAACCAGGAAAATGAGATCCTCAAGCAGATTGTGAAACACGACAGAGAGATGGTGCAAGCTATCCCCCCGATCAACTACCCACAAATGACAGCCCTGAACTGCACATCATCAACCACCACCCCGACCTCCCGCATGAGGACACAATCTCCACCTGTCTATACTGCGACCAGCCTGTCTCATAGCAATCTGCACTCGCCCAGCCCCAGCACACAGACGCCCCAACCCTCAGCCATCCTCTCTCCCTGCTCCTACACCACAGCAGTCTGCAGTCCACCTGTACAGAGCCCTCTGGCTGCACGAACTTTCCACTATGCATCCCCCACGGCTTCCCAGCTGTCACTCATGCAGCAGCCTCAGCAGCAGCTACCGCAGGCCCAGGCACCGCAGACTCAGCAGCAGCAGCAGCCGCAGCAGCAGCAGCAGCAGCAACAACAACAGCCACAGACACCTGGTGGCTCCACACCGAAGAATGAAGTGCACAAGAGTACGCAAGCACTTCATAACACCAACCTGACCAGAGAAGTCAGGCCCCTCTCGGCCTCGCAGCCCTCGCTGCCCCATGAGGTGTCCACTATTATCTCCAGACCTCATCCCACTGTGGGCGAGTCCCTGGCCTCCATCCCTCAGCCCGTGGCATCTGTCCACAGCACAGGCCTCCAGGCAGGGGGCAGGAGCACTGTGCCACATCGTGTTACTTTGTTCCGACAGATGTCCTCGGGAGCCATCCCCCCCAACCGAGGAGTGCCTCCAGCACCGCCACCACCAGCAGCCGTGCAGAGAGAAGCTCCCTCAGTCTTAAACACAGACCCAGATGCAGAAAAACCACGCTTCGCTTCAAATTTATGATCCTTGCTGATTGTCGAAGCAGAAAAGAATTAACTCCTAATAAACAAAATATTCACAGATATTATTTTATTCTATCGGGTGGTAGATCCCTATAGCCTACTCTGAAAAAGATATTTTAGACAGCTCTGGCCTTCATGCAAATGTAAAAACATATATACATATACAATTAAGTATATATCTATATCTCTATATATAAATGCCCAAGAACAGTCCAAAAGACTTGTATAGCATTTGGTGTTACCTGTCCTCCTTTCTTTAAAACCAATTAAAGGATTTAACCCGTTGTTGTAAGGTCATTGATTTCTAAGCTACTTTTACTCAATTCCTTTAACGTATGTATTTCTCTCTTTTACGAAGAGTCCTTGGGGGGGTCAATGGAATCAAAGGCAACTCCAATTCGTTCCAGAACAGCACCAATCAAAGCTGTACCTCTGAATCTAGATTGCTAATTATGCGGGATGAATAAGCAGATCCCAGTTTATGGCTCTAAACTGTATTTTGGTGCTTTCAATTTTGAGTTAGGTGAGGGAACACACTACATTCTCAGCCACCATATAGGAGACTAACAGAGGCGTTCTCCAACCTCAAACGTGTTCTTTGATTTGACAGAAAGGTGAGGAGATACTTATCCTCGCATGTTATTGGAACTTTACCAAGACTAAGTCAATGTTAGCTGTAAATAACTTTTCCAACACACCCAAGTTAAAGTAACTACTCTGTGTTGAGTAGAGGTAAAAGTCACTCACTGTTTAAGAATTTAGTTTCATGGCTTCACTTCAAAAGCTAAGAGTTTTAAATTTCACAAAACCTAATAATTTTGACAGTTGTTAAACTGTAATGCAATGGCTTCAGACCTACAATGTTATTTTAACCTGCAATATTTTATGCAAAATTGTATGCTTGAATCTACAGATTGCTTGTATTACACCAGAAATTATTACTTTTCTTCCTTATTGACATAATCAAGCATCTGAAACTAGTCCTGGCATGCTTTATTGGGGCAAAAAAAAAAAAAAAAAAAAAAAAAAAGTAGATTCCAATCAGTCATTGTAAGAAAAGGCTTACAGTATTTCTCACTTCTAGACATATAACAATTCATTAATTGCCTCTTTTAAAATTCTCAAATCTAGAAGTGAGTTTTTTCACTTTAATTTAATATTATTGCTGTTACTATCATTTAAACAATTATTTGCAAATCACAGCTTGGTTTGAAGTTAAATGTGCCGTGTGTCTTCATGTTAGCTGGTAGTTTATTGTGATGTTAATGTGAAGAAATAAATATAATATATCATCACTTGTTCTGGAAATTCACATTTGCCCTATGTATATTGTAACTAAGCAGTTAGTAAATCTTAAGGCATGTGGTAACCAACATAGTCCTTAGATAGGCGGGAGGTTTGTTCTTTTAAATGTGCTGAAGACGGTGTGGACTGGCGACAGGAAGCAGGGTGAAGTTGAGCCTGTCTGTAAGCATTGTTTGTCTGCTCATCTGTTCCCTTAATTTTTTCTGTGAGCGTCAGCCTCTTCTAGGGAAGTCCCTTAGTGACCACACGTGCTTACTGCATCCCACACATGTGGGGATGGCTAGAACTCAATGGGAAGGTTCCCAATGTCCGAGTTCCATAAAATAACCCAAGAGAGTGACCTGAAGTGTAGGTCGTTAGTAGCTCAGGCACGGATGACTCATGTAAGAACGTATAAAGCACACATTCTATTGGGACAGGACCTCTAGACAGACAGACATGAGGACAGAAAACAAAGGCAGAAACAAAAGCTCTCAAGTGGATCCATGTTTCCTGTGATGCCTTTTATGGATCTAACACCTATGGAAAAAAAAAAAAGAGTTGTTATGCTTAACTGCTAACAGTTCCTAACTTGTGTGGAGGCAATCAGCAATGCCAGTCATGGTGACAGGCTGCTGGTGACGAATGACAGCCTACTGGGGATGACGTAAGAGAGAGATCGTTTGGCCCACCTAGAATCTATGGGAAAGACGCAGGACCATTTACATATCAGTACAAAACTCCTTTGTTTTACTAAGATATAAAATTTATCTTTGATTCATTAAGATCATGCACTAGTTCTTTAAATCACTAAAGGTTTACATTTGACAAGGCTAATGGGGTTTGGTAGTAAAATATTTTTTATACGTAAAATTTTTTGAGCACTATTGGGAAGTGTCAGAAAAATTGAATTGCATGATCATTCAGTGCAACCATACTTATTCACTCCGTACTAGAATGGACAAAGAATCTTAAGGTATATATGTTAAATTAACAAAATGGTACAGGGTAAATTATGCACACATATGTATGAATGTATGTACATGTTTAGAAAGTGACTCACATTCCTGTAATATAAAGGTACAGTGCTAGGTGAACATGACTCTTTTTTTTCTCTGTACATAGTTAAGCTCAAATGCGGAGTTTTAATCTGTACAGAAAGAACTGTATTATTGATCTTTTGCTGCTGACAAAATAAGAAAATGTTGGATCCTTACCACTGTATGACCAGGGAAGAGTTAGAGTAGAGTTAGAGTATGTCTTTTGTCTTTGCTCAAAGCCATACATATAAATATAAATATATATAAATAAATATAAATATTATTAATAAATCCAACAGAAAATAAACTAAAATTATGAATATTTTATTGTTGAACTCTAATGAAATGTTTTGCTTTGTCGATGAGTATAGATTTGCTTGTCTTTCTGTCTTTGTATAATTTCCAAAAAGATTTATTCTTGAAAAATCACTATACAATTCTTATAGATATAATACAAATATGCAATTAACATGATTTAAACAGAACATGGATTTCCAAGTCATCCCTTTATTTAACCTTTCCCATATAGTAAAAATTTGTTTATTTTATTCTTTTCTTTATGCTTCTTTAATATGTGGATTTGTTCAGTTTCCAGTCACAGCCATGTTTGCATTCTTGGATAGGAGGATGAATTTTAATTTGTGTACAGGATCTGTTTCATTTGGGCTTTCAAATGCCTCAGAGGAGGTTTATCACAACAAAAATAAATAGTGGAGCACTGTTAAACACAATAAACATAAAATTGTGTTTTGCAATTTTCTGGCATCCTTAAGCAGACAGCCTGCCTCCAGGTCTCTGTGGCCTCTCCATGAGGAGATGGTTACCAAGTGGATGCCATCCCACTATTAAAAGATGGTTATTCTACCATTCACAGACTTAGGTAAACATGGTATTTTCAGGATACTGCAAAGGAAATACTCAAGTTATTCTGCTCATTCCACAGGACATGAACAATTTAAGCAATATGATGAGTTTAAACTTTTAGATACATTATATTAAAACTGTAATTTCTTGTGTTTCAAAGTACAAATAATTTCTAATAGTCTTTCATGATTATTGTATAAAATATCTCCATCTATTATTTACCAACTTATGGTTTTTATTTGACAATTTTACTACAATTTGTCCTTACTTTCCATAATTTTATAATATTAAATCACATGACCATGATTTTTCTCATGTATTTCTCCGGCATTGTAGAATATGTGTCATGCAATGCAAGTATTGGATAAGTTGTTGTTGCTGTTGTTATCATTCATATTCACTAACCCTAACAAAGATTTACTATATGCTCGTCTAGTCTTCCTGAAAGTTTATCAGTCTATGCCATGAGAAAAGTTTATTCTTGGAATACAGTCAGGTACTGAGCTATACTGAATTTTGAATAGTCCAAAAAAAAAAAATAGTCATGAAATATGGAATTGAATATGTGAACTAAATTTTACCTCAGTTCTTTTAACCTTGTCCAAAATAGTTCCCAAATTATTTTTCAAAATCATTTAGAGATTGCTTTCCTTCCCTGAGGCAACTGACATCTTCATGGATGGGTCATTTTGGCCTCAGTCACATCCTTAACTAAGGTATAGGAAACATAAGCTTCCCCATGTAGGAAAATATCCCGGCGGAGTAACAAATCCATCACCACCAAAGATCACTTCCTTCTAACTCAAAGGACACGTCTGATTTTGAATATTTGATTGCTTTACACTTTGTGCAGTTCTCCCGATGAAATGTCATTACTATCTTTTCTTCATATTGAAACCACCTCTCTCTGATACAAGTTGATGAGGAGTGGAGATCATTTTCCAAGCAAATCTGGAATGAGAGACATATTTGTTACAAGTACAATTTTTGATGTCACCGGTTAAACAAGACAAATGATGTTTTATAAAATCAAAATTCTTAGTTAAGACAGGATCTGACACCACCCTCACGTGACCATGCCCCTCTTATTTTACCATAACCCAACCCATTTCCTTAGCCAAGAGTGGGTGAGTAGTGACAAATGGAATTGAAACTTTTGTTGAAAGAAGCTTTGCCAAGACTTGTCCCTGCCCCATTATAAGACTTGTTTAAAGATAATAATAAAATAAAATATATGCAAGACTATGAATTTATTTCCAGGATACTTGATGTAGATACTTGATGTAGAATGACAGTAGAAAGAAAAAAAAATTGAAGAAAGAATCTTCATGTAGTGGTAAATGAAACTTGCTTCTAAAATGTGAATGTTTAACACAGAACTGGTAATTGGAAACAGTCACATCTCACTCAAGCTGGAATGTGTCATAAATTAATGAAAATGATTTTTGAAATGGTCGAACTGGATTTAAATCCTTTGGGGGGGGGAAGCCATTTTTATTATAAGGCCAAAGGTTTTATAATTTTATACTTCAATATTCATTTCATGGAGAGATCAGAGGGTACGTGGTGAAATTTGTGCTTGCTAATATTAAAAGAAATAAAATTAATTGCAACAGAGCAAGAACTAAGGCTACCCCACTGCTTGTGAGGCTGCTGAGCCTGAAGAAAGATCCTTTGTTTGCCAAAGAGTGGGGATAATTGTGGGGAAACCAAAGATTCACCAGCTTTGCATATAAGCACTGTACAGGGTGAAGGGCAAGGGCATGAAGAACCAGAAATGAAGCCAACCTAGAATATATAACAGGGAAATGATTTGACTTCAAATGAAGCTATTTTCCCAGAACTGAATGATGGTACCCTGTTCCACAGACTGACAAATGTAGATATTCTATGGGGATATTTTATTTCTAGTGTAGCATACATCAACATTCAACTTGATGTGTAGAAGCTCTTTATTATTTTGCAATTATTACTATCTTTTAACATTTGAGTAGGCAAACTTATTTATTCAGTGGACACATCTACAAAAAAATCAGTGCATATAGCAATTCTTCAAAAGTAAGGGTATTTTGTATTTCTTTTAGATTTATTAAAAAAGACTCAATATTTCTTGTATTTCTTAATCAGAAATAAGAGAATTTCACCAAAACAGAAGTTAAAATGTTATCAGATTAAGCACAGGTTTCTACAAAGAAAATTTGTAGATTTGTAGAGGCAAATATTTTCTTAAAACATATTGTAGTTTCCACATAGAGTTTAAATTGCGGTCAAGCCCCTCAGAAGCATGAGGAACAATTTTCAAGGAATTATTCACATAACTTGTTTGAGAGATCGAAAACCAATTTGCCCAATGTATAGGGGGCATTTTATTTTGCTAATTTATGTTGTGAAGGTCTTTATTTCTCAGTATTTAAAAATAAAAATTGCTTGTCTAACCCCTTTAAGATATACTGCCAAAATTCTATTGACAGCAAACAGTTCTCAGTGCCTGAAAGTATGATATTCTGATACTTAGCATGAAATACTAAAGTTGAGCCATATTAAATAGCACTTCATACACAAAATGTCTGTGCATAGACAGAGTATCTTATGTCTTCCATTTATCTCCATTGAAAAGATCCAAAGTATATTAACTATATTAGCTCACAGAGAAAAGTATGGAAAGGTGCAAGCAATAGTGTACCTCAGAGTTATAGTCATAAAATACTGGACACATCCTCAAATAACATAAATCAAACCTGCTTGACCTCCCAATCAAGAACAGCCTTCACGGGCAATGCCAAGTTAATATAAATATTCAAAACTGCGATTTATTTCTTCTTGGCAACAGCAATCTCATTTTGGGAGTTAGCCAAAATTAATTTCAAGCCGTAGTTTCTCAATTTGATAAATGATCAGGTTAGCACTACTGTTTATGATAAGAAGCAAATTACGGTTCACTTTGTGTGTAGCGCATGACTGCCCCTAAATGCTTAGAGATGATATGAAAGCATTGAGCCACACAAGTTCACAGAGTCTGCCTATGCACAAGGAAGGCACTGTGGTATTTACATTAAAAGGCTTAATGTAATGACCTCTCAGTTTAAAATATAAAATATCTAAAAATTACTTGTAGTTTCTTAGAGACAAAAAGACCTGTGTTAATTTTGCACATCTTTTTAATGGGACGAATGTTTAGATAGGGCACTCTGAGATTCTACGAGTAAATGGTATTGACTTTTAATTTTTTAAAGGAACTCTTTACATTGATGACAGGGATAAAGTGGGCTATCATTATATTAGCCTTTATCAAAAGCACACAAGTAAAAATGTATTACACTGTTTTGTGACTCCTTACACTAAGTATGAATGCTGGCTAGTTTTATGATTATCTGTGTCTCAGTATTTTAGGCTAAACTTGACCAAATTTCTAGTAAGATGTCAAAGATTCTTTCTGCATGGGGTGGTTTATGAGCAAAAGAAAAGGAGAAGGGGAGGGAGGGAGGGATGGAAGGTTGGAAGGAAGGAGGAAGTAAGGAATTTGACTTAACATATTACCTTTTTTAGTCACTCGATGACAGTTTATTAACTTCATCATATATCTGAAAGCTAATTGTTTGTGGAAAAAAGCCCAGTGGAAATCTTGATGTTGCCAGAAAATTTCTTAGGCATTTTATTAGAAGTGATGGACTTTTTGCAAATTGGCATTCGTGAATGCTCTGGAAAGAGTCTGGGAGATACTTCAGTATAGTCCATCCCTTTAGGTCAGTGATTTCTCAACCTGTGGGTCATGGCTCCCTTGAGGGTCAGATGACCCTTTTACGTGAGTCATCTAAGACCATGTGAAAACACAAATATTTATGTTATGATTCATAACTTTAACAAGATTATTACAAAGCAGTAATGAAAATAATTATATGCATGGGATTTGGTACAACATAAGGAAATGCATTAGTGGGCCACATTAGGGAGACTGGGAATTGTTATTAGTAACACATTATAATCATTCAGTTGACTTTAGTTGGTATGTCTGACAAAGACGCTTGTAAAATGTTAAACAACTTGGAAAACCTATCTAAAGGAACTCCTACCTATCAGCTTCGTACACCATGTTTCATAAAACATCTATTCCCGTGATAACAAATTTTGGAGTTCCTGGCAAGAAAAGTTTTGATATTTTTAATATCACTATTCCTCCTAATTGTGCATCAATTATGGATTGTGAATCCATTAAAAGCATTTCCGGCTTATTTTGAATAAGCATATTATGACTGCAGAAAATTGTAAGCATGCCATTTGTCCTTTATTTTATATATGAGAACAGGAAAGATGGACTAGCCACCAGCTAAAAAGAGAAAAAAAAAAAACACCTGCACATTTCAGTTCTTAATGTTCTTTTTTTATAATGGGTAACTGAAGCTAATTTTCTTCTAGCCTGGCCAAGAACTGATATGTAACTCACAAACAATGTCTGCAGGCCTCAGGTTCCAAAATAAATAAATTTAGAACATGGGAAATATATGATGCAAAAAAACATCCAATTCCAGTGCGTGAAAGAGAAAATGACACAGATGAGAATCAGATGTGATCTGAATGCATCGTGTTCAGTATTCATTTCTATTACATGTTGTGTACAGTGGTCATGTTAAAGAGAGGTAGAAGCATAACATTGACTTGGTTAGGAAGATTACTTTAAAATATGTGATATAAACGTGTTTTTTTTTAATTGTGTATGAGGCTCATTTATGTCGTAAATTAACATCACACTCCCTTCTGATTTTCTTGCGGAGTATTTCTATAGATTATTTACTCCCTGTTGGCCTTTCTCCACAATATCGTACAAAAGACAATCAAATAGTTGATGGGAGATGTCAGTCTGTAAATGTGTATCTCATACTGGTTAATGAATAAAGCACTGTTGGCCAATAGGAAAGCAAGATAGGTGGGACTAGGAGACAAGGAGGAAAGAGGAAGTGGTAAGGAGGAGTCAACATGGAGAGT
This sequence comes from Phodopus roborovskii, assembly GCF_943737965.1. Lineage (NCBI taxonomy): Eukaryota > Metazoa > Chordata > Mammalia > Rodentia > Cricetidae > Phodopus > Phodopus roborovskii. The sequence continues at coordinate 5,020,800 of NW_026126415.1, forward strand.
CTGGAGAGAATAGAACGCCTGCCTCTCTCTGTCCGGTAAGATGAGACCACGTGGAAGTACTTAGTTTAACAGAAATGGGTTAATACTTAAGACAGAGCTAGCCGATGAGAAACAAGTAACTGGCCAACAGTGTAATATCAAATACAGAGTCTCAATGTGTTATTTGGGGCTGGTGTGGTGGTGGGACCAGAAAGGAGGGGAAAGCTACTCATAACAAATGGTCATGGGCTTTATTTAAAATATACCTTAAAATGAGTACTTCAAGCTGATATAGTCATCCTAAAGGAAGTCTTAAAATATGAATACTTTTAAAAAGAGGTAGAATGGGTTAATCTGAAATTGGAATGAAAATGCAGAGGTTGAAGGAGAAGCTGACATAGCCTTCAAGACCAAACTTCAACGCCTCAGAAATAAAGGGAACATTAGAAAGAAACTTGGGGAAAACAAGATCCATGTATATCCATGTTTTCAGATCCCCTCTTATTTCCCTTCTGCCTCATGCAATGATAACAGTGGCATCATCCCAAATCCTAAGAACTATGTGGCTGCTGGGACAAAGGAAGATGATGTTTCAAGAACCCAGAATGGAAGTAGGTCAAAAATGTGCCTTTTTTTTTTTAATTGAAAAGAATACCTACAAACAAACAAGGAGACAAAAAAAAAAAAAATGAGCTTTATACCACGGACAGAAGCATGGAGTGGCAAACAGAGTACTCTGTAGACACACACATGCACATAAGTCTTCTCAAGTGCCACTGTGACTGGGTTTCCCACAACCACAAGTGAGAACATCCAATGCTAACAGTGCTGACACGAAACTACACATCAAAGGTGTGTCTTCTCCTCTCCACTTACAAGAGCAAGTTTCTTTTCTCACTATAAACTAACAGGCATGTTGCAGATTTCAAACTATGAAGTCAAGTCATTAGACGGTTGGGGTGTATACAGGAATAGCACTACAAAAATGTGCCCAATTTGGTTATCTCATGGTATGTACATGTTAATTTTTAAGTTAGTTTAAGTGTTCTTCATCAGTTCAGTTCACACTGTGATAAAAACATATTTGTAAAATAAGTAACATATTTTTCTACCAATAACTCCTTTCAGAAAAAGATAAAAATCTTCCCTATAGAAATTGGATCGGGAAATCCTCAGTGCTGATGGGCAAGGTATTTTTTTTTCTGTAATTTTCTTATTGGTAAACATTTTGATTTTTTTTCTTTCCTTTGTATTTCTCCTTCCTTTCTTTCCTTACCTCTTCCCCATAGTCTATCTCTAGTTTTCTTGTTTTCCATTTTATGTTGTTTTTCTATTTTTTTTTATGCATATAGAGTATTTTTTATTTAATTTTATATAACAAAGTCCAATTAAATGAAAACAAACATTTATACACAATATTTGGGAATTTGGGCGTCGTTCTTTCCAAACTACTTCCTGCTGGTAAGGGGCGCTGTCTTGGGGGATTCGAAGAAGATTCAGATATCCTAGCTGTAGTCTGTAGGGCTGTTTTGTCCAGCTGTTTGGAATGTAGGATCAGCTTGTACTCTGTTTCAGGCGGTCTGGTGTGATCAAACCACATTAGTCTAGAAGGAATCCACATCTTTTCATTTTCTGTGGAAACAAAAATAGAAATACTTTTCCCCAGTAACTTGTTCTTCAACTTAAATTTTGGAGTCAAAGCGTTTTTTTTTTTTTTTTTTTTTTTTTTTTTTTATTATTATTATTATTTTACATGTCGATCCCAGTTCCCTCTCCCTCCCTCCCTCCCTCCCCCCAAGCCCTCCCTCCCTCCTTCCCTCCCTTTTGCCCTCTCTACCCTCTCCCATGCACTCTAAACACCCTCCCCTCCCAACCCCCCACCACAATACAATATGTAGGGGAATGCCATCCAGTTGGGGTCATGTAGATCTGACAGGTCCTGTGAAGTAGGGACTAGGGCTTCTCTCCTATCTCTAGAATAAGGCAGTTATCCCTCCATGGGGGATATGTTTGCAAAGTCCTTTTGTGCACCAGGGATACATCCTGGCTCCACTGTCTGAGGTCTCTTAGACTGCTCAGACCTTCTGGCTGAGACCCATATTCAGGGGGGTCAGAGTCAGACCCCTGTTGGCTTCCCAGCTATCAGTCTAGTGGCCCTTAGCTCCTCCTTGTTCAGGTAAGCTGTCTCTATGTACTTCTACCGCATGGTCTTGTCCTCTCCATCTGCTTCTGGGTTCTAGTTTGACTCAGTGTTTATGTATGGGTGTTTGCTCCTGTTTTAAACAGGCATTAGTTGAGGACTCCATGGAGAAGTTAGTTGTTGATCTCACTCTCCGGGAAGGGCATTTATGATAGCCTTTCCACGGAAGCTGAGATTGTTAGTTGGGAGCAGTCTTGTAGTTCCCTCGACCTTTCTTTGTGTTCAACTTTATCTTCAAACCAATATTGGCTCCCTCTTTTATGTTCTCTCTCTCTGTCTCTGTCTCTCTCTCTCTTTCCTATTTTCCATTCCTAACCAGGCTCAATCCTCCTGGTCGCACATGCCTTCCTCTCCTCCCTCTCATTTTCTCCTACTTCTCTCTCCATTAGCTGTCCTCCCCCACTATACCTGAGGTCTGGGGGACCTGTCCCTTCCCAGTTCTGTGAGGGACTTTATATGAATCTCTTAGAATACACCTTGTATCCTAGTTCGTCTGGTGATGTGAATTATAGGCTGGTGATCATTTGATCTAGGTCTAAAATCCACATATGAGTGAGTACATACTGTGTTCCTCTTTTTGTGACTAGGTTACCTCATTCAGGATGGTTTCTTCAAGTGCCATCCACTTGCCTGCGAATTTCAAGATACCATTATTTTTTTCTGCAGAGTAGTATTCCATTGTGTAGATGTGCTACATCTTCATTAACCATTCTTCAATTGAAGGGCATCTAGGTTGCTTCCAGGTTCTTGCTATTACAAATAGTGCTGCTATGAACATAGTTGAACAGATGTCTTTGTTGCATTGATGTGAATCCTTTGGGTATATGCCTAAGAGGGGGATTGCCGGGTCCTGTGGTAAACTAATTCCCATTTTCCTGAGGAACCGCCATACTGATCTCCAAAGTGGCTGTATGAGTTTGCACTCCCACCAGCAGTGGAGGAGTGTTCCACTTTCTCCACATCCTCTCCAACATAAGTCATCACTGGTGTTTCTAATTTTAGCCATTCTGGCAGGGGTAAGATGGTATCTCAAAGTTGTTTTGATTTGCATTTCCCTGATAGCTAAGGATGTGGAGCATTTTCTTAAGTGTCTTTCAGCCTTTTTGATTTCCTCCATTGAGAATTCTTTCTTCAGTTCTGTACCCCATTTTTTAATAGGGTTATTTGGTGTTTTGTTGACTAGTTTCTTGAGTTCTTTGTATATTTTGGAGATCAGCCCTTTGTCGGATATAGGATTAGTGAAAATCTTTTCCCAGTCAGTGGGCTGCCGTTTGGTCTTGTCAACTGTGTCCTTTGCCTTACAGAAGCTTCTAAGTTTGAAGAGGTCCCATTTATTAATTGTTTCTTTCAGTGTCTGTGCCCCTGGAGTTATGTTCAAGAAGTGGTCTCCTATACCAATTTGTTCAAGGGTACCTCCTACTTTCTCTTCTAAGAGGTTCAATGTGGCTGGATTGATGTTGAGGTCTTTGATCCATTTGGACTTGAGTTTTGTGCATGGCGACAGACATGGGTCTATCTGCAGTCTTCTACACACCCTCATCCAATTGTGCCAGCACCATTTGTTGAAGATGCTGTCTTTGCCCCATTGTATAATTTTAGCTGTTTTGTCGAAAATCAGGTGTTCATAGGTGCGTGGATTAATATCAGGATTTTCAATTCGATTCCATTGGTCTACCTGTCTATTTTTATGCCAATACCAGGCTGTTTTCAGAACTATAGCTCTGTAGTAGAGCTTAAAGTCAGGAATGGTGATGCCTCCTGATGTTCTTTTATTGTATAGGGTTGTTTTGGCTATCCTGGGTCTTTTGTTTTTCCATATAAAGTTGATTATTATCCTTTCAAGGTCGGTGAAGAATTGTGGTGGGATTTTAATGGGGATTGCATTGACTCTGTAGATTGCTTTTGGTAAGATTGCCATTTTTACTATGTTTATCCTACCTATCCAAGAGCATGGGAGGTCTTTCCATTTTCTGGTATCTTCTTTAATTTCTTTCTTTAGAGTCACAAAGTTCTTATTATATAGATCTTTTACTTGTTTGGTAAGCGTTACACCAAGATACTTTATGTTGCTTGTGGCTATTGTAAAGGGTGATGTTTCTCTGATTTCTTTCTCTGCCTCTTTGTCGTCTGAAAAAAATAGGGCTACTGATTTTTTTGAGTTTATCTTGTATCCTGCTAGTTTGCTGAAGGTGTTTATCAGCTGTAGGAGTTCCCTGGTAGAGTTTATTGGGTCGCTTATGTAAACTATCATATCATCTGCAAATAGAGACAGTTTGACTTCTTCCTTTCCAATTTGGATGCCCTTGATCTCCTTTTGTTGTCTTATAGCATTAGCTAGAACTTCTAGTACGATATTGAAGAGATATGGAGAGAGAGGACAGCCTTGTCTTGTTCCTGATTTTAGAGGAATTGGCTTAAGTTTCTCTCCATTCAGTTTGATGTTGGCAGTTGGTTTGCTGTATATTGCTCTTATTATGTTTAGGTATGTTCCTGTTATCCCTGACCTCTCTAATACCTTTATCATGAAAGGGTGTTGAATTTTATCGAAGGCTTTTTCTGCATCTAGGGAGATAATCATATGGTTTTTCTTTTTCAGTTTGTTTATATGGTGGATCACGTTGATAGATTTTCGTATGTTAAACCATCCCTGCAATCCAGGTATGAAGCCTACTTGATCATGGTGGATGATTTCTCTGATGTATTTTTGAATTCGGTTTGCCATTATTTTATTGAGTATTTTTGCATTGATGTTCATCAGGGATATTGGTCTGTAGTTTTCTTTCTTAGTTGTGTCTTTGTGAGGTTTGGGTACCAAAGTTATTGTGGCCTCATAAAAAGAGATTGGCAATAAACCTTCTGTTTCTATCTTGTGGAACAGTTTGAGGAGTAGTGGTATTAGTTCTTCCTTGAATGTCTGGTAGAATTCTGCACTGAATCCATCTGGCCCTGGACTTTTTTTCGTTGGAAGGCTTTCGATGACTACTTCTATTTCATTTCGGGTTATAGGTCTATTTAAGTTGTTTGTCTGTTCTTGATTTAATTTTGGTAAGTGATAGTTATCCAGAAACTTGTCCATTTCCTTTGAATTTTCAATTTTTGTGGAATACAGATTTTCGAAGTATGACCTGAAAATTGTCTGGATTTCCTCTGTGTCTGTTGTTATGTTCCCCATTTCGTTTCTGATTTTGTTAATTTGCATGTTCTGTCTCTGCTTTTTCGTTAATTTGGATAAAGGTTTATCAATCTTGTTGATTTTCTCAAAAAACCAACTCTTTGTTGCATTGATTTTTTGTATTGTTTTCCTGGTTTCTATTTTGTTGATTTCAGCCCTCAAGTTGATTATTTCCTGGCGTCTGCTCCTGCGGGGTGAATTCGCTTCTCTCTGTTCTAAGGTTTTCAGTTGCGCTGTTAATTCATTTATGTGACTATCCTCTGTTTTCTTCATATGGGCACTTAGTGCAATGAACTTCCCTCGTAGCACTGCTTTCAAGGTGTCCCATAAGTTCGGGTATGTTGTATCCTCATTCTCGTTGAATATTAGAAAGTCTTTAATTTCTTTCTTTATTTCTTCTTTGACCCAGGAGTGGTGCAATTGCACATTGTTAAGTTTCCATGAGTTTGCAGGTTTTCTGCTATTTGTATTGTTGTTGAATTCCAATTTTAAAGCATGGTGGTCCGATAAGATACAGGGGACTATTTCTATTCTCTTGTATCTGTTGAGGTTTGTTATGTCTCCTAGTATGTGGTCGATTTTAGAGAAGGTTCCATGTGGAGCAGAGAAGAAGGTATATTCTTTTGTCTTTGGATGGAATGTTCTATAGATGTCTGTTAGCCCCAGTTGAGACATATCTTCTGTTAATTCTTTTTTTTCTTTGTTGAGTTTCTGATTTGTGGTCCTGTCTAGTGTTGAGAGTGGTGTATTGAAGTCTCCCACTATAAGTGTGTGAGGTTTTATATGAGCTTTGAGTTTTAGTAGTGTTTCTTTTACGAATGTGGGTGGCTTTGTATTAGGGGCATAGATGTTCAGAATTGAGACTTTGTGTTGATGGATTTCTCCTGAGATGAATATGAAATGACCGTCTTCATCTCTTTTGACTAGTTTTGGTTTGAAGTCTAGCTTGTTAGATATTAGGATAGCTACGCCTGCTTGCTTCTTATTTCCATTTGATTGGAAAATCTTTTCCCAACCCTTTACCCTGAGGTAATATCTATCTTTGGAGCTAAGATGTGTTTCTTGTATGCAGCAGAAGGATGGATTCTGTCTTCGTATCCATTCTGTTAATCTGTGTCTTTTTATAGGTGAGTTAAGACCATTAATGTTGAGGGTGAGTAAGGACCATTGATTGTTGATGGTTGTTTGATTTAGGTTTGTTGTTGGCAGTGGTATTGTGAATATATTTGTTCTGCTTCACCCTAGGTTTCTGGTGTAGTTGGATTATCTGTTGCCTACATTTTTGTGGGCGTAGTTACCTTCCTTGGGTTGGAATTTTCCTTCCAATACTTTCTGTAGGGCTGGATTTGTAGATACATATTGGGAAAATCTGGTTTTGTCATTGAATATCTTGTTCTCTCCATCTATATTGACTGAGAGTTTTGCTGGATATAGTAGCCTAGGCTGGCATCCGTGTTCTCTTAATACTTTTAGAACATCTATCCAGGACCTTCTGGCCTTGAGGGTTTCCATGGAGAAGTCAGGTGTAATTTTGATAGGTCTGCCTTTATATGTTACCTGTCCTTTTTCCTTCGCTGCTCTTAATATTCTTTCTTTATTCTGTATGCTAGGTGTTTTGATTATTATATGTCGAGGGGTCTTTTTTCTTTGGTCCAGCCTATTTGGGGTTCGGTATGCTTCTTGTACTTTCATGGGCATGTCCTTCTTCAGATTTGGAAAGTTTTCCTCGATGATTTTGTTGAATATGTTTTCAGCACCTTTGAGCTGGGCTTCCTCACCTTCCTCTATGCCTATTATTCTTGGGTTTAGCCTTTTCATGGTGTCCCACATTTCCTGGATATTGTGTGTTAAGGATTTGTTGGATTTATGGTTTTCTTTGGTCGATGAATCTATTAATTCTAGTTTATCTTCTGCGCCTGAGATTCTCTCTTCCATCTCTTGAATTCTATTGGTTATGCTTGTGTCCGTGGTTTCCGATTTTTTGCCCAGCTTTTCAATTTCCAGCTTTCCTTCCATTTGTGTTGCCTTTATTTTCTCAATTTCGGTTTTCAAATCTTGAACCGTTTCCTTCACCTGGTTAATTGTTTTTTCTTGGCTTTCTGTACTTTCCTTAAGGAATTTGTTCATTTCTTCCACTTTTTTGTTTGTTTTTTCCTCTATTTCTTTAAGGGATTTTCTCATATCTTCTTTGAGGGCCTCTATCATTTTTATGATGGTGATTTTTAAGTCATACCCTTCTGCTTCCTCTGCTTTGTTGTTGTGTTCCATTCTAGTTGGTGTAGATTCCCTAGATTCTGGTGGTGTCATGTTTGTCTTTCTGTTGTTAGGTGTTCTCTTGTATTGCCTTCTTCCCATAGTTTCTTCCTGTAGGTGTTGGTGGTGTCTCTTCCCTCTCTCTATGGTCCTTCCCAGATGGGCTTATGTGGATCAAAGATTCAATGTCTGTATCTCTGTGTGGTCCAAGCTCTCTAGGAGGCTTCTCTCTGGCCAATAGCCAGCAGAAGAGGACGAGGGCTGGGCTGGAACTTGAGAAGGTTTTGCAGGGTAGTGGGATCTCACTGGAAACTGGCGCTCTCCAGCTGAGACCTCGTTCTTTGGCAGGGGCCCGGATTTGTGGGTCAAGGATCTTGCCTGCAGGAACTCCAAGTGGACCCGCAGAGATAGGCGGATCTCTGGGAGGGGCCTGGGACTCTAGCAGAGGACTGGAGGCGGGGTCAGAGACCAAGCCAGTGGAAATTACAGGTGGTCCCGCGTGGATAGCCAGGTCTCCTTTGTTTGGAGTTGCTCTGAGAGGTCTCTGAAGTAGGGTGGACTGTTGGCTCCACCCTCTGTCCCAGTGCTCAACCAGAGCGGCAGGACCATAGGTGGGGTAGGGCACAGGGTGGGGGGGGTAGGCTGGAGGTTGGGATGGGTGGGGGTGTATCAGAGCTCCAAGGGTGCTCTCAAAGGGGACCGGAGACAGGAGCAGCAGGATCAGGGGCCAATCCCTGTTTTTCTATTTTTATAATGCTTTATAATCCTGGCTGTCCTAAAATTTACTGTGTAGACCAAGATGTCTTCAAACTCCTGCCTCTGCCTCCTGGATACTTGGATTAAAGGTGGATGCCACCATTCCATAACATATGGAATGTCTTGTTTCTATAAGAGAGTGTTTGCGCACTGGGACAGAGGGAGGAGCCAACAGTCTAATAAAAAGTATTCAACTTACAACAAAGAGAGTGACTAACAGGAAAAATTACCAAGGGGGAAAAGTCCGATTAATTAATTTGAAAACATCAAATTGAACCGTGTTTTCCACTGTTTCTTACTACCAGATTTATAAAATCTGAATGACATAATACTAGAAGGAGCATGGATCTTATTTAATAGTTATTATAGTTAATGAAGCTTGCACATTTCTGTTAGGAACTGGATGTGCAGCCAGAGGTGTTCAAATAGTAACATCTGAAGGAAATCTAGTGGTACTTTTACATGTATTGTTACTTTCATGTTGTTTTGAACTCCTGTCTTGTCACATTTTGTGTGTGTGTGTGTGTGTGTGTGTGTGTGAATATGTGAACTTCTCTTTCAAGTTCAAACTAAACTATTACTTTAGCTTGTTTTTAAGGTGTCCTATTACTTACCAACTCATTTCTTGAATGATAAAATGTGTCAAGAAATACCCTAGATATTGTGGATGTAGGTATGATTTAAAACAAATAAAAAAATGTCGCCTTGACAGGTGGTTTGGAGGTTAAGAGCATTTAATGCTTTTATAGTGGACCTGGATTCATTTGCACACTCAGGTGCTGGCTCACATCTGATTGTTACTGTAGTTTTAGGAGATCCAGGCATCTAATGCCCTCGTCTTGTCCTCCAGGGGTACCAGGAATACACATGTGTAAACAAACAGATGCAGACAAAATCCCCATGCACATGAAATAAAAATATATAAATCTATTCTAATAAGGAAAAATAAAGGTTTGTGTCCCCATTAATTTTGTGCCTTTGAAGAGAGAAACACGTGATAAACAAGTCAGTAAAACTGTACAAAGAAGAAAGCTCTGGAGAAAAGAGGTGTAGGGGAGGGGGAGGGAGTTCCAGGAATAAGGACAGGAATAAGGAGTGATACCATCAATGAAGATTCATAAGAGGGGAAAGTGAATCACACCAATGGCCACAGACAGGCAGGCTATCTGATAGCACAGTGCCTTTCTGTGACTTGTTACTGAAATTGTAACACATGGGTGAGCAGCACCAGTACCTTCAAGAGTATTGATTAAGAGCAGGTTCCTGGGCCTGATGCCACATAGGCAGGAATGAGCTTTCTGACAGAGTCCATGGGAGTGCATTATATTGTGGAGAAGCATGATCTAGAAAACCCTAGAAAAGCAAAATGAACTGTCATAGATCTTGACATGTCTGGGTACGGCGCCTCACAATAAAAGATGATGTTTACACAGGGAAAGTGTGTGTGGGGGGGTGGTTTCAGATAAACATGCAGGACTTGAAAGCCACGGCCAGTTTTACATGTCATCATTTTATCCTGGAGCACACAGACCTTACATTCTTTTCCCCAGCCCAGCCCTAGTACTTCTAAGGAAGCAGAAAAGAGAAAATGAAGATATGTTGTATTATAATTTCCTCACTTTAACTAAGTCTTGCTATCACAGCCACTAAGGTTTCTGGTCTAACAGTGATCTGCTATATCTTCTTTCCAACTACTGTTTAATGTTAATAACCAGACATTCTCATTGTAAAAATCAGTTGCCTAATGTTCTGTAACCGAGCTTCTATTTCCCCATTAAATGTATGCACCTGCAGTGTCTTAAAAGTCGCTATATTGATTGGCTTTACAATCTATATCTGTATGTGTGCTAATTACATAGTTGTACATATCTCAACATTCATTCTTTATTAATTTGTTAATACTTTATCCCCGTGTGTGTGTGTTTGTGTGTGTGTGTGTGTGTGTGTGTGTGTGTGTGTGTGTGTGCACGGGCGCGCGGGCGCGCATGTGCAGGTGTGCACACCCATGTAGAGACAAGGTATCAACATCTGGCGTCTTTATAGTACCTCAGCTTGCTTTCTAAAATTTTATTAGCACTTTTTCATTTATTTTACATCCATGTCAGCACACAGGGTTTTAGGCATACACTACTAGAGATCTTTATATGAGTTCTAGGGAGCTTGAATTAGGTAATCACTATTGTAGAGCAATCACTTTACCCACTGGTTCATCAGACCCCTCCACAAGGCAATGTGTGTGGGGGGGGAGGGGAGAAATACAGAAAGGGGGGAGAGAGAGAGAGAGAGAGAGAGAGAGAGAGAGGATGGAGACAAATTGTGTATATGTGTTTAAGTTTGCCTGATCCTGCTCATATGCTGGACAAATGTGGGTGTTGTTGCTTGCCTCTCCAATTTGTTTAGGATGAGATTTCTTTCCTGGTGCATACACCAGGCCAGCTGGTCTCTGGGACTGCTTGAGGCTCTGTCTGCCTCCCATGTCCCATAAAGCTCTGGACTACAGACACTTGTGCCCGTCTGTTTCATGTGGGTTCTTGACACAGGTTGTCCAACTTATGCAACAAGAGATTTTTATTCACAAAGCCATCATTCTTTCCATAAATGTTGAGAGAGAGGGGGGGATCATCAGTTAAAATCACCTACTGCTCTTGCAGGGGACATTCACTCTATTCCCAACACCCGTAACATAACGCAGGCCACAGCTGCCTCTCACTCTAGCTTCAGAGAACATTTGCCTGCACATATGCATACCTCTACACAGACTCACAAATATACACAATTAAATGTAAATGTAAAACTTCTGCAAAAGGGGGTTGTCATACAACTTCCATCTTATGGGGTAGACTTCAGGGAATTCTTGCAAAATGTTTTACTTGAGCTCTTGGCCCATATTTAACATTTTATGTACAACAGTAAGAATTTTCTAAGTCATGGCACAGTGAATTATATGGGACAGACCTGTCACATTAGCCTTGCTAGCGGAAAGAGCTACACACGGAATTCAGCTTCTTTGCAGAGGAACATAGAGCTAAACTCGGGGAATATTGCCTTGGACCACACACTCCAGGGTTTAGTATCTGGTCTGATATTTCCAGAGGAGTTTTAAGGGCAGGTGATATTTACATAATCAGTAATCTTGGTGTCAGCCAATCATTGGGTCAGTGAGGCTGCTTTATCCTGTGTATTCTTAGATGGAATCTGACAGGAAGACAATATTTCTAGATAGACACAATGAGTTCAACAAAAATCTTTTTTTGAGCTAGGAGTATGTGGTGATAGAGGAGTAGTATAGTTTTTCGGCTTTACATGTATGATGTGACTGTAGAGTTCTTCCTGGGGTCAACTGTGTGAAGGGTTGAGCTCTAATAGCACACTGTATACAACATTTTTGTAGTTAAATATTGCAATGCCATGTCTTCAAAACAGGAATGAGTAATTGGGCACAATTGTCATCATGTTGGTAAAGTATAATGAACAAAACCTGTGCATACACCTACACACATCTCCATTTGGCTACACACAGAGCCTTATCTTCTTTGTGGCTTATTTAGGAAGAGACAGATTTTGGAAAGATAGCACATCAAGTTTTCTCCTTCCATGAACTACAAGTCCTATTCAAAGGCCAAGTTCCTGTTTGATGTGCCCAGAGAGATGACTACCATGTAGCTAGATCTCTGTAAGTGTCCAAGTGTAGTCCAACTCCCCTGACTCACAGAAAGCAGCTTCAAGTAAGAATTTGGCCTTCTTGCTCCATCTTTAAATTAAAGATAATTACTAGACAGTTAGAAGTTAAGGAAGTGACATAAAGGTCATTCTTTTTCTATTCATTTTTTTTAAAACTTGTGCTTTAAAATACCAGACTACTATTGCAACCCTGCACAATCCTTGGGGTTGGCCAGCTCTTCAGGCTGTCATCTGGACTAGGCTCTAAAAGCTTCCTTCACAGCATGGGCTGAGATTTAAACTTCACTATTATTTCATAGCTTCTGCAAAAGAAAAAGGAAAAAGAAAAATGTTCCCACTCTGTGGCAGAGTCCTTTAATGTTACTTCAGTGAACACTGTTGTCAAAGATCTGTAGACAGGTGATAAAAGAACAGGACTAAAATAATCAGAGAACTGTGAAATCTGAAAATTGAAGCTTCCCGGAGTTTCACGTCTTGTGTTTAACTAGGTGTTGAGTCTGGTTACTGAGGCTGAGAGCTGTTCATTTCATTGAGTGTTTACTGCTAAAATAGATGCTAATTGAAAGACGCTAAAGGGGCACAGCTTTTATTTTTGCAGGGCTGGAGAATGAGGGCTCGGCAGCTAAGGGATGTACTCCCCCTTTGCAGAGGTTCTGAGTTTACACAGTGGCCACATCTGATGGTTCCCAAGAATCTGTAACTCTCATCCTAGGAGCTGCCAATGATTCTGCATTCCACAGGAATTGCATTCTTGTCCAGGGACACACAAAAACAATTTGAAATATTAAAAATAAAATAATAAAACTTTAAAGTTTTGATTTTAGGTCTTGTTTTGTTGTGAAAGCATGTACGACCATATTAAATGCAGTTGCTAATAACAAAACAAACAAAAGGCATAGCAGAAATGGGAAATGTTACTTTTGGGAGAGATAATTTACTGTCAATGACAGGTGCAATATTCTGTGACCTTCCTTGGCTTTTGTATGGTTAGAAATAAAAGGGCTGATACATGTACTTAAATTTTATATGCATTATTTTTTTTTAATGCCCTTCACACATTTTATTCTTTGGGGATCTGGTCAATTAGTAATACTAAAGACACTTCTTACCACTATTATTTCTTTGAGGATGACATCTTGCCTGTCATACTTCTGGAAAATCTAATGTACATATTTTAGTATACATATAATGAGTGAGTTTGTCTTTGAATCGTCTAATTACGATTTTCTATATTATTCCATCCATTTATGCACCTTCAGTTCTACAAGACTCTAAGAAACAATCTGGCATCATTATAAACTCTATGTGAGTTAATTAGGGCTTGAATTTCTCCAAGGTGTGCTTGCATTTTGAAAGGAAATGCAATCATAGAAATGGGAAAAAAGGCATTAAAAATACCCAAGTATTAAATAATCATTGGACACCTGTTAGAGTCCTTATCTGAAAAGAAAGAAGTTAATAAAACAATCTTCTGGACTACTTCTAGAATGAAGATTTTGAAGCTTGCAACTCTTGCAACTCGGTGGGAGGGCTATTTAGTATACTCAGAGTGAATTTGATAGCGGCTAATGATGCCATCATTATCACTGTGATACTCTATAATAAAACAAAGCAAATATTTCCTGAGTGTTTGGTATATGGAGAAACCAAATATGTGAAATGTGTGGTAGAAACTAAGAATTCAAGACAAATGGAGAAGGGATGCAAAATACGGGAATTAGACTAAATTACGTTGACTCTACTGATCACAATTATCGTAATGACAACATAGATAAATTACACAAACCATGAAGTAGTGAGATGTTTGTGGCAGAACCATGAGAGATTTCATGAAGATCCAAAAATGATTTACTAGAGTCCGCAGTTATTTACATTGCCAGCGTCCCCTAAGAGGCTCACAAGTTAAAAATCTTGATTTCCGAGACAATATTCAAATGTTAGGATTTGGCAAAATTATATCAGGAGGGTTCTAACTAATCAATAAGACAAGCTCTTCATGGGTTAGACGTTTAAGTGTGTCAGTTTGGTTGTGATGGATGCTAAGAATTGGAGCCTAATTGGGAGCAGTACTGGAAGTCTTTCATCTTTAGGGGTATTTTGTGCCCCTAGTATTCTTGTTGTAGTCTCTTTGCTCCCTCCTTTCCTCCCTCTTTTCCTCCCTCCCTCCCTCTTTCCCTTTCTTTCTTCTTTCCCTCCCTCCCTCCCCTCCATCATGAAGTGAATAGACTTTTTCTTCCATGCCCTACTTATGCTATTGATCAGAAACAATGGAGCCAGTTTACTGTGAACCAAAGCATAACAAAAAAAAAAAAAAAAGAAAAGAAAGAAAATAAAAGAAAGAAAGAAAAGAAAAAAGAACCTCTTTGAAATAATTTTTTTTTAAAACAAAAATAGAAATCCTTTTCCCCAGTAACTTGTCCTTGAATTTAAATTTTGGAGTCAGAGCATTTTTTTTTTTATCATTGCTAATCTTTTTTTTAAAATATATTTATTTTTTTATTTTATTTAATTTTATATAACAAAGTCCAATTAAATGAAAACAATCATTTATACACAATATTTGGGAATTTGGGTGTCGTTCTTTCCAAGCTACTTCCTGCTGGTAAGCTGCACTGTCTTGGGAGATTCGAAGAAGATTCAGATATCCTGGCTGTAGTCTGTAGAGCTGTTTTGTCCAGCTGTTTTGAATGTAGGATTAGCTTGTACTCTGTTTCAGGCGGTCTGGCGTGATCAAACCTCATTAGTCTGGAAGGAATCCACATCTTTTCATTTTCTGTGGAAATAAAAATAAAAATCCTTTTCCCCAGTAACTTGTCCTTCAACTTAAATTTTGGAGTCAAAGCATTTTTTTAAATTTAATTTATTGTTTTACATGTCGATCCCAGTTCCCTCTCCCTCCCTCCCTCCCCCCAAAACCTCTTTCTCTCTCCTTCCCTCCCTTTTATCCTCTCTGCCCTCTCACATGCACTCTAAACACTCTCCCATCCGCCCACCCCAATTCCATGTGTAGGGGAATGCCATCCAGTTGGGGTCATGTAGATCTGACAGGTCCTGTGAAGTAGGGACTAGGGCTTCTCTCCTGTCTCTAGATTAAGGCAGTTATCCCTCCATGGGGGATATGTTTGCAAAGTCCTTTTGTGCACCAGGGATACATCCTGGCTCCACTGTCTGAGGTCCCTTAGACTGCTCAGTCCTTCTGGCTGAGACCCATATTCAGGGGGGGCCTGAGTCAGTCCCATGCTGGCTTCCCAGCTATCAGTCTGGGGGCCAGTTAGCTCCTCCTTGTTCAGGTAAGCTGTCTCTATGTGCTTCTGCCGCATGGTCTTGTCCTCTCCATCTGCTTCTGGGTTCTAGAAACTAGTCAACAAAACACCAAATAACCCTATTCAAAATGGGGTACAGAACTGAAGAAAGAATTCTCAATGGAGGAAATCAAAAAGGCTGAAAGACATTTAAGAAAATGCTCCACATCCTTAGCTATCAGGGAAATGCAAATCAAAACAACTTTGAGATACCATCTTACCCCTGCCAGAATGGCTAAAATTAGAAACACCAGTGATGACTTATGTTGGAGAGGATGTGGAGAAAGTGGAACACTCCTCCACTGCTGGTGGGAGTGCAAACTCATACAGCCATTTTGGAGATCAGTATGGCGGTTCCTCAGGAAAATGGGAATTAGTTTACCACAGGACCCGGCAATCCCCCCTCTTAGGCATATACCCAAAGGATTCACATCCATGCAACAAAGACATCTGTTCAACTATGTTCATAGCAGCACTATTTGTAATAGCAAGAACCTGGAAGCAACCTAGATGCCCCTCAATTGAAGAATGGTTAATGAAGATGTGGCACATCTACACAATGGAATACTACTCTGCAGAAAAAAATAATGGTATCTTGAAATTCACAGGCAAGTGGATGGCACTTGAAGAAACCATCCTGAATGAGGTAACCCAGTCACAAAAAGAGGAACACAGTATGTACTCACTCATATGTGGATTTTAGACCTAGATCAAATGATCACCAGCCTATAATTCACATCACCAGACGAACTAGGATACAAGGTGTATTCTAAGAGATTCATATAAAGTCCCTCACAGAACTGGGAAGGGACAAGTCCCCCCAGAGCTCAGGTGAAGTGGGGGAAGACAGCAAATGGAGAGAGAAGTAGGAGAAAATGAGGGGGAGGAGAGGAAAACCTGTGCGACCAGGAAGATTGAGCCTGGTTAGGAATAAAAGATAGGAAAGAGAGAGAGAGACAGAGACAGAGAGAGAGAACATAAAAGAGGAGCCAATATTGGTTTGAAGATAAAATTGAACACAAAGAAAGGTTGAGAGAACTACAAAACTGCTCCCAACTAACAATCTCAGCTTCCGTGAAAAGGCTATCATAAATGCCCTTCCCGGAGCATGAGATCAACAACTAACTTCTCCATGGAGCCCTCAACTAATGCCCGTTGAAAACAGGAGCAAACACCCATACATAAACTCTTTGAAATAATTTATGTCAGGTATTTTTTCCCCCATGAAGAAAATGCTTATAAGCACACCATCCTAATCCAACAATCTTTGCAGATATAATTTCCCTATCAAATCTTTTCTAAGTAATCCCCAATATACCACTAACCCTATTATAATTCTGTATTGAAATTTCTCCTTTCACAATTGAATTTGCTAATGGTTTCCTTAAGGGAGGGTTTCAGTACAGTTGTGTTTTTACACTTTCTATTAAATCTATTCAGAGTTGAACTATTTCATCATCCCAACCCATTAAATGAATCCAGCCCTCCTGTCTTCACGAATGGCATCACACTTCTGCTAACAACGGTCTTAGAAAGTGTATCTCACAACTGGTCTTTCCCTCATGAAGAACACAGTGCGGCCATGTGTTCTGTTTTCCTCCTTGAAGTTGTCACTTTAATTCAGGCCAGTAACCCTGTTTATCACCCTGTCAAGGGGCCGTCTTTGACCTTGAGTCCCTGGAGTTAGGATTCTGCGGCAATCCTGTCTCATACACTGGTCTCCACATGCTTTCAGTATTCATAAACTTACTGTGTAAGACTATCACATGTCTTCTCCTTGATTGTTTTCTTACTTCGGAGAACAACTCCAAGTCAATCAAATCAATGTCTCTACTCTGCATAAAAAACAACAACAAAACAAAACAAACTTCTATCTGCCTTTGTAGTTGTCCTGGCCATCAATTATTATTCACCCCACAAAATGCAACCGCCTTTTCTCAACGTAAGCAAAGCCATCTAATGCCTGCACCCTGCACCACAAACTTCTCTACTTTGTCCTTCCACGGTCTTCAGTCTCTCTTCTTTACCAACAGCTGACACTACTGTGGTGTGCTATTTTATGTTTAATAGTTCCTTAACCACATAGCAACAAGTGTTTTTTAAATCAAATCTGCTACCAAAAAGATTACATAATAAGTATGTGTCAAACACATTATAAGAGCAGAGGATATAAATGTGACCCAACCCAGTGACTGGAGACACAGTGTGTAACTCACTACTAGATAGAACACTACTAGAATGTGTAAGGTTCCGGGGTGGGGGGGACTTACTTACTGACTTTCAGGACTACTCTATAATGTGGACATATAATTTTATAAAGCAATTATTTACAATCAAGTTATTGCACGGTTTTAAATCTTAGGAACGGAAACCTTGGAATGCTCTTAGTAGCCTGTAATGGGCAATGAAGAAGTCAGGAACAGCAGCAGGCTTCCCACGGAAAACACTGCTTGTACTGAGAGCCGACTTAGTTGGTGTTGGGGAGCAGATGACATTAAATGCCTGGGGCATTCTGGGAAGAGGCAATATCAAAGTGAGTCGCCATGGCACGTGCAACGGTGACATATAACATAAATCACAGTGGGCCAGAACACCTGGAGTTCCAAAGTGGAGCGGAGTAGGTGAAGTTCAAGGGAGGAAACTTGGAAAGCTTTGTGGATCTAGGAAGAGTCTTTATCTTATCTTAAAACTGTGAAAATGATGAGAAGATATTGAAATTTTCATATCTCCACGGTATGGACATGAACTCCACTGCTTAGAGTAAAATATCACACCTAACGTTTGAATTAATATATGCAAGTAACCATTTAAGAGCAAGCGGAGATTAGGTGTACTTAGAGAACAGACTGAAGCCAGGCCAGCACCCAAGAGGCAGAGGCAGTGCATCTCCGTGGATTTGAGTTCAGCCTGGTTTATAGGATGATTTCCAGGACTGCCAGAGCCATTACACATAGAAACCCTGCCTCAAAACAAGCAAACACATAATAAATAAATAAATAATAAATAGAAAGATATTTTAGCAATGGTGCAATGGTCTGACTTTCAATGCTTAAAACAGTTTATAGCACACAATACTCAAGTCCCAGCTGATAGTTTACTGAGGTTCCTAAGACAACATTGCCTTCACTTCTCAATTTCAGATTAATCAACCCACCTCTTCATAAACATAGATATTCCACAAATGTCTAAATATGTCCAAAACTGAATTCTGTATTTGTTGTATAACAATCATTCCTAGGTGAAGGTAAAGACCTGCCTACCCCATATAGAATATTAATAGCACACCAAAGCAAGGATACCACCAAGCCTTTCTTAAGTTTTACTGTGGCTGCTTACAGGCATAAGAGTGAGTGATCACTTACAGGAACAAAAACAGATTCAAAGATAGGCGCATCGCCTAAGCCAACCCCAACATGGGTGACAGCTCACAAAAGCTGGAATCCTGGAGTACACTGCACAGCCTGTACTTTTCAGATTTCTCCATTCATCTGGGTCTTTCTCGGGCAGCTCAGCTGGTCTCTGCTTCTTCCAGGCGACTAAATTTGCCTGGGAGTCTTCTTGCAGTGTGACTTGTCTGAGTGACTATGGGGAAGTTTTATTGCTTATAAACTCTTAGGGGGAGAGGGGCCTAGTGAATCTGATTAGTTTCGGAGTCTTCCTGAAGAAGCTATTTTTTTGAGTTTCTTTCTTGATGTCTTAACAAGATTCCAGGCAGTGTTTGCTTTTTACCTTCCCTTAAAATAGAGCATCATATTCTCTCTCTCTCTCTTTCTCTCTCTCTCTTTCTCTCTCTCTCTCTCTCTTCTCTCTCTCTCTCTCTCTCTCTCTCTCTCTCTCTCTCACACACACACACACACACACACACAAGGAAATATTTTGTCTTAAGAAGTTTCCCCTCCAAGACTGAAGGTTTTAATCTCTGAGGAAACTGCTATCCAGCGGTATTTTACCACTTTTAAGGCAGAGTTGCTATAGTCCTACATGGTTTTAAAGTTGTGATTTTCCTTGACTCAGTCTCTAGATAGAATTACAGGCATATATGACTACATCTATCTTTTCTCTCTGAGGTGTGTGTGTGTGTGTGTGTGTGTGTGTGTGTGTGTGTGTGTGTAGTTTGTAAAGACAGAGTCTTATGAATTCCAGACTGCTCTTGAACTCAATATGTCACTGAGGATGACATGTTGCCCCCTACCTTCTAACATCAGATATTATAGGCAAGCACTCTTGTTCCAGGAATGATTTATATTTTACTAAAATGATAAAAAATGCAAGCTATCTGTTTGACTTTTTTCATTTTTGGCTGTGATAACAAAATGTCTTAGACTGGGTAATTTACAAACAAAAAAAAATGTATTTCTTACAGTGTGATGCAGGTACTAGTAAGTCCAAGATTAGGGAGCTGGCACATTGATTATTAGCAAGACCCAAGTCCTCAAACGAGATCATCTAGTTTTGTTCTTATGTGATAAAAGGGCACAGAGCCTCCCTCACATCTCTGCTATAAGGGTGTAGCTCCATTGATGGATTCTCTGCCTTCACAAATGTTTCATTAATTGCATTTATTAAAGGTCTGTCCTCCTGACTTATTTAGGGATCAGCCTTCATCATGAAGTTGGGGGAGAACAGATACATCTAGACAGTGCCAAAACGCTTAACCGGAGCACTGTACAAGGATTTTGTTTCCGTGGACAACATAGGTCTTAAATTTCATCTCAAACTGCGGTTTCACAAGCTTTAAATTTAAATAGTCTTTCTCTCATTCAGGAACTGTGAGCATTACTTCCTTCTTCTTCTCTTCCCATACATTAACTTCCTCATACTTCCCAAACACCCGGGTGACCCAAAAATAAATTCTCCTAGGAGAGTAAAGAAATAGAAATGCTGGAGGGAGGAACTCAAAATGTGCATCTTCTTCTCGTTCTTTCCCACAGGAAAAAGAACAGAGTTTGTAAAAGCCTAGGCCTTCCCAGGCAAGCCCCTGCTCATCAGCTGTGAGTCATCCCAACCTTCGCCTCAACAGCCTCACTCATTAGTGAAAGCAACAGGAAACGTCAAAGATAGGAAGACAGCGTTTCCAGTATATATTTCATTCATCTCGTTCTAAATATCTGTGGATAAATCCCAGCGTAAGACTATTTCCACAATTCTCAGGTCCCAAGGTTGAAAGACTCCAACCAAGTTTTGATGTGTCTTTAAACCAGTGATTAAACTCGCTCTTGGGTTCATCCCGTGAAAGGGATGAGTGGCGTGGTTTTACCTACTGACACATCCCGATTTACTCGTGTTAGATACGCTCGACGTTTATGTTCATTTTCACATGAACTAAGAAAGAAGGAAAGAAAGAAAAAGGTGATTTCATGAAATAAAATTTTCTTGTTCATTTTTTAAAGTGAATTCAGATTGTATACATGTATGGAAATTTTCTTTGCATGTACATTGATTCTGTTTCCCTCTTGTATATATAGGAGAGATATTAGAGTGCTCAGTGAGAATAATTTTGACATATTTCACTCTGGTATGAATATACAAAATGGCTTAACGATTCAACTAAATTATTTTTATCTACAACTTTTATTAGGGTATATTTGCATATTAGAGTTGATTTCAGCCTAATAAAAACTTGATAGCATTTGATAGAAACACATTTTTATACAAGCTTCCCACAGTGCTATTGAAACAGTCAAATCTTAGTTCAAGGGATTTTAATACACAGATGTGACTTGACACATGTTTATATGTTGAAATTTCTTTAATTCTGGCCACTAAAATCAATGTTAAAAAATTGTTAGAATTGTTGATAAAAAATCAAATGAACCCTGATACTAGAGTAGTTGGATGGGTCAGTTACAGAAAAAAGTAAAATAAATAAGTATTTCCTGTGAAGCAATAATATTTAAATGGAAAGACAAATAAAAGTGTGGGCAAAGAGCATTCGAATCCATCATCAAATACAAAAACATAACCAGTTTTGTGTTGATGGCTTTATAAATAGCTATTTAAAAGGCACATGCAATAAATAATGTGGATACTTGAATTTTATTATAAAACGGATTTCAAGTTGTAACAAATTATCTCTTAGACTGGCACGTTTATAAACAACAGAAGGTTACCTTTGTAGACTTGTAGGTAATCCAGGAGCAGAGTATGTTCCAGGTCAGGTGAGAGATCTCATGCTATCTGAAGACTGGAGATTTTCCAGAGTGTCCACATGAGACACAGTAGAGGAGGCAGGGTCTTCAAAATGACGACAGTTCATTGAGATATGTGTCATTGTGAAGAAGTTATCTTCCTCTTGATTTTATCGTCGTTTATTCCTAAACACCGCCACTACCAATGTAGAATTTATAAACAAGTCAGAAGAGAACAGATCCTACTCTTGACCTTGAGAATCTTTAAATCTTTCCACTCCATTGCCCTCTTTGAGTAGGGTTTTACCATACAATGTTTGGAGTTATACAAGCACTTCCTCAAAACTGAATGGATAGCTACAATTAGACAGAAAAGAGTATAATAAATTCCCAAGCAATTTATAATATAAAGGAACCTAGCCACTGTAACTCTAATTTAGTCATTAACAAATGACAAACTTTGCTAGATTTATTCTAGAAGAGTTAATTTTTTTCCCCCCACAGGATGCTAATGTATGGGCAAAAGTGGCAACCACTGCTCTAAGTCCTAAAAAGAAAACTAACTTTCACCAATAACAGTGCAAAACTTTCTCAGAAATTGTGTGGTTTCAACTGAAAGCTCGTCAAACCCAGTTTCCAGGCTACAAAGGTTTCAGGTTTGCAAGCAACTATAACAAGTTTTGGCATAAGAAACATGGGCATTTAGGGAAAGGGCTATATTTAATTGGTAAGTTCATGTTATATTGTTTTCTGTGGTCCATACAGCAGAACACATGTTAGAAATGAAAGAATGTGTGAAACTGGGGGTATCTCCCTGTCTATGCATGTGTGCGATTAGTTTTGACATTTCTCTGTGAATGTGAATAATATATAATCCAGAAATCGCACAAACAGCCATCACTCATCTTTTACCTCTGCCCTTTGCGTTTGCAAGTATTAGAGCTAAAAACAACCAGATATAGTTAGTTCCCTTGTCTACAATTTCAACTGGGTTTTGTGAGTTTCATTTGCTAAGAAAATTCAGAAGTCCGAAGAGAATGGATCCTATTCTTGACCTTGAGAATCTTTATTCCACTCCGTTGCTCTCTTGGAGTCTTGGATAACTGTAACAAATGAAGCAGAAAACAGCCTGAAGAAAAAAGAGAAAGCATGTTAACCGAGCACGACACCCTGGCCTAGCAGTTTCCAACTGGTTGAACAGGTGACAGCCACCATATAAATAAGCACAGCCCCAAATAGAAGATTCATTTGGCTGACTAAACTTGAATTACCAAGCCACAAAAGAGCATCCTAAGTAAACTATTTCTATTCAACCCAACAGACTTTTGGGTGTTTTGTAAAACACTTAATAGATATTGTCTGACTACTCAGCAACAGTGACTGATAAAATCAGGACAACACAAGTTCTTCCTAAGAATGTTTTATGCATTTTACCTTGAGTTTTTAAGCTGTATGAGAATACCACCTGTAAACCCAGGAGCACATGAATTCAAGGACTTAATAACATGAGAAAAGAGGCAGGAAAAGGTCCTTCTTGACATTCCAGTCACCCATGAGTCAAAGTTTCTGACATATCAGCTTTACACTGACTCTTCACTGAAGTTGGGTCAAAATAATAAATCCCTTTCTTTTAAATTAGTTCTGTTTGAAAGAACCATTAGCAGTTCCTGAAAGAACCAAATTAAAACTGACTGAGCTATTGAACAGTCTAATGTTTCATACATAAAATGCAACATGGAGTCAGTAACTGTTAGATTAAGACCCAGAAGAAGAAAGAGTAGAAACATGACCCTGTCCCGAGAGGATTTATATTTGCACACAGACTAGTACACTCATAATGAAGTCTTATAACTAGAGAATAAAACTGTAAGAAAAAGCCCTAATTTGACCTGAGCACAAAGAAATTTTCAAGCTAGCATTGTGTGGAAAGCAGACCCCAGCTCAAACACAAAGGTCAAAGAGTGCATTCTTTAACGCTAAGACACCAAAATGTATCCTTTGCTGGCTTGTGGAGGGTCCCACTGCTAGAATATAATTGACCATGGCATATAATATACACTGTGGGAGAAATAGGACAAAACAAAACAAAGTTTGGCATCAACTGAATTAGCAAAGTTGACTGATTTCAAAGTTAATTTTAATTCTACAGATATAAGTGTCACTAGCTTAATGATTTCAATAAGAAAGCTTCTTCTATGTCTAAGATTATCCTTTAAGACGCTTAACATAGTTTCCTTTCACACTATCCCCAAAATTAATAAAATTAAAATGAAATGCATACATTGTTTTTCTTTGTTGTTATAGATAGTAAAAACCTCTGGGTCCTGGAAACTTTTTGTTCAGCTTCAGTTATATTTTAAATTTCCTCAGTTCGGGTGTCAGTAACTGAAACTGAAATCATGGAGGAATGATGTTTGCTGGCTTGTCCCTCATGGTTTGCTCATCCTGCTTCCTTATACAACTCAATACAAACACCTGTGGAGAAGCTTTAATTGCTCTCTTAAGACTTAGGGAACAGTAATTTCTGTTGGTTATTTGAACATGAAGACAGAGGAAATCTGGAGATGCGTTCATTTTACTCACGTGCTGATAAAAAAGGAACATGAGTGATCAAGAAGAATACAGGCAATCACGCATACAAACACCGACCACACATTCTTTTCCAGAAACTGCAGTCTTAGGAAATGTTTATCGTTGTCTTCTGCACATGTGAGAGATAGCTTCATACTTCTAAGAAACTCGCCATTAATTTCCTAAGATGCATTCTGTGTTTCTGTTACTTGAAATCAAATGATCTGAGGTCAAGTCCTGTTGAAGGCTATCCATTCAGAACAAACTGAGGTTTCCTTCCATGTTGTGCTATGTGATCATTTTTCTTTGTGTTTTTACTCCCATTAGATTGCTAGATTTCCTTTTAGATTTTGTTAAGTTGCTCTGTTCTTGTGCAGGTGACTATAGTCAGACTCTCTTCGAACTACCAGCTCCCAACTCCTAAATAGTGACACTGATTTCTTAATAATAAAGAAAGCTTGTGCCTAGCTTAGGCTGGCTCCCAACTAGCTCTTAAAACTTGAATTAATTCATTTACATTAATCAATGTTCTGCCATGTAGCTTGTATCTTCTCAGTACTGTACATATGACTTTCTCCACACCTTGCTGGCACTTCTCTTCATCCCGGGGTTCCTATTTCTTTTCTTTTTTTTTTTTTTATTTAATTTTATATAACAAAGTCCAATTAAATGAAAACAAACATTTATACACAATATTTGGGAATTTGGGCGTCGTTCTTTCCAAACTGCTTCCTGCTGGTAAGCGGCGCTGTCTTGGGAGATTCGAAGAAGATTCAGATATCCTGGCTGTAGTCTGTAGGGCTGTTTTGTCCAGCTGTTTGGAATGTAGGATCAGCTTGTACTCTGTTTCAGGCGGTCTGGCGTGATCAAACCACATTAGTCTGGAAGGAATCCACATCTTTTCATTTTCTGTGGAAACAAAAGTAGAAATCCTTTTCACCAGTAACTTGTCCTTCAACTTAAATTTTGGAGTCAAAGCGTTTTGTTTTTTTTTTAATTTATTATTTTACATGTCGATCCCAGTTCCCTCTCCCTCCCTCCCTCCCTCCCCTCCAGCCCTCCCTTTTTCCCTCCCTTTTGCCCTCTCTGCCCTCTCCCATGCACTCTAAACACCCTCCCCTCCCAACCCCCCACCATAATACCATATGTAGGGGAATGCCATCCAGTTGGGGTCATGTAGATCTGACAGGTCCTGTGAAGTAGGGACTAGGGCTTCTCTCCTATCTCTAGAATAAGGCAGTTATCCCTCCATGGGGGATATGTTTGCAAAGTCCTTTTGTGCACCAGGGATACATCCTGGCTCCACTGTCTGAGGTCTCTTAGACTGCTCAGACCTTCTGGCTGAGACCCATATTCAGGGGGGTCCGAGTCAGTCCCCTGTTGACCTCCTAGCTATCAGTCTAGTGGCCCTTAGCTCCTCCTTGTTCAGGTAAGCTGTCTCTATGTACTTCTACCACATGGACTTGTCCTTTCCATCTGCTTCTGGGTTCTAGTTCGACTCAGTGTTTATGTATGGGTGTTTGCTCCTATTTTCAACAGGCATTAGTTGAGGGCTCCATGGAGAAGTTAGTTGTTGATCTCACTCTCCTGGAAGGGCATTTATGATAACCTTTCCACGGGAGCTGAGATTGTTAGTTGGGAGCAGTCTTGTAGTTCCCTAGACCTTTCTTTGTGTTCAACTTTATCTTCAAACCAATATTGGCTCCCTCTTTTATGTTCTCTCTCTGTGTCTCTGTCTCTCCTTCTCTCTTTCTCTCTCTCTCTCTCTCTTTCCTATTTTCCATTCCTAACCAGGCTCAATCCTCCTGGTCGCACATGCCTTCCTCTCCTCCCCCTCATTTTTTCCTACTTCTCTCTCCATTAGCTGTCCTCCCCCACTTTACCTGAAGTCTGGGGGACTTGTCACTTCCCAGTTCTGTGAGGGACTTTATATGAATCTCTTAGAATACAACTTGTATCCTAGTTCCTCTGGTGATGTGAATTATAGGCTGGTGATCATTTGATCTAGTTATAAAATCCATATTTCTGTCTGGAAGTTCTGCCTATCCTCTTCTGCCTAGCTATTGGCCATTCAACTCTTTATACAACCAATCAGAATGTGCCTCAGCAGAGACACATCTTCACAGTGTACGAAAAGATTATCCCTTAACAGGTGATCACCAACGATCTTCTGGGTTTTTAAAAGTTTCCCTGTAGAAATTTCATTGGATTATAGAATTTATCAGGAGGGTTTTCATGATTACCAATTACTCTAAGAATCTAAAAATTGTTAGGAGCTTATATAGTAACATGTGATTTTTTTTTCTGAACGGAATATGAGAGCAGCACAACAAGATGTGGGAAGGGCTTGAACTAAATATGAGCGCTGTGATAATTTTCTCTCTTCTTATCACCATTTCATGGAGCCAGAGCCTTTGGACAAGGGGAAATCATACCATAAATAAGGTTGCCATACCTCATCTCACTTGGGCATCAGAATAAGATGGAGTTTTCTGTCTTTAATTATCTTTAAATATTCTTCCCATTAGTGCAGTAGGGAAGAATTACAAAGTTAAATATTCAATCCAGAGCATTCTGCATTTCATTCATACTCAGCATCTCAGAACGTCCGTTGTCTTAATGGGGATCAGAATTGTTACACTAAGGTTATATAACTACATCTGAACACAGCCTCCTCCCTCTCCCCAGGAAATTAAACTAATGAGAGGAACCAGCAGATCCTCTCCACACAACTTCTACTCTAATTGACCACCCTCCTCCACAGTGCTCCTTCAAAAAGAACAGAGACCAGCGATCTTACTCTTCATCCCCTTAGCTTGCCACAACCCCAGACGGATACTCAGTTAAGCTGACTGGCTCTTGTACACCTGCTAGCATAATTCTGGCTAAAATGTAATGTTTTACTCATTCATTAAAGTAAAAATAGCAAAAGCCATGTGTAGCATCAGCGCTTTGCCAGTAAGTGAGTGATATATAGGTACTCTGTTAATCATGCTTTTATTAAACCAATTTTTACTACTTTAAGTAATATTTCCCCCTCATACCTGAATATAATCCCCTTGGACATGGGGTGCAGCAAAGCAAGCTACATGTTAAGTACGCGTTGAAGATTAACCAGTTAAGGATCTATTATTTTGGGAGGGAAGAAAGTGGGGCTGGCTTCTGGGGTTGGATTATTAGGAATGAGCCTTTTTTTTTTTTAAGGAGTTTATGTTAGTTATGCTTTGCATAACAACTGTTGAAAAGTCTGATTGGCATTTGCAGGTTGTCGTTTAAATGCAGTATTTCTACTCTGCTTCTGTACAAACACACACATCTTCTGTTAAATGTGTCTACTATCCTCCTACTTGGGAGAAAATTGTCTTTGTGTCTCCTTCACCAGTCAAGATTGTCCTTTAGCTAATATCTGGGCAGCACCACTCTGTTAGACTTCACTCTTAACGTTCTTTTGTGCAGACATCTAGGTAAGAAATCAGACAAAGTATACTAATGTTTGGGGTTTTTTATGTTTGCCATATTTTCCTATCTCTTTTTAAAAAAATTATGTATGCCCAATCGCCTTACTTTTAGTATAAGTACCATGAAGTGACTAGTCCATTTTATCTCTCTTGTGTCTGCAATGTTTTTCTGCTTGTGGTTCCTCTATCTCCCTTGCTCAGTTCATGAGCTCTCAATCCGCGTGTTTGAATAACAAAGTTGAGAAGACTTTACACTAAAACAAACAAAACCAGGAAGGATTCCCTTAACCGGTGTCTGATCCGATCACCTCATGGTGATGAATTTGTGTTTAGAAGCAGATGCCCACTGTGTTCTGCAGAAATAAAGGAGCTCTGTCATGGGTCTACCGTGGTGCACATCAAACAGTCAGGGAAGAACATAGACTCTGGGTGCACAGTAAAAGTCCTGGCAGAGCAGAAAGAAGGTTAAAGCGAGTGGGCACACAGAACTGAGTTAATTAAGACCTTGGTAAGTCAGAGTCAGGCAAAGCACACTAATGATGCAATTGGAAAACAGACTGAGCTTAATTTTTGGAGAAGCCTGGAGCTGTTGGTGACCTGAAGAAAGGGATTTGAAGATTTGCTACACTGTTGTCTTCCTGTCTCAGGAGAATTTAAATAAGATTTTTTTTCCCTCAGTCCCATGGGGATCAGGTTTAAAAAAAAGCGGGGCGGGGGGAAGGAAAATTACAAAAAAGTATTTATAAAGGAAATATGTTTATATCTTTAACTGTAGTAACCATTAATGTTTTTAAAAAGTACCCCTATAAAGCCTTCTTGGTTTCTTTTTCCATTGTCATGATAAAATTATTCTGAGAAAGAAACTTGAGAGGGGAAAATGTTTATTCTGGTTTACAGGTCAGGGGTGTAGTCTATCATCCTGGGGCCACTTGGGAGGTGGGAGGTTGAAGTAATCGATCGCAGCTGTAATGAGAATGGTGAAGTGTGTTCTTCTCATAGCCTTCTTCACCAGTATAATTCATGATCCCAGCTACCAAGAGAGGGAGGGGCTTCCCATCCCACTTAACTCAAGAATGCCTACTAGGCAGAGGCCCATCGCCCAGGGGACCTAGATTGTGTGAAGTTGGCAACAGCATTAACCATCCTATCTTCCAACCATTCAGGTGATTTTGGAGGTCTATATTTTCAAATCAGGAAACCAAGACTGAGAACATTTGAGCTTTATCTACAAGGCAGGACAACCAAATGGAATTACATTAGTTAGGTCCCATTTCTTTTTCCTTTTATTTTGCCAGTGTAACAAACAGAGGAGAAACCATGAATTCATGTGATCCGAGTAAGGAAATGGAAAGATGAGACTATGTAGACTGTGTTACCAGTAGGTTTTCCTCCAGTCTGGTCCCTCCGCCACACCAGCCCCAATTAACACACAGAGACTCTATTAGATAGAATTCAGGTTGGCCAGTTACTAGTTCTTATTGGCTGACTCTTTCTTAATGATTAGCCCATTTCTATTACTCTAAGTATTTTCACGTGGTCTGATATTACCAGAGAGTGGGGCCGGCGTCTGCTCTCTCCAGTCTCTCCATGCTGACTCCTCCCTATTACTTCCTCGAATCCTCCTTGTCTCCTAGTCTTGCCTATCTTGCTTTCCTATTGGCCAACAGTGCTTTATTCATTAACCAGTATGAGAAACATATTTATAGAATGACATCTCCCATCAAGGCTGTAAAATCTTAACTCTGCTTTATCAGAATGAGCCAGTCCTTTAAGAGTCATGTGCTGAGGGTCTAACAGTGGCCCACAGAGGGCACTGATAAAGACTTCCTCTTGCCCAGTTCTAAGAGAAATCTGGTGATGCCGTTATCTGTTTATATCTTAATAAAGTTATGAGCAGTTTTCACTCTAGCCTGGTCCCATAGTTGCATCAGCCTCAAATAACACGCAGAGATGTTGTATTAGATATAAAGCTATTGGCCTATTACTAGTTTCTTATTGGCTAGCTCTGTCTTAAATGTTAACCCATTTCTATCAATCTAAGTATTTCCACGTGGTCTTATTTTACCAGATAGAGGATCTGGAGTTCTTCCCTCTTGGTCCTACATCTTAATCTCCTCCTACCTCTCCCAAAATCCTCCATGGCTCCTAGTCCCACCTATCTTGCTTTTCTATTGGCCAAAAGTGCTTTATTTATTAAGCATTACGAGAAACATATTTACAGAATGACATCTCCCATCTTATATCAACTAAAATATACATTCTTAAGAAGAGAATGGGAAAAACAAAAGTAAAAATAAAAAGATTTGAAAATGTAGTCAGAAGTCAGACTTTCCTCTCATGCTAGTAGCAACAAAATTATGTAGCAGCAATGAAGAGTCTGTGATAAACTTGAAGGAAATTTTTGCTCCATTCTCCATACATCAGAAGTTAGAAAAAGAGGGTTTTTGAAAATTCAGTTGTATTCAAAGTTTAACTTTTAAAAAGTGGAGTTAAAAGCAAAATTGTGCATAAACTATGAAAGTTCCCATATATACCCATATCTTTCACATTCATAGCTTTCTTAGTATCTACATCAACCTCAGACTGGAGGATTTTGTTACAGTGGAAATTACACAGATAATTGTTGTCACTTAGAGTCTATCTTTTATGTGAGAGTTCATTCTTGCTGTTGAACATTCTTTGGGTTATTAATATATTACTTCAACCCAACTTCAGAGTATATACAGGATGACCACATTGCTCTGAAAATCCTACTCTCTCTCTATTCATCTCTCCCTTCTCATCAATCCTCATACTTTGGGTAACTGATATTTTCACTTGATGGGTTTGCGTTTTTCAAACTGTCATTTATTTGGAGTCTTACAATAGATTACCCTCTGTAGATCAACTAGTGTCACTTGGTAATATGCATTTTAGTGTCCTTTGTATCATTTCATGATTTGACAACTAATTTCTGGCAATTGTGAAGTATCTTATTGTCTATATGCCCTATGATGTATTTCCCATGTTGAGCGTGTTGGAAGATTCCAAGTTTTGGTAATTATGAATATATTTATTTAAATTGTCCTACGCAGTTTTTGGTGTAGACTTAAGTTTCCATTTATGTTGGGTTACACAAGGAATAAACATGATGCATTATATTGTACGTTTGGTTTGTAAGGAACTGCCAAACTGTCTTCCGAAGTAGCTATAATATTTATCATCCTCTTAAGCAATGAATGGGAGTTCAAATGCTTGTCTGCACTTAGAATTTTCAATGTTTATATGGCAACAAATGTGTAGTCCTGTCCCATTACTGACAAATTTATCTTTTCAAAAACTTAATATATGAGGTAGGAACTTTCTAATGCTTATTTTCTAACTATATAATTTCCATGATTAGAAGTCAAATAAGACTTTTTCCCTATTTTTAAAAAATAATTTATTAATGAAAATGTTTCATTTAGTTTACATCCTGATCTGTTCCTCCTCCCGTCTCTCTCTCCATTTCATCTCTCCCCCTCCACTTCCTGTCTTCCCTCTTCCTTCCTCCTCCCATCCACTCCTCTTCTGTCTTCATTCTGAAAGGGCCAGGCCTCCCATGGGCATCAACAAAGGCTGCTATATCAGTTTGAGGCAGGACAAAGCTCCTCCTTGATGGGAGATGTCATTCTGTAAATATGTTTCTCTTATTGATTAATGAATAAAGCTGTTGGCCAGTTACTAGTTTCTTATGTGCTGGCCCTGACTTAAATATTAACCCATTTCTATTAATCTAAGTATTTCCACGTGGTCTTATCTTACCGGAGAGAGGGGCTGGCCTTCTGTTCTCTCCCATCTTCCATCTTGGAACCTCCCCTACTACTTCCTCTTTCCTCCTACTCTCCTAGTCCCACCTATCTTGTTTTCCTATTGGCCAACAGTGCTTTATTTATTAACCAATAAGAGAAACATATTTACAGAATGACATCTCCCATCACCTCCCGGTATTAATTCTGGAGAGGCTACTCAGCATGGGGAATAGGTTCCCAAAAGTCAACTTAAGTGCCAGGTTGTCACTCTTTTTTAAACTGGTTTGCTTTTATCTCATAATATTTTAACTGCAATTTGTATACGTAGGGATTTACTTGATATATCTTTAAACAATATCATTTCTGTGAGTCTTGACTTTTGTCAACATTGAGACAGTATAGTTTTAAACATTGAGAAAGTCCATCTTACCATTCATGCATTTAGGTTGTATCATTAATGTCATCTCCTAATCCTTGGCCCGCCATAGTTGTTCCTAGGTAATTGTCTAGGAAAAAATTATAGCTGTGTAGGTTGCAATTGTGTTTGTGATCCACTTTCATTTAATTTATAAAGATTGTTAGGTGCATGTCAATGAGTTTTGATCAAAATTTCATTTATTCTATAGGATAAATTTGAAAAATTCATATGATAACATATTGGGCTTTTTAGTGATTAACATAGTATTTATCTCCATTTGTTTATTAATTATTCCTTAGTATACTTCAAAATTCAAGAATAACTAGTAACATTTTTAGTTTTGAAATTAATATATTTTCATCAATTACATCTCCAAACCCTTTCATATACCCTTGCTTTCTCTCATTCAAATCCAGGCCTCTTTTTTTTTTTAACATTAATTATAGTTACATGCATGTATGTTTCAACACACACACACACATATACATATATATATATATATATATATATATATAATGTTCCTAAAAATAACCTGTCTTTTTAATGTTACTTGTATATATGTTGTCATAGGTTACCACTTGTTATTGAATAGCCAGTTGGTATGCTTTGCCCTGAGGGAAGAACCCTTACTCTTTTATTCATCTCCATATGAACTAGATGCCATACCTTTGAATTCATTTTGTTAAGCAAAATTGACCTCAATCTATCTTAAATCTGGCCTCAGAGCTGACAAATCCTGAGAACCAGAGTTCAGTCTCCTGAACCTCATGACCCATTGGTAGATAGATACAACAAATTTTAGGAAGTTGTCTTCTGGCCTCTATAAGTGTGTCATGACATGTGGGTGACCATACACACATACACACACACACACACATACACACACACGCGCACACACACACACACACTAAAATGCACAAACAAATCTCCAAATCTGTAAATATCTTTTTAAACAATAAAAAGGACTTTCCAAATATAATTTAGCCATACAATGTAGAAATTTACGTAGATTTCTTTCCTAGACATTGGCAAACCTCAATATCAGTACTACAAAAGTCTAAGTATAAGGAGATTCCCAGCTCAGCCCCCGTGCACCAGGACTTCTGATCTACAGTTCTGCAGGGTATGTACTGCTGTTTAATTTTTCTTTAATTTAAATGTTTATCTTATGCATATGGGTGTTTTGCTTACAAATATGTAAATGCACCATATGTGTGTCTGGTTCTGGCTGAGTGGTCTATCCTGGAACTGGAGTTGCAGACAGTTGTGAGCTACCATGTGGTTGCTGAGAACAGAACCCAGGTCCTCTGTAAGAACAACCAGTGTTCTTTACCATTGAGCCTCTGTCCAGTCTTCATAGACTGATGTTTTAAATCACTACATTTGTTCCAATTTATCAAAGCTGGTGTAGAACCCAATGCACTTAGAATTTCTATGAATATATATGTCTGAAATTGTTACCGAATCTAATTCTAACTCTAATTAGAATCCTTTTTTCTCTTTTTCTTTCTTTCTTTTTTTTTTTTTAATTTTTGTAGACAGGGTTTCTCTGTGTAACTTTGTAGACCAGGTTGGCCTTGAACTCACAGAGATCTGCCTGTCTCTGCCTCCCGAGTACTGGGATTAAAGGTGTGCGCCACCACCACTGATCTTTTAATTCTTAATATACAATCAATGGAAACAGGATAAACAGAAAATAATGTTAAAGATATTATCATCACCTCATAATATCATGGGGGAAAAAGGTGCAGGAGGAGACATGTACAGCAAATAAGAATGAACGAAAGGGGTTTGGCTGAAACATACCTATTAACAAAATCATACAGTCTCAACAGGGGCAGCTTCTCCTATTGAATACTGTCACCACAGCATTCTTTTCTTCTAAGCTATCATTTATTCATACTGTTGTAGTCTTTGATAATTTTACACATGTGTACTTCATGTTTTCGTTACACACACACACACACACACACACACACACACACACACTTCTATCTCCATTACCACTATTCCCCCTGTCTTTGTTAGGGTTTCTATTGCAGTGTGCACCATGAGCACAGCAACTCTTAGAAAGGACATCGTTGAGTTGAGGTGGGGGCTTGCAGTTCAGAGGTTCAGTCCATTGCGATCATGGCAGAAAACATGGTAGCATGCAGGGAGACATGGTGCTGGGTGCATCTTGCTCAGAAGGCAACAGGAAGTATACTGACTTACTGGGAGTAGCTTGTGCACAAGAGACTTCAAAGTCCTTCTCTGCAATGACACACGTCCTCCAAAAAGATCATAGCTGCTCCAAAAATGCAACACCTCCCAATGGTGCCATACCCTTTGGGGACCATCTTCTTCCAAACCACCACACCCTCCAAATTTCATGTGTTCTTTTTAAAAACACACTGAGTCTATTTAGCACTGCCAATATGCACAGGCTATAGGACCATTTACGGAATCATGAGCAGTCTCTCACAATGGTATCCATAAAGAAAACTGGCTCTCCTTCTTCCAACAGCCGATTGCGAATAGCATTTTAGCTAGGGGAAGACCTCATGACCTCTGCCCCATTCAGGCTAGGACTTTGGCTTGATTTTGAACAGATCCTGTGCATGTAGTCATGGCCACTTTGAGGTCATGTTGCAAGAGCATTCTCACGCCCATAAAACACTGCATCGGTGAAGTCATCCCCTAATTCTGGCTCTTGCAATTTGTTTGTCCTTTTTCTGACATGATCCCTGCACAGTCATTATTAATATCACCATCCAGTGTCCTTAATTAATCTTACGAACTTGATAAGTTTGATTTATTACACCCAGCTTATGTATCCATTTGAGATCCAGCCTTGTATCTGGGAAAGGATGAACTACTTAAGAGATGAGCTTCCAACTATCATGGAGTTGCCAAAGGACAGGCAGAGAGATGCTCAGCACCTCTATTATTCAACATGCTTTCCTAATGACTTTGAAGATTCCCTTAGATATTACTGGATCATACATGCTAGTAGTCTTTGGTTAAAATCTGAAATTACATATATCACTAGAAGAGAAACTATGCGAACATATTGGGAGAATATACATAATATATAACATCCTATTTTAAATTCTTGTCTTTACTTAGTCTTTTTTATATTTTTTTAAGAGTAGAAATAGTAACATGCCAACTTGAAATGAATATTGACTAGCTCCTGTGATCTTATAAATATATTTAAGGGAATTCCTGAACAGCTAAATATTGGTATAAGATAAAATGAAGACTGGTGGACAGTTAGAGAGTATGAATTGTTAGTTCGGGATTCAGTTGTGTAATCCAGTGATTACTTTTTGAAACACTGTACTTGAATTCATTGGAAACATAACCATAAAAAAGAAAAAGTATATTATAGTAACACCCTCTTAATTAAAAATAATTAAATGTCCATTTGTCACACACATACACACACACACCCACCCACCCACACACACACACACACACACACACACACACATTCTCTGCTAATATTACCTCCCTTTTGCTGATTAACAGTCATCAGATGAATTATAATTTTTCTCTGCCAGTTTTTAACCTCCGTAGTTCTTTATTTTCTGGGGAGAAGATGAGAATATACTTCCAAGTAATTTGTTTAAGAGGCAGCTTCATTTAACTTAATGGAGACAACACAGTCACTTAGAACATTTTGTTATATTTAAGTACAACCCATATGGTGTCAAACAACTACCTGTACAAAATTAAGTAGGATTATATAAAAAGTGAGGTGCAAGAATGGATGGAGATGGTGGACAGGTCGATGAATATGTGGGGAAGACAGATGTGGCCATCTATTCAGTGAAAAATCTAAGTGATAGTGACGACCCGATGCTTCTCTTAACTACGGTCAATAATCTTGTTAAAAATAAAATGTTAGGAAAAGTACAAGCACATGGACTCAGGCAAGGCTCTGGGGCTCGTATAACACCTAAAGCATCATTACGTGACAGATCGCTCTGCTCACTAAATTTTAGAGCAGTGAACTAATCAAGTTGACAATTAAAATCAAGACGTAGTGAGGGAGGGGCCCTCTACATCATTGCAGAATTAACGGCAGAGTTAAAGGCTGCTCATTTCTTCTGATTATCCATTAGGTGATTTCACAGGCCAGCTTTAAGAATAACTAGTCCAAGTATCCAATAATATGGAAGAATTTACCCTTAATTTCTATTTGTTTATTTTTGACAGAGGGTCTCACTGTGTGGCTCTGGCTGTCCTGAAACTCACACTGTAGACCAGGCTGGCCTAGAAGGCATAGAGATCCATCTGTTCTGTCTCCTGAGTGCCGGGATTAAAGGCATGCACCCCCACACAACACCTAGCACGGAATTTGAGATTCGGACTCAAGTGTGCCTGTGAATAAGTCATAATCATCCATATGGCATATGGCATATGGGAAGTTCTGGTGGATTTTGAGCCTGACCTCATCACCGTTAAGCTTGTCCTCATGTCTAACATATCTCCCTTTACAATTTTTCTTTTCCCTGTTTTTTTGTTTTTGTTGTTTTGTTTAGTTTTTATGATTTTCCTTCAGAGGGTAGGTCTTTATTTCTGTGCTGGAGTGAGCGATGGGGAAGTGATAGACAGGGAGCAAGGGAGGTCACAGGGCCTCACGGACTCCTGCCTTAGCAACTCCAAATGGAAAAGCTCCAACTCTTGTGCCTTTTTCCATGTCAACAACACACATCCTGGGCATTTTAAAAGCTTATATATGCACGCGTTTTGAAATTGAGATTATTTCAGACATTTTAGCAATACACATTATGGATGTATGTTACTTAAATAAGTAACTTACAAACCCAAAGAGGCATGCATGACATCCAATAATCAAACATGCTAATAGAACTTAGAGAAATATGTGGGCATTTGCAGCATGCACAGCTTATGAATGGTCTCCTGGATTCAGTCCTTGCAAACAGATTCTTAAATGAGTAAATACATTTTTTTCAGGAATTTTTGATTTTTAGTATACCAAATGAGCAATTATGGGCCTAAATGTTTACACCAGGTGTCTTAAGCTCTTGTGTTACGGAAAGTGAGGGGTATTTAACAAACATGAAGTTTTGAGGATTGACTGATTTTTCCCTTTTTATGGAGAAAACTGGTAGTTGCAGGGGAATTGAGGTAAATAAAATGTGTATGTATGTTCTACCCTTTGCTCTAAATTACTCATGTTGGACTGAAGTCTGTGTTATTGGGCACACCACTTGATTCATAGCACATGGGCAATAAAGAAGGAAATTTGTTGAGGGTTGTCTTTTCTATTTTGTCTTTTTCAGGGGCCCACCACCCAGCTCCCAAATAAATCACACACGGTGTCTTATTATTACTTATGAATACCCTGCCTTAGCTCAGCTTGTTGCTAGATGGCTTTTCTTAACTTTAATTATCCTGTCTAATTTTTCTCTCTGGGCTTTTATCTTTTTTCTGTATATCTCCCTTTTCTTCTTACTCTGTGGCTGTCTGGGTGTCTGGGTGTCTATCTGGGTGTCTGTCTGGGTGTCTGGGTGTCTATCTGGGTGTCTGTCTGGGTGTCTGGGTGTCTGTCTGGGTGTCTGTCTGGGTATCTCTGTGTCTGGGTGTCTGAATGTCTGTTGGGTGTCTGGGTGTCTGTCTGGGTGTCTTGGTGTCTGGGTGTCTGAGTGTCTGTTGGGTGTCTGGGTGTCTGTCTGGGTGTCTCGGTGTCTGGGTGTCTGAGTGTCTGTCTCGGTGTCTGGGTGTCTATCTGGATGTCTGGGTGTCTATCTGGATGTCTGGGTGTCTGGGTGTCTGTCTGGGTATCTGTCTGGGTGTCTGGGTATCTGCCTGGGTGTCTGGGTGTCTGTTTGGTTATCTCGGTGTCTGGGTGTCTGTCTGTTGGGTGTCTGGGTGTCTGTCTGGGTATCTGTCTGGGTGTCTGAGTGTCTGTTGGGTGTCTGGGTGTCTGTCTGGGTGTCTGGGTGTCTGTCTGGTTGTCTCGGTGTCTGGGTGTCTAGATGTCTGTCTAGGTGTCTGGGTGTCTGTCTGGGTGTCTGGCCCCTATCATCCTCCTCTCCTTGTTCTCTCATTGCTCTCTTTCCCCCTCATTTCTCCTTCTAATTATCGCTGCCTGCCAGCTGCATCTATCCTTGCTCCTGCTTCACTATTGGTCGTTCAGATCTTTTAAGGACCATCAGGTGTTTTAGACAAACACAGTAACACAGCTTCACTGAGTTAAACAAATAAAACATAAACAAAAGTCACCCACACACCTTAGAATAATTTTCTACCACAGAATTGTCTTAACAGATTTACCTTTTGTGAATTGTAAACTTGCCAAATGAAATAAAGTTATATATAACTGCATATATTTGAATTTTAATACAAAATAAATAGTGGGCAACTAATTACTCCAGAGCTTGTCTTTGTTTTATTTTTTCTTATTTGGTTGTTTTTTGTTTTTGTTTTGTTTTGTTTTGTTGTGGAGATCTTTAACATCTGATCAATACAGAGTATGTTATATCCATATATCTAAAGTCAGAAAACCTTTACTCTAAAGAACAATTAATAAACATTTTCAGCTTTCGTTTTTAGCTAAATATTCTCCAACACAGTTCAGTCCTAATATTATAATTGAAAAGCTGTCACTTGTAACCTATGAATGGGATGGATACATTACAAACTTGACTATATTCACGAGCTTTACTCATGAAAAGTATGGATCAGATTTGGCTGGGTCAGTCAGACCACTTCTGCATTTGTTTCCATCTTGCCCTCTGTGTCTCTGTATACCATATCGGTATGTCCTTGGTCTCCATGTTGAAAATAACTCATAAGATTTTTAGGTTAGAAGTCAATCATTGTGTCTGTTCAAAGACTTAATGACTTTCCTTTTATGTAAAAATTCATAGCTGTTTTACTAATGCTGAAAAATGGATAATACTATGAATTCGAAGTAATCCAGCATTGCTGGGATGAAATGCAACAGCTATAAATTCATACAATCTATGTACATTGCTTTGTCCGAGCAATCCTACTTCTTTTGGTCTGGGGGACTTTCCATTGTTTGTTTTTCAAGACAGGGTCTCACTATGTAACTCTGGTTGGCCCCGAATTTTCTATGTACCAGGCAGGCCTCAATGTACAGATATCCACCTTCATTTGCCTCCTGAACGATCAAATTAAAGGTATGTGCTACCATGGCAGGCATCAACAACCCTACTTCTAAGAGATAAATTCTAAGAGATTTACAAAGAACTTCCTCTTAATAAGAATAGCTGGTGAGCTTGATTTTCATTACAATCATTACAATTTAAGTCATCACGTGTCTTGAAATATAAATGGAAACCCTACATTGCAACTCTGTAACAGTGTAGATGATATGGCATCCCAAATTTAAGAGTGAAAATCAGATCTATAAGAAATGCCATTTGTTTAAATTAAAATTTATGAAGGAAATTTATTTTCAGGAAATCACATTCGTTGGGATGAGAATGTAAATCAGTGACGTAAGACATACACAGCATGCATGCACAAAATCTTGTGTCAATGTCCAATACTGAAAGGAAAAAAAAAAGTCACATCTATTTTAGGACATAAAAAATTCAAGATCCTCTAGCGGGCCGTCTATCGGTGTGAAGAGACACCGTGACCAAGGCAATAAAAGAGAAACATTTAACTGGAAGCTTAGTTACACTTTCAGAGGTGTAGTTCCTCATCATCATGGCAGGGAACATGGTGGCATACAGGCCCATGTGGTTCTGGAAATATAGCTGAGAGTTCTGCATCTGAATTCCCAGGAAGCAGGAAGAGAGCGCTCCTGGGCCTGGCTTGGCTTTTGAAACCTGAACATACACCACATGTGACATACTTCCTCCAGCAAGGTCACAGCCCCTAGTCCTTATTATAGAGGACCACTCCCTGATAACTAAGCCCTTAAATGTGTGAGTCTATGGGGGCCATTCTTATCCAAACCACCACATGGTCATGCACAGTTTCAAGATCTCAGGTTCTATTTCCCTTCAGACAGTAGAATCAAAAACACAAATGGAGGGGTCTCTCTCTCTCTCTCTCTCTCTCTCTCTCTCTCTCTCTCTCTCTCTCTCTCTCTCTTTGTTTCAGCAATAGGTAGGTATTGCCCCCAAATAAAATGGTTTCTCTTTGAGTGAGTAGATCATCAAAGTTTTGAAGGGCTGAGTGCAAAAATGGGAAAGGATTCTTAAACAGAATGCTAAACCCAATTGTTGTCCTTAAACTTGACAAAGATACTAAGCACCTATGATGGAAAAAGAGCCCCCATGTGTACTGAAAAGCTAATTTCTTTAGTCCAATGTAAACCTCTTCAGAGGTCTTAAATTTTGAAAGGGCAGAGGTGAGCACTTAGAAAATTTAAAATATATATATATCATTACACATTCATAGTTCTCCATATTATGATACACCAGACATTTTAATTCCAACCTAACACATACTTTCATTAACTGTTAAATATCTAATTGTTTAGGGTGCTGTTTGGAGATGTTATGAATTTTTGAGAAACCATGATCATGAAAATAATTACAAAATTCAACTTTTAATCATTTTATTGCTTGTTATAAAGAGACCAGACTAACTTTAATCTGGGATGTTTTCATTCTCCTTCTAAAAGAGACTGAAAATATGGCCCAGCTGTTACTAGATTTTTTACCTTGCCATTTCTTGGCATCCGTTCCTGGTTTTTGACACCATACAATGTTTCAAGGCAGTAAGGAATAAAGAAAGATGTCTGGGCACCAATACATTCATATTCATATACTACAGACAAATACAAACAAACACTCAAGTGCACACATATGTACACACACACAGACTTTCTGAAGCTGATCCATTATTTTGCAAGCTAAACATGTTTGTTTATTTGTTTATTATTTGTCTTTGACCTGTGTTCACAAAATTTGTCCTATAGTTAAAACACTGAGACTTAAGAGGACAAAGCAGAGTTTATGTTTCTAAAATACAATGAAGAACTGGTAATATTTATAGGTCATATAAATAAGATATGTATCTTTGAGGATGAATATTTTCCATATTTAAATCTACTTTGAAGTATCTCAGACTTCCAAGAAGATCCATTATATAATATATAATCTCTACATCTCTTTCCTTTGCTATTTTCCCTGCTAAAATGAGAAAGATAAATGCTTATTTTAACTTTCACCAGATATAATGTAAAATTCATTAGAAATATGAAGGTGGAAAATCACTTTTATTCACATTTCCTCCAAGGTATTATTGTAAGTGGAATTTTTTAATCTCACTAGTCAGCTCCCAAATAACCACACAGAGACTTACCAATTATAAAACTCAGTCCATAACTTATGCTTGTTTCTAACTAGTCTTACAACTTAAACTCCCATATTTCTTATCTACCCTCTGCCATGTGGCAGTACCTTTCAGAATGGCATATTCATCTGCTGCTTCATCTGTATCTCACCTGAGACTACTCAGACTTCACCCTCCTTCCTCCCAACATCCTCCTAGTCTGGCTCTCTTGCCCAATCTCTTCCTGCCTAGCTGTAGGCCAGTCAGCTTCTTATTGACCAATGAAAGTAATACATATTTACATATGTTGCTCCACAACAGTATATTATTGTCCCTGTAACTTGCTTGGCAGAAGTGAAGATATTCTAAAGAGACACTTGTGTCTTTCAGTCTGAGTATCAGACTCGTGAAACAATGAACCCCAAAGAAACAGGAATTTACTACAAAAATCTTGTGCTGGGAGAAGGAAAGAATATTTAAAACAGTTCTTGTTACTCCTCAAAACATCTTATATCCCAGGCCCTCTGCTTAAATTTTGAGCTTGTGTCCTCAAGACCCTGAAGCCAGATTTGAGAGGTTGGCTGGCTCACTTTGTCTGAACCCACTGAATAAATCTCTTTCCGTTTTCTGCTTCTAACTTTGGCCTTTTGTTATTTAGGATCAGTGGTTAGAGCTGACTTCAGAGCACAGGTTGTGGGAAATTATCAGATCTGGAATAAAGTCACTCTGGGAAGTACCAGGAAAGACCATCCAAACTGTATCAGGGATTAATTAGCCTAATTTTCTTTAAACTGGAGCTGACTCATCTCCCTAGTAGGATTTGAGACTGCCGGCTAGCTTAAAGAGGAGGCAGGGCTTTTAAAGACAAATGCTACAGTTTCTTCGCAGGAATGGGCACTTCTGCAGGTGTGAAATAACATCCTGGATTTTTTACATTTCTTTGATTCCTTGTATTCACTAAATACCCTTGAGTTGCTTACAGGACTGGCCTCAGCCTGCCAAGATGGACTCCTCAACTACTGTGCTGAGAAGGTGAAACATGAGGATCCTAAGTTTGAGGCCAGCGTAGGCTTCATGATGAGGTCCTGTGTAACGCCTCTGAGATGGAGTTGATGTTTCAAAGGTAACCAAAAGCCAACACGTTACTGAAAAATGGTTCTCATCTGTGGATACCTGGCACTGACTAAATGTGTTCCTGCTTGGGTCCCTATTTACAGTCTATCATGTTTCTATGAGACAAGGACATATCTACCTAAAGATTAGGCAGAAATGAAGATATTTTAACGTGAAAGGTATGCCTTTTAATTTATCAGATTGTTGAAACAATGAGTCAAAGAAATGAGAATTTCTTAAGGAATCTAATGTTGGGAGAAGGAAAAGGCCATAGGCAAATGGAACTCAGTCTTCCTGAATGAGATTTCACACACTTCTAACAACTTGTCAAACCACTAGACAGGATGAGACTAATGACCAGAGAAGATGAGTCCGTGGTGGATAGGACCACACCTCCCAGCGATTATCAACCTGTGGGCCTCACATCAGATATCCTACACATTAGATATCTACATTACTAGTAGCAAGATTACTGTTATAAAGTAGCAACAGAATAATATTATGGTTGGAAGCCACCACAACATGAGCAAATATATTAAAGGTCATAGCATTACAAAGGTTGAATCACTGCTCTAGAGGTTCATATACTTGAATTTTCATCTCACTTCAGAAATACATGGATTTGAGGTGTTTGTTAGATATCTTTGTCCCTCTTCCCATTGTGGCCACGTATATTAACTCTTCCTTTTCTATTATCATGTTTTAAAATTTGTATCTATTAATGGACTTTTTAAGGATAGGGGATCCAAATCTGATTTGGTTGTGACCCCAAATTTGATAATATTCCTATGATATTACCTTTGCTTTATAACTGAATAGGAGCTCCCATATGATAGAAGGTAAATACATTTTTTCTGTTATATACTGATTAAATGTAAAAGTGTAGTTTTAATAACAACCATAGATAGTAAATGAATTTTTAGTAATCACTTGCATGAGTTATCCATTACTCAAGTCTCCTGGGAAATGGAGTCCCCTGGCACTGACTCCCTACAGAGCTAACTTAAGCTCAGTTGTGTTTCTTGATGCGGATAAGTATCCATTTTGTCATCATGATTACCACCATCATTATGTGTTATTAACCAATGTGAAAATTATCAAGTTGCATAATGATAGCAATCAGTTAACACCATCTGCCTTTGCATCTTTACTTAAAAGTATTTTCTGAAATGCGAACGGAGTTTAAATTTGAAATTTACCCTTTATGCAAAATAGTTATTGTTTTACAGAAAATTGGGTGAAAAATATTTATAAAATTGTTATAATGTGTAATATAACACATATATTATTATCATATTATTTATATTGCTTCTCCAATGCTATCATTAGGCATGAATAACAATCATTGGCTTACTATGGAATTAAGTTCAATTGTCTAAGATGATAATGGCTCTGGAAAACCAGACTTGGCTAGTCTTGGGGGCAATTAAAAAAAACTGATCTTTTAAGGATTTCAATTCCAGGCTTTCTTACTGAGTA
This sequence comes from Phodopus roborovskii, assembly GCF_943737965.1. Classification (NCBI taxonomy): domain Eukaryota; kingdom Metazoa; phylum Chordata; class Mammalia; order Rodentia; family Cricetidae; genus Phodopus; species Phodopus roborovskii. The sequence goes on from NW_026126415.1 coordinate 5,064,353, forward strand.
AATTATAAAGATGCACCCCAGGGAACTTTAAGGAAGTAATGAGGTTTTCATTTCCATATGTCAGATGAGCTTCAGCTAGTGTACTTATTATCAGAAAAGGCCATGAGCTAATTTCTTGGCTCATTCATCTCAGTGAACATCCTGAACATTTTCCAGGAAAGGGCACAAGGAGAAACGTAGTGAGGGGAGAAGGGGGTGGGGAAGTTTATCACCGAGGATTTTTCATGTGTACTATGATGCAAAACAATCTTGCAAGTGCATATGAGAACATGGAGAGGAGATCTGCCTTCGAAAATGATGTGGCACCTTCTACCCACATGTGTATAACTTCTATCAGTGTCAAGGCCATTCAACATAGGGAAGATCTGAAGAACACATCTTGAGTTAACCTACTTTGTGGAATCTTTGCCAGGCTGTTTCCATTTCAATTGAAATTCAGTAGATCACTCCAGCTGGATATCTTCACAAATTGCTATTTTAGAACATGATTCTAAAATTAGAAGGTCTATTTTGAAATACTTCGCAACTGACTTGCGCTTGCACACATTGAAGACTCAGATGGCACATCTCGTTCCCAATGGTGGCAGCTTATAGATTTGAATGGTTGCACCGGCTGGGCCTGTAGGTTTCACCCTGACATCCCTTTATATTTTAGTATATGATACAAATTATACCCTCTTGCCATCTTGTAAAGCTTGCGGTATCTTAGAAAGTAAATGATGTCCTCATTCTATCACTGGATACAGGCAGTAATTTATACTGTCTGTATTTCTGTCTTGAAGAGGTAGGAATTGCTGGTCTTCTTTCTAAACATAAGAGGAATCCATGTTACTGCCCATATGGAGAATAATCTCCCAATAATAATTCTCATGTTCCGCCAGCGTCAGTGTTGATAACAAGAGCTCTGCATGTTTTCAAAGCCATGAGGTTAGTAAGACTTGACCAAAGATTTGGGCTGTGTGTTTGGTAGAAGCACACTCTTACTATTGTTTTATTTGAATTTATCTATCATATGGAAAGTGTCTTAGCCAGTGTCCCATTGCTATGAATCAACATCATAACCCCTGCAAATCTTATTTTGAAAAATCATCTTATTCGGGGCTTCCTTAGAGCTTCGGGGGTTTATTTCATTGACATCATGATGGGAAGTGGGTGGCAGGTAGGCCTGATGCTGAGGACTTACCTGAGAGTTTTATGGCAGGTAGCAGGAAGGAACCTCAAGGCCCACCACCAATTACTCACTTCCTCCAACAAGACCACACCTCCTAATTGCTCCCAAGCAGTGCTATTCCCTAATAACCAACATACAAATATGTGAGATTATGGGGGGGGACCATTCTTATATAAAACACCACAGAAAATGATGAAACAAAATGTGTACAGAAAACTGTTTTAGTTTAATCAGAATCACAGGGAAGGAAATCAAATCTAGGAAAGTAATATGCAGAATAATTTCTTTTTCATCTGGGGAGAAGAATAAATATACAACTCTCAGATACATGTCCTCAATTTTTATTCCTATGCTATTTTACTTTTCACTAACTTCGGGAATAAACGCATGTTTTTTTTTAAACATCAAACAAGGCTTGCACTTGAGTTCACACATTACCCACGATTTCCATCAACTGATTTTAAAATGGATTAAATGAGCAATAAAAACTTCCACACTGTTATAGACTTTGCATAATGTACATATTCTATTACTGAGGCCATGAAAAATCTTAAGCCTGCTAAGTCAAGATCTGCATTTGAAACTGGTGGAATATGAATAAAACATAATCAATTTTTAACTGTATTATTTATTTTGAGAATGTGTGACTCTGCATGTGTGTGTGTGTGAGAGAGAGAGAGCGAGTGAGAGAGAGAACTGCTAAGAAAATGCCACATCTTCACATCCTTCTTTTCTTTTTGTTTAATACTATTATTTATTTGCTTATTTTACAACTAAGGTGCAGTTTCCCCTCCCCCCCAGTCCCTTCCTCCCACCTCCACCCCCACCCCTGTTCCACACCCCCAATCCACTCCTACCCTGCTTTTGTTTAGGATCCTCATGTTTACGATACTCATGTTTTGCATGGCATGTCAATTTGCAGTACCACTAAGCACCTCCCCATGTATAAAGGCTGGGCAAGGTATGAAGAATAGAGTCCCAAAAGCTAGCAAAAGAGTCAGAGATAGCCCCTGTTCCCGCTGTTAGGAGTCACATGGATAGAACCAAGATATATAACTGTAACATACAAGCACAGTGGTTGGTCAGTTTCTGTGAACGCCAATGAACCCAGGTTAGTTAATTCTGTGAGTTTTCTTGTGATGTTCTTGGTCCTCCATCCCTTTGGCTCTTACTGTCCTTTCTCCCCCTCTGTAACACTAATTTATAAAAGACCCATAGACTGATATTGACCTTCAAACTTCTTGCTAAATATCAGAAAAACAAAGCAGCTAGCCATTAGTTCTTACCTCTACCTCAGGCTGACTGGGCTGATCCAAGTCTCTGAATGTAACCTCTCCTCAGTGTGGCTGGAATAACAAATGCTTCATACTGAATCCTGATACTGATTTGTTGACATATCTTTATTGCTCTTATATTCTGAAGTCAGATTTTCTCTTAACCCCAGTTTTCATACCTAATATTTGAAAGAAACTCAGTCTTTTAAAAGAGAAATTTATTTTAAGGAGAAAGTTTAAAGTTAACCTTTTCAATCCATTTTAGTTAAATCTGCCTGTGGAAAAGTCTAGAAACAAAGCTACTTTTTCTTTAATTTTAATTTTCTGAATCCTTGGATTTTGTTTTTTTTTTTTTTAAATTAGACACAGAACCAGTTACTTTATATTCTAAAATAATCCTAAAAAACATTCATACAAGCAACCACTGTTTTAAAGGCATGCCAATCATGCTTTTCAATACCCAAGGAGTTTAAAGAAAATAAATGAAAATTTTAACAGCCCTGATTTTTCTCTGTGGGAATTCCATTGGTTTTTCATACCATAACTACCTGAGAAATCACCCAAATTTTATATGACACTAGTAAGCTATTTTTGCAGTCCTTAGAAGGGGTTACTAAGCTAGATAAGAAATGGTATTTTAATGTTACATGAACAGTAACAGATCCCAACACTCTTGTCTCTCTGTTCCAAATGCTTCAACAGAAAGAACCGCAATGACTCAAAAGATCCACAAGCCTTTCCTGTCATGGAATAGCTGCCACAATAGTTAAATATAAATTTAAGTGTGCTCAAAAGAGCTACCAACCTGAAAACAAAAACAAACAAAAGAACCTATCCTTCAAGAAGAATTATTTCTAGATTATCTACCTACCTCTTGAAGAAACTTGTCACTATAGAAAACAACAAGCCAAATTGTTTTATAGAGTTGACAGGCCCCTTGTACACAAATCACGGGAAAGAAAACAAAAACCCAAGATGCAGGAAACTTAATCGTGTCCACTGGAAGCCTCTAACTACAAGAAAGGAGTATTGTCTTCCTAGTTCTGTTGCTGACTTTGATTTGGGCCCACGTTCCCATTGCCTTTAAGAGCTCTCTTCTCCTCTATAATTATTTCTGTGTTTCTCTATTTTACACTAATACCCAAATATCATCCAACAAAAGATTCCTTCAAGCAAAAAGAAAGGAAGAAAGGAAGGAAGGAAAGAAGGAAGGAAGCAAGGAAGGAAAAGGTCATTAAATTGCCAACTATACCCACATGTTTCAAAAGTATTACAATGTGGCAGTTTGAATGTATTTGGTCCCCATCATCTCATAGGGAGTGGCACTATTAGGAGATGTAGCTTTGCTGGAGTGGGTATGATCTTGTTGGAGGAAGCGTGTCACTTCCAGGGTTGACTTTGAGGTTTCCTGTGCTTAGGATGCTGCCTAGTGTCTCAGTCAACTTCCTGTTGCCTACAAGATTTGGAATTCTCAGCTACTACTCCAGCACCATGTCTGTCTGTTTGTACCCTACCATGAGAATAATGGACTAAACCTCTGAAATTGCAGGCAAGCCACCCCAACTAAAAGTTTTCTTTTATGAGAGATGCCATGGTCATGGTGTCTCTTTACAGCAATAGAAACCTTAAGACACCTGAACTCCATGGCAGATTTAGCAACCCATCCTCAATAAATCCAAGTAAAAGAGCCTAATTAAAAGTGGAAAGCAGATGAAAATTATCAAAGTGGCCACAGTGGCAAAAGGGACAAAGATCCAGTAACCCCACCACCATCATAATACAGTCTGTGTTCAGTAATTTCTTCAAGTGAGCCAAAGAAGCCAGCAGGAAAACCTTACAAGGTGCAGACAAATGAGTTTAGCCCTCTTGTTTAGTATCTATAACTAAAACACAAATATCTTAGATTTTGGCACTTTTACAAACAAATTCATCTCTAACAAATTGCACAGTACTAGATGACCATTTTCCTTAACGTTTTGCTCATGTAGCTCACCATAAGACAAAGTCAAGGACAGAATCCAATTCTTAGTCCTTTAGAAAACACTTCATATCTGTTAGCTCATCTAATTCTCACAATAGTAGCTTAAACCAACACCTTCATTTACTGATTAAAAAGTAAAATGATTAAAGATCAAAAAGTGTGTTGGCAATTAACAGGATTAGGACAACCAATTAAGCTCATGTTCATCCTTCATTACAATAGGATATAAATTTACTGTACAGAAAAATAGCTGTCTAAAGGCAGAAGGCAGAGTACAAAGCCACTAAATTTTTTGAAAATATTACAGCTAGCAAAGCAATGAAAATTATCTAGACAGCTTAGTGAGTGAGATAAAACTATGGATTAAATAACAAAAATGCAATCACTATATATCTGTATCTATATCTATATATATGTATATATATATACATATATATATGTATATATATATAACACATAATAGGAGTAGTCATAATAGATTATTATAACAAAGAAGAATAAGAACAAAATCTACAGGAGTCATCAGAGGAGGCTTGCCAGCATAATTAACATATGGGTCCGGTGACAAATTTGGCAAAGCTAACAAAGAAGAAAAGGAAATATTGAAAGATTTGGTACCTTAAGTTATATAACGCCATGCAACAGAGTATAGACACTGAAGAATCGTTGAACCACGTCAAAGGGGGTAGGTCCTTAAAATGGTTCTCTTTTAAAAGAGGATTTTGAAAATGGTGTCAAGCTTCTGTTTGGGAAACTTTAGAAGAAGATGCATGAAAAACTCTTATAAGGCAGAGATGAAAAACTAAAAGCCATGAATAACTGAGAAAGTCAGCTAGGGATTTCAAAAGGCATCTCTCCTTAATAAGAGACATACACCTGCAGTTCTTTTGCTGTTAATTTTCAGAAAGTATAAGCATCCTACTCAAACAGATGGAAGGAAACATGTTTTGCCATCAATTTCTGCTACATATGTTTGCAAGACCTTTGATGCACAAAGTCCCTCAAAAAACTGTGAACCTTGATGCCCCTCAACTGAAGAATGGGTAAAGAAGATGTGGCACATTTACACAATGGAATACTACTCTGTGGAAAAACACAATGAAATGGATGGAACTTGAAGAAACCATCCTGTGTGAGGTAACCCAGTCACAAAAAGAAGAACATAGTATGTACTCACTCATATATGGATTTTAGACATAGAGCAAAGTCACCAGCATATAATTCACACCGCCAAAGAAAAGAGGATACAAGGAGGAATCTAAGAGATTCATACAAGGTCCCTCACAGAAGGGGAAAGGAACAAGATCTCCTGAGCATATGGGGAGTGGGGAGAGGCAGTGAGTGGAGAGGGAACTAGGAGAAAGAAAAGGGGAGGAGAGGAAAGCTGGTGGGACTAGGAAGATTGACTCAGGGGAGGAATAGATGAGAGAGAGAGAGAGAGAGAGAGAGAGAGAGAGAGAGAGAGGTACCATAAAGGAAGCCATTATATGTTTGAAGAGAAAACTGACTCTAGAGAAATGTCCAGAGACATACAAGACTGACCCCAACTAACAATTTGAGCAACAGGGAAATGCCCTTCCCTGATAATGAGATTGATGACTAACTTATCCACCATCATGGAGCCCTCATCTAGTAGCTGATGGAAACAGAAGCAGACACCCACAGCTAAACACTGAGCAGAACTGGAATCCAGATGCAGAGAGGGAGGACAAGACCAGGCTACAGAAACCCACAGAGACAGCTGACCTGAACAAGGAGGAGCAAATGCCCCCCAAGACTAATAGCTGGGAAACCAGCATTGGACTGACTCAGACCCCCTGAACATGGGTCTGGGTTAGAAGGCCTGGGAAGTCTAAGGGACCTCAGACAGTGGAACCAGGATGTATCCCTGGTGCACAAAAGAACTTTGGAAGTACATTCTCCATGGAGGGATACTCCCTTAGCCTAGAGAGCAGGAGGGAAGGTCTAGTTCCTACTCCAAAAGACTTGACAGATTTTGTTGACCCCTCCTTGAAGGCATCACCCTACATGTGAACTGGGGAGGGGATGGGATTGGGGGGGCATGGGAGATTGGGAGAGAGGGAGGGAAGAAGGGAGAAGGAACTGGGATCGATATGTAAAATAAGAATGAGTAATTGATTAAAAATAAAACATTTTTTAAAAATGTGAAACCAGAACACAACATTTTTTTTTTCAGAAACTGATAAGAATTGAAGACCAGTCTAATTGTCAGTGATATGGAAACATTAGTGAGGACAATAAAAGTCAAGTCTTCACTCTGTTACCAATAAATTAGTAAGAATAAATCACCATCCTTGCTTCCTAACTCAAGTGGTTATAAAATAAAGGAACCAAAGATAATCATATTCGACTCTCTTTTCACACCAAAATCACAGTTTCCTTGAATGTTCATCTAAGAATAGGACTCTGCTTGTGAACACGGAAGAAGTTGCTTGAACAACTAAGCAAGCAGTGACCATTAACACGAATTTGCAAATAATGGAGTAAGACACTCAGAGCACAAAAGAAAAGAGAAAAAGATTGATGGTTGTTTGTTCTAGAGTGTTTACATAGCCAAATGAAGTAATGCATACACTTATGCATTCAAAACAATGAAAAATGACCAAGAATCTCAGTAGTGGGATATAGAATCTGTCTTAGTCACTCACTGTTATATTACTGTAAAGAGACACCGTGACCAAAGCATCTCTTTAGTTTTTGTTTTGGTTTGTGTGTGTGTGTGTGTGTGTGTGTGTGTGTGTGTGTTTGTGTGTGTTTTTTTTGTGTTTGTTTTGTTTTTTTGGGACAGGGTATCTTTGTGTAGCTTTGGAGCATGTCCTAGAACTGGAATTGTAGACCAGGCTGGCCTTGAACTCAAGGAGCTCCACCTGCCTCTGTCTCTTGAGTGCTGGGATTAAAGGTGTACACCACCTCCCAGCATCAAGGCAACTATTGTAAGAGGAAAGCATTTAATTGGACGCTGGCTTACAGTTTCAGAGATTTAGTTCGTTATCATCATGACAGGGAGCATGGCGGCAGAGACCATCGGGAGAGATGAATGGAATGCAGGAGTAGTAGTTGAGAGACATTCATAGGTCAAGATACAAAGAGAGAAACGCTGGTCCAAGTATGAGCTCTTGAAAACCTCAAAGCCCAACCCCAGGGGCACACTTCCTCCAACATTCCAGCATGGTCTGGGGACCATCCATAGCTATTGATAATTGAAACATCCTGAGGTAAAAGTTAGGTTTATTCAGGGTTTAAGACCCTGGTAAGTTGTACATGCACTAATGAGTGGCCCTTTTTGCAAACACATATGGCCAGATTAATTCACCAAATTATAAAAATAATTAAAAATAAAGAGGATGTTGTTTTAGACTTACTATTTTTGCAATGAAAGGAAGTTGGGGAAGACAGGGTTTATTTGGCTTACACTTACACATTGTAGCCCATTATTGAAGAAAGAGAGGACAGAAATCAAATGAGTAAAATCAGGAGGCAGGAGCTGATGTAGAGACCATGGAGGGTGCAGCAGACATGATCTTGCTCCCTCTACCTTGCTCAGCCTGCTTTCTTAGAGAAATCAGTACTCCCAGCCAAGTGGCAGACCCAGGGATAATGGGCTGCCACACCCTCAGCAATTAATAATGGTGAAAATGCCCTGTAGTCTTGCCTACAGCCTAGTCTTATGGAGGCATTTTCTCAGCCACAGCTCCATCCTCTCAGATTATTTTAGTTTGTGTTGAATTGACTACAAACTATCCAGCACAGACACTAAGTACTGGATGGTATACAGGATGGTAGAAGGAGTTGTAGGGTACAGTACGGGATGTATCATAACAATATATTACATGTATGAGACTCTCAAGGAATAAATGAAAATATGTTTTAAAAAGAAGGAAACATACAAAAGTCAGAAAACAAAGTTTAAAGCAAAGCCTGAGCTCAGGCTACATATCAAGACCATGACAGAGATACATTGTAACAATTCAATATTCAGTTAACAACTGAGTGACTATTTCAGTGTCAAGTACTATTGTAGACACTGGCTACAACTTTTGATATTATATGGTAGATTATTATTCTCAAACATTTCATTTTTAATTGGGAGAAGTCAACTAGAAAATGTTTGCTAGAGGTAATTTCTGTAACTTAAATTGAACAGTATTTTATGACAGTGACCCATTAAAAATGTAGCATGCCTCCTAGCTTTTCCTGAGCTTCGAATAGCTGACCTCCATATGAGTGCTAGAGCAGGTGCCACAATATAACCTCTAAACTTTCTCTCTCTCTTTCTCTCTCTCCCTCACACACACACACACACCTTAAACATGAACATAGACAAATACCAAACATCCATATTACTGCCACAAAAATGAAAATACATTATGGTCTGTATATATATATATATATATATATATATATATATACACACATATATATATGTATGTATATATAAGTATTAATTACATATGTAGCTTTGGATATTCTAGTCACCATAAATAAAAAAGATGAAGTTCAAATTAAATTTAGTAATTTGTTTTATTTAACTTATATCCAAAATGTTATCACTTAGACATGCAAATAATAAAGTTGTCAATGAAATACTTCAATTTTTTTTTCAGAGAGCCATGGAAATATATAACAGTGATAATTAGTGTTTAACAAGCAGACCCATCAGATGAATGGTTCCCTTGTGGTGACTCCCACCTGGCAGAGCTGTGGGAACCAGTGGTTCCTGTCTGTAGTTTCACTCATGAGTCACTTCGTTTCTTCCCCTAAGAACGTCATTTCTTCCCTAATTACAGCTTTGGGTGTATTCCCACTGCTTGTGTGTGTGTGTATCTCATGAAAATGTTTCATCTATTGATTTCACATATAGCTGTGGATGGTCAGTAAGATGGTCCTGATAATTAGAAATAATACCAGGACATTTTACCTCACTCAGACTGACAAAGGATTCTCAGTCACACAGAAAATCTTTTACACACATCGACAAGTGATGTCAGAGTTTCTGTCCCACCTGTTCCTTCAGCCCCTTAGTCCCAAATAAACACGCAGAGGCTTATATTAATTATAAACTGTTTGGCAAACGACTCGGGCCTCTGGTTTGGCTAGCTCTTCTTTTATTATTAACCCGTTTCTATTAAACTATGCATTGCCACGAGGCTGTGGATTACCCATAATGCTCTAGAATGGCTACATGGTGTCTGCCCCTGGCCACTCCTCTCTGATCCTATGCCCAGCCTCCTTAATCTAGTCATACCACCCATACTTCCTGCCTGGCCACTGGCCACTGGCCAATCAGCATTTATTCACCAGTCGATAAGAGAAACATATTCACAACATACAGAAGATCATTCCCCATCAGACAAGCTAACTTTAGACTTCAGAGTAAATTCAAAACAGGCTGGTTGCCCCTGGAGACAATATCTGGTTGCCCCTGGAGACAGTATCTGGTTGCCCCTAGAAGCAAATACACAGGTCATTCGCCCAGGTGTTGTTATGCTGACTCAAAGCCAGAGCTTGAAGCACTTCAGTCTGCATGTAGTTCCAGCCCCAGGCTCAAGGCCCAATTAACTAACTGCTATTGTTAAGTCTTGATTTCCAATGTCATTTTCTGCCTGGGGACCCTCACCAAATGAGACTTCGTGCACAGTGCATGGGTCATTGTGACTGACATTCCTTGCCTGAGACAGACTACATGACTTACCTTGGGTTTCGGGAAGAGGTTGGGCCCTAAACACGTAACTTATAATTGTCCAGAGTTTGGCTGTGGCAGAGGAGAGCCAGAGGAAAAGGCAGCTTAGCAGAATGAGAAGACAGAGAGAGCAGAGGGGAGGCAAGAGGGGGCGTCGAGGCAGAGGGTGAAGGAGCCACCCCACCGTGTAAGGGCAACGTGGGCAGATGGCAGAAACATGCAGGAGAAGGCTGCTGTGGGAGAGAGAAGAGGTGTGAGAGGAGAAGTTTGAGAGAGCGAGCGAGAGCGAGAGAGGAGCGAGAGCCATAGAGCAAAGAATGAGCGAATGGTGTAAATGTACAGATTCGTGAGTGAGTGTGAGAGATAGCTGAGTGAAAGCTGCTGCTGCCACAGAGAAGCTGTGCCTGGGAATTGTGCAAAGTGTCATCGGATGAAACCATAGGCAAGTGAGACGTGCAGCCGAGGCCGTGTGTGGATTTGTAAATGTAGCTGGTTGCAAAAGCATGTACTGGGCGGGAGAGAAATGTTTATACGTCAAGAGAGATTGTGGAGAAGAGAGACGATGAAAGTATGAAGTAGAAGAGAAGGTTACCATTGGGAAAGCGTGTGCTTGTTCAGATAGAAAAGTCTAGTTACCCTCACATAAGAATCGTCCCCACTACTCTGAGGCTTTCTCTTCATTACCCTGGAGTGGATAGCTGGGGAAGGGTGCTGGACCCCTTCGGTCTACATTACTTTTTGGAGGGTATAATAAATCCCCAAATGACATACAGCTTGTATTTTTTAAGATTTTTTTTAATGTGCTTGTGTGTGTTTGCGAGTTTATGTGCACCATGCATTGCAGGTGCCCAGAAAAGTGTCAAATCTCTTGGAACTGCAAGCCACCTGGGGAATGAATGAGCTTGGGTTCTCTGGCAGAGAAGTGTGTGCTCTCAGTCATAAAGCCACCTTCCCGGCCTCTGCAATATTTACTTAAGGTGCGTCATATTTCAAACTGTGGCTATTTCCAGCACTTAGGGGTCACATAGTGTTAATTACTGTAATGCTGGACAGCATGCCTGTACTCTACATGTAGATATAATGAATATGATAATGGAAACATGTTTGCTCAGCGCCAAGAGTTAGAACTTTGTTATTTGGCTTACACATCATGCCTTTAAAATTTTGGGTCTATGGATAATTTCTGACCATTTCTGGGAATATATTGTCAAGCTTCATTCTAGGCTCTTTATTTTTATTTTTGCATTCAAAAATGGAGGTGTTATTTTCTCTTTTAACGAGAGAAAGAAACCGAAGCATTAGAAGGGTTCATTTTGATCAGTTGCCAGCTTTTAAGGGACAAAACCGACCTGGACCCAATTTATTCTTCAATTTATACTCTTGACCGAGACAGTGTTCTGGCAAAGGGTAAACCAATGACTTAATATTTGACAGTTGAAAGCACAGTGCAGAACAGTTGTCAATCAAAAGCAGCGGGTCCCTAATGTTCCTGTCGACAATAATGTTTGCTAAACTCAACTGAACCCTTAAGTTTATGTTTCTCTGTAAACTGGCAGAGGAGCTTTCGGTAGATTCACTGCACTTCTGGCCATCTGTCACGGGTAGAGTGCCACGCACCTCTGCCAGAGACCTTTGGTTACTGACCTTTCTCCATCTAATTTACTTATTTGCTAGATTTCTTTCACCGGCTGATTGTGTTGATCTAAAAGGAAACAAGAGGCAAGCCAACAAGCAAGCAACCAAATAAAAATCATTGAAGTGTTGTGGGGTAGCCACCAGAGAAGACTTGTCTGACATGGATTTAAGCCAACAGAGTGATAGAAAGTCTTTATTAGCAGATTACTACCCTGGGTGTCCGGGATCCCAGTGTAGCACTAAGGCTCTCTTGGGGTGAGCTTATAAGTGCAAAATTCATGTTCTGGGTTGATATACTCAGGTCATAAGAACAGTTAGCCATAAGCAGAACTACTAAAGCCAAAAGGCAAGTTTGATACATTTAGAGACTCTCCCAGAACTGTGGACTTGGTCTCTGTTTTCATTTTGGCAGGTAGTACTGCCTATTGATCAGAGCCGGAATGGTACTTTCATCATGGAGGTCTGGGAGCCTAATAGGGTTTGGGGACCCATTACAAAAGGAAAACAATGAATTCATTGGTTCTCTCTGGAATTACTTACTTGTCCGTGGTACCTGATAGTCAATGATACAGCACATGCAGCTCTTTTTGCTATACCAAACTGTAATTAATTGCCCATGCAACAAAGATATCTGTACCACATTAAGAAATTTGACATTTCACACCCCTCTTAATAGTTAAGGTATATGACGGACTCCATTTCCTTATTGAAGAAGATGATCTCGATGACTTAACACTGCAGTCCATAGGGCTTACTCAACACCACCTATTTATGTCGATACTCCAAGGTCAATGTAGCTACTGAACACAGAATCCACATGCTTGTACAATCCACATAATCAAATCAGCTGGTGTTATGAGTCTCCTATTTTTTAAGAAAGAGAAAATGGATCCATGTTTAAATGCCACCTCACACAAAGAGGTATTTAGCCAGCCAGTTTTCCTTTCTGGAGTTAGATGAAAGGCTATGGAGTTGAAACACAAGGTGATTATTTAGTAGGGGTTTTTTTTTCCTTTTCTTTTTGCAACTTCAGATTTAGAAATGGAAACCTGACCTCCTTAGTGTTGTCAGTCGGACTGGGCATGGCATTCCTTACTTTGTCAGTAATGGTTCTAGGGCAACTTTCCATGCTCAGGATATCACGCTCAAGGGAACTCTTGACATTTATTGAGGGGAACAACAGGTGTTGAAGACAAGACCAGTTTATTCTCATGTGGCAGATCCACCTGATTAAGTCAAGAACCTTCTTAATACTGGAGTCTGAGATGGAATCTAGGACAACCCTAGGACATCCCTCTCTCTTGACTACCTTGTTTGAAATACGGCCTGGGCAACCACAATTAACAGGAACATTTCTCCCTATTTAGTCTTTACTGGAAAATACAATAATAACCTCTTGTTTCAAGTTTCCTGCTGAAAAGCAAGAAAATATTGATTTGGGGAAATGTGACGGTGCAAGTCTAAGTGACTTTCAAGCACACCGGCATGCCCTGGATACAGACAAAAACTAGCAGTGGCAGATCTATGATGTGCATTTTGGGAATGTCATTCTGAGGGGATTCCTGACCCCTCACTGGGGTCACTGGGGAATGTCATTTCACTGCGTGGCTTCTGCAGCTCTTCTGCCTACAAAGTTGTATCATTGTGGAAGCAAAGAGGTCTATTTTGGGGGGTGAAATCAGTGTTTGCCCACCGTGAAAGCCAAAAGGAAGACTGAGGCATCAGTACTCAATACTGTGGCATTTAGGGTCCTTCAGTTTCAAGAGGGGTCACATTAATCTGGCTACTTTTATCTTAATACAAGGCTGCTATTTTGTTAGAAAAAAATCGATCTTCATTACAGGAATTATGACTTAAGGCTATAGTTTTGCAGGCTAAAAGTACAATTGTGCTATAGCTTAGCTACCCTAAAAGTGCATATTCTGATATATTCCTACACCTTATATATTACAGATTGTACTTGAAAACATAAACCAGGTTGTCAGGCAGTGGTGGCACATACCTTTAATATCAGCACTCAGGAGGAAGGGGGCAAGTAGATCTCTGTGAGTTCGCGGTCAGTCTGGTCCACAAAGCAAGTTCCAGAACAGCCAGCATATACAGAAAAACCCTGTCTAGAAGGAAAGAAAAAAAAAAAAAGAAAAGAAAAAAGAAATCATAAATCGGGACATATTGGAAAGACTGTAGCTGTTCTTCCTGAATATTTATTTGTCACAATTTCTGATACGTTACTAAAATTTATTAGAAATGATAATCACATAATATAGAGGAAAATGGCTGTTTACTTGGTCTTACAATAATAATAGTTCAACTAAAACTAGGTTTGTTCATACCCATCTCTGGTCATTGTCAGTCACTCCGCATTTACTCGCAGAATGGGTCCTCTCAGCTTTCATGAAGGACATCATACAATAATGCAATTATACGTGTGTTCCCTGGCTTGTGTCTGTTACACAATGTAATCACTAGCCAAACTCCTCAGCAGTGCTTGGAGAAGAGCCAAGAGTTTCTCTTGCTAGCCTCAGTCCATGTAAAAGCATTGTCATCATGTCCCAATATATTTCTGTAGATTATCCAGAGAGCTGATATTTATAATTGGACATTCTGCTTTCTCTCAAGACAAGGTAAGGTTTATGAATAGACCACATCAATAAAATCAATGGGCTAAATCTGCAACTTAAGTGTAACTCAATCTTGGTATTCTGATGAGCAAAATACTATACCTACACACTAGATGACATTTTAAAATATTATGACTAGCATTGTTTTCTTCCTCCCTTCACCCTAGCCAGCATGACATTTGTCATAGTGTCTTATAAAACCCAGCTAGCAAAAAAAAAAAAAAAAAAAAAATAGGAAGACTGAAAAAATTTTAGTATTTGAATTTCTAAAATGATAATTTGAGGACTTTAAAAACAATGTTCTAAAACTACAGGACACAATGCTGAGGCATAGCAGGACTCTTTCCTCCCTATAAATAAATATAACCTCCCTTTACTCATGTGAGGGTCCATTAACTTACATGATTTCAGTCTTGGAATACATTCCCACACCTTGTTTTGATTGTCACATAAATTCATTGACCAGTTAAATCTCAGACCATTCTCAATTAAGAAAGGATCATTTAGGGATATGGCTCTTACAAGACAAATTCATTTTTAAGTAGAATCATATTTTGACAAGTAGATTAAGGGTGGCTTTCAAATGACCTCTAGAGGTGATGTAATAATAGTTTACATATAAGCATTTGGATACAGAGCCACTCTCTCTGGCCTCAACATGCAAGGATAAAATCACTAAGTATTTAAGTTTCCTCTCTACTTCATATTGAGGGAATAGTATTATTCGTGTGCAAGGTTACCAAGTGTCTGAGTGCTGGAAATACTAAAAATTGAAATATTGATTATTTGAATACTTTGAGATACAGAAGATCACCATATTGATTCGTCTCTCGTGCTACATTTCTTGCAAACACTTCCTAGAGCAACAACACACCATCAACTAATTAGTAGCATTAACTACTTTCAGATGCTCTCTTATACTTGCTAAAATGTCCTAAAACTCAAGAACTTTGGCACATCTCTGACTTCTTACAAATAGGCATTTTTAAATGGTGTCAGGATGAATAAGTGTGTCTTTTTTTTCGTTATTTTAATCACTTTTTATGTTCTTAATATCTGGACAAATGTAGTGTTTTTCTTTCGGTGTTAAATAGTTCATCAAATGCTGCCCTGAGTTGTTGTTTTCTCATTTACTATGTGGAGCTCCATATGGCCAAACAACTCATCATAATTTTTTAAACATCCAACTTCACTTTTAAATCATTAGAAAAATAGTAACCATAAAATATGCTGGGTAGGTTAATGCCACAATTTAGCACTTGTCAAGTTACTGTTCAAGTACGACCTGAAAAAAAAAAAAAATCAGTATGCCAAATACTGAAAATACCATAAAGAGCAACCTTTCAGAGTGTTTCTTGGTCTCAGATCATGAGTTTTTAAAATGAGGATTACAAGATTTTTCTTCAAATGTACTGGATTTTAAAATTCTAGAGAGAGAGAAAAAAAAAACAAAGATGTGAATTAGGTGGTTGAAGATTGCCTTAGCTACATTTTACCAGACAGAATTTAAAATAACATGAGCTTGAAGTTGAAGAATAAGGAGGGGGCGGTGGAGAAAGAAGGGAAGGACAATAGGGGAAGAAACATCTCTAGCATTCATAACGAAGATTCCAAGAATAGTTTATGGCTTCTTGTTTCATTATCTATTTAGTTTTTACTCCCTTAATAGGAACTCTTGAGACATATATCATGTGCCGCTTGGATTTGTAAAACGGAAGAAATGTAAGAACATGGCAAATCCAGATACCCGCATTTAACGAATAAGTTGATTGCTTATGGCCATTCATAGTATGCCCATACATGAATACTTTAGCATGTGGAGTGATGTAACACAAATAATAAAAGACTCAGAGACTAATAATGGAGTTCAAGCTGAGGGTCAGAAAATCAATGCAGCCAGCCACTAGCTCTTAACCTCTACCTCAGACCAAAATGGTTGATCCCATATCCAGGAATCCTCAGACTGCAATCCCCTGAGTTCCTGTCTCCTCCTGCCTTATCTTCCTCTCTCTGCCCAGCCATGTCACACCTGTCTCCTCCTCCCTAGTGCTAGGATTGAAGGTCTGTGACCCCAAATGGTGAGATCACCTTTGGTTGAGCTATCCCTCCCCTCTCTCTTTAAATTAAAATTCAAAACAAGCTTGTTTTACATGTTAATCCCAGTTCTCCCCAACAACCCCCATCCCATCCCCAGGGAGTGATGGGAGATGTCACTCTGTATATGTTTCTCATACTGGTTAATGAATAAAGCACTGTTGGCCAATAGGAAAGGAAGATAGGAGGGACTAGGAGACAAGGAGGAAAGAGGAGGTAGTAAGAAGGGGTCAAGATGGAAGATGGAGAGAGCAGAACTGCCAGCCGCCTCTCCCTGGTAAGACCAAGTAGAAATACGTAATTAAGACAGAGCTAGCCGATAAGAAACTAGTACCTGGCCAACAGCATAATATCAAATACAGAGTCTCTGTCTATTATTTGGGGCTGGAGTGGCGGCGGGACCAGACTAGCTGCGGGAGTAAAAACCCAACTCCTTACAAGGGAGGGTGAGGCTCTCTCTCCATGAGGAGTCTTCAAAGTCTGTACTATCCTAGAGCCTTTATCCAGTAGCTGATGGAAGCAGAAGCAGACACCCACAGTTAACACTAGCTGAGCTCCTAGAATCCAGTTACAGAGAGGGAGGAATGATGAGCAAAGGGGTCAAGACCAGGCTGGAGAAACACACAGGATCAGCTGACCTGAGCAAAGGGAGTTCATGGATCCAGTATGATACTGGGAAATAAGCATAGGACTGACCCAGACTGCCTAAACATGGGTCTCAGTTAGGAGGACTGGGCAGTCTATGTGCCTCTGGTAATGGATCAGTGTTTATAACTGGTATACAAATGGACTTTGGGAGCCCGTTCCACATAGAGGGATACTGTCTCAGTCTAGACACATGGGGGAGGGCCTAGGCCGAGCTCCAAATGATATTACAGTTGGAAGGAGAACAGGGGAGGAGGAGAGGGTGAGGGAACTGGGATTGGCATGTAAAACAAGCTAGTTATAAATTAAATATATATGTATGTATGTATGTATGTATGTATAATCATTAAAAAAGGTGTGTATCACACTGCCTGGCTCTACGACTGTGGCTAATTTTGCATTTTCATCCCCCATGGCTTTATTAGATCATAAACAATATATCACCACTGAGTGGCTTTCTTCTATCTTGACAGATATAAAACCGATGTACAGCAACTAGTGAATATAATATTAAGAGGGAATGACAATATTGTCCAATACATCTCCCATTGGAGTGGGGGAACATAGTGGATGGTTTTAGGACATTTCAGACTGGATGATGGAAAGATGGGAGAGCAGTGACAGCTTTTGTACAGAAAGTATGAAAGGTTGTGGCACACAACACAGCTCGCTGTATGGCTCAGTATTTCATGGGAGCCAGAGAAACGTCCTGTTTCTGTTAGCCCTCACTCTTGCATTGCTAGGAAAGCCCTGCTTGACGAGAGCATGCTTGAGTTGATTCATAAGGCAACCATGCGAGTGTAATGAGCAAGTAGAGATAAAGTGAGCAGAAAACAGTTTCGATTAAGCAAGACTGTTCACACACCGGATGTGTCCATTTTGTCATATGTAACACAGAGTCTCACATCTATACAGATAGCACTGGACAAAGGAACAATTTCCAGGGAAAAATAAAGCAGAAGGGAGTTAAGTTTGATCATGAATAATATGAAACACTTAAATGAAAAGCAAAGGAGGATATTGATAGTATTATAGTCTCGTAATCTCTTTCATATATATGTGGATTATATGTATTATATAATATTATATATGTATTATATAATATATATGTATGTACATATATATTATATAAAAGGCATCCTTGCAATTTTAACACAATGGTACTCAGTCTGTAGTTTGAGATCTCCACAAGGGTGATGTATCAGATATTCACAAGGGTAAATATCAGATATTCACATTATATTTCATAACAGAAACATAATTACAATTATGAGGCATGAAATTACTTTATGGTTGGGGGGTCACCACAGCATGTGGACCTGTATTAAATGGTCACAGCATTAGAAGGTTTAGAACCACTGCGTTGGCATTAAGAGGAAGTCTTCTGATGTTAAAGAAATTATTAATGTGTTAGTACGTGAAAACAGTTTCTCTGTGTGTTTAAATGCTTATCCTTCATTGTTCATTAAAGTGCTGTGAAGTATTCACAAGGAATTCTGGGAAGTTAATTTAATTGCTCTGCAAATAGCTGTCATTAAGAAAGTCTGGCCAGAAGCCTTCATGACAGTTTGATAAGACTTGATTGTGCATATCCATGTTGCCAAATTGAACAATTAGTGAACTGTCACCTTAACTAGTCCTGGGTTCCTCCTTTTTGTTGAACTAGAAAACTTTGCAATCAGCTATTTTTCATTTCATGTATTTCTACGTTCAAAATTAAGGCAAGCTCGGTCAGCGTAAACTAACATTTTTTTTTTTAATTTTTATCTGTTCTTCTTTTTAGGTTCTTTATCATATCCATTGTTTTTCTTATTTTAAATATTGATCCCAGCCCCCCCCCTCCCTCACATGCCCCTCTGACCATCCTCCCATCCCACCCATCCCCCACTCCAAAGGGAGGATGATGACTTCCCGGAGGGATCAACAAAATCTGTCAAGTCATTTGGAGTAGGGATTAGACCTTCCCTCCTGCTTCTAGGCTAAGGGAGTATCCCTTCATGGGAATGTGCTCCCAAAATCCTTTAGTGCACCAGGAATACATCCTGGCTCCACTGTCTGAGGTCCCTTAGACTGCTCAGCCCTTCTAACCGAGACCCATATTCAGGGGGCCTGAGTCAGTCCCACGCTGGATCCCCAGCTATCAGTCTGGGGTCCATTAGCTCCCCCTTGTTCAGGTCAGCTGTCTCTGTGGGTTTCTGTAGCCTGGTCGTGTCCCCATTTTCTTGTCACTCCTCCCTCTCTGCATCTGGATCCAGGAGTTCAGCTCAGTGTTTAGCTGTGGGCATCTGCTTCTATCAGCTAAGTAGAGCAATATTTAACATTTCACCACTCAATGAAATGCAAAGCCACTCAGTTTCTCATCTCACTGTCATTGTGTGTTTTCTTCATTTTGCTTTCTTGTGTGTGTGTGTGCATGTGGACTTGCTTGTGCATGATCAAATCAGTATGCATGTGTGTGCATGCTTATGGAGGCCAGACATAGAAACTGGGTATTTTCTTTGATTTCTTACCATTTTATGGATGTAGAACATGTTGCTAGTCTAGCTCACCTGCTTGTTCTGGTCACATCCTCTTACAGCCTCCCAAGTGGTAGGATTGTAGATGACCACCAGACTGACCTAGCCTTTGAGACGATGCTGACTCTGGTCCTCATGATTGAGCAGTAAGTGCTTCATGCACTGAGTTGCCTCCCCAGCCTCCACCATGTACTTTTCTTTTCCTACCTTAATACACTCTTTACAAACTAATGTCTTAGACAGCCTGCCTAGCATGACACGTATGGAGTAGCACCTGTCATGGAAGAAACTGCATCCCACTTATCCCTAATTGTGCACTGCTATAAACTCATTACCTCGTGAAAACCAGACGTTATATGCAGAGGATGACAAAGTAGACGATGTTACATCCCTCACTCTGCTCAATCTGGTTGAGCAGTAATTTTAATTCTCAATTAAGTGGCTGCATTTGCCAAATGACTATTTCACACCGGTGATTTTGACAATATATCCTTCTCCCAATAAACTGCCATCCAACCGAGGCAATTAGGCATAACTTGGTAACCACATTAAATGCACTTACTGACTCATTTTATGTAGAAATTTTAGGCAAACAGAAGAAATGTAATAGAAACTGGGATAGGTGGAAAGGCAAAAAACTGTCAGGGGTAGATGCCTAAAATAATAGATGCCTAAAATAATATCATGCTTTGTTTAGGGACAATTGCCATCCTGTGGTGTCAAGGGCAAGCAACAGATACACATGCATTTGCTCCTGTTATTTCATTTATTGCCAGTTTATATTACAGACTTGAATACCAAGCCTCATTGTAAGAGTATGCTCTGCATACCTTTATCCTTTAATCCCAGGAATCTGGAGGCAGAGGAAGGTGGATCTCTGTGAGTTCAAAGCCAACCTGGTCTACAGAGCTAGCTTCAGGAGAGCCAAGGCTATACAGAGAAACCCTATCTCAGAGAGAGAGAGAGAGAGAGAGAGAGAGAGAGAGAGAGAGTTTGCCCACTTGAGCTTACTTTGCTTAGTATAGTTGTTCCATTCTAGAGATCTCAGTTTCTACGTTAGCCTTTTAATGCCTAAAATTTAAGGGATGAGATACATTACATTGAGGAAAAACTTTGAAAAACACCAGTTTTAAAGATGTTTGTTTCTCACTAAATAACCCAATTAAAAAGTGGGGTACAGATCCAAATAGAGAATTCTCAATGGAGGAATCTAAATGGCTTAAAGACACTTAAGAAAGTGCTCAACGTCCTTAGCCATCAGGGAAATGCAAATCAACACAACTCTGAGACACCATCTTACTCCTGTAACAATGGCTAAAATAAAAAACACCAAAGACAGTTTATGCTGGAGAGGGTCTGGATAAAGGGGCACACTCCTCCACTGCTGGTGGGAATGCAAACTAGTGCCACCACTATGGATCCAGTAATTCTACTCTTAGGCACATACTCAAAAGATGCACGTTCATACAAAAAGGACATCTGCTCAATTATGTTCATAGCAACATTATTAGTAATAGCCAGAACCTGGAAGGAACCTAAATGCCCCTGAACTGAAGAATGGATGGAGAAAATGTAGTACATTTACACAATGGAATACTACTCAGCAGAAAAACACAATGGAATCCTGAAATTCACAGAGAAATGGATGGAACTAGAAGAAACCATCCTGAGCTATGTAACCCAGTCACAAAGAGACAAACATGGTATGTACTCACTCATATATGGATTTTAGACATAGAGCAAAGGATTATCAGCCTACAATCCACACTGCCAGGGAAGGTAGAAAACAAGGAGGATCTAAGAGAAGCAGATGTGGCGACCGGGAGAAGGGGAATGGGGAATCTCCTGAGCAAATTGGGAGCATGGAGGGAGGGAATTAGGAGAAAGAGAAGGGGGAAGAGAAGGAGAGAGGTGAACATGAGGGAACAGGAAGACTGAGACAGTAAAAGAACAGAGGAGAACAAGAAAAGAGACACCATAATAGAGGGAGCCATTATAGATTTAAGGAGAAATCTGGCACTAGGGAAATGCCCAGAGATCTACAAGGATGACCCCAACTAACAATTTAAGCAATAGTGGAGAGGCTACCTTAAATGCCCTTCCCCAATAATGAAGTTGATGACTACTTTATATGCCATCCTAGAGCCTTCATCCAGTAGCTGATGGAAACAGAAGCAAACACCCATAGCTAAACACTGAGCTGAACTCCTGGAATCCAGTTACAGAGAGGGAGGAGTGATGAGCAAAGGGGTCAGGACCAGACTGGAGAAACCCACAGAAACTGCTGCCCTGAACAAGGGGGAGCTCATGAGCCTCCATCTGATGGGAAACCAGCATAGGACCAACCCAGACCCCCTGAATGTGGATGTTTGTTAGTAGGACTGGGCAGTTTATGGGGCCTCTAGTAATGGATCAGTATTTATCCCTAGTACATGAACAGACTTTGGGAGACCATCCCACATAGAGGGAGACTTTCTCAGCCTAGACACATGGAGGAGGGCCTGGGCCCTGCCACAAATGATATGACAGACTTTGAAGACTCCCCATGGAAGGCTTCACCCTCTCTGGGGAGCAGAAAGGGGACGGGATGGGGGTTAGTGAGGGGAACAGGGGAGGAGAGGAGGTTGCAGGAACTGGGATTGGCATGCAATTAAAACAAGCTTGTTTCAAATTTAAATAAAAAAAAAAGAGAGAGAAAAGATGTTTGTTTCTACCCAGGAATGATTGATTTATAGTCTTGGAAACTGTCTTACACAACATTATCTGTTTTTGATGTCCACATGTTTGCCCACCATTTACAGAAACACCTTAC
Source organism: Phodopus roborovskii (assembly GCF_943737965.1). Taxonomy (NCBI): domain Eukaryota; kingdom Metazoa; phylum Chordata; class Mammalia; order Rodentia; family Cricetidae; genus Phodopus; species Phodopus roborovskii. Next base: position 5,086,803 of record NW_026126415.1, read on the forward strand.
TCAGGTGCTATGCAGATCAATGCTAGATACGATGTAAATCTCTTCTCTCACCTACAGTTTTTTTGAAATTGAGCTCCCCTCAACATATCACATGGTATTGCATAAATACAAGCCTTATATCTTTATCAAAGGAGAACAAAATCAAACAGTAAGAAAATTTATACCTAAACCTGTGGTGGAAAAGTAGACAAGATAGCTTTAAAATCTCAATGAATTTTACTTATAAAATACTACATTCATGTTAACAAGGTTTTCATCACTTCGAGACAGATGCCTTTGTAAACTTCCCAATTAGTGAGATTTATTTTGAGAGGAACTTTTGTTATTCTTCTAGGTAGAGTGCCCAACTATGAAAGAAGAGACTTGAGAATAACTAAGAAACTGGCAAATTACAATTAGTACTTCAAACGTTTAAGTAAATGTTTGTATTAAGAAGTTATTATTTAAAATAGTCACACCCAATAACATTCTTGTAGAGGGCAAGGGATGATGGAGGGAGATTGTGGGTAGAAAAGGGTGGGTCTGTCACAGGGATTTTGAATTTGGCTTAGCATCTGCCATCTCAAAGGCGGCATGTTGTAATGACAGATCACAAATGGGGCGTTCAAATGAGGTGTGGGGTGCTCAAACGCAGGCAAGGAATACTCATCAGCGACATTAATCTCCACCTAATGGAAGTCTTGGCTTAGGAAGGTGGTACTTACATGAATGAGACTAATGTTCTAAATGGAGGGTGCTGGCAGAAACAAGACTCAGTTGCCGTAAGTTCATAGGCCACCTTTGCAGTGTTTACTTGAAGGGACAGAGAGATGAGTAACGAAAAAAAGCTAATGCTTAAAAAAGTTGGTCATGAAAATCAATTAAAAATCAAATACAACAGCGTGTATATGTGTATATGTTTGCACACCAAGTACACACACACACACACACACACACACACACACTGTCTCTCCCTACTTCTCAATAAATTCACTGTATCTGTAAGACAAAGGAGGTTCGGTTGAATTTCAAATGAGTACCGGTCCCCTGTTTGATCCTTTTGAAAGTGTTGTTGCACTTAGCCAAACTAATTCTCCTAGTTACCTATGCATACTATTTTTAAAATGTGAGAACACTGGAAAAAGGCCCAGTTAGCAAGATTAAAAGTAAAAGTGTACGAGCTGACAGTATCTTAATCAGTTCACTGTATTTGGACCCAGAAGCATTTTAAAATCCCCAAGGTTTGCAGTTGAAAGTGACAGAGCCTATTGTGGTTTGTTGTCTACATTTCTCTCGTGTATAAAGTAAATTATAGCTGCTTTGAGACATTTTCCCCCTCTGCTTTCTCTTTGTCCCCCACCCCCACCTTTATATTTCTATTTGTTGCTAAAGCTGCCTTGTCATTAATCTCCTTACTCAGGAAACATAGGCAAGTAGATCTCTGTAAATTCAAGGCCAGCCTGTTCTTCAGAGCTAGCTCCAGGATAGCCAAGGCTGCACAAGCAAACCCTGCCTCGAAAACACAAACAAAAAAAGAAAATAAAAAGAAAAGAATACACAGCAACAAAAATGTAAGATGGAGAGTGATTGAGAAAGATACCTGATGTTGGCCACTGGCCTAAACACACACACACACACACACACACACACACACACACACACACACACACGTACCCACACAATGCACACACATGCACACACGCACACATGCACACACACACACACACGCACTCACACAGGCACACACACGCACGCACTCACACACACGCGCGTCCACACACACACGCATGCACGCATGCAGGCACACAAGCACGCACATACACTAATTTGTGGCATTACCCTCAGGCCTCTGTGTCAACCAGCAGGGACATCAGTTAATAAAGCACTATGCTCAGGCTTCAGTCAAAAGGCAGGACTGGAACTATTTGAATGTCACATGCTGGAAAATGGTTGAAATTAAGCTGTTTAATTAAAATTAAGTTATCCAAACCAACTGTCTTGTTTTAGGCAGTCTACGACAAGAACTACATTGTTTTTCAGAAAAAAATCTACTTCCCTAAAATCCATTCCTTTAAATGCCTCCAGGGACTAGTTAATAATGTATTTACATGGAGGCTGAAGTCTTGGTGGGAAGGTAGGGGGATGGAGAGAAAGGTAACAATAAAATGAAAAGTAATGTTTAAAAATTAGGCAAACCTTGGGACTTGGGATGTGCACATGATGCTACTCATTTTTCTTTTCCATAGTCATTAGATTTAGGAGCTAGACAAAACAGTTGTTAATGACATTTGCTCTTATTTAAAATTCTATAGCAACAGGCAAGGAAAAATTAAATCTAGAAAGCTAATTCCGTGACAATCTCGTAATAGAGGGAATATATCCTCCTTCTCAGCGAATGGTTTTTTAAACCTTAGGATTTTTGCTTGTTTTATGGTTTTGTTATTGTTGATGTTTGTTTTTGTTTGTTTGTTTATTTTTTTCAAGACTGTTTCTTTCTGTTGTACGGGCTGTCCTGGAACTTGCTCAGTAGACCAGGCTAGCCTTGAACAAGGGATCCACTTGCCTCTGTCTCCTGAGTGTTGGAATTAAAGACGTGTGGCACCACAGCCCAGCTCCTTTCAGGTTTCTTAAACTTACAGTTAATTAGAGTGAAGATAATAGAAATTGATTCCAGCTTATCAATGACATGGTGGGAGGCAGTATAAATTCCAGTAAGGACTCTTCTATCAATGCCATAAGTCAGTAAGCCATAACACCGACTAGACTTTTGGTATATTTTTGAGAAGCTTGCTATGTGACTTTGAACAAAGGAAGAAACCTCTTTCTTGAAGCTTCCTTTTTGTTGTTGAAGAAAAGTGAAAAATGAATTTATCTATTAAAAAAGAGGATGGGTGTGGGGGCTGAAGACACATTTCAGTCGATGAACCACTTGCCCTGCAAATATTGATTGGGACAGGAGTTAGAATAAATGAACCTGTGTGAAAGCTGCAGGTATGGTGGCTGCCAATCATTCCGGCACTTGGCATGCAGTGACAGGAATCCCCTAGGCAGGCTGGCTACTTAGGAGAGCCAGAATCAGTGAGTTCTCGAGCAAATAGAGAGCTTCCCCAATAAAAGAGGCAGAGAGCAAGCCACACATGCACATACGTTTATGTGCACAACTATGCATACTCATACACATCTACACTACACTCACATGCAAATATTAACCATGAACACGTATTCATCATCAACCCACATCCTGAAATTGGCATGTGAGTTGCCTGCCACATTCCTGGAAGGTAGACGGTGATAAGTTATAGATTTATACTAAACACCTGAAAGCAACCAGTGTGAAGTCACTGACACTCTGATATTAAAAATCCCACAGAAACCCTTAAAGAAAAATATCTATCCTGTATCATAAATAACATATTTTATAAAGGTTTGATAAAGACTCATTAAGAAAAAAATAGTGTAGATTATATTTAAATTTTATTCACCCCAGGATTGCAAGTCTGGCTCCTATTCTCCACCCCAAATATTATTTTCTCATTAACAATTGCTCTGCAAACATGTAGGAAGTTTACCATTCTTTCTAGAATTGCCCAGTGTCTTCTACATTTTATACTTCCCACCTACTTCCCTGCTCTTCCTGGGAGAGCTATTTTACAGTTACTGTAGTCATTAGATTATGAACCTCTCAGTATCTGGAGCTCTGTTTCTCCAAGTTCTCATTGACTATGCAATACTCATTTGCTTAGTGTGATAAAAAACTATATAGGAGCTCACACATGCCCATTTCCCTATTAGTAAAACTCTTTTACATCTTTCTCCTTGGAGAAAGTGCTCTGTCCTTTATTAACATGTACATATTTCCGACTACTTAACACATTTCAGACTTTGCCAGTCATTTACACCCCAGTGTTAATTGGTTTATCAGAGATGTTCTTTGTTCTAATTTGCTTAGAACAAAGCTCTGTAGAGGCAATATATAGAAAATGTGGGATAGACTAGAAAGATGAATGAGTAGGAACGGGGAAAAATAGAAGAAAACACACCTAAACATATTTAGTGCTTTAGTGGAAGGTAATTAATAAATCAGCAGAGAGATTGCCTACAAGTCAACTAAAATGAAACAAATGAAAAATTCAGGAAAATTAATAATTTGACACCTGGCTCAAGTAATAATTAGTAGTCAATTAGACAATATTTTTTAAAGATTTGTTTGACATTTATTCAAATTGAATGGCAAGTTTACCTATTAATTCATACTGAAATAAGATGTATTCTTTTATCCTTGGCTTCCAGTGATAGAGATAGAATTAATGTTCTCATGAAAACTCCCACTAAATATTTCCTGTGTACTTATGTTTAGATGTTTTGAAGGTTGATGTTAGGTCCAAGATTTCCCCAGAAACTTGTGAAAAGGGTTTTTGCTTGCCAGAAAAGGTCACTTCCCTTGATTGACATATGCTCCTGCTTACACATCAAAACCCATGTTAAATTCCAGGTACTTGTTGTGCATTTTCTGCTCTTCTCAAGTCCTCCAAACCTCCTCCATTATGCTAGCTACTAGGCTTCCCTCTTCCCAGATACCTGTTCTTTCTGTATATAGGCTTGGCCCCCTCTCTCTCATTATCCCACAGATATCCTTAGACATGTCCAGTCTTCTTTTTCTCTCTGCTCTGGACTCTTCCAGATGCCTCGTGTTCTCTACTCCAAAAGACTTGAAAGATTTTGTTGATCCCTCCTGAAAGCATCACCCTCCCTGTGGAGTGGGGGGGATGAATGGGATGGGAGGGTCATCAGGGGCATAGGAGGAAGGGAGGGAGGGAGAAAGGGAGAGGGGACTGGGATCCATATGTAAAATAAGGAAGAAAAAAGAAAAGAGTTGTGGCCTTATTAGAGGAGGCATGTCAATGGGGGCGGGCTTTTAGGCTTTAAAGACCCATGAAAAGTCCCAGTCTCTCTATCTCTGCCTCAAAGTTGTAGAACAGGATGTAAGCTCCAGCAGCATGCATGCCTGCCTGCCTGCCTGTTGCCGTGTTTCCCAACATGACCATCATGGACTCAATCTCTGAAACTATAAGCTAGCCCCTAATTAAATGCTTTCTTTTATAAGTTGGGTCAGTAGTTCGGGTGTAACCGATATGAAATATTCCCTTATCTTTAAGTAAAATAATCTATATTCAACAACTATTGGGTCAAACAACTAAAGAGTCCCACGTTTCCATTTGAGGAGAAATCTGGATCCAACAGATTGGTACTCTCCCTCCTTCACCTTGAAAAGCATTGTCTAGTTTTTGACAAAATTTTTACAGGAATCTTCCACATAACATTTACTATTCACCTTGCGTTCTGACTTTCTCTCCACAATGAAGAGAAAAATCACATATCCTGCACCATCAGGCCATAGTGGTGCTCCATTCTGGAGCAGTACTGATCGCCTTGTCCCATTGGATCAAGTGATATGACAAGGTTATGCCATACACTAGTTAAGCAATTGAAATAATCTAACACTTGATATGAATCAGACTGTAGGTTTTAGTTCAGTAGGAACCTGATGTTACAAAATCTCCCTATGATACAAGATCTCTGATAACCACTTCACATGCCCCAGTGTGACTACTGACAGCACTCAACTGACAAAGCTTCTCTAAGTGAGTTCTGTATTTCCATTTCAGAACCCCTTAAGGGTTCTGCCTGCCTTAACTTAAGGTGTTCAGTCTTGTAAAACTTCCAATTTCATTCTCTTTTCCAAAAGTTTGAAGCACCTCCCCATTCACACATTTTCATTCATGTTCACAGTGTGAGAAGAAAGAAGATATGATGAGAAAACAATTTTAAATTTGTCTTACCTGCTTCTCCTTTACTTCACAAGATAATCTGTAGCAAAACAAAGTTTTCTAATTTATTAAACATATTTTGTTAGAACGAAACATTATTCTTCCTTTCCATCAACACAACAAAGTATAGATGACTCGGTTGTTTCAAATATCCTGTTTTCTCTCTAGGACATGCTCTTGGACATTGAAGGTGACACATCATAGAAAAGAAAACATTTAATTTGTCACATTTTACTTTTACCTTTTTCTTGTTGGTGTGTTTTTTTTTTTTTTTTTTGCATCTTCAAGAAAATAAAACAGAAATAGGAGCTAAGAGAATTGCTAAATTTAATACATAATCTGTCAAGCAAAAGAAAGGTTACTGACAATCACATTAGAATAGTTTCATAAAACATAAATTATTTGTATGTTTTAATGAGAGTCATTAATCAAAGCAGAAATGTTAAGAGAATAAACTACGTGAGGAGAAAGCATACTCTTTCTTATCATACAAATTGATGTGTACAAAACACAAACATAAATAAATGATCATGGTGCATTTGTTTCCTTTTCATTCTTTGAACTAATGTCTCTAAGGAAGAGACAATCAAACAACATTGGAATTAAGAACATTTTTCATGAATTGCAAAGTTCCAAATTATCATTAACTGTAAGCTGTTCAGAATGCACAACTGTCTTAATGAAGTCATCTTAATATTGCATTATATTACTTATCGTTTGCTTGGTGTTCTGAATACATGAAAGGCTCCCCTGAAAGATGATGTATTTGGTGATCAAATACCATATGAAAAATGGAGATAATAACTTGATCCTGAGTTATAAAGTACGCTTTTCATGGTGCTCAATCCATTGCAAAGCAGTGGGATTTAGAATGCAAATAGCTTTATTTACTGAAAGGACAATGGGAAAATCTGTAGTAAACAACAAACTGCCAAAATCTGTGGAAGGAAGGAAGGAGGAGGAAGTGTTTTTACAGAAGTAGAATAAGTGAGAAACTATGTAGACACTATTCAGCTAAAAGTATAAACTATTGGTTAGAGGGAAGATATACAATGTATATAAACTGTGTTTACACAGCAGAAGCTTGTCATCCTACATGATCTGAAATAACTTAGTAATTTATTTAGGGAAGAAAGGAAGGAAGGAAGGAAGGGAGGAAGGAAGGAAAGAAGGAAGGAAGAAGGGTATTTCTTTAGGTCATTCTCATTCTTTTGAACTGCAATAGTTCAATGCTATCTGAATATACAAATTTTTGTCTCCACAATATACAGATTGGGAGAGAGACCACACCCTTGGGAGCTATTTTCTTTCAAACTACCACATATACTAAAAAAGAAAAAAAAATAAAAAAGCGGTAAGCACCTCTGACTTAGAGAAAAATTTATCTCATATATATATATATATACATATATATATATATGTATATATATATATATATATATATTCAAAAGTGAAATGAAGGTACCAACATTAACATTAACCCTTCCTCTGGCCGCTCTAAGTTAATCAGGCTTTCATACACGGTGCCTTTCTTTCTCTTTTGTGGACATTCAGGTGTCTATCAACCACCATAACCTTGCTTCAATAAAGTTCAGTGAGCATGGACGCAGATACTACTCCAAAAGTCTGACCTTGAGTCTTGAGAACTTTGTATGTACAAGTGTGACTCTCGATCACAAAACGATTGTATTTCTGATCATTTGAGAACCATCCACAGTGCTTTACCAGACGATGGTGCTGATCTCTCCCAACAGTGCACAAAGGTTTCAGTATTCCACACCCTCGCAACATTTACTTCATATGTTCTTGCCAGTGTGCATTCCAAATGATAGGTTATTGTGCTTTTGACTTGCACTTGATGTTTAACAAGTTTTTCATATACCTTTTGGGATATGGCTAGTAAGCTCTGTGCCCACTGTAAAAACCATGTTTTCTTACTTGTGGATTTTGTAAGATCTCTGTGTGTTGTAGGTAGGACTTACTTTTTTTTTCTGAAACACTCTTTCTTGATATTTTCTCCCACTCTACAGATTAATATTCCATTCTCTTTCTTATCTTCTTGGCAATGATGAAGCCTGCTCCTCTACTTCAGCTTATTTGCTTGTGTTTTTGGTGTCAAGGGAAAAGAACAGAAACATTCTTTGGGTCTGGAGAGATGACTCAATCATCATTCAGGCCCTGCATGATCATCAAACATATATGTTTTACACAGACATACATGTAGACATACAGTACCAAAAAAACAAAAACAAAAACAAAAACAAAAAAAAACCAAGCAAACAAAAACTTAAACATTCCTAAGAAAATTTTCTCTGAGCTGTCTCCAATTTCTGGTATTATCAGTATAGCAGCGATGAACATGGTTGAGCAAGCACTCTGTAGGAGGCTGTATAGTCATTTGGGTATATGCCCAAGAATGGTATAGCTGGGTATTGAGGCAGATCTATTTCCAGCTTCCTGAGGAACCATGGCTGTTTTTCACAGTAGCTGTACCAGTTTGCCTCCTACCAGCAATGAATAAGTGTTTCCCTGGCCAGCTTGAGCTGTCATTTGTTTTATTGATCTTGGCCGTTCTGACTAGCATAAGATGAAACCTCAAAGGAGCCTGAATTTGTTTTTCCCTAAGGTTGTTGAATCTTTAATTGTTTCTCAGGCACTAGTGTTTTATCTTTGGATAACTCTCTGCTTAATTCTATAGCCCAGTTTTAAATTGGGTTATAAGTTTTCTTTATGTTTGATATTTTTAGTTTTTTTTTTATATATCCTATATACTAACTCTCTATTGGATGTATAACGGTAAAGATCTTTTCCCATTTCATAGTCTGTGTTTTGCACAAATGATGGCATCCTTTGCTGTTTTTCCCCATCCCCCACCCCCTTGAACCTCCAATGGCATCCACCATTCACTTCCCAGGGAGGGTGATGCCTTCCAGGAGGGGTCATCTAAATCTGTCAAGTCATTTGGAGTAGGGACTAGGCTCTCCCTCCTGCCTCTAGGCTAAGGTTGTATCCCTTCATGAGGAATGTGCTCCCAAAGTCCTTTTGTGTACCAGGGATACATCCTGGTTCCACTGTCAGAGGTCCCTTAGACTGCCCAGGCCTTCTAACTGAGACGCATGTTCAGGGTTCTGAGTCAGTCCCATGCTGGATTCCCAGCTATCAGTGTGGTGTCCCTGAGCTCCCCCTTGTTCAGGTCAGCTGTCTCTGTGGGTTTCTGAAGCCTGATCTTGACCCCTTTGCTCATCACTCCTCCCTCTCTGCAACTAGATCCCAGGAGTTCAGTTCAGTGTTTAGCTGTGGGTGTCAGCTATGTGGTACATTTACAAAATGGAGTTCTACTTAGCAGAAACAAAACAAAACAAAAAAACAATGGAATCTTGAAATTCGCTTGAACTAGAAGAAACCATCCCTGAGTGAGGTAACCCAGTCACAAAAAGAGGAACACTGACAGAGAAGCTAGGAAACAAGGAGGACCCTAAGAGAGACATACCTGGTCTGCCACTGAAGGGGAAAGGAAAAAGGAAATTGTGAGGGTGTCCAGTGGGTGGAGAGGGAGTCAGGACAAAAAAGAAGGGGAGAAGAAGAGGGGAGAGGAGAACATGAGGGAGCAGGAAGATTGAGTTCAGGGACCATATAGAGGAGAGCAAGAAAAGAGATAATAACTTAAGGGAGGGAGCCTCTATAGGTTTGAAGAGAAATCTGGCACCAGGGAAATGTGCAGAGATCTACAAGGATGACCCCAACTAAGAATCCAAGCAATAGTGGAGAGGCTACTTTAAATGCCCTTCCCCTACAATGAGATTGATGACTACCTTATATGCCATCCTAGAGCCTTCATCCAGTAGCTGATGGAAGCAAAAGCAGACACTGAGCCTTTTTTTCTTCTTAAGGACTCATTTATTGCTAGTTTTAGTGCCCAGGGTATTGGAGTCTTGTTCAGAAACTATTTTCATGTGCCAATAATTTCAAGTCTGTTCTCCTCTGCTTTCTCTTCTATCAGTTTCAGGGTATCTGGTTTTATGTTGAGGTTTTTGATCCACTTATATTTGAGTTTTGTGCACGGTAATCAATGTAAGTCTGTTTTCATTCTTCTACATCCAGCCACCCAGTTTAACCAGTGTCATTTGTTGAAAGCACATATATATTTCCTTCCTTTCTTTTTCAAAACAGGGTTTCTCTGTGCAACAGCCCTGGCTGTCCTGGAAATAGCTCTGTAGAGCAGGCTGGCCTAAAATTATAGAGCTCTGCCTGCTTCTCCCTCCCAAGTGCTGGTTTCAAAGGTGTCCACCACCACTTCCCAGGGACACCTATTTTTTTTTTTTTTGACAAAGAAGTCATTGTGTCTTGAAACCCTTGTTGAATAGCAAGTGTAGTTATTGGTGAGGTATGCATTTTTATTCCAGTGTTCTGAAATTGTATAAACTTCCAGTTCTCCCAGAGGATAGAGATTGACTGTGCGCTGTAGTGCCTACAGTCAACAATAATGTATTATTTATTTGCAGTTTGTGGGCAATCTCATTAAGTGTTATTATGAAGCACAGCAAGGACAGAGAAAAATTTAATTTTGATGGTTTCACAAATGAATTCATATATCCAAATTGGCCTAGTATACATTAAATATGTACAGACTTTTTCTACCTCAATTATACATCAATAAAATTTGAAATTTGTAGGGCTTCTTGCAAGTATCACAGGAAGCAGAGAAACAGTCCTGGTGAGGTAAGAATGAAACTCAACTTAGTTAGCTTGCTGGGCCAAAACTTCTGAAGTCTGATGCCCAGACATTTATTTAGTTTTTTTTTTTAACACATCTAAATATGGTAAAACTTTGGAAAAACTTTCCATGTGACAATTATCACAAGAAAGCTTTAGGCATGGCTAGGTCAAAACTCCACTGTAAAATGCATTTCTTTAACAAAGCACCTGTAACCTATTCCACACGAGTGCTCAGCAAAAGGGGCCAAGAGGGGAGGGTTTGAAATACATAAGGATGAGTTCTACTGACTGAGAAACAATGCTCAGGTTTCTGGGGGATTTGATGGCTGTGTTTACAGAATGGCAAAAATTACATATCCATTCCCAGCCTTCTGGATATAAAACAAGTGTCATTTTTTTTTTCTGATGAAGAAAAACACTTTTGTGTTTAACAGTTCTGATTTCCCTAGTACTGTCTGTAAGCACATTCACATCATGTTATTCTAGAGAAATTAAAATAAGTGTTAAGGGAATATGGAAGCCCTTGAATGTATGAAGCACTATAACATGGGAAACTAAAATCCTTTAGAATAGCACAAATTTATCTCTTTTATAAATACTTTAATTTTAATTTGAATCAAGTTTGTTTTACATATCAATCTCAGCTTCCTCACCCTCCTGTCCTCCCTTGCCCCCACCACCAACCCCCATCCCATCCCATTTCTGCTCCCCAGGGAGGGTGAGACTTTCCATGGGAAGTCTTCAAAGTCTGTCATTTGGGGCAGGGCCATACAAGAGGGAGCCATTATAGGTTTAAAGAGAAATCTGGCACTAGGGAAATGTTCAGAGATCTACAAGGATGACCCCAACTAACAATCTAAGCAATAGTGGGCAGGCTACCTTAAATGCCCTTCCCCTATAATGAGATTGATGACTACCTTATATGCCATCCTAGAGCCTTCATCCAGTAGCTGATGGAAGCAGAAGCAGACACCCACAGCTAAACACTGAGCCAAACTCCTGGAATCCAGTTGCAGAGTGATGAGCAAAGGGGTCATGACCAGATTGGAGAGACCCACAGAAACAGCGACCTGAACAAGGGGGAGTTCATGGACCCCAGTCTAATAGCTGGGAAACCAGTGTGGGACTGACCCAGGCCCCCTGAATGTGGTGTTAGGACTGGGCAGTCTATGGGGCCTCTGGTAGTGGATCAGTATTTATCCCTAGTATACAAATGGACTTTGGAAACCCATTCCACATAAAAGGTTAGTCTCTCAGCCTAGACAAATGGTGGAGGGCCTAGGTTCTGCTCCAAATGATATGAATTTATCTTTTAAGTCTCAAGGCTTCCTAAATATAATCTTTACCTCCTCTTTACTTATTTATTTATTTATTTTTTTTTTTTTTTTTTTTTTTTTTTTTTTTTTTTTTGAGACAAGGTCTCACTATGTAGCTCTGGCTGTCCTGGAACTCATAGTGTATAACAGGAAGTCCAATATTTACTAAGATCCATCTGCCCCTGCCTCCCGAGTACTGGGGTAAATGACATGTACTACCACACCTGGCTATTCATCCTTTAGCTATTGTGAATGTGCTTTCACTCTTTGTTTTGTCAATATTGAAAACTGACAACTATAAATATTTTTTGATTTTGAATTGCAGAACGAATAAGAATTCTGAGGATCTGAATTTTTCCTAGAGTCTAGCACAAAAGTATGTACACAGCTACTTGCACACATGAGTACATATGCAACACACACAAATATATCATATGTGTGGTATTGAAAACCAGGAGCTAGGACTAATAAGTTGCAAAGTAAAAATATAATAATATCTGGGCCATATTTTTAGTCACCCACAGTAGGAGAATGAAACTAGCCCAGATTAAAGGTAGAGTAGCCCATTTACAACAAGCGAGCAAGTTAATTTAAAAATGGGATTTTGCAGCAATTTTTATGATCATATGAGAAGGTACGTGTTATGGGTTTATGATCAGACAGTTAACATAACACGAATCAGAACAATGAAAACACTTTAGGATGTGCAATTCACAAGGTTACTGAAGAAGAACAAATAAAATAAGTTGACTGTCAGTTTAATTTTTAGCAGGGCATAATTAAAGCGGACACCATAGAGAACAATACAGAATAAACCAATATTAAACTAGAGGAAAAATGAACTCAGTTGTTCCTTGATAGCATACATATATACAGAGAAGGAAAAGGAGACAAGAAGAATGAGGAGGGGGGAGGGGGAGGGAGAGGGAGAAGAAGAAGAAGAAGAAGAAGAAGAAGAAGAAGAAGAAGAAGAAGAAGAAGAAGAAGAAGAAGAATTCTGATGTAAAGAGAAAACTTTAAAAATATATAATCCTGTTTTTTCCTCTCCATTTTTTTTGTTGTTGTTGTTTAGGTGTGTGTGTGTGTGTGTGTGTGTGTGTGTGTGTGTGTGTGTGTGTGTGTGTTAGGGTGTGGAGTGTATTTCCATGAAATGCGAATGTGTAAATATGCCCACATATAAAGGAGATGCCACAGAGGCCTTGCTGGTCAGGTACAGGTGCCTTGTTTTATAATAGTCCTGTACAGTTACTCTTATAATTTTCTGTTTTCATTCATAAGTGTATGATATGCTCTACTATATGATATGTATAGTACTATATACATACATACATATATGTATGTAAATAAGTATAGATATCATATAGAAACAAATAATTGGGGTAGAGGAAAGTTCGATGAGAAGTAATAGAGGAATAATTTGAAGTGAAAGATTTTTAAGATTTAGAAGTAGTTAACAGGAAGAGGAAAACACTGGGAGAGCATTGCTTTTCAGTACCAATTATAGACACTTTTATCCCTGGTCCCTGTGAGCTAATGCACCTCAGCTGCACCACATTAGATTTCCCTGAGAGGTTGCACCTGTCTGAAAACCATTTAGCACTTCAATGTGTAGCTTTGGCGTAGCTACCTGATTATAACCCAGGGTGGTAAGTTCAGTCAAGACTCTCTCTAAATGGTTTATCTTACCCTGTGCCTCAGATTATTTAGTATGACTGTGCTGACAAAAAATTCTGACTGATCCAGGCTAAGTGTAATGTGTTCTCTGTCCCATTTAAATGTGTTTAGCTAGTAAAACTAAATTAACAAATTATGTGTTTAAGACCTTTTATTTAATGAGCTGCCTTACACCCTTGTGTTCTTCTTAGGATAGCCAGAAGCAGTAGATGGAAGCCAACCAAAATTTCAAGAGCATAAGGAAGATGGTAAATTACAGAGGTAAAATTAAACAAACAGGGTGGGGATATCTGATACTGTTTAGCTCATCTTAAGGGAAAGAGGACAGAGCATGTCAAGATCCACGAGCACAGGTATTGGTGTAGGTCAATAACCCACTTTCTCAGATCAAGGATTACGTTCTAAGTGCTTGATTTTCTCTTAATAAACAAGGTCAGCATTCTACACTCCACACTTTACCACATTTCTGTGGTAATTACTTAAATTGCTACAGAAAATAATTTATTGTCTAAACCATCATCTTTCTTTTGTAAATTCTCTGAAAAGATTCTACATGAACCTTCCCTTTACATCAGTCTGTTTAATATTGTCATCAGCGAAGTGCATAATTTTACTTAGCATGTGTATGGATCTTTGGCTCAAATAAGACAGAAATTGTTATTGCATGAAAGAATTACCACTAACAGATCTTGATAGGCTTTTGCATTAGCTGATATGATTGACCACTCTAAACACTAATCTTCATGAAAGTGACTCGTCTAGAGCTGAGAAGATAGATCTGTGGAGAAAAGGTTTTATTGGACAGCACAAACATCAGGACTTGAATTTAGAGCCTCAGCATCCAAGTAAAATTCTGGGCAACCTCCTAAACTTTTAACTCAAGCATGGCAGGTGGGGGGAGGGCTGGAATCTTGGACTTGCTAATCAGCTTATCAAGGGAGGGAAAAAGGGGGAAGGGAGCTCCAGGTTCAGTGAAAGACTATTGAAAGAATAAAGCCCAGAGCAATAAAGGAGGTGTTCTCCTCAGGCTTCTATACAAGTAAATACATGTGTGTACCCACACATACAAGTGTAAGATACACATGTAACATACACATAAAATTGTAAAACGATATGACTTCATTATTGAAAAATCAATTGCTTATGACCAGCCTAGGGCAGGAAAGGGAAGAATATTGTTAGTTTTCTAGGTGTAAATAAGGGTCCATGTCACTTGCAACCTTTACATAAACTTTGAGTGAGAGGAATCTTGGGAAATCCCTGCTCTCTTAAAGTGCATTAATAAATTGCCTCTTTTTAAAGTAAATAATAGTAGAATTCTTTTTTTCAGAATTAGGCATTTCATAAAAAATATTTCTCAACTCCCAAAGGGACGACTAAGGTAAGGAAGGAAGTAATGTGGCATGAGAAGTTGAAATCGAAACTCTTAAGTTTTGAAGAGGAAGATGGAATCTTGAACAAAGAAAATTCTCTTAACAATTTAAAAAAAACATTATAGACATTTATGCACTTTGCATTTTAACGAACACATGAAAATTAATTAGAAATGGATCTGAAACATTATATGAAAGTTAATTCATTAAAAATGCATTTACTTATTCATTGTGTGGGATGCACGTGTTCATGCTATGATACATATGTGACATCAGAGGATGATGTGCAGAGGGAATTCTCTCCATCTATCATGTGTGGGTTGGAGACTGGAATCAGATTCATGGTCCTGCACAGCAATATGTACTGTCCTTTAAGTCATTTTACTGGCTTAAGTTTGTTTTAAGTATAAAAACTATTTAAAGCAAAAAAATCAATATTTAATATGGATATCCAAAGAATTTAAGGAAAGAAATTGCTAGATAAAAGTGGATATTATACCAGTTTCTGTTCTCATGGGTAAAGACTCTTTAAATTATTTCTGACAATCACTTTTGTGGTTTAATTTAACAACAAATGAAATATATTCAAATAATCACAAAATTAATAAAAAAAATAATGCAGGAGATTTTCCCAACGATCATAGTAAGTGTCACCACGCATACAAGCCTATCTTCTGTGATGGAATCTGCTTTGTTAGGTATAAAAAGAGACATATCATTGTTTATCATGAAATAGCATAATCTCAATCTCACCACAGTTAAAATTATAATTTTGTCCTCTCTAAAGAGCATTCAAGAATCCCTTGGGAAATAAACCCTGTGGAAAATACTACCTGGCTTTGAATAGTCTAAAACATCAATTATGGTCATGTTAATGGAAGACTCTTCAAGCTAACCATTAACCAAATCTCTGTAAGGAAATCTCACATTGCCTCAAGTCATCATCTCCACTCATCAGCTGTCTATATTTACTTGGTGTGATTTCTGCCAGTAACTCACTGAAATTGCTATCCAAGCAAACAAAGTATCCCACAAATGATGAAACCCTTAGTGGCCTTGCTCAATCACAGCTGGCTCGTCTTCAAAGTCCTTCAGGAAAGGGTTTCCTGTTTTTTGTCATTATCTTGTTCCATTCTTATCTTGACATGTTGCCTTCTCACAGCTTTGATTCAGGAGACTAAGATAATAGAGTTGAGGCTGTGTTTAGGAGAGGCAAAAATTTTAAAGAATGACTGTCATCTGTAAAGTTCCACAGCCTCAGCCTGCCCCCATTGGGTTTGGTTGGTGGTGGCTTCCTTGGAGTATTGTTATTTATTCCTCCTTCAATGTTTAAATTCAGCTTTTCTGTGAAAGGATGGACCCCTTGGGTGATGTCGCCCTATTGAACTCGAATCGCTTATTCAAATGGACTCAAATGAATAAACACAGTCAGGCAGAACCTGCTCTATAGAGTACCATAAACCGAGTAACTCACAAAGAAAGGAATTTATTTCTCACAGATCTAGAGAATAGGAAAATCAATAAGAAGGCATAGATGGCCATGATATATCAACTCCTGTAGGCAGCAACACATGTCAGGGAAGAAGCTTTGTGTCAGAGCACGGGAAGCCTCCTTTCAAAGCTAAACTCCTCTGTGATACCTGCCATGATACAAGCGTAAATTTCTTCATGGGAGTGGCGTCCTCATGGACTAATCACCACGTCACAAATCCTGATTCCCACTCTTCCTCACAGCGATGATCAAATTTCACTTCAAGCTTAGGAGAGGGCACTTGACCTGTAGCAAAAATCCTCAGGGATTGTTCCTGAACCCAAAGTCTTCTTGTTCAATAGTCCATTGCAGATCTGTTCTCTAGCCTCTCATCTTTACACTTAGTAAGTGTATTAATAAGTGCATGAGGGTGACGGTTGGTGGGATACTTTTCTCCCTAGAGCTCAAAGAATCCTAGTGGGTCAGAAAAAGAAAGCAAATTGAACAATCTTATCACATGTTCTTGAACTAGTGACCAGGAATTATGAATAAAGGGTGGGTCCTGCTTGGTTGCGGAGCTGACCTGGAACATACAATCCTCAAGGTTCAGTGTCTTGACTGCTAGGGTTACAAGGGTGTGTGCCACCATTCCCGATCCCTTCTTTAAATGATTGACAATCAGACTGTGAGAAAAAATTAAGATGGCAAATTAAAATACAAATACAAAATGGCTCACTGGATTGTAAGTAATTAATATTTATTCTAAGACATTTTCGGTTGCTTTTTTACTTTACTGGAGCCACAATTTTAAATTTTTGGTCAAAAGTGATGACAATTTCCTCATCAATCAGGCACAGCTTAACCGAATACTGAGACCTGCCAGTATGTCTTCTGTCCTAAGATCCAGTTTGGTATTAGCTTTCTGTGTTCTGTGTAGACAGATCCGGAAACCATGGGAAGAAGCTTTAAGTAGACACCAGTGTTTACAGAAATCTGTCTTTTCAATGGCCTTGAAAAACTGAGTAGGTTAGTCTCCGGATGCTTCCAGGGTATCTGGACAGAACTGGTATGATGTGAACCAGAGGAGGATCTCTTAGAGAGACAACTTGCAGAATCTCAAGGACCTGGTAGCATCTCATTACTTCCTATTCCCAGGGAGTGCCTTGTTGATTTATGTCCAAACAGAAATACACTCTTTGTCACCTGGCAGGAAGCCCAGTCCAAGGAGAAAGGCTATGCTTCATTCTGAAAAGTGCCATTAAAACGCCACAGACCATGCCCAGGCTGGGCTGAGAGAGGTTCCTTAGTTTTGGGTTCATTTATAATATGTTTAGTGTGAATACAAGTTTTCCTATGGTTATTTCTTAATCCCTTGCACTAATCCAGTTTCATTTGAACAAAGCATTTTCTCCACTAGTAAAATTGCACAAAAAATTAAGTTTCAGAACATTGTTTTCAAAACTCAATGGTCTTATTTATTTATTTATTCTATCTCAAAGTTGCCTCAAATCTGTAGTTCTCCTATCTCTGCCTTCAGAGTGCTGGAATTATACATATATATACCATCAAGCCTGGGTAGAGTGACTCTTTAAACAATACATCCTAATCTCTAATGGCTTCCCGAGGATAGTCCTGAAAATATATTTCCATTACAAATGATACAATTTTTTAATTCTCAAAATTACTTTTGCTCCTTTTCTTCTATTTTCTCCTTGTATCTGGAGTGTAGGGAATGCTGACCCATGAAACTGGTCTTTACCTTTTAGTAACCTTTCTGTTCTAAGAGAACCACTGTGAGTTCTGAAACACTGTCCTCGTCCATACTTGCCTCGCCATTAGTCTCCCTTTATCATCAGCCTTCAGCTGGCATGGACTGCATCTTTTTCAAAGTTTAAAGCCATGGAAATAATTATAAAGATGTAAGTTATTACATCAATTGCAGGTTTATCGCGAGCCTGGTCCCATTTTAGACACTTCGCATTGACTATATCATTTTTTTTCTTCCCAAGAATTCCAGGAGGGATAATTAATTTTTCGTAAGTTAAGGATCACGTTACGGGACACATAATTTACAATCTGGTAAATTATATAACAAATATTCAAAACTGTAGACATATCACCTGATACGTCTTAAAAACGCTCTGAGTTCAATCTGACTTTTCAGTATATACTCTGTGGATATTTAATAGAGAGGACTCAATCACTGGCAATTCCAAAGCAATTCTGGGAATACCCTAGTTTGTTTTCTAAACATTTCTTTCTCATCCTGTCCCAGGAGCTTCCAGGAAGCAGCTGTCTCTTTCTGTCCTTTTACCTTAAAACGCAGGTCTGAGCTGGCTGGGGTTACCTCAGCGAGAAGAGGCCCTCTTTGGAGTAGATTTGAGGCATGCTTTGCAGTATCTTTTTTGTGTCTTTAATGCCTGTGTCCCTAGCACCTGAACTCCTGATATGTAATTAAACCCTATTTATAACCATGTCATGTTCTTTGCTGTGAGGAGATGCATGCTATCCCCCACCCCGACCTTTTATCATTTTGTAGCATGCCGTTTTTTCATGCAGTCGTTATCTTTTCTCTTCAACAAAAGTGCCTTGTCTAAATTCTTAATCTAATCTTCAGTTATTCCAATCAGAAGCACTTTGTTGTATAAGAAAGCTCAAATCTTCATGAACTAAGTAAGAGGCAGATTACAGTTTGCAGCCTGAGAGCCAAGCGAACTCCTAACCTGTGGGGAAACCTGACGGACTTCTGCAATGAAATCTATTCTACCTTAGTAAGAGTTGGCTACAAACTCTGTAAGCTAGAGAGGGTCAGCACTGTAAAGGAGTCACCTGGTAATGCTGTGGAACGTCACTGCGTGTTACAAACATCAGCTTTTGTCATTGGAAAACAATCATCACAGAGTCTAGTACATGAGTGAAACTGATAGTGAGGAATTTGTTTTGCAATTCAGATAACAATTGCACCGTCTGGGGACACTTCAGGCCATAGTGCATTTAAGTTAATTACGAAAGAGCAGATGACTTGAACTATCTGATATATGAGGGCTCTAACCTAGTACCCTCAGAATTTACTGTGAGTGGGCAGAATTCCTACACACTGCCCAGTGTTTATTTTATTACAAAGGATTGTTGACTTTAACTTTATTAATTTTAAGATTGTTCTGCTGGAACCTTCATCTCACTCCTGCTTAATCCAGAAATCCCCATTCCCCTTCTCCCCCCCCCTCTCTCTCTCTCTCTCTCTCTCTCTCTCTCTCTCTCTCAACCCTACCCTTTCAGAGAATCTCCAATAAAGAAAAGGCGCCAAGAAGCCCAATTCTGAACTTTTGGCAGCTGCAGCAGCTCATTCCCTGAAGTTGTCAGCAGACCAAGACCCTGCCTGGAGTGTCAGCTTTTGACCATAATTGGGCACAAACCCAGCTGGTGGAGGAAGCCTCATCATCCCTCACCTACAGGCCATAAACCCTCCCTTCTTTAGTGTGAGCATGTGACTTCTGCCTTTCCTCCTGTTTCCATCTCTGGGACTAGTGAGCTCACCTGGGAGTTGTTTGCTCAAATAAAACTTTTCTTTTACTTTTTCTATTTGGCTTGATCTGGCTTACTGCATCAGTGGGAGAAACCTGTTATTGTATTATAGAAGACCTATCGTTCAGACACAGACAGAAGCCTTAGAAAGACTTATTAATGGAAACAAGAAAAATATTTAGACACAGATAGAGGAATTTAGACAAAGAACCTTCCACACTACATCATAATGATGGCCTAAGCTTATTAGAAACCCAACCTTGGTTTATGTGCTCACTGTACAAGAATGACCAGGAGACAATAGACACCCGCAAGGCTATGAAGGAATTAAATGGAATCTTACAGAAATACTGGATTTGAGGAGATTTGAGGAAGTGGTCATCTCATATAGTATGCACTCACCTTGTTTGAAGCTGATGTAACATGCATAGGCAACTCAGAATCTGGTCTTCAGTTATCATGACAAATGTGGTGGAGAGGAAGCTAGGGCCATAGAACCATGAAATAGGACTAGCGGTGTTATTTCCAAAGATCAGTTTATAGATGTGGCACAATATGCTATGTTGCTAAGACAGTTTGAATTTGATGATCACACCTTGGCTCTCTGCCATTTAGCAGCTTTAAATGCTTAGGACAAGGTTGACGAATCAGGAAAGAGATCTGCGTCATTTACTAAAATTATACAAGGCCCAGAAGAAGCCTTCACCGATTTTGTTTGTTTGTTTTGTGTTTTTCAAAGATTGACTTCAGCTGTAAACAGAATGGTATCATTGTAAGGACTCAGGCATTACGCTGGCCTGCCCCAGTCACCTGGCAGAATGCACTCAGGCAGTGGTCTGGTCAGCCCAGGGTTCCATGAGTACTAGTCTGCTCGCAGATGTAAACAGATGTAAAGGACCCCTTTAAAAGACAGACCCCGCCCACTTACGCTCATTTTGCTTTCTTTGCTCATTGCTCCTTACTGTCTTTCTCCTCCCTTCCCCTCCCCTCCACTCCCTCCCCTTCTCTTGTCTCTTTATCTCTCCCCCCCCCCCCCTTTCTAAACACACTTCTCACTCAAGCTCTGTCTGCCTGGCCTGTTATTTCCTCTGCCCTCGGTCATCCACGCTTGTGGTGGAACCTCCTGCGTTCTCCCATGTGTTTCTCTTACCTGGGACCCCCACGAGGGACACCACCCCGCACCCTTTCCCCCTTTCTCCAACTTTAACCTATAACCTAAAACTGTAACAAATGAACAACAATCATATCCAGAAGACAAACGAATATTAATTAAATTTTTGGCTTTATACAGAAGGATGATAAGGCCTTTAAAGGCAAGAACAACACCACCAATAGATGAATGGATTACAAATACAGCTGATATTGGGTGTCACGATTATGATTATGCTTCTATCTTGATAGGAGAAGTGATTGCTAAAAATATCAAGAAAAATCAAAACGTCAGATGTTTTAATTGTGTTAAGCAAGGTCATTTGAAAAGGGACTGTAGACAAAGCATTCCAAGAAACAATTATTTTTATAGATAATCCAAACAGAAGGCCCCAGCTTTCTAGAGCATGCAGAAGGTGTGGAGGCAAAGGGCAGCAATGAACTAATGAATGCATAACAGCAAGGGCTTCCTGCGGGCCCCAATATCAAACTCGGTCCAATCATTCCCTGTCAGCATCGGAGAAACTCATTCACAGAGCAATTAAAAGACTCAGTGCTTGTTGTTCCTAGCAATAACTATCGTTTCTACTTTGCTTATGAAGAAACTGAAGTGCCAGAACATTAAGTAGCATATTCAAGGTCCTAACTGGTAAATGGAACTAAGTGATTTTCTGATTTGTAATTAGAGTGTTGTTCTGCTAGTAAAATCTAGGAAAAAGCACCTGAGAAAAATATTTAAAAGATGCTTGATTGAAGGGGTAAAATGTAGCATGAGATGTTCATTTTCTTGCGAGGAGTATCTAAACTTTTCAAGTTTAAAAAAAAAAAAGGCAGTAAATACGGCAAAAAGTCATGGTTTGTGTGGAGCTTAGATTCTTGGGAAGTGATAACCAATGTGGAAATGTCCAGTTCTGAGTAACCCTTGCAGACAGCTTGAGTCATTCTGCAAGATGACGAAGGAAGGGATGAAGAAGCCAAGGGAAATGCATGCCTGCATTTAACTGTATTTAGATACAGTTCACAGAGGACTGTGCTTCATGAAGGGTTCACAGAACACAGCCTTCAACAGTAATCTGTTAAGTTACCAGCATCACTACAAAGTTCAGTGAAGTTCTGTTCTGCAGGCTAGGACTGTGGGTAGAAGCATATATAGGTACTGCTCACTGTGAACGCGCCTTAAATAACAGAGGCCAGGAAGCTGAACTTAGCTGCCAGACAGTTCATTTTATTGCTCACAAGAACAAAGGGCATCCAAGGGCTCTGTGTACCCTGTATTATGCTGTATATGGTTAACGATACATGCTGTCCCTGGATAAAAATAGATTTTTTTAAATTTCTGTAATAGAAATATGGAAATATTTTAAGAGATACAATCAAGAAGATTCAGGAACTTGGACTCATTGGGTCCAAGGAAAAGTTACACAAGTTCTTGCCTACAACTTAAACCTAAGTCCCTTTCACTCATGAATCCACTGGCAAAAGGAATCATAATGATAAATGAATTGTCCAAATAACCAGCTTTTTATCACACTACATCTGCTTAGGTGACAAAAAAAAAAAAAAAAAACCAATCTATATATCCCGAGGCATGTTGGTCACAGTATCTGAGTTGACATTAACACATAGAGGACAAATAAATTGTGATAGTTATTCTGTGAGAGCTTGGTTTTGAGAGAACAGGGTAATGAAACAAGCTTTGGTTAAATAAAGCCTGTCTTACAAGAGCCTTATTGGACCTACAGCCCCACACAGTGATCATTTCTACGACTGTGTATAGAATAGAAATTAATGTATTTGGCAGGTAGAGTTACCCATATAAGGACCCTAGCTTCTCAGACCAAATCTGTCCTATCTGGGAAATGGAAGACTCTCAGATTGCCCTGCAGCTAAGAAAATAAAGTGAAAAAAAAAATAAAGTGAATAAAAGATCTCATTGAAAGAGCATACTAGAGAGTATGATGTCCAGTATAGATGTAAAAGATACAGCAGCAGTTAAGTGTTACCAATATTAATTTTACTCTCTTACTTGCCAATGTACAATAGCGAAGAGTCCAGGAGAAAAACTGAAGACTGGAATAAGGATCATAGCTGTTGTATGATGAACACGGCAATGGTGTTTATGTGTACGGATTCTGAGTAACAATTATTGTGCATCAATAGGCTCTGAACTCAGTGAGTCAAAACAGAGTACCTGGTGTGGCATCGCGTGACTGTGTTTTGAGGACTGGTTACCAACTTGGGTTATTTAATGGGCCTATCCAAACTTAACAGCTTTCATCACCAAAATCACCCAGTTACTACAGTTAGAAGATAAGAATTGGGTAAAACAAAGAGGAAGTGTAAGCTACATATATAATCATCTCAGATTTCTGAGATATAACAGGTTGAATTGCATCCCCTCACGTTTCTGGTGCTTTGGTCGTAACCCTCAGTGCTTCAGAACGTGTGAGTAAATCCCAGTAGACATATTTAATTAAGAAAATCCTGCCAGGGAAAGCCCTAGTCCAAAATGATTCGTTTGCCTTTTAACAAAGAACTCAAATGTGAACACACAGCAAGCCAAACATAGAGGAAAAACAAAAAAATAGCACAGGAGAACGCTGCCTAAATATCAAAGAACACCAGGGCTGCCAGAGTGTGGGAGAGGTTCAGGAAATTTACTGTTCTACAGCTCTCACAAGAAACACACTGCTGGCACCTTGATTTCAGAGGTCTATCTTCCAGGGCTGTGGGGTAGTACTTTGTTGTAGCATCTCTATAGAAGTATTAGGACACACCTCTGGAAGAAAGCACCTCCTCTCTGTGTTCCCTCTGAGCCTGATACATACATAGAGTTGTCCTGACAGCCGGAAGGGTTGCCTCTGAGAGCACAGGCTCCTTCAACTGGGGATAGCCTGCTCCCCAGCTGGCAGCATTTCTGTTGGATAGCAATAGAATACTTGCTAGCAATTTAAATACAGTCGAGCCCTTCCATACTTTAATTTTAAGTGGTCTATCTTCACAAGAATGAATACTGGTGTGAGCTTACTTTCCTGACTGCAGAGTCCCAACTAATACCACGACCAGAAGCTTATCTTGCCTATAGGAATGGAACCCATCGGATTCAGTTGCCAGGAAACAAAACAGAATACATATGAGAACCTACTTCGCAATGATGAAGATATAGAAATGTGCCCACCAGTACTAGTCCATCGCATGTTTTGTCTATTAATCATCCAGACGTCATTATCTTCATCATATGTTGGAACATCTCTGAAAGGTACTGCAAATGATCACAATGTCAACCTTTAAGATGAGGCACCACAGACTCTAGATGATGCAATGTCCACAATGGAAAGGAACTTTGAATATGATAATCGAGGATATAAGCAAAGCCCCACTTGTTGATTGCCAGTAACCAGCTGGGAGTTTATTCTTTTTGTCCCCAGAACTCCAAGTTGGAGGCCCTGGTTCACAAAGGGTCAAACTAATGGAAGGGGACATATTTAACAACTCGAGCCAATACCAAGATACTTTAGTAAAAGTAGGTGAGATGAAAGATCACTTTGCAAGCAGAAATAATTTCTGGGATAGAGGGGGGAAGTAGCACTTGTTTTACACAACAGAGATGGGAAAGTACATGGAGAAACTAAACCTTCTTCCATTTGCTGTAAGTGATCTCGCGTATCATTTTCGCTGGGACTGATCTCATAAGACCAATGTGGTTTGAGAAAAACATGCTTATCAAGGGCCTGGTCTCCTAAAGAAAGAAAACACAAGTCATACCACCGAGATCTGCCTAGGTAATGTCGGAATGTGGTGAGAATTGAGATTGCAACTAACGATGGAAAGAATGATGATCTGTGGTGGACTTTAGAACAGCTGCAATGGTGAAGACAAATCTCCTCGAAGTTTCTCCCCAGGAAGAGACGACCTGTGACTTATTGGCAGGTTGCTTGATTTCCTTAAACGAGTTTTATTAAAAATTTTATTTAGTTTTAAGTTATGTGTGTGTGCATGTGCCTGTGTGTGTGCATGTGTCTGTGTGTGTGCATGTGTCTGTGTGTGCATGTGTCTGTACATGTGTCTGTGTGTGTGCATGTGTGTTGGTATGCATCTGTGTGTGGGTACGTGTCTGTGTGTGTGCATGTGTCTGTGTGTGTGCATGTGTCTGTGTGGGTATGTGTCTGTGTGTGTGCATTTGTCTGTGTGTGTGCATGTGTCTGTGTGGGTATGTGTCTGTGTGTGTGCATTTGTCTGTGTATGTGCATGTGTCTGTGTGTGTACATGTGTCTGTGTGGGTATGTGTCTGTGTGTGTGCATTTGTCTGTGTGTGTGCATGTGTCTGTGTGGGTATGTGTCTGTACATGTGTCTGTGTGTGTGCATGTGTATTGGTATGCATCTGTGTGTGGGTACATGTCTGTGTGTGTGCATGTGTCTGTGTGTTGGTATGTGTCTGTGCATGGATATGTGCATGTGTATGGGTACGTGTTTGTGTGCGTGCATGTGTCTGTGGGTGGGCATGTGTCTGTGTGTGTGTGTGTGTGTGTGTGTGCATGTGTCTGTGTGTGGGTACATGCCTGTGCGGGTACATGTGTCTGTGTGTGTGTATATGTCTGTGTGTGGGTACGTGTCTGTGTGTGTGCATGTGTCTGTGTGGGTATGTGTCTCTGTGTATGCATGTGTCTGTGTGTGTACATGTGTCTGTGTGTGTGCATGTGTGTTTGTATGCGTCTGTGTGTGGGTACGTGTCTGTGTGTGTACATGTGTCTGTGTGTGGGTACGTGCATGTGAATGAAAGCATACACTAAGGAGACCAGAGGTTTTAGATTTTTTTGGGAGCTGTGGTTACATAGAGGTGTTAAGAGTTGCCTGATATGAGCTCTGGGAACTGAACCTGGGTCCTTAAGATAGAATAGTGCCTGTTCATCATTGTGGAGCCATCTCTCCTAGTAGTCTGCTTTCTGATCCTGATAATGTGTACAGTACATAAAACCTTTTCTGTGAGCTCTCCAACAGAATTAAGTCTAACTGACTGGTAGATTCAGACGCTTTAGTTAAAATTCTTCAGTGTGGGGACAAAACTACACTTCCCCTGGAAACTTCCACTTGGTGACTGCTAAGGATAGGTTGTAGGACAAGGCATTCTTGGTAGATGCAAAGCCTTGACTGGTAACTGTGACCTAAGGAACCACTACCTGATTAGTAAAAATGTTATTATAGGGATACACCATTCTAAACTTTTTTGCTCATTTTTTTCCTTCCTCATTGGGGTTAAGTGCTATATCAGGTCTGTTATTTTTCTCAGACCCCTTTATTGCAAATATTGCAAAGATCTTCCAAGTCTGTTGGAGGTCTCCTTCATGGATACGACTAGAAGGACAGAGGTTTCTTGGTGTCTCCTTGAGGGATAGGACAGGAAGGACAGAGGATACCTATCAATTTTGTGTTGATTTAATCTCCTAGAGGACACCTATCCATTCTGTGTTGATTCAATCTCCTTCTAGGGGAGCGTTGGCGATTTCTCATGATCAGTTCCCTCGGCTGATTGTTCTGGCAAGCTGGAATCATATTGAAGAGGAGTGAGGTAAGAAAAAAGGAAACGTCCAAATGAGGATCTATTAATAGAGATTGTTATATTGGGAAATGGGGCTCAGTGCTACCAAGACACATTGAGAAAGGAACAAAACATTTCCCAGAATTTCCTCCTGAATGCTCTTCAGATTTTAAGTGTGGCCTCATAATATCTCTGGGCTTTGCTAAGGCGGCCTCTGTATATCAGAGGTCACTCTAAGGCAGAGGGCCTAAGATTTGTAAATCATGGAATTTTTGCAAAGTAATAATTTCATAATGGACAAGAACTCTTCACATGTTTATCAATAATAAAATGGTTAAAAACAACTTCATTGTTTTTTTAAAGGGTTTTATGTCTTAGTGGTCCTTAATATTAGTCTGTACATGATCATTTAAGAATCACTTTTCTTTTAAATAAGCAAACACTTTAGTATCCTCCATTTTGAGTAGTTTTTACTAATTATTCTTGTTTAGGCCATATTTTGAATTAAAAGTTTTCTGTTACATACAGTCAAGCCTGCACAAGGAACTGTTGATTTTTATTAAAGCTACTGAGACCCTTCTTTTTGCTCCTAGTAGACTATATGTTGTGATATTTTGTCCCAGTTATCTACACAATAGTGTTGATGTTTTATATGTAAATTTTACATTCAGTCTCAGATTTCTTATCTGTCAGTGGTAGAGAAGAATTTTATACACAGGAATATAATCCATAATAGATTGTTATTTCTAGTATAATTGTAATAGTTTCACATCAAAATAAATATTAGATGAGAAAAATAACATTGACTTAATTTTTATTAATCCTTTAAAAAGATCAACAAAAACTCATTTGAAAATACAGATATTTACCAAAATGAAACAGTCTCAAGATTGAGGACATGCCCAAGACAAGAGAGGACACAAAAATGACCTCTGAGGTCAGATTTTTAATATGCTCAGCTTCATCTCTGGTACATTCCATGTCCTTGTCAGTGAAAAATCATAGACTGAAAGGTGGGAAATTATACAAACAGGTTCAGAAACTGAAGTGTCAAAAGATGGGAAGCAGATGTGAGAAAAGGGGTTAGGAGATATGAGCTGTGAAAGTGCCGTGGGATCGATATTCTCTTGGGCACACTCTATAGTTTGTCTTCTTGGTGAAGCAGCTGCTTTGACAATATGTGTTTGCCTCTCCGGAGCCACCCCTCTGCTGGTACTGTCCCTCAAGGGTTCCATTTAAAGCAATTCTTATGTAAATCAGAATGGAAAATCAAGACTTTTATCTCTTTCTCCTCCAACAGAATGGTAGGGACAGAATGATTGGGAAAAAGGAGTGACCCATAAAGATACTGCCACCTCCACCTGAGTACACTCTCCTACATAGTAAATAATCTAGACTCAGAGTTTGGAAGATTCTAAAAGGAAAAAGAAATAAACAAAAAAATATGTATTTCTGCCAAAACCAATTGATATTTTGGCATTACTGTTTTGCATTCTTTATAATTGGCTTTTTAAAAGCAGATTGCAAGTAATAATTTTATAAAAGATATAGAGGTGTGTAATGAATAGACAGTTACATATCAGATGTCCATTTCCTATGTACAAAACCTTTATACATTTACTTTATTCAAGACTAAGAAATCTTTAATCATTATAAATCCTTCATAGAGAATGCTCTTTTTTTCTCATTTACTGTTATTCATGTTAAGTTCTTCTTGTTCTTACTGATATCAAAGTTGCACATTCCTTAGCATACAGACATCTGTGTATTTTCTCTCTTCACTTTCATAGAATGTGGGGTGAACTGTATAAAATAGTTAATTTAACAATATTTCTTGATATGGTCTATTTAAGCATTTAAAATAAGGAAACTAGAGAGGAAAAAACCCATAGTAATTTATGTGGATTCTATGTTTCTAATTTTAGAGTATATGATTAGATGTTTGAAATTAGGCTGCAATAAATGGCCAAGAAGAGGCAGTCTAAAAGGACATATTCCTCTTGAGAGGCTGATGGTAGCCTATCATTTTTCTACTCCTTTATTCCTACTCCACATTAGTCTTCTTGAATTATCACATGGAGACTCGGAAGTTGACTGTCCTGGGGGGAACAGATAGGAAGCAGCATCATTCATCCATACAGAAAATACTTATTGAGTATCTGCCATGAACCAGACACCAGTCTAGGTGAAGGAGACAGACCCACAGAGAAAGAAAGCCAAGCTTGAAGGCAAAGGGTTAAAGAAGGTTGTGCAGTGGAATCTGCTGCCCTGGGTCTAGAAGTTAAGGAATATATTTCATTGGAAGTCAAACCAAAACTGCTTGTTAGGAGAAAGTAGGAAGCAGTTTTACCTACTTTGGAATAAATGTTATTCTGGGTAGAAAAGATTTGAGTATAATCTTTCTCAGTCAGGGACTTTTGTTTCCTAAGAAAAAGGCATGTACTATAGCCAAAATCTTTCCCTTTTGTCAGTTATGAATGTAGACATAATTAAACAATGCACTTTTGATGTACTTGCTACTTTGTTGCCATTAGAACTCTTGAATGCTTTAATTTTAATTGGTAGCTTTTGTAGTTATTTAAGTGTTTGTTCTCATCACTTCAAAATTGTAGTAATCATTATGTTATTGAAAAGTATTATTTAATGTTCTAATGTTACTTAAGAATCTTAAAGAATTTTTATGACTCAATAAATGAAACTGATTGCCTTTTCCCCATGCTTTTATGGCACTGTTTTGCAAGAGAGCCCATGGCTTTATCAACAAGTTGAAAAGATTTAAGGAAACAAAATGATTAATATAGTCTACCTAAAGGAAACAGGAAGAAACAGATTTTTCTCAACATGCTCAGGTCAATTAGCCCAAATAGTAACATCAACAATGGATATTAGAAACATTGCATGCTTGTGAAAACACAGCATTCTTGCTTCCAAAGAACCTTCCCTCAAAGGACTCACAGACATTATAACTGGGTAGGACCATTCATTACCTCCATCCTTTGGAAACTTGCATGACACTTTATAGTACTATGAAATCTAGTGCTCAGGAAGGAGGCATTCAGACCAGTTACATATTAGGTATCTTACACATAAAGTTTTATCAACATGACTGCCACACATGATCTGAATATGCATGATACCAGGGGAGTTGGCAAAATGGACAGGGATGATACCTAAACCCTCAAACCCTACACAGAGAACTACAGGAGACAAAGGAATGGTAGGAGGAATAGTCTTCCTTAGGGAAGAGCATATAAATTGGCTAACCAATACCAAATGGTTATACCTGAAAAAAAGTGTACAGATAATACCACACACAATGACAAAATGAGCAGGTTATATTTAGGAATTATATATATATATATATATATATATATATCATAATATATATATATACACACACACACACACACACACACACACACACACATATATATAGGCATGCAATAACAATGAAAAAAGAGTCTATTAACTTTAAAAAGAGGAAGGAGGGGTATATGGAAAGGTTTGGAAAGAAGAAATAGAAAGGGGAAATATTATTATATTATAATCTCAAAGAGGTGATTACATTTGAAATCTGTAGTAATTGTGTATATGAAAGTTGATCCCAAAATAAAATGTTTTCTTATTAGTAGACATGGACAAGATAGGTGCTAGGAAGCTATGAAGATGGATCCAAAGGGCATGCCCATGCCTACTTGACTGAGGTAAATAATGTTTAAGAACTTTCTGAAGTACCATAAAACATTCCTCCCTGATTTCTGTAATGATATATAACTACTGTTTACTACAGCTTCAGCAATGTATGGGAAGTACACTAGACAAACACTTGTCTAGCAGCACACATCCACCCTTAAGCTGATACCTGTCTCAGTTCTCAAGAACAATAAACGCATGACCAAATTACTTGTTTGCTCCAGGCCACGGGGCTTGGTTCCTGCAACCCTTAGTAGGAGCATCCCCTTCCCTTGCTCCAGAATTAGCCATTTCTCCAGGGAGCTCTGAATTATTTTATTTTAAAAAATACAGAAGAATTCAGAAGTTAACTGTTAGGTCTACCTGTTGCTACTCAATTGCCATTTATTCCTTTCAGCACACTCAGTCAAAGAATATGAGTATGTACTAACCTGTATCTACCAATACCCAATCATAATTCTGTACGTATCCATCAGACTATAGTGACTGCTTGTCCTGATGTCTCCAACTCTGATTCAGTCTTGCATGCGTCATTCTAACCTCTCTTCTGGCTGACTTTTGCCATGTCTTATCTATTTAACTGTTCAATTCAAATTCAGTTTACATGGACACTAACTTCAGACCTCTTTCCACATCCCTTCTTAGAGTTTAGCATCCACAGTAGAGTTGTTTTGGAATTCACTGCATCCTCCATTTATTTTCAGACTTAGACCAGCACATGTAAACATTTATAACAGAGCTAGACCCATTTGTCATAAGCCACATTTAATTCTAAGATCACAAGGGCGTGTAGATATTTATCTTTATTTTTCATGCTCTAAGTTCTATTCTGTTATTTAAGATT
Source organism: Phodopus roborovskii (assembly GCF_943737965.1). Classification (NCBI taxonomy): domain Eukaryota; kingdom Metazoa; phylum Chordata; class Mammalia; order Rodentia; family Cricetidae; genus Phodopus; species Phodopus roborovskii. The sequence goes on from NW_026126415.1 coordinate 5,117,908, forward strand.
CTATGGGCCGTTGACAAGGGTATAGCATCATAAATCCGTCATTGTGGTACAATACATTATTATACCATTTATCACTATTCATAAAGTACTTTATTCTTAATTCTTTCGATTCTCTTCCCTCTCGGGGCCCCTGGCAAGCACAGCTCTCTTATGAGTGTCATATTTCCCCTTTTCTAGCATGGCATAGAAAAGGGATTTTGTAAGATGCAGTTCATTCATCCCTCCTTTCACTTAGCAGAAATGGAATTGTGGAAGATGAAATTTGTTCATCCCTCCTTTCACCCAGCAACAACAGATGTTTAATATGTGTTACTGTGTGTGGGATATATCATTCTTTTTTCATAACTAAATCCAGCTGTACCTTAGGGGCTTTTGTTTCATTCATAAGAGTGAATACGTTGCTACTAATGATTGCATTTATACTCTTAGTTCAGACATAAGTTTTCAACACTTTTTGTGTAAATATCAAGGATCGCTGTTTCTAGATGTTATTGTAGTGCTGCACTTAGCTTTATAAATACCTCTTCAGCTGTTTCCCAAATTGGCTGTAGTAATTTTTATTCCCCATAATAAAGAATTAGAGTTCAAACTTTCCTTCCTTCCTCCCTCCTTCCTATCGTGGTTAAATAAGGATCAGGATAAACAAATAGGCCGAATAGATGTTTATTCAGGGAGAAATAACTCACAACCTAGACAGATGAACACCAGGAAATTCAACCTGATCCTCTCCTATCCGAGTCCCGCCAGCCAGAGAGCTTTTCCCGTCTCTCCCTCCGACTTCCTTCCACAGGTCACTTCCGCCCATGGCTCCATCCCCAATGGGCGTGGTCAGTGCCACAGAAGGACTATCTCACTATAATTCCCCTTTTAGTCTAAAGAAAAGATTTAGGCTTAATACAAAACTATATACAAAACAGTGAATAACAAGTGTGTTCTAAGAAAAGGAAAATTGAGAACAAAACGACCTACATATCTAGTCCTAGGGTGAAGGCATAACGGAATTTACAATAGAGTTGTCCTAAGCTGGAAAACATAAGTCTAGTACCTAATATATCTAACTAGGAAGAGAGAATAATAGTTGTGATAGTTTAATTTTCAACTTCATCAAGACCTGAGAAGGAAAATAACGATACTAGAGTAGACAGGAAGTGCGGATGGACAACTTCCAAAAGGTGCAGCAAGGACGGAAACAGCAAGCCACCTGAACAGTCACCCTAGGTCTCACAGAAACATTGGTACACCCAGTTTTGGCTAAGGCCAAGAGAACTTGACAGACCACAACAACAGCAGGGAGGTAGAATGGCTGTCTTATCCTGACTTGGCAAGGTCAAGCAGTCTTCTATATTTGTCTCCTGCAAGCACATAGGACCGCATGTCCAAATCAGTGGTCAAGGTGGGGGCAATTCTTTGCCCAACAGGCCATTAGCTGAGGCGAGAATGAACTCCAGCAGGAGCAAAAACAGTGTCCAACATATTTTCGGGAAAGTGCACGGTGCTGTCAAGAGCAATAGTGTCTCATGTCAATGGAGTACTAATATTAAAACATTTAAAAGCCATGTTCTGCATGTCTATGAAGTGATTGAAGATTAAGCATCTATATCTGACTAATCTCATAGGTACAGGAAATATGAGTGAAGATAATCTGTAATACTCAGGAACTTAGCTAAAAAACTGATTAAAACTTCCCTGAGTAAAGCAGGAACAAATACTTAAACAATATAACTATATACATATACATACATATCAATCTCTAAAATAGAGGTAGAGTAGAAATGTCAAGACAAGAGGTAGAACTATAAAGGGCAGCAAGATAAATATCCCAAATTGTATCAATATACAAATTTCTTGAATACAAGAAAAGTATACATACATAGAATATGGTAAAAATAATGTGCATAAAACATCGTAAGTGGAAAGATTTCATACAATATAACAAAATATAAACTTAATTTTACATAGCTTACCACATATAAGAATACATAACAATGTAAGCTGCAAAATACTATCTCATTCTTACTCAAATTCACAAGAAAATAGGCTAATCTACCTATATCCCATCTAAATCATACATGGCGCCCAACGTGGCTAATAAGAACTTCCACTTAAAATTTAACAAAAGCTTAAATAAGGGTTTTAGAAACAAAAGAACAGAGACAAGCAAGGTTTCTTGGTAGCAGCATTTTTCTCGGTTGTACTCTGCTTTGCAAGAGACAAGCAGATATTTGCGCAGCTCCTTTAAGGGAAGGTTCCTGACTCAGCATAAGCGGCAAAAAAACCGCACAGCTTTTAAGAAACTCTGCTAACAATTTATTGGTGTGTATGAGAGATGGCAATGGCAGTGACCACATCTCCAAGCTGGCAGCATGCTTGGAGATGGCAGCGCAGACCAAGGCGGTGAGCACAGCTTTCAGTGCTGGCGGTAAAAGTACCCGCCACCGCCATCTTTGATAAACAGTGGCTGACACAGCTATGATTTTCATTTCAGCAATGTTGTTTACCAGATAAAAGACTCGTGGCCAGAAAAAGATAAAGATTTACAGTAAAGACAGATTCATATTAAGAAAAACCTCTAAAGGTTTACAGTGTGTTTTAAAATATACGTAGACATGAAAAAAAAAAATGGTTTTAAAGAGACAAAGAGGAACTGGGTGTGGTGGCACACACCTTTAATCCCAGCACTCGGGAGACAGAGGCAAGCCGATCTCTGTGATTTCAAAGTAAACCTGGTATGCAGAGTGAATTCCAGGACAGATAAGAGTTACACAGAGAAACCCTGTCTCAAAAAATAAAAAATAAAAAGTAAAAGAAACAGAGTAATAATAAAGATGAAAAGCTCAGAGAGAATCTGGTTACTGTATGGTATTATATTGTCTTTGTATCTTTTGACTGCTGAGGAAATAACAACTGTTAAAACAAATGCTGCTGGATTAATTCAATTTATATATTTTAAAAATACTTTGACTCAAAAATTTAAGGTCAAAGACAAGTTACTGGGGAAAAGGATTTCTATTTTTGTTTCAACAGAAAATGAAAAGCTGTGGATTCCTTCCAGACTAATGTGGTTTGATCAAGCCAGGCCCCCTGAAACAGAGTCACTGGTGATCCAACATTCAAAACAGCTTGGACAAAGCAGCCTCACAGACTACAGCCAGGATTTCTGTGTCTTCTTAGGATTCCCCCATGACAGCGCCCCCATCAGCAGGACATAGTTTGGAAAGAACGATGCCCAAATTCCCAAATATTGTTTATAAATGTTTGTTTTCATTTAAATGGACTTGGTTATAAATGGTTAATGATCATAGCCAATTCTTTTTAAAGGTAAAAAGGGAATTATGATATAGATATAAATACTTTTTTTGGAATGGATTTTCATTTATTGATACAATTTAAGGTCAATTCTGTGATGTGTATATTCTCCTTTTGTTTAGGTATTGTGTTTATATAGCTCATTTAGAAATGTAATGTATAATGTAGTACAGATAATAGATAATTATCTATGATAGTCAAAGTTTAGAGTTAAATTATTTAGGTTTTTCAAGATACACAGAGATGTATTTGAGATTGATAGGCATTCTTCAAACCTTTCAAAGACCTACAGAATATGGCATTTAAAATGGTTTAGGGTTTTCGTGACAGTGAGACATAATTGTTCTTGGCAATACCACCTGCACCAGAAAGGAAGATGGAAGATGGACATCGAAGAAATGCATTATGAAGTTTGCTTTCAATATGGCAAGACTAGCCATGTGGACAAGATACTGCTCTTGTCTGGACTGTTTGACTTTGTGATGTATAAACTGGACATGCACGATCCACAGAAAAGTGACTACTGATTCAAGATAGACATTGCTACAGAGTTCCTGCTTCATGGAAGAGTCTGCCAGACAGTCCGAAAAAAGTGACTGACAAACTGCCAATACAAGAAGACAGTTTAAAGTTTCCTGCTTTGCTGAAGAGTCTGCCAGACACACTATGGCCTATGGGCTGAAGATGGAAGATTACAAAAGAACTTCGGGTGACCAGGCAGTGAGTTGTCTTTGTCATTTCTTGAGTTTATATACTATCCTTCTATGGTCTTTGATGGAGTTGAAGACAGATAGTTATGGTTATAGTTTTCCTTAGTTAAGCTTATAGATAAATTACATATAGGACTTTAACTCACAAAGATAAAATAGATGATGGAATATTTTCTTCAAATCTTGCTAAATGTTAATGGACTAAATAGTGTTAACTGTGATTCTTATTTGATAACTGTTATTTTGCTATGTTAAGGTTAAAACCCTTCTTTTTATTTAGACAGAAAAGAGGAGATGATGGGAGATGTCATTCTGTATATGTTTCTCATACTGGTTAGTAAATAAAGCACTGTTGGCCAATAGGAAAGGAGGATAGGAGGGACTAGGAGACAAGGAGGAAGAGGAAGTAGTAAGGAGGAGCCAAGATGGAGAGTCAGGAGAGAGCAGTACGCGGCAGCCGGCTCCCGGTAAGAAGACCACATGGAAATACTTAGATTAACACAAATGGGTTAATACTTAAGACAGAGCTAGCTGATAAGAAAGTAGTAACTGGCCAACAGTATAATATCTAATACAGAGTCTCTGTGTATTATTTGGGGCTGGCGCGGCTGCGGGTCAAGACTGGCGGCCGGAGGAAAAACAGTACACCTTACACCTTCCTTCCTTCCTTCCTTTCTTTCTTTCTTTCTTTCTTTCTTTCTTTCTTTCTTTCTTCCTTTCTTCTTTATTGCCAATGAGGACAAAGCTTGAGATGAGTATAGATATCAGTCACACTAATTCAGGCAGTAGTCGATGTTTTGATGTTAATCATCTATGATAGGTAATGTTATGCAGCTTAGTACGCTCATTTTCCTTTCATATATTTTAACTGATTTCTGTTCAGTTCTCTGGTTTCTTTTTTCCGATTGAGCTTATAATGTTTACTGTTGATATTTAATGCATATTTGCATACTTTGGATATAAGACATTTAATTTACCAAGAATTATTTTAGTCTATTCTTTGACTTTTCATTCTCCCAATAGTGTCAGAATCACAAATCAAATTTAAAGAAAACTAAACATAGCCCAATTAACCAATTTTTATTTAACCGAGTCTGATGTGGGATATAAAAATTCATGATGTGTTTCCTGTCATGTAGAATTTCTTTGGTATTTCCCAGAATTTTTTTTTTTAATTTGCATGTAGGTCTGTGCTCCAGGTTGAGTTGGTGTTTTTGGAAAGCTTTAATCCTGGGTGTCTAAATGTATTTCATTGCAACTGGACACCTAGTGTCCAACTGCAGTTTGTAAATACAAATCTTTCTTCCACGGGATTGCTCTGGATAGTTAGTCGAAGTCAGTTAAACATGTTTCTATTAGTTGTATTATGAATGTGTGCTCCATGGAATTGTAAGTGCATTATTGTGCCAGTGGTAAGCTTTTCTATCACTGTTGTCTCATAAACAATGGCAAGTTTGTTTGCTTTATGGCCTCAGAGATTTCAGCCAAAAGTAATATAATCCTGTTGTTTGGAGGGATACACAGTAACCCGTAATGTGGGAAGACTTCACATCAAACCATTAGGGCAGAGGAGGAGAATGACCCAGAGTAACAATTTCTCCCTCAAGCTCACTCACCTCCTACAAGATTCATATTGTAAAGGTTCCACTCCTTCCCAATAATGCCACAACCTCTACCAAACCTTTAGTGATTTGGCATCCTTGCAACATTTTATATCAAAACTGTAGAAGAAAGTATATTTTAATTCCCAGTGACAAACTCTTCAAGGGCTTGCAGACTTCTAGATAAAACTTTTGAACATAAGTTAACTTCCATTTACAATTAATATTTGATCCCCAAATCATATATATATATATATATATATATATATATATATATATATATATATTGGTTATCAGCTTACTTAGAGTTACTATTTCTGTGATAAAGCACTATGACCAAAAAGCAATATGGAATAGAAGGATAATTTGGCTTCCATGTATTTGTCACTAGATAGTAAGGCGAGAGTCATAGACAGTAAATTTGCTTCTGTATAGCAACAGGAACTATCAGCAGAGAAAATAATCATAGCCTACAGAACAGGAGAAAATATTTACCAGTTATACCTTAGGGAGAGGAATTGACATCTGGAGTGTATAAAGAACTGTTAAACACCCAATCCTCCTGATAATTGATAAATGGGATAATAAAACGCATCACCAGCTCTCAAAGAAGAGACACAAAGGTCCAACAATTTTTTTTAAAAAAATTTTATTAATGTATAAAATTAAACATGTCATATCTACCCTTATTTCCCCCTCAAGAATTCCGTGCCCTGTCTCTATTTGCGATAACCTATTAAGTGCAGTTAAGCTGCCCTGTCCACATGTGCATGGATGTAGGGGTCATCCACTCAAGTATAAAAAGCATACCAGTGGCCACATCCACCCATGAAGAGTGATTTTTCAGTTTTTATTATTTGAAAATTTTGTACATACATGAAATGCATTTTGACCATATATCCACTCTTCTTACTAGCTCTCTCCATCTCCTGCATGAGCTCACTAGTTCATTCCCTGCACACCTTCATGTCTTCTTCTAATAATTATTATCGATAGCCTTCTGAGCACAGTTAATGCTGAGCATACGTGAAAGGGTATAGGGATATTCACTGGGGAGCAGAGAATGAACTACTTCCCAGTGGCGACGCCCTCAAATCTAACGAAACGCTTTCCATTGACCCATCTATGGTGAAAACCTTTTTAAGATATCACTTTTAATTGTTTTTATTGCACTCGCTTACTGTTGTGTATGCACACGTGTGTATGGTATGGGTGCCTGTGTCACTGCATGTGTATAGAGGTAAGAGGACAGCTAAGGAGAGTCGGTTCCCTCCTTCTGTGACATGAACCCCGGGGATTGAACTCTCAGGTCCTTAGGCTTGGCAAGAGCTTTTACTGACTGAGCCATTCCCAGGGTCCCTATCCTGGAACTTTGGCTCAATTAAAAGAAGTTGTAAGTAAGCCAGTATGACATGCCAAAATTAAAACTGTCAGCATGAATCCACACATTACTGTCACCTCTGTGGTTGTTTATAGCTTTGTGACAATTGTAAAAGTGATAGATGAATATACTGGCATCACTTCTAAATAACTGTCCAAATGTCAAAGACGAGCTTATCCACTGTTCATTGTTTTCATTCAGGCTACATAGGAGTCAATCATGTTATCGGCTTCCGAGGAGCAGATGATGCTGTCCACTTACACATTTACAGTCTAATGCATATTCAGATTATTTTTGCCTTATGTTGTTGCACACATACACACACACACACACACACACACACACAACTTTAGGAGAGCAGAACAATAATTACCCATCTAAAGTTAAGCATAGTTGTTTAAGGTTCTTCCCTATTATTTCTATGCATTCATGATTCATAATTATAAAATGAGTGTCTTATCCAATTACGTGGTCTTTTTAACTCTGAAAATGGTAGAGGCATAAATAATAGACAGTATAATATATATTAAACCATATGAAAAATGATCAAAGCTCTATTTGTCTTTTCTTGTAGTTACTGTGAATCCAGACCCTTTTTAGATTAAATAATTACCAAAGGTGAGATTCTATTATAAATGTGATAGAAATGTGAGAGCCCATCAGAGAAAAGGACAATCCATATAAAGTGAACCCTAGGAACCCAATTAAACCTCTAGAGTTGCAAACACAACTTGAAATAAAATTGAAGATTTTTTTTCCTTTGATTACTAAGAGAAACCTGAGTACTTTTTACAAAAGGTTGGTAATTAGAGCTGTGTATGAGTCTGCCTATGTGATCTAGAAAGTAAATGAATTGCTGTTATGTTTGAATGTGTACCAGCATAACAATTACAAGAAGAGCCGAGGGGGAGCAACCATAGTATTTGATGAATGGAGATACATATCATAGAGAAAATATCCCTTTCATAAGACTAAATGTATAAATAAACTTTCCACAGTAGCATCTGTCCTCCCTTTATTTTAATGCAAATATAATGCCCATTTCAAAAATAAAATTTAAATATTTTTTGGAATATAAACATTACAAGGAAGAATGCTCTGGTAACCTATGCTGAAAAGCAAATCTTTTTTTGACTTGACAATGTTCTCTTATTTTATTAGTCGTTTTTTTTTTTTTTTTTAAAGAAGTTGCATCTGAGTATGTTTGCTAAAATCTGTCACCACACACAATACAGAATAGCAGAAATGATCAGAGTTCACACTGACTCACAGGTATAGAGTTGTGTCAAAGAACACTACAATCTTTTTCTGTAAGGCTTTAAAATGGTCTCATGTATAAATAGTACATCATATTTTTCTCTCTCTTCTTCTCCTTAGAACTCCTTGCATGTCCCTCTGGTCTCTGCTCCCTTTCACATTATCAGCTTCTCTTGTTTTAATTGTGCTTGCGTGCATGCGTCCATGTGTTTGTGTGTGTGTGCCCGTGTGTGTGTGTGTGTGTGCCCGTGTGTGTCCATGTGTGTGTACAACCAGCTGATTCATTTAGTGTAGATAATGGCTGGTATGTATTGTTTTGAGGGTCTACCCCTTTTAGGTGGATAAGCAATTAGGGGGCTCATCCTTTGGGAAGACAAATTCTTTCCACAGTCATCAATTGCTATAGCTCTTTATCTAGGGGTGGGGACTGTGAGATTTCCCTATCGACAAAGACATGTCAACTGATATCTTCATGGTTCTTGACATACTGTTGAGATTTCACAGCTTTAGCATACCTGTCAAATATAAGGGACACAATCTCCAGCAGATATCCTGGTCCTCTGGCTCGTAAGCTTGCCATCACCTTTTCTGATGTCCTCAGGGACTTGGGTGTGTGGCCTCTGTTGTAGATGCATCTTTGCGGGAAAGGCACAAGCCACGGTCAGTTGCTCTCTTCATTTGGACCCATTGTGATTTTCTGCAATACTCTCTGTCTGCTGCCAAAAATAAGCTTTTTTTTTTTTATGTAGGGTGGCACCCACACTTGTCTGTGATGAAGCATTTATCATGAAGTTGGTAATTATGCTAGTTTATGGAAGTAGCAATAATAGGTTCTCCTCAATGATACATGGACTCATCATACATGACCAGTGTGATGCTAGATGTACAGTACCAAGCATTTCTCCGTTGGTGGCCTTCACGTCTACTACTGACACAGTAAGGGTTAGTAGGATGCTTCCAAGTCAGATTCAGTTCAATGTCTCCCAGTCATGCCTCTGAATTTTGTTGTGCCTTCACAGATAAGATCATACGTTCAAATTCGTGGAAATAAACTAGGACAATTGCACTAGCCTATAATGTGTTGGAGACGTCTCGAATTCTGTTGACCAAAAACTGGAAGGATTTCTCATTCATGGCAATTGGTTTTTGTTGAAGAGTTTATGGTTCTTGTGATGAGCAATATCATCCCCAGGGCATGACTTCACTTATTACTACAGGTCTATATAATATCTGTACACATTTTAGCTAATTCTTGAGTAAACACAAAATGAATGTGATTGCCTGTGACTTTTTTCAGATGATGTTAGTGTTGTCTATACCACCACCTCCCTACTTCTGTATTGGTTTCCCTCCTCTTCTTACCGGGTAAATATCTCTATTTTCCTCTCTCCCTTCTAGCACCTGTGTACTTCTAACTTCCTGCCCAGAACTCCTTCTACCTCTTTCCCTCACCCCACAGTCCATTTTATTTTCCTAAAGTAGGAACAATGAGAGAGAGAGAGAGCATGCAGTGTTTGTCTTTCTGGGTCTGGATCACCTTATTCATTATTAAAGTATCTACAGCTATCTATTTACCTGCAAAGTTTATGATTTCATTTTTAAATATGTTTTTATTTAAACTAAAAACAATCTTATTTTACGTATCAATCTCAGTTCTCTCTCTCCTACTCCCATCCTTGCATGCCTCCACCAACTCCCCATGACTGCCCCAGGGATGGTGAGATCTCCCATGAGGAATCATCAAAGTCTATCATATCATTTGGGGCAGGACCTAGGCCCACTGCCATGTGTCTAGGCTGAGAGAGTATCCCTCCATGGGGAATGGGCTCCCAAATTCCATTTGTGCACTAGGGATAAATACTGATCTATTACCAGAGGTCCCGTAGAATGCCCAGGTCTCCTAGCTGACACTCATTTTCATGGGGTCTGGTTTGGTCCTATGTTGGTTCCACAGCTGTCAGACTGGGGTCTGTGAGCTCCCATTTGCTTAGGTCAGCTGTTTCTGTGGGTTTCCCAACATCTTGACCCCTTTGCTCATCACTCCTCCCTCTCTGCAACTGAATTCCAGGAGTTCAGCTCAGTGCGTGGCTGTATAATATTCCACAGTGATACACACCCAAATTACCTTACCCTGTCATCAAATGAAGGGCATATAGATTGTTTCCTTTTCCTAGCTATTATGAATACAGATAGAATGGAACATGCTATGGAGTGGCTGTTGAGTTCATTGGGCAATGCTAAGGAGTGATATAGCTATTTCATATGATAGAACTATGTTTAGATTTATTTTTATAATTCTCCTCTCTAATTTCCAGATGGACTGGACCAGTTTGAAATCCAGACAATGGTGAGTACATGTCCCTCTTTCTCCATAAACTTACCAATATTCCTTTCTTCCTTCCTCCCTCTGTCCCTCCCTTCGTCCCTCCCTCCCTCTCTTTCTTTTTTAATTGCTGTTCCATTTTTTTCCATACCTGGAACTCACTGTGTAGACCACACTGGCCTCTAATTCACAGAGATCTTTTGGCCTCTGCCTCCCGAAGGCTTGGATTAAAGACATGTACCACTATGTCTGGCTGCCGGTTGTTTTCTTGATATTATCCAGTCATGAGAAGGTAAGTTGGATAAGTTGAACCCTCAAAGTAGCTTTAATTTGTATTTTTCTAATTGTTAAGGATATCAACACTTTTTAAGACATTCCTTTAGGTATTTTTCAAAGCTTTGCTTTCTTATTTTATTTTAAATATGGGTGCTTTGCCTTCATGTGTATATCTGCCTGTCCTGTGTGAAGTACACTTAGAGGTCAGAATAAATCATCAGATTCCATATAACTAGGTATACAGACGGTTGTGATCCACCTTGTAGGTGCCGAGAAACAAATTCAGGTCCTCCGGAAGAGCTGCCAGTGCTCTTAACTGATAAGCCATTACCCCAGGACCTTATAATCATTTTTATTTGTTCTTTTGAAAGCTCTCTGCTCAGATCCATAGCCCATTTTGTACCTATGTCATTTGTTTTCTTGACCCTACTTTTATCATCTCTTTATATGTTCTTGATATTAACCTTCTATCTAATGAATAGCTGGCAAAGATTCCCTTCTATTCTACGAACTTCATCTTCACTTGATTGAATGTTTTCTTTGCTTACATAAACCTTTTAGTTTTATGAGGTCCCATTTGTCAATTGTGGTCTTAAATCCTGGGCAAATGGAGACCAATTTATGATGTCCTTTCCTATGTCTGTGTCTTGTAAGGTACTGTCCGTGTTTTCCTTCTACAGTTTCAGTGCCACAGATTTCATACTGACACTCTTGTTCCAGTTAGGCTTTGCACAGGGTAGTGGGTAACGCCTAATTTCATTCTGTGTATGGACTCTGGGTTTTCCTTTCTTTTTTCTTTTTTTTTTTTTTTTGCAGGGTTTCTCTGTGTAGCTTTGGAACCTGTCCTGGAACTCAATCTTTAGACCAGGCTGGCCTCAAACTCACAGAGATCCACCCACCTCTGCTCCTAAGTGTTGGGATTAAAAGTGTTTACCACCACCGAGCAGCAGGGTGGCCGTGTTTACAGATTGTGTCCATCTCAAAATTAATAGTTGTAGAGTTAGCCCCCAATATGTATATATGTAGAGATAAAGCCATTAAAGAAGTAACTAAAGTAGAATGAGGACAGAGCCTTAATCTGGTAAGACCGGTATGGTTGTAACAAGAGATACAGAGAGTGCATCTATGCAGACGAAAGGTCATACACAGAGAAGGCAGCAAGGGCCTGCAGTGCCTTGGTCTTGGGCTTTTAGGTTCAACTAAAATTTAAAATACGAAATTCATATCCTATAAGCCAACTACTATGTACAATTCTGTGTGTTGATTATAAAGATTCGAAGGTGATTTGTCTATCAATTTATCAGTGCAAAATAAAAGAATTTACTCTTATTTTTTTCTTGGTGCATGCAGGTTTTCATGTGCTAGGAAATTTAAAGGATTTATTTTTGTGAGCTCTTACTCAAGCGAGTGCTGCTATAATATTGAAAGTTGTCAAAGACGCACTCAAAACACACTCCCCCATATCCTCGTAGTCTATCCATTTGGATATAGACTTATTATTTTTGCAGTATTTATTATGGACGAAGTATGGCTTTCTTTTAAAAAATAAATCATGTGTTCAAATATATGAACATATATATATTTCTTCCTCAGGTTCATTTTACCCTGAAGAGTTCTTTAGAAGGAGAGTGAGCCAATGAGAAGCGGATAATATGTCATAGTCTATACTGATGTGAGCAATACCCTTTCTGTGTGTCTGGAGGGTGGGTGTATGTATGCAGGGGATCTTGTTTGTGTAGATGTGTACAGATATGAGTGCACATACATGCAAGTGTCTGTGGATGCCAAAAGTGGATATTGGGTGTCTTTGATCCCTCTATTTTTAGAGACAGTGTCTCTCTTTGCATCTGTAGTTTATTTTGTTTACTCAGCTAGATCAATCAGCAAGCTTCAGGGTTCCATCCATGTCTTTTCCCCAGCCCTGGAGTTAAAGATTAGCACCACTGTACCTAGCTTTTTTATGTGAAAGCTGGAGATTCTTATTCAGGATCTCATGTTTGTACTGTGGTAATTTTACTGACTGGGCTGTGTCTCCAAACTCTACAATGCTCTTCAAAGAGTTGTGTGTAAATGATGTGATGAATACCAGCTATTTCCAACATTTCTTGCAATGTTTAGCTGTATTGTTAATGTTTATACATGGCAATATAGAGCACCATAAAACTAGATGCTTTACAAAGCACTAGAAGTACATACAAAGACTGCAAACTGTCATCTGTGTGAAGGCTTACCATTAACAATACAAGTAATTCCATCATGATTGCAAGGGAAACAGGGATTGCAATAGATAGAAACTTGGAAGGCACATTAGATAAACAGCAGTCAGGATGGACTCAGAGAACTGTGGGCTCATAGTTATGACAACAGGAGATTAGTTTATAAGGCATCTGAATTCTCAGTCTGCTTTTAAGTTTCTTTATATCATCAGTTTTGGAAGGAGTGTTACCTAATGACATCATTACTTTAACATTTCTCTTTCTGACTTTAGCTGTACAGAGTTTGGCCATTTCCAACAAATGTGATTAATATGTTAATTATCTGAGCTTTTTGTTATTTCTACTCCCACTTATATTTCTATCTGAAACACATATTAAACCATCAAAAGTTAGGCACCAATGAGTACTTTGGATGTTGTTTTTCAGCAGCCTTCCTCAGAACCCCTATCCTGAGTCAGAGTGAGGGGGTGGTAAATAAAGAAAACAAGTCTGTAGATTGCCAAAGCTGCTATCCAAACAGATCTGCTGCATTCTTTCCTGATTGCTGGTGTTTATCAGGATGAAAGCATGGGAAATAAACACACTCCTCCCTTCTGATGATCTCAGAAAACTTACATTCAGCATCCTCATTGTCTTTTCCTCTGCTACCCTGTTTCATCTTGAAGTCAGGCCTCTCAAGTTGGAGGATGTTTACCCAAGAATTTCAGCACTAATTTTCAGCTCATTTTGTAGAAAGGAGCAGCATGTTTTCCACTGGAAAGAAACTCATTTAACAATCAAATGTGTATCAGACAAATCCTCACCACTTGTTTTGGTATTTCAAAAAAAAAATGATATCATCTCCTGTAAGTAAATGATAGCATTGACAACTTCACATTAAGACTTAAGTAGACTTCATTAAGCGCATTGCCCATAAAAAGATAGTTTCAACCTCTTTGCCCCTACAGCTTATGTTTGAGAGATGAAGCATGTTCTCAGTACGTTTCTTCAGATCATAGGAATGACTTACAGATTTATTGATTTCACAACAGGTTTTTTGCTTTTATACATGTAATGCATCCATTAGTAAAATAACCTCGATGAGAGATGGGAGCAAGTAAACTTAATGACCTTCCTACTTTTGCCTACCAAAAGAAAATTGTGAGCAGTTCAAATATACTTAGCATTCCATGGGAGCACCAAGGGTGTGCTATCTTTAATCACCAACTCCCTGAAGGGTTAAGAGCAAAAGGCTCACTAAGTACTCATTACACAATGCAAACATATGTCAAATCATCATGGTATGTACTTTGAATGCATTTAATCTGTACTTGGCATTTAGATATTGTGAAGTTTAAAAAAAATAAAAACTAAGGGCTGGGAAGATGGCTCAGTGGTTAAATTACTTTCTCACGAGCAGGAAGACCTGAGTTTAGATCCATAGCACCTACTTACCTAAAAACCAAATGTGGTAGCTTTACCTTGTCATCTGATCACTTAGTGACTCTCAGAGCTGGGGTGGGGAGCTGTGGAGTCAGGAAGAGCCCAATGGCTCACTAGCTCCATAGACTACTTGGAATGGTGAGTTCCAGATTCAGTAACTGATTCTGCCTTGGAAAGCAAGATGGAGAGGCAGCCTATTGCCTCCACAAGGTGAGTGTGTCTCCCCCAACATAAAACACACACACACACACACACACACACACACACACACCGGAATTTAAAAACCAACCTAAGTTACTTTTGATTAAATAAGAATAATCATGCTATAGGGTTTTATTTATCAGAATATAAAATGATTCTAAAATTATGTAATTTTATTGAGAGGTGTCCCTTCTGTGCTCTTCCTTGACATCAGCTGCTCTGGGCTGGACGTAGCTACAGATTGTTCCCAGATGTAAGAGAAACAGTAAAGCAAACCGTGACAAAACTTATTTAATTACACATTTTCTTCCTTTGCTATTTTCTTCCTTGTTGTATTATAATGAACTTCATACTAATTATTGCTTTCACATATATAAATGGAAAATATATCATCATGCTAAAGATTTAGGTTGCACGTTTCAGTAGGATTTGAAGGATACAAAATAACTAGCAATTAAGGATTCGACGTCTTCTAAAATTATACTTTTAACTTGGGGGTCAACTGTCCTGCTTGGGAGAAGTCCATGGAAATTTTATGAAAGTTTAAGCACATTTGTTTACATGCTATTTTTTAAGTATAGAAACTATCAAAATTATTCTTTAGACTCTTAAAGGGTATCAGATCCCAAAATGTTCAGCAATAGCACACTAATATATGCTACTAGCTCCAGAAAATTACTGGAAAAAAAGACTTCTAGTTTCAGTGATTTGGGTATGAGCCCTGCAAAATTAATCAAATTCGTACACAATACTATTCAATGGGGGATGGTATTGCTGTATTAAATAAGCCACATTCCACTATGTGTTTGTGATTGATTTTTCAATCATAGAAGGAAATCATTTGGAAACTTGGTTTTTATCTTACAAAGGTGGATTTAAGTGTGTACCCAGTGACTCTGAAGCCCACCCCCACCCCCAGCAGCACTTGTTAAACAAAAAGAGGCAGTGATACCTTGTATGTTATCCATTATATCTTTTCTCCACATACTGTAAATTGTCACTGATGTCTGAAGAGTCCAAAAGTGAAATCATTTTAGTTGGAGAAAAAAAAAATGCTGTTAGGACAATTTTGTGAAAATCGTTGAACACTTGTCTATTTTGAGAAGATAGGCAAATGATGAAGTGTTTTCTTGGTTATTTGAATAAGATTGTGCCTGTTTTAGTGGTGCATTATAGATGGTTCTCTGAGGATTGTGAGAAGAAGGAGAAGAAGAGTTGGATGCCTTTGTTATTGCAGCACAGCTGAGTCGTGACCCTAACGTGAAATGTGAACTGTATCCAATGGAGACAGGATCTTGCCATCTCTGCAAAGCATATGTTTAAATATGTTTCAGTGCTACAAATACTCAGCATGTTGCCATCAAGATGCTGAAAAGAAAATTCAACTTAATAAAAAAATATATTTATTCGTAAACACCAATGTGTTGACTTTATAGGTAAAGTATAAATAAGGTTGTGTGTGTGTGTGTGTTTGTACATACTGAAGCAAGGACATTGTTGCTCTCAAGTTTATAAGGTCAACAATGGAGCACTTGATTATAAAGAGCTAAAATATTATATGGATGAGTGAAATAAAACATGATTATGATTAAAACACAAGCTATACTTCAGGCAGCAACTGTGATGCACGTATGTGTTCTGGTGACAGGTAGAATGACAGAGTTCATGAAGCAGATATGACCTGACATATCTTGAGAAATTAGTCAGATTTATTGACTTCTTTCTACTAAAAATTATGATAAAATATAATTGTAATGAAAGTATTGACAAAAAAAAATAGCTGAACTTTAGACACCAAAGGGAACAACTCTTATAGAAATTTATGTGTCATATTGTGATAGGCTGGGGGGTGGTGGTGGACCGTGCTGTTTCACATGAACTCTAGCGTTCAAGGCCTTCAGACAGGAAGACTATATAGTCATGTATTCTGGGTCACCCTGGACTATGAAGAAAGACCTACATACAAAGTCCAACAAAAGAGGAAAAGTGTCTATAATAAATGATATACCAAACAAACAGATTGATGAGAGAGAGAAGGGAGGGTAAAGAAGGAAGGGATAGAGGGAGAGGGAGGGAGGGAGGGAGGGAGAGAAAAAGGAAGAGACGAAGACATTCTGCCCTTCAAACACTATTGGTCAGAATTATAATTAGGCAGACATCACTTCAACCCAGAATCTCAGCCAGAACTGAACATGGGAAATATTTTCAGATTAAAGTTTTAGGGAAAGTACAAAGACAGCATGTGTCAACTTAGTAAGTCAGAGCTCAAGACAAGAGTGGGGTCTTGGGCCCTCCAGAGAAGAGAACTAACTGTCCCTTTCAGTTGAGTGTTACAAATTCTTCCCTTTTAAAAATCATGCCATTTTGATATCATTGGCCTCTGAAGCAGAAGGTATTTCTTAATGCTGACTAGGAGCAGTGGTATTTCTCGTCACCCTCAGTGGTCATTTATTCACTCTGCTTGCTTCTCCTTCATGACTGAAGAAAGTGCTTTCATGTTAGTGTGTAGTGGATTTTATTCACGTTACCTAAGTAGCATGGTCCTCTACACTTTCTGTAAACTCCAGGACAGGAAATCATTCTGTTTATTTATAGAGAAAAAAGAACCAGTGTTTTCCAGCCATTCAATCTGAATCAAGTGCTGCATATTCGCTTATAAATATCTCCCAGTTTCCTTTTTACTAACATAACATAAGGTTATCAGTTTTATGGGAACTGAAGTCCTTGCATGTGACAGGCTTCAATGTTTCTGAATTCAATGCTGTGATTGAAGCAAAAACTACGTGTTTCATAATGAAAACAGGTACTTGATATATACTAAAAGCCATCCTAAGTAATTTATGTGCAGAGTTTAATCCTTGCCAGAGTTCTATAAATCTTTATTTACCACTGTTTCCCTTCATCTGAGTAGTTGGATGACAATAATACTCTATAACCTAGACATGAATTCAGTAACTCATTTCCTCCTTAACATATAATCATTACATACCTATGTACATATAGAATATATACCTGCATATTATATATAGGTATATAATAATTTAAATATATAGATGTGGTATGTATAAATGAGTAAATGTACATATTTTACTTTTTGTTAGTAAGAAGATATGTTTTCGTATTTTTTAAAAAGCCTATATGTATATATATAAAATCACAAGTTTAATATACATATATATGTATATATATAAAATCACAGGTATAATACATATACATATATAATCACAAGTATAACATATATATGCATATATATATAAAATCACAAGTATAATATATATGTATATATATGTGTGTGTATATATATATATATATATATATGCACATATACATGTATCACAATCTTTTTTCTGAGCTTTAACATGAAACTACAAACAGAGATCATTACTTCATTATTTTTTTGCATATTTAGCCACTTCTAGCACTATCCTAGAGTATTTGAACTTAATTTTTTTTCTTTTAGTTCACATTTAACTTGATGACTAAGTTTGTGAGTTTGATATTTAAGGAGCTTCCTTTTTGCTTACTCTTCCTAACCATTTCCATGTAAGTTCAGCAACCTTTCTGATCAAAATCAATAACATGAGTTCACAGCTGTTTGGGAAGTTTGTATTCCTATCTGTGAGCCTCAGGAATCTTATCCTTTCTTGTCATATAGAGTAGTTTGTAGTATTAATAGAAGTTATCCAATATAGTGATATATTGTTTAATGATATAACAAAGCCACTGAAGATCAGATGCAGTGTTAGCCACAGCCATCAAAGCTGGGGAGTGGTGGCACACTTTTAATCCCAGCATTCAGGAGACACAGGCAGATGGTTCTCTATGAGTTCAAGGCCAACTAGAGCTGCATGAGAGTGAATAATTTTAAAAGAGAAACAAAGCTCACTGCTTTAATCCCAGCAATATATATATATATATATATATATATATATATATATATATATATGTATATATATATGGAGAAGGGTCTCAGACCTGCCATTCAATATTCAGTATTCAGTATTCTGCATTCAGTCTTGGGCAATTAGTCTCCAGCCACATTGAGAACATGATCCTCCCAGCCTTGGTAGAGGTAAGAACTCTTTGGTAGCTTGGCCACTTTGCTTTTCTGATCTTCAGCTTGAACCCCAATATCTGCCTCTGGGTTTTTATTATTTGTGCTACAAATCAAAGTCTTCATTAGAATGTTTCCACAATGCATGAGAAAACAACATAGTCATTATTCAAAAATTAATGGGTTCTATGGTTTCTAGACATCCAGACATTCTTATGTGAAGGACTAAGCTTGTTCATCCTTCAGTGCTGTATGCTATTATTTTGAATTTATTTATAACACCAATGCAATAGGGATTGCTGCACAGGAGATATACATTTGCCCTTCATTTAATTATGTCAAATATTGCAACAATTTTATTATGGTAAATACCACAAGTGATATGTTATCTAGATGGTTTAAGATAAAATTGTTTTCATCTCCTTACCCAAAAGATATGTAGTGAATATGTAGATTTGCATTTTTACTGTGAAATTTAAATAGCCAAAACAAAGTATCATTCTGATAGTTATATAAAATATATAGTTCATGTGATTGATAGATTTGTATCTATCATTTCTGTACCTTTACTTTCTACTGAGGAATAAAAAGTCATATATGCTTTGATACATAAGCACTGGTTCTCTTACTATGAAATTATGTTAAAGAAATGTTTATATGTTTACCCAGTGGTGTAACCTTATGATATCTATTGTTAATTTTCTATTGATATTTAACTGTAGAACTTAAAAGCCCATGGGGGGTATTATTATGGTACTTCCGTATTTTGGAGGAGACATACTCAAGGTGTTGAATGTATGTGACTGTTGAATGCATAGTCCTAAATAAGATACTTAAACCTCTCCCTCCAAGGCTGAGAAAACATCATGAAACAAAGGGTGGAAAGGGGGAAAGAAATATACAACAGGGACAAGGGCTGAAAATGCCAGCTTCTAGGCATGACCCAGTCATTGCATCATGAACTCACAGTAGCTGCAGTTACCTGACTGAGCCCACAGATAACTAGCCCGTGGGGCTGGAGAAATGGCCCAGCCATTAAGAACACTTGCTACTCTTGAGTAAGACGTGGATTCAGTTGTCAGCATCCAGATGCTTCTCAAAATTGTCTATAAATCCAGCTTTAGGGGATTCAGTGTCCTTTCTGGCTTCCATGGGCTCCAAGCACATATGTAGTACATTTACATACATGAAGACAAAATACACACACACACACAGAGAAAGAGAGAGGAGACAGAGAATTAGGAAAAAGGATCAACCATGTCACCATTAAATCATGTATAGGGAAACGGTTTATGGAACTCTTCTCCGTGATGAACCAGTGGCTGTTGATAGCTCAGGGCAGGGGGGAGTCAACATCTTCAGTTGTACACTCATTGGTGAAGCTATGAGATAAGAGGGACAATTATCTCTCTCATCTCATAAAAGGTGGATACAAATTCATGGTCACTTATATGACCCTGGTCAAACCCAATAGATCACACAACAAAACGGACATGAATGTGTAGGAAGGAGAGTAGTTCATAGGGGTAGGAGGGAGATGAGAGAAGGTGAGGGAGAGAATAATCAGAATGTATGAAATGGATAATGAGTAAACTTAAAAGGAAAAAACTTAAAGCTTTGTTGTAACCATGAGTAAAAGATGTCATGTATTCTGCAAATTCAAGTGTTCTAACGTATGCCCTCTCTGCACACTCCTGAGTCCCTGCAGGTATGCTCTGCGATCCAGCTCCACTCTATACTTGATTGCCCATCAGGATTCTTGTCACTGTTGTTCTGCTTGCTCAGTGCATCTGCCTTAGATGTCCACGGTTAGTTATGCATTCTCAGGTCATCCCTCCATGTCTCTCTCTCTGGGAAGCGGAAATTAGCTGAGCCGTCCTTTGAGGCCAGAGGACTTGTAACTCAGCATGAACTCGTTATTAGGACTCTTCACTTTGTACTCTTGATGTTAATGGTGGAAGAGCTGTGGCATGATAATTCGTTCTGAAACTGCATGTGAGAATCCTGGAAAGTTCCGTTCTCATATTTGTCTGTACTGATTAAATTCAGGGTGCACAGAATGTGGAGACAGTGAAGGTCTCAGTTCTGCAGAGCCACACATCTCTAAAATCATCACGTCTAAGAAAAAGTGGATGTCTGACAAATGGGCTTGTACCTAAGGAAACCATTATGGTCTGCCTTGATTCACCTCTGTCCTTTCAAATCTATTCCCCATCCATGTCAGTACCATTTTTTTAAAAAAAAAATCATAACAGTGCTTCTAGTTTATTATGGCTAATGCAAAATGGAGAAGATGAAAGCACATGTTGAAGCATTACTCTCCCTGTCTTATTTACATGTATCTTCTGGAAGCCATTGAGTGAGCCTCTTGTATGGTTCTAACTGCTGCATTTAAAATGTCCTACCCAGATACCCCTATGGCCATGAGGGAATACAAAACTTGACAGTGACTTTAATAGTTCTACAGTAATAAGAGCACTGGCGTTCACACTTTATGAGCCACCCACCATTTTTCGTCATATTTCTTTTCCCCCTTAGGAAAAGTGATGAAAGGCGTTTAGACTGTAAAATACATTTGCAATTAGAATTTACATTTTGTGAAAAATTATTAACCTTCCTATATATCAGAGAAATAAGGATGCTTAGGACATTGGAAATCTAAACATAATGCCTTGTAACTGAAATCCACTGTATGTGCAGATGCAAAGAAAGCACATGTATTCAGTTGAGCATATATGTGTTAAAACATAATGAAAATTTGAATGAGTTCCACAGAGTCTAGTAATATGTTCTTCTTTCTCAACATTTTGTAACACTTTTTTTCAATTTTATAAAATTAAATTTAGAATCATAGAACTACTGCTTAGCGTTTCTACTGTTATAATACAATACCCAAAATGAAAGCAACTTGGGGCAGGGGGTTGGGGGGGTGCTACTTAAGCGTGTGACTGTCAGGTGACATTCTATCAATCACTGAGGAAAGTCAGAACAGGGACTCAAGGCAGGAACTGAAGTAGGAGCTGTGAAGGAAGCGAGCTGCTCACTGGCTGGCTCCACACCTTTATCAGGTGGTTTTCTTCTGCGCCCCGAGACCACCCACCCAGGAGCAGCACCACTCACAGTAGGGTGAGTCCTCACACATCGATCATGATTCAAGGAAATGTCCCCACAGGCGTGCCTAAGGATGATTTTATAGAGGCATGTTTTTCAGTTGAGGTTCCCTCCTCTGAGATGACTCGAGGTTGTGTCAAGTTTACAAACAAACAAACAAACAACAAAAATAAACTATCCTCTTCAAAGTATATTTTTATTATGCTCAATGTTTATTTGTTTATTCAATAATCTACATTAGACATTTTCGGTGAGAGACCAAGGAAAAAATTGAAGGGAAATAATTTTATTTTAGCTATGACCACGGTTAATTGATAGATAAATTGCTTATGCAGACAAGGAGTAGTGTATAAGAAGATAATGCAGAGTGATAAACGTCAGCACTGGGATTGTTCCTCCGAGAACAGTCTATGACACTCTTACATCTCATTGGCAAAGAAACTAGACACAGTGACTTAAGGAACAAGTTTATGAACTCACAATAAAATAATTCATGCAGACTGGCTGCCAGGAGTTATATGTCCTGATTCTAAGAGTAAGATTCATTCCCAGTTAGCTGTCTCTGTTCACATTGAGGATCAAGAAGAATCCTCTGGTTACTACTCCAGCATCATTCCTGCCCAATTGCCATGATCCCTACCATGCTGATCATGGAATTTAACTCTCTGAATTTATAATCCGTAAATAAACTTTCCTCTACAAGATGCTGTGGTCACGGTGCCCTGTCTTAACAATGGGAAAGTAACTAAAACAGACATTATTTTAAAAGACATCAGCCCAGAGCCAGTGGCTCTGATGAGCCACATTATCACAGACACTGACTGGCGGATGGTAACATACAGACAAGGAGGGTGTATGTCATAGTGGACAGGATTCAGAGACAGCAGAGAAATAGAGTCTTGGGTCGAATGCCATGTCTAAGAATTAGTGCTTGGTGAGCTTCATCCTCCAGCCAGGCTATTACAAAATAGCACCACCAGATGAGGACCAAATATTGAACAGGAAAGCCTGTGGCTATTTCATATCTACCCCATTATATAGACCAACTGAAAAAGACATATGGCACTAAAATAGTATTCTGTAATGGAAACGTTTCTCAGTGTTTCTCACACAGTTGGAAGGACATCAGCTACAGTTTCCTAAGCTCTTTACCCTCAACATAGAGTATGCACAACAGCATTGACAGTTTTAGAAGACTCTTAAGTATGAAATGGCTCTGCTTCCTGTGAAGCCAGAGTGCTGATGGGAAAGTGCTCCGTGTATGTCTATATGTTACTGCTAAACCCCAAGTGGCATTGTTACTCTTCTTTGGGACAACTTTCCTGAAGCCTGGGCTAAGAAGTAGGACAAGGAGGCAGAAATTTGGTGGCACCAGGAGAGGAGCGAACAGGAGTCACAGTCTCACTAAATTAGATGTTGCTCTGCTCTACTGATATAAATTAATTTAAATCACAGGCTGGTTCTCCACCGAAGCAAGTAATATGAGCACGGAAGATGCTTCAATGTGTCAGTGGTCCATGATAGAAAAACCAGAAACCAGTCAAAAATGCAGGGCTTACAGCGACAGTTAACAGTCTCAGAGTAATCATTGCCTAAACAGCCTAACACGACATAAAAAACGCTCTGAGTAGTTCACAGCAAAAGTCATGAACATTGAACCTTGGCCTTTGTTGTTTAAAATGTGAAAATTGGAAACCTTAACTCTTGAAATCCACTGGGTTTTTGTTTGTTGGTTAGTTTGTTGGTTGGTTTCTCATTTGTTCTGGCATTTCAAAGTTTCTTTCTGGCATTTCAAAGTTTCTTCTGACCCTGGCATATTTGTGGTACTGTTGAGGCTGGGAGGGAGCAACTGACCCTTCATCAGGTTAAGCATATTTTCTGTCCATGCACATGGTTGCATTTGATGTTCTTCACCACAGTGTGTAGAAAAGGGAGGCAGACTGAGTGAGCTCAAGAGGGTACAGACAAATGACATCTACCAATTACAAACCTAGGTTTTCCTCAACTGCCTCTCCCTTCAGAAACTGACTGAAAAGATCCTAGTTTACAAATATGCATATATATATATATACATACATATGTATATATATATGTGTAATATATATATTACACACATATTTATATGTTTATATATATAAATATATATATGCAATCATATCCATTTATGATCCTGTGTGAATACATGCAGGATTTTGGATTTTAAAAAATTATTAAAGATAACAGTTTAAGCTTCTGAAGAACAAGAAAACTTGCAGTGGTTGCTGAACTTCTCAGTGTGGGTCCTATGACAATTGCTCTGTTGATTACTGTGACACCAATTTCCATGCTTCTGTAAGAATGTTGCTATAATTAAAGTACATATTGTAAATAACTCAGTGTAATGCAGTAAGTGCAGCCCAGGGAATTTTATAATTCACCTTTTTTCATGCCTCCTGGGATCCTGACCAAAAGTATGCTGTTTTATTCTTAAATATTCATTACCAGCTTAATCTATATCCTTAACTATATCCATGTTCTCTAATCTGTGAGACTACAAAGTACTTTTCCATGTGCATGCAAAACTTCTATCGAATGTTGATATTTTTAAGTGTCATACATAATAATTATACTAAATAGTAATGTTTTCTTCTTACAAAGGCAGTTTGACTTTTGTATGGGGTTCACACCACACACATACACACACGCAAACATGGACAAAAATGTTACAAGTAAGTTTTTCCTGCAGGTCTGGACCCACCTCTGCCCCAGTCCCCAATAACACACCGAGATACTGTATTTGATATAAATCTGTTGGCCAGTTACTAGTTTCTTATCAGCTAGCTCTGTCTTAATAAGTAACCCATTTCTATTAATCTAAGTATTTCCACTTGGTCTCATCTTACCGGGTAGTGGGGCTGGCTGGCGTCTGGTCTCCCCGGTCTCTCCATGCTGACTCCTCCCTACTAATTCCTCAAATCCTCCTTGTCTCCTAGTCCCACCTATCTTGCTTTCCTTTTGGCCAATAGTACTTTATTCATTAACCAGTATGAGAAACATACTTACAGAATGACATCTCCCATCAGAAAAATCCAATCAAAACTTTTATTCCCAGCTATTATCAAGATAAATTGAAATTTAGCAAGACTGTAGACTCCTAACAGGTTGAAAGTATGTGGGTTTCACCTTAACAGAGTTATCATTCCACGTCCACCATGCTATTGCTAAACCAGAGAAACTTGATTAGGTTCAAGGCCATCCATTTGAGCATCTTTTTGTGTTCCTGCCTCCAATCTAAATGACAAATAGGCAATGCAGCAAAACTAACATCATAAGGGCATGGAGCCCTAGGTTCCTTGTGAGGAGAGCTATATTATCAAACTTCCAATATCAGTCCAGGTGTCAGCCAAGGGTGAGGGAAGTCTCGAGAGGATAGATGTAGAAAGAGATACATTCCCCTTTTGGTCTGAAATCCAGCAGCAGAGAGGTTTGCTTTTTATCCTGATCACCTTTTTCTTTAAGGTCTCCCAGAAAGTTAGATGCAGTGAAATTCAGAAAACTCCTAGGATGTTAGTAAACAGAGCTGATGTGAATCCCAGAGGTGGGTCATGATGAAGGAAGTGACTGACATATCTCTGTAAATCAGTGGTCCTCAATCTGTGGGCCACGACTCCTGTGACAAACCTCTACCTCCAAAAATACTTACACGACGATTCACAACAGTAACATTACAGTTATGAAGCAGCAAGGGCAATAATTTGATGGTTGGAGGTCACCATAGCATAAGGAACTGTATTAAAAGGTCACAACATCAGGGAAGTCGAGAACCGTCAGTGTAAGTTAAGGGCTGTCACATTACTGTGGATATAGTAGTCGGTAAAACTCTTCAGCCCATCATCATCTGGATCTTTCTGCAGCTTATTCACCTCCTACCTCCATAAGGGCATACCGCTGTTCCCATGTAGCCCACTTCAGATAATGGATGAAGTCAGTTCTTGTACTAGTTACATAATAGTTTCCTTAACCAATGCCCATTTGTCACTTATAGACCAAAAATTAATGCAAAGTGAATCTCATTTCTGTTCTTTAATGAAGTTTGTGATCAGTAAAACATCTTGTTCAGTACCACCCTGTTTCTTTTGTGTCATTATAGTCAACATGTCATCTGTAAGCGCTTCCTTAACTGGTAGTTCAAGTCTGAGTTAAGTGTACTTTAATTTATCTAGTTGAATTGTATTGAGCCAAGTTTTAAAAAAATCCTCTCATTAAACCCTTCTCCATCAAATATTTATCTTTTTGTAACTATAATCATGGCATTTTGTCATATGGTTATTATTTATATATTTCTCCCTTCAGTTTCAAACTTTTAAAATTTCTTGATTCCATGTACTGTTAACTAAATAATTTGAGCAGCATGAAACAAAATAAAAAAGATCATACACTGTATTATATATTTTTTTTAGGAATTCTAAAAGCAAAAAGCTTACTTTGATTTTTAAAAAAGTTTACTTCTATTATTAATTAAATTTGCTCACTGTCATTTACACTCATACACGGCGCACATTCATATATGCAAAGCATAGGGAAGCAAAATCCCCATCAGTGTGGTCACAAGACAATATGACCTGCAAAACCAGAAAGGAAACTTCATATGCCAGAGTCTAATTATTCCCCTTAGACCCATGTGATAAGGTAATTTGAGCTGAAAAGGAAAAACATAAAGTCAAGAGCATCTCAATCTCTGGCTGAGTGAAGTTCTATTTTTCTCCTGTTATATAACCCATCAGATAGGATTCTTCATTGCTATTTATTATATTAGATAAATGTAAATATATATATATATATATATATATATATATCTTTAAAAATAAGGAAACCAATAAAAGACTTTATGAAAGAGAACTCGATGCAGCTTTAGTAAAAACTTCTTGAATTGGCATTATTTTTTCCAGTCTATTGTAATCGGAAGGACCATTTGAGGTCAAGCAGCTTCCTAATAGAAATACAGTGTTTAATGGTTTAACGTCTGGACAGGTGTCTTCAGTCAAATCTAAGTCACGTTAGACCTTAAAATAACATTTTATTGAGTTTGTCCTTTCAATTCCCACATGCATCAAGTGTGTAATTGTGATTACAATACCCTCACCTCTCCAATGCCCCATCCCTGCTGCTCTTCCCCCCTACATTCATGTCTCTTTTATTGGTTTAATTTCTGAATTATTTTGCTTACTTTTATTATTTTCTCAGTGCCATTTCCACCCATGCATTCATCCATGCAATACAAAAGACATTTTAATTCCTCTCGCCTCCTGCTCTTGTGATCCCGTCAGCTCCCTAATATCCCTTTCCTATGTTCATGTCCTCTTGCTTTATTTTGTGATTTACTGAGTCTAACTGGGATATATTGTGTTTCTGTGAGTTCGCAACTATCTATTGAAGCCTTCGATTGAAGTATGCAACTGAAGGCAGTAACACCCTCTCCCTCCATATCTACCAGGGGCCAGTGCATCAGGTGGTTGTTTAGGGTCCCTTAAACTTCTGCCTCCAAAATTGATTGGTGATCAACCCAATCTTGTCTAGACCCATTACAGGCAGCCACAGCTGCTGTGAGGTCTTGACTTCGGTGGCTGTGCCGTGTTTGGAATACACTCACAGTTGTATGGACAGCTGCAAAATACCCTATGTGATGGCTGTTACACACTCAATTCATTTTGGTTTTCTTTTCTTGATTAGCTATTTAATATCTATTAAATAGTTATATATAAACATATATATGTATATATATATATGTATATATATATATATATAAATAATTTAAATGTGTAACTTGATGTGTTTTGACTTCTTTTGAGCAGACATTAGGTGAATAAAATGATTTGCTCCAGGAATTTAGAGCGATTAGAGTATTTTCAATATCATTTGATTCTTAGCATCAATCATCTCTGAGTGTACTTTCTTATTTCCTTCTCACGGGTGAAGTCATAGGAAGTTATTTTGATATGGAAGCACTTTCAAGAATTTCCTCTTGTCCCATGCATCGTTAACATTATAGCAAGCTCAGAACAGCATCCATCTCTACCCAGGAGCAGAGAAGAGGTTTTTTTCCTTGACTACTCCCAGCCAAGAAATGTCAGTGCAGTAATGAAGGCAGGTAGGTATACCTTGCCAGTCAAATCCACAGACATCAATAGACTTCATTCAAAACCACATGTCTTCTACTCTAGGAAAAATACATCTCAGTGATTTTCAGTATTCCCTCAGCCTGAGATGTTAACTTCAGCTTCAGTTTCTCTACATGCTTAGTTTTTGTTTGCTTCCTTACTGTTGTTGCTTTGTTTTTGAGACAGGGCATCCCTGGATGACCTTTAATTTGTTATGTATACCAGGCTGGCCTGGAATTCACATTGATCTGCCTGCCTCTGTTTCCTGTGTGCTGGGATTGAAAGTGTGCACCACAGCGCTTGATTTCTTCATATCCATTCAATGAAAATTCTTTTACATTGGGTTTCTTAATGTAGCAGTTTTAGGACTAGAATTTGCCAGATAAGCACAGTTTTTATTTCCCATGATCAGTAATAGGTGAGAGTACTCTATGCTCGTCCCCACAGAACAGTTAGCAGTATTTCTAGAGATACTAAAGTCTGTTACTCTCTCCTTAAAGATGGGGATTTGGAAGCAGTTAGAAATGGCTCAGCAGTTAAGAGCACATACTAATTGTTCTTTCCCCAAAACAACAAGAAGCAAATGTTGTTCTCATGTAAAACCAAAATTCACATCCGAGCACTCTAGAATTCCAGCTCTAGGGAATCCAATTCTCTGTTTTTCCTCAGTGAGTACTAAGCTCATATGTACAAACAAAAACCATATATACTTAATTTAAAAAGTTTTACTAGATGTCACAACTGGGCAGCACTATTGACTGCTTGCCTGGTACCATGTACATCAGCTTCAAGTACAATGAAAGTTGTCAGGCAAGAGGCTTTTTCGGCCAAATTCAGATAAAAATCTTTAGAATGCTAAATCTAAAGCATATGGTACCTTCAGCAATAGGGACTTAAACTCAGTTTCTAGAAGGCATCCAAGGACAACTAGCATGTATTGTTTTGGAAGTTATTTGGACTCACTTGACCAAGAATTCAAAGGGAAGCTTCTGGTGCCTAGTACAGGGCTATTTTTAGACAATCTTTGGTTAGTAAAAGGTTAAAGTTATCTGTGCTCAACCCCACAGCACCCTGTCACCAGTATTTCTGGAGACACTCAACTCTGTTATTCTTCAGTTATTGGAGTGTTATAACCCAGGTGGTGTAACCTCTGAAAAGCACACAGATATATATTATGTAATTTTAGGTACAGATAAAATTATACGATCCACTATGGCTTTTTTTTTCTTTCAAACATCCCCAGTGTTATTTATTCTTCCCACCTCCTTCTATTTCTGTATTGTCCTTCTTTTATCCTCCCTATTTATTCAACTCCCCATTTTCTCCACTTTCCCCTTGATATTTTTGATGTCCTTCTAGTCTTCTCTCTGAATTCTTTGTCACCCCTGCCATGGTCCACTTATTAATTTCCTGAATTCTATAGTTATTCTGAGATATATACTCACATCTGCAGATTTGGACAAAGGAACCACAAATGAGAGAGAGAAAACACAGTCCCCTAATTGTTTATCCAGTACCCACCAAGTAGAAAGCCATAAATGCATGGACATTTGAGCCACAATAATCAGACTTGGGAGATTATACTTACATATTAAGGAGAGCATCGATTTATGAGGGATCGTGGGGAATATGAGAGAGTTTGGGTGGGAGAGAAAATATAGAACAAATATAGTACTTTAATTTTAAAAGTTGGGTAAAATGAAACAGGGGTTGGAGAGGGGTATCAGTGGTTGAGAAACTTATTACTTTTGTACAGGGCCTGATTTCAATTCCCAGGACCCACATGGTTCCTCACAGTACAGTTGCCTATAACTACTTTTCCGACTTCTGAGGATAAGAGACACGTGAAGTACACATACATACATGTAGGCAAAATGCTCATACGCATAAGATAAAAATAAAAAAACTAAAAATAAGTAAATAATTTTCCGAGACAGGGTCCTTCTATTATGTAGTTCCAGCTGTTCTAAAACCAGCTATGTAGACCTGACTGATCTCAGACTCACAAAGATCCACTTGCCTCTGCCTCGCAAGGGCGGGAATAAAAGGTGTGTGCACCACAACTGGCCTAAAATAAACGAAATTTTAAAAATAGAGAAATGGGCAGAGATTAATACTACTGACATGAATGATGGCCAAACACTAGCCTGTGCCCTTTAGGCACCACTGATCTTCATACTGTATTTTAGACGACACTCAAGTATGTTGGTTTGGTTTGAATTTTTGGCTTGACCACTTTATATGAAGGACTGTAGTCTAGTTTGGGCTGAGACAAACATTTGAGGGCCAGAAGCATAGGAGAAAATGTGAGCGTTGGCACTATGTGTCTAAGCATATCCTTTTAACTTCATTCACTTGGGTCAAGCAGACTGACTCTTAAGAGTTTGTGAACAAGCAATATTGTGATGTACACTTTGCCACAAGGGACCCTATCAGGCACATCAGAATTCTGGTTTCCAGACAGATGTTTTATCTTGAGAATATTAAAGTCAACAAAACTATATGAATTGTCAACACTTTAAAATTAAAAGGCTCAAGTTAATAGCCCAGGCCACTTAGCATGCAGCGAGACACCCTCCCACGCTTCTCTCCAGAGAGAACAAGGGACAAGTCCCCACACTTCTGGCCCACAATAGATTGGAACAGTGAGGCTATGTTTTTTTTTTCCCTCCTCCATTTCAACTGTGCTTGCCAAGCTTCCCCTAAGCAATCTCATCTCACGGGGCAACAAAGCTAAGCTCATTTTCTTCCCTCTGTCTCAGCAGTAAACATATGTAAATATATATATATATATATATATATATATATATATATATATTAGGAAAAAATCTGAAAGTTATTTTTATTACATTTATATACAAATATCTTTGCTGCCCTGAGTGTTACCTAATATAAAATTATTTGTGAGAAGTCTGAACTAATTATTTCTCTCAGTGCCTTGGATGCTATTGATCTAAGTAGTTAACTAAGCAAGCCCTGTACTTAAATTTGTATGCAAGGATTATATAATGTGGAAATTAAACTTTATCCCTTACAGGGGTAAAATAATGGCAAATTAAAACTGACTCTTCTGGAACTCGCAATTCATACGTTAAAACTTATTGGAAGAGTAAAGGTGCTCTATCAAAGTCCTGGAAAGACTACATGGACTGTCTTTGAGATTTTCACAATGGAACTTTCCACTTACTACTTACACTTCAGTATTAAAAGTGATGTCTACAGGAGGTCAAGTCATATATATTTTACTTCTTGCTTAGATTCTATCCTGTGATCTTAAGGTTTACAGGAGAGCATTGTCTGCTCATGCTCAGTTGGTGACTAGTAGCTTCTATCTGGAGAATTCTGAGCGACTTCTTCTGGTTTGACACATAATGTCGTCTGCTAAGTGCCATACTGTCTCTGTTGTTTTGTAAACTTCAAATTAGCTCTGTGTTATTCTCAGCATTCATATCTGAGTGCACTGTTTAAACAAGAAATACATATTCATAAACTGCAAGTACTTCATGACTATCATCATTTTATGATCTTAACAGGGACTTCAGTTCATGAAGGATAAAATATTCATAGACCTCAACCTATAATTTTTGGTAATATGAAAATACAAACAAATATATTCAGTGTGTACTTTCTCTCTTTCTTCTTCTATTAGTTACTGTGACCATGAAAAAAAAATAAAGGATCTAAACAAATAAATACTACATTTGACAGTGATAGCATAAGTTTTGATGCCCACAATTGTATCAGTAAACCTTGGAAATAATTCTGCTTTGAAATAGCACCAAATTCAGGATATAATGAACTTGGGTTCATTTTTAAAATGTATTTTTATTTTACATACTTATTTTGGAACTACTGTAGGCCAAACCACAAGGGAAAAAATAGAAATGAGAATTAACAAAGGAATACATTTTCACAATATATGTAATGTCCTAAAGCTGGTTATGTCTCAAGGCAAACTTGTCTTTTAAATGCTTGTTCTTATACTCCCGTATTAATGCCACAAATCTGCATTTCAATTATGATACTGCCTAAGAGAGTAGATTATAAAGGAATCTCAGAAGTCAGCCCCAAGTCTTAATATTTGTGAAGAATGTGTTTCCAAAATCACTGTCATTGCCGTAGGACCTTGCAACATTTTTTTTCCAAATCTGCATTGACTAATTTGTTAATATTGAGCTCCCTAAAGATTCATAAAATTGTTATGAATTCTCATGTCTACATGTCACCTCAAATTTAGTATACCAACCTTGATTTTTCCTCTAGCTTTAAAGAATAAATCAGTCTTCAAATATTTTATTTTCAAAATGAAAAATTCTTAGGACAGATATAGTGAGATATACACCTTGTCCACACCTGTGGTATAGACCATGCCCATGGGGGGTGTCACACCTTCCAGAATTAACCATTTTAATAATTTTTTTTTTACTTGAAGCATAATAAGCAAACTTTAAGTCACAAGGGACCAAAATTATAAAAATGAGTGGGCAAAACTCTGTCCAGTAAAAAGTACAGTTAGCTAAAGTGGGATTTTTTTTCATACTCTACTTATTCCATACAAGCTCAATTGCCCACAATAAATTGACAGTTTCATGTTTTAAATGGCTATAGCAAATGATACTCTTTGTGGGAGTCGACTCAACTGTAAATAGAGACTTTAAAGTGCTCTTTGTAATTTAAAGCTAATTTAGATTTGACCAGGTTTCTAAATGTCATTTGAACAAAGCATATAAAGCATATAAGCAGTTCCTATTCTCTTTATTTTTCCTATGGTGCTTTTCTTCTTTTTTTCTGGATTTGTCTAAGTAAATCTTTTTCAGGAAAGAATGAAACAATGGTTTAAAAAAAAACGATTATTAGACACCATCCCTTGCAACTCTGAAGCTCTTTGTTTTTAAGAATTTTTTTTCATAACATGGCATCTAAGTGTTATATATGTCCAAATTAATTAGTTGCTTTGAACTGGAGGGTCAAGAATTTTCATACAACTGCTCCATTGGCTGCTGCTTGTCTATGGATTACTATCTGATGCACTGATATAGCTGACCTTGCCCATTTACAAATGAAAAAAAAATGAAAGCCCAGAGGTCAAGAGCATTTTTTTCTCATTCTTCTATAAATGTAAAACAGTGGGAATAATACTAGGGAAGAAAAGTCTAAGTTGGGATGAAGCTATGAGTGTGTGGGAAATAAGGGTTAGGGATTGAGTTAACCAAAACAAATGCCTTTGGAAGAAGCCTTATGAAATCTTCTAGATTCCAAGATAATTAAAACTATTTTTAAAGCAGTTTGAATAGACCTACAACCTTTAGTTAAAAAAAAAATTGTGCTCCAGGAAGACAGTATAGTATGTGAAAAGCTCAAGGCCAACCATAGTCTATATGGTCAGACAGGTTCCAAGGGTACCCAAGATAATACACATCATTGCCATTGTTCTTGGTTGCCTACCATAACTGCATGATAAGGTCCTACTGCTAAAGAAACCACCTACTTCCTTAGAGCACAGAGAAATCAAGTTTGAATTGAACTAGAAACTCTCCCTACTGGATAGCTTTTACACTGTTGGAAGGTATCATAAAGGAAGCCAGGGAAGAAAAACCATCAATGTCTCATCAAGCTCTGGACCCTGCATGTTACTACAAAAACCCACTAGGCAAATTGTGTCCACTGGTGAAACACTCTCTTCAATAGACTTCTTCACAGGAAGGAATCTTTGGTACTATGAAAATGGTCAAAATGCATAACAAGGAAATTCACAAGCTCTTGGGAAGAACCTACTGATGTATTTCTAAATGGCCCTGCTGTCAAACTGCCTTCTAAATATCTGCATTCATATCTGTAGATCTGTGCACCTTGCAACATGGATGAGAGGAGCTCAAGGACAAGGGCCCTTGTGTCCCTTTACAAGAAACAGTCTGTTTTCATTTTGTTTCATCCATTAGACGTAGATACAGACTTCCTTGAGTAGAATCTTCTGGGTAAAATGAAGTTGGAAAAATCCATATACTTTTGACATAAATATTAGGATCATGCTTTACGCATCAACTTTACAGCCAGTACTTTCCTGTATTAAATATTAAAGCAAAATATAAAACTAACCAGATTTATAGTATTGTTTCTGTCATAACAATATTTCTATGCAGAAGAAAGATTACACTTGGAGGCAATTTCTGTTGTGGGAGGAGATTCAAGAGATACCATGTTCAAAAAGTAAGGAAGTAATTATCATTATCTGGTTATGCTAACAAATCATGTCCTATAATTGTTCATATGTTTCCTGGGTGTTTTAAGATTACAAGGAACAAAACTATACTATAGACTCCATTGTCATCGTGCCTGAAACTATTGACTGTCAAGGGTGACTGCTTTCCTACTGTATTTTAACAGAAAATGTATTCAAACCACACCCTGACCATGCACTAGCCACCATGCACATACTCAAAGATGTCACCAAGTAGGATAAGCAGGAGCTGATATGTAAGTACAAAGGCCTACATGGAGAAAATATTATGGAAGCACTTCATTCAAACTTGCATTATTGTCCATAATAGTCTATGAGGGTGTCACTATAATTTAATCATTTTTCTTATCCGTAAAACTATGGGAAAGTACACTGCTTCTAGGAGCTGGCTGTTGAATAATGGTTCCATGGATCTGCTCACTCCACTCCAGGAAACTTGCTTGTGTTGCTCATCTTTCAAGTTCTTTTCTCACCCTGAGACACAGTCTTGGCATATATACCAGACTGACTTCAAACTCACTGTGTAGTTCAGGCTGTCCTCAAACTCATACGCTTACTATTTCAACATCTTGAGTTCTGCAACCACTGGCATGCAGCAGTGTTAAATGACATGATGACTGTTCTATGACATACACAGAAGCCTGTATGTGCTTCCCCATTTTCCTGTAGGTATTAGAGTAGAGAATGGGGCCAATTTTGAATTATACAGAGTAATGGTTTTAATAAAATATTGTTCTATTTAAAATCTCAGGAGAATACTTGGGATAAAATCCTATTAAAAAAAACTAAGTTAGTTTTGTGTTTGATGTCTATGTACTATTTGTGTTTAAACAAAGCTAACTGCAGTTGAAATTTAGATTGGGTTTCTGGATTTTTTTACATTATAGGAATTTAACATTTAAACTAGTTATGAAATTTGAGGCTTTTCAGATATGAAATACTTTCAAAAATCAAATACATAAGGGAAAGATATTATTTGAGAGGGGAGAATACTTAAACCAGGTGACTTTAATTTCTATTTATGAAGAGCATTCTTACCCTTCATCCTCAACTTGTCTTGCTGTACAACAGGAGTTTAAGGATTAGCAAAGATTGAACAAGGAAACAGCTGATAGGAAATGATAAAGAAAGTAAGGCTACCCACCAGTTCAGAAGGCATTTTCATCAAAAAATGAAAGCTAATCCTTTTGGGGCACGAATGTGACTATATCTTATCAGCATTCCTGCCATTTACTACTGAACATTATCTACCATTTAGAAACATTGACTGATTAAGGTAGAGTCAGTATTAGCCTCTTAAAAAAAACAGAGGTTAGTTAGTAAACATTTTCATGAACTTTAGATTAAAGGCAATTAACTCATTGGTTTAACTTAATTTGCCTTCTAAATGTGAGGTAGGCATATGGAAGAACATTCCTTTCTAAGGGCCTGTTTATAAATAACCATGGATGTTTTGAGAATACATAGGGGGATAAATTACTTTCAGGAAGGTTCAGATAGGGAACATGTATAATTTGAGGGCTTGAATTGAGATGATCCAAAGACTAGAGCGAATTTCACAGAGCACACTATGGGGCCATTCTATTTTCTGCTCTCAGTTCTGAACCCAGGAAGCCTTAGATCCTGATTTCTTTAATCTACTTTGTTTACTCTTGGCCTCTTGCTGATCTAACACTCATGTAACTGGTGACACAGAAGGAAGTCTGAGTGGGATTAAATCTAAATTGGGTGAAGCATCTTTTTTTGTAAATCAAAGCTGAAGAAAATAATCGGTATAATGCCTACCACAGTTGCCATAGAGTAACAGACACTGTTTATTGCTAGTACTGATTTTAATATTGTTGTTCTCTTTTCCTCTTCCCAACACTTTTTGGTTTCTTTTCCTAATATTTTCTCTTCCTTAGCTATTAGGTTACTTTCATAATATTCAAACTATTAAAAATTTAAATTTATTTACTTACTTAGGTGGTGTGCATGTGTATGTTTAGAGTACAACTCAAGTAAATATGTTCTCTGCATCTGCCATGTAGGTTTTGGAAATCAGTCGTAGGTCACCAGGCTTTATATCAAGTACCTGTACCTGTTAAGATGTCTTGCCAGTCACAAGCTATTTTAAAACTTTATCTAAGCTCTTAGCAAACTGGGTTTCACGCCTGTCTAATTTGAAGTATTTTCATTACTTTGTTAATGTATTGGCTATCTCAATTGAAAAAAAACAAAAAACAAGCTATGGAGGAATAGACTTTTTTATAGTCTGTTGAACTAGAGAAGCCATGACTGGGAAGTTATTCATTGATCAGTACCTTGAATAAATGAACTGAAATAAATATTTTATTTTGAAAGAGACATTTGTCCCATGTAGACCTGGAATAAAATAGTAATAAAGGAAATGAGGAAGCGTTTCCCAAGAATCTGCTTTGTTCATGGAGCTGTGAAAGTCAAATCACAAATACAAGCTCAATAATACTATCAATCTTGGCAAATTCTTATTGCACATATTGGACATGAGAAATAAAACCTGTAAGTGGCAAAGAATATTTCTAAGGGATTCATGTCTATGTTTAGTCCCGAAGGTCTTGGTCTTTATATTGATCCACAGTAAGCATTTGGACAGGTACCATTAAGAAAATAAGGAACAATAAGCTGATCTATGTATGAATGAGAAAGTCAATGGAAGGGGGTGCATAAATAACATTTAATTAATGCACCTCAACTGAAGAATGGATGGAGAAAATGTGGTACATTTACACAATGAAGTACTACTCAGCAGGAAAAAAGATGGAATTTTGAAACTCACAGGCAAATGGATGGAACTAGAAGAAACAAGCACATGAGATAACCCAGTCATAAAAAGACAAACATGGTACATACTAATTCATATATGGATTTTAGACATAGAGCAAAGGATTCCTAGCCTACAATCCACACCACCAGAAAAGCTAGGAATCAAGGAGGACCCTGAGAGACATACATGGTGTCCTGGAGAAGGGGAGCAAATTGGGAGCATGGGTGGAGGGGAGAAGGAGTTAGGAGGAAGATGAGGGGAGAGGTGGGCATGAGGGATCAGGAAGATAGAGTCAGGGAGAGAAGAGAGCAGAAAAATAGGTAACAATAGTAACAGGTTTGAAGAGAAATCTGGCACTAGGAAAATGCCCAGAGATTTACAAGGATGTCTCCAACTAACAATCTAAGCAGTAGTGGAAAGGCTACCCTTCCCTGTTAATGAGATTGATGACTACCTTATATGCCATCCTAGAGCTTTTTCATCCAGTAGCTGATGGAAGCAGAAGCAGAGATTCACAGCTAAACACTGAGCCAAACTCCTGGAATCCAGTTATAGAGAGGGAGTTGTGATAAGAGAATGGGGTCAAGACCAGACTAGAGAAACCCACAGAGACTGCTGACCTAAATAAGAGGGAGCTCATGGACCACAGTCTGATAGCTGGGAACCCACATAGGACTGACTCAGACCCTCTGAATGTGGGAGTTAGTTAGGACTGTCTATGGGGCCTCTGGTAGTAGATCATTATTTATCCCTTGTATACGAATGGACTTTGGGAGCCCATTCCACATAGAGAGATAATCCCTCAGCCTAGACACATGGTGGAGGGCCGAGGCCCTGCTCCAAATGATATGACAGACTTAGAAGACTCCCGATAGAAGGCCTTGCCCTCCCTGGGGAGCAGAAAGGGTGATGGGCTCGGGGTTGGTGGGGGGAAACAGAGTAGGTTGGGAGGGTGCAGAAACTGGGATTGACATGTAAAATAAGCTTGGTTCAAATTTAAATTTAAAAAGTATCAAAAAACAAACTGAGACTCCTTAATAGAATAAAACTGGGGTTTGATGCAGAATGCCCAAAGCAGGAGAAAAAAAAATGCTGATTATCCAATGTGTCCCATTACACAGGGTGTTCCATTTCTCAGCGTGGACCTAAGAGCTATTCCAGTTACTTTTCCTTTTGTATACTCGCTGGTATTTTCCCTAAGAACCCACAACACTCCTGATGGGCAATTTCTACCCCAACCAGAGCATCTACAACTTCATAGTTCACAAAGTAACTACCAATGACTAGGGCTGTGGTTTATACAACATAACCCCAAATTAACAGCTGAATCCTAGGCAAGTACATGTATCAGAAATTTTCTCACTCGATTCACATTGTCTTATAACATACTTCTGGCTTCATTCTGTTCAGTTTAATGTAATAGAATTTCACTTACCCAAACTCAAGCATCCAAGATGCTCAGAATATTCCATAGGGGATTAGAGAGGTGGTGGTTAAGGTAGGTTCAAAAACTTTGTCTGCTGGCTTCAAATTCCAGCGGTGTTCCCTGCCTACTAGCTGCACAACAACCAATTCATATAAATTTACTGAGCCCCCATCTTCCATCTGTGAGGATAATGTGAGGTACTACCCTCTAGATTTCTTCATACTATATGATGTATGAGTATACGTTGCTGACACTGATGCTATATGTCCATGGTAAATGGTGTATCGGCCTATATGTTGTTGTTGTGTTGATCAAGAGGAAAAATACTGAAGTCTAACATAGTGGCCCACTTTAAATTATAAACTCCCTGGAGAGTAATATTAGTATTAGAAAAGAACAGGGATCAAGGAGATGAATGACAGATGTAAAATGCCTTAGAAGTTTCTATGGAAACTGAAAAGTAATAGGTTGACAGGAAAGATCAAGAGCAGGGGGAGGGAAAAATGAGAGAGAGAGAGAGACAGAGAGAGAGAGAGAGAGAGAGAGAGAGAGAGTACAGAAGTAGGAGACTGAGAGACCCAAAATGACCCATTCCTGCTTTATATTTACAGGAAGAACAATACAAACTTGGGCATGTGCCCTGTTGCTGGCTGTTTCTGAGAACTGGTGCGGCACACAAAACGGACTATCTGACTAATAAGGCTCCTCAAAGGTATAATGAAATACCAAGTTAAGAACCACTTCCTTCACACCCACACTTCCTGCCTTTTACCCTACTCCAGATCAACAGAAACAGTCAAATCATAAGCTCTGTGCGTGTATTCACCACCGAAGGTCCCAGTGTGGTTATTTATTTATTTTTAGCATTGCAGCCTTCATATTGTCTCTGGTTTTAAATATGTTAGACTCTATTTATTGGCCTCAGTCTTAACAACAGATAAAAGGATGTGTGTGCTCATGCAGTAGTCTACACAAAGGGCTAGCATTACATTACTAATTTGCAAGTTGTCTGTGCAGGCATTATCTCCAGCTTTCTAGCTGGTAACTGGATTTTCTACAAAACAATTTATTTTAGCTTTTCCTGACTCCTAACTAGAAAATAATTCCCCTCTGTTTAAACATAAAGCACTGTGAGAGGGATTTCTGGAGATTTATTATAAAGTCTGACATTTCTTGTTACACATTGATAATGTCTTCATATTATTGAATTACATATTCTAGGAAAGATTGATCCTGACAATGATGACTATTCTATTTACTATTCTAAAGCCAAAGATAATGATCCATTGAGGGAAGCCTACTATCTGAGATCTGTATGCTGCCATTCTTCAATGAAACCATCATGACATTTAAATCAAATATTAAATTCCATAAGAAAATAATTTCTGTTGAGAAAGGGATAATGCACATCTCCCAGGACTGAACACTCTAAATTGGTTGTCCAAAACAAAGTGGTCTGCCTTGAAACTATATACACACAAGCCACACTAAACAGACTCAAGAGGTTGTATGTATGCCTGTATATATAAATAAGTAATAATAACTGGAAAAAAGAGGCAATTCATTGGAGAGGAGTGAGGATGTTGGAAGGGTTGGAGGGAGAAAAGAAAGGGGAAAATAAATTGATTCTATTTTAATGACAAATTTTTAATAATAAAGGAGAAAACAAAATATGATACAATTATTTAAAATTTAACAGTTGGATTAATGGATAATTTTAGTTACTATTCAGGTAGTTTGTGAAAATTATTAACTGAAAATCATATCTTGTTATTGTTCTGTCTATAGCTTCGTAGTGCTCAACAATGTATAGTTACTGGAAGACTTTTCTACAGATACATATAATAATTTTCAGTAGAGCATTCTGTATTTGCCAGGGTCTAAAAGAAAGAGTTTATATGGAAGACAGTTTGTCCAGTAGATTCCACCTAGTTTATGTATTTGGCAACAAGAGCACTTATACAAATGGTCTAGTTATGACAAAAAAGATGAAGAGTTCGTATGTGACAAAGGTATGAACTGCTGGTTCACCTGATACAATGTTAAAAACATAACTTGTCAGTACTAGTCCACCCAGACTCTGTCTTGGCAATATGTCATTCCTTCAGTAAAGGACCCAACTCCTGGTCTGCAAGCCAATTCTACTGAAATACTTTTCTTAACTAGGTAGAGGACAGCAATTCATTTTCATTGGTCAAGTGAAGACAACACAAGTTGTATGTGTAGAAGGCTGTGAGCCACCATGTGGTTGCTGGGAATGGAACTCAGGTCTTCTGGAAGAGCTGCCAGTGCTCTTAAGCTCTGAGCCATCTATCAAGCCCATGGGAAAAATCTACTTTATAATGAAGAACATGTAATGATGTAACTTTGAACTGATTACTTATTCTCTGAGTGTATTATATCACATATAAATAATTGGCAGGGTAAAATGTTGAATGATATCATAAAGTTTTAAGTACCAGTTTGGGAAATTAAAAACAGTGCAAGTTTTCTTTTTCTTTTTTCTTTGCTTTTTTTTTTTTTTTTTTTTTTGTTGTTGTTGTTTTGTTCTGTTTTGTGTTGGGGGGTGTTTTTTTTTTCAAGATAGGGTTTCTCTGTGTAGCGTTGGAGACTTTCCTGGAACTCGCTCTATAAACTAGGTTGACCTTGAACTCATAGAGTTCTGACTGCCTCTGCCTCCTGAGTGCTGGGAATAAAGGTGTGAGCTACCACCGCCCAGCCTTGGTAAGTTCCCATAATATCTTTGAAGAGTACATATGTTCAAATATTAATAATAATAATTCTGTGCTGCTATGCTCCTTATACTAGGTATAGCAGTAAGAAGTGTTATAACTCTTTGTGATGGACTGAATAGATAAGTAGGGGTAGATCAATATATAGATCATAGACAGATAGTTTATATGTCGATAGATAGCCATAAAGAGATAGATTAGATATATAGATGGTAGAACAGAAATGATGTAGTGATATAGTATATGAAGATGCAAAGATGATAAGGTAAATGATTTCACACATGAATTTTAGCTACCTAGCCTTTGGCTTATGATATATTTTCTTGGGTACATTTTAAAGTGGACTCATTATTTTTGGCTACAGAAGTGACATCAATGAAAAGTATCTTATCATTCGATATGTGAAAGATTTTTATACTGAAGTCATCTCAGTAAATCATGTATCAGCCTTGTAGACTAAAAGCTTTGTTGTGAATTAACTTATAAGTTCTGCAGATAGACGAAAAGGAGGTTCACCTGTGATGACAAGATGTATACTCCCTTTATCTTCAGGAACACATGAACTAGTGAGAATGACAAACTCATATGGAATATGGCATGGGAAAATCTTCTAAGGAGATTACATATGGAAAACTGTGCTGTGGTTCTGTGACAGCAGATCAGAGAAGGTATCTGATGAAGTTGACAGGGAGAATATAAGTCAGTTAATAAACAATATAGGCTAATTATAGGGCAGGACCAAAAGCTGGGATTTATGCAGATGAAGGAGCAGCTAGGTAAGGAGATGTCCTCTCACAGACTTGGGTTCATGTTGGGGAACCCAAGAAGACTAAAATTACTGGAAATTCATTGTAAGGTTGTACCATTATCTAAACACGTATGAGTATTTTTACTATCATGTCTAAAATTAGCATTTGTTAAATATAAAATTGGCTTCTAGTATATATACCAATGTCAAACAGGAAACTGCAGATTTACTAACTCTCCTGTTACTTATTATATTTCTTCACTATCTTAAGAAATGTCCCCCATATCACTTTAGAACCTCAGAAGAAGAAAAGTAAAAGATGATAAAAAAATAAACAGGAAAACTAACAATTACTTGAGTCTCCCTAGCAAAGTGATAGTTAATAGTAGAAAATTGCCACTGAGCTTAACTTTCTACGTTTCTGCAGTGTGGAGAATGCATTTTGAAATGAGAGTTGTAGAAAGTGGTATTCTATCTTCCATCCCCAGGTACTGACTTAATAAATCTAAGTTGCTTTCCATTTATGTTCTTGTATAACTAAGGGCCCCTTTTGTCTATATTCCAAAGAAAATGAATATTATAACAGAAGAATAAAATGTCCAAAGTTATGCTGGTCACAATATAATGCAAGTCATTTTCTTCCATTTCTCAAAATACCAAAGTATGCTGTCGACAGGGCAAGGACATTCTGTTCTCATAAGAAAGTCAGGAATTGAACAATTTTGTTGTTGTTGACCAGTGAACAATAGGCCTTTGAGAACATTCATTTTACTAAAAAAATAGATGAGCCTGGAAACACTGTGTCAATGAGAACTAAAAGGTTTGGGAAAATATTCATTTCCAAGAACTCAGGTATCCAGCTGCTTTCAACAATGTAGTATTATGCCATCTTATTCTTAACTGAAATAAGCTTGTTCTTATATTTCTTCAGCTGCTTAAAAGGATTGACCTTTATACTTCTGGAAGTAAAGATAAAATAGTATGACAACTATTTTAAAACAAATGTGGAAATAATTGCTATGGCTTTAAGACATATATACATACTATAACACAAAATAATTGTATATAAGCACATATATAATATTTCTAGATCTACTCACTGGCATATTACTGGAATATATTCAATGATCATTAAATTATGGTAATTTTAAAAATGGTACCAAAGGTAATTTCTCATGCTCAACAATTGTTAGAATCCAAATGTGTAAGTATAACAAATTCTAGAAAGTCTGGTGTCTTAGGGACCTTGCTTGGAATACGTTCTGTGACTATGTAAATGTGCACAACTATTCATGGAACCCTTCAATTAATTACAAATTTCCTAGTGGTCTCGCTGATGACCAGACGCTGTGCTAAATGTATTACAAAGTCAAATGGGGTATTTACTGTGTAATTGAAGCTTATTTAAATTCTTCAAGCCTCAGTTTCCTAATTTATAGTAGGAGATATTTTCAAGATAAAAGAGGTTAGATTAGATACATTAATGCATAATATATAAGAATATTTTTCAAATGTTTGAAGATTACAAAATTTTCTTGTACTATTATCAAAATGTCATTTATTCAAGCATTCAGAAAGAGAAATTTGATGTATTAATAGCATCACAAAATTTAACATTACATGTAAAACATACAAATTCATTAGGATCTGGGAGCAACTTTGGCTGATTTTATTGCTAGGCAGGTAAACATGCCTGAGGTTATGAAACTAGAGATACTCTTTCTGACAGAATTATCTTCTAGTACAGTAGAACTGGATGCTCAGGAGAAAAAAGCAGATGTTTAATTCCCTCTAAATTCATAGTTCTTAGGTTTAGCCAACATTGACAAATTTATAAGTTGGTGCCTTAGAAGCTGATTTATGGATAAAAGTTAGCAGATAACTCTGAAGACAGAGTCAGCCATCATAAACTGTGTAAAAAAAATAATAACTACTAAACTGTAGAGGCTGTTGGTGCCATAGACAGCTGTTTAAGTCACCCTGATGCCTGATGGCTAGTAAAGAGTCATATAGAGACTTGCTTAATTTTGTCTAATAACATTAATGTAAAACTTTGTCTAAACTAAATGCTAGCAGAAATATGTCTGACAATATATAATCTTTAGTTAAAAGCTCCCTCTAAAACATTGGTCCACAGAGCTAACCTGATCTCAGAATGCCTTGAAGACTGGAGCTTCCAAAACCTTCTCAGGGCTTACCGGTTTCCATGTACATCGTCTTGTGTCACTCTGTTTCTGCTGTGGAGGATAAATCACTGATGAGTAGGGAATTCTACTGCCCAAACTTCAAATATCACACAAGACGGTCTATAGTTTCAAATCTGTAGCTGCAATCTGGCCCTCTTCACTGAGCACAAGATGACCCAAACCTTCAGGTGCTTGCTGGCAAACTCTGTAAGTACATTGTCGTTTTTCTTATCATTGTGACAAAAATCTCTGACAAAAACAACTTGGGAATAAGGGATTATTTTGGCTGACAGACAAAAGGAATGGTCCATCACAGTGGGGAAGTCATAGCAGCAAGATCTTGAAGAACTTGGGTACATTATTTTCATAGGTTTGAATGATAACCCTCTTCTGGCTTCTCCTTGTCAGTTGGTTTGGGACCCTTCCCCATGGATGGACCCTGCCTAATTTGAGGTGGATCTTCACAGACATGTCCAGAGGTTTGTCTCTTAGGGACAAACCAGACCTTATCAGGAACTGTCAAGATGACAAACATTATTAAACATAACTGTTCAAGGACCTTCCCAAAATTCAGAAGCATACCCAGCTTCTTGAAATTATCAACTGATT
Source organism: Phodopus roborovskii (assembly GCF_943737965.1). Taxonomy (NCBI): domain Eukaryota; kingdom Metazoa; phylum Chordata; class Mammalia; order Rodentia; family Cricetidae; genus Phodopus; species Phodopus roborovskii. The sequence continues at coordinate 5,162,627 of NW_026126415.1, forward strand.
TTTTAATTAATGACATACGAATGCTTCACATGCCCTATATCTATAATTATGAGATTACTCCAATATCCATACTTCCCATCCTTAAACAGTAGATTCATTACTTCCTAATTTGTAATGTCTATACAAAATCTGCTCAGATTCTGAGTAAATTTATTTGCCTGGATAGGTCATGTATCTACAATAAAAGTAAAATATTATTATACAGAAGTATTAGATCATGGTAATATAATATTACATCATCAGTAATTATGTGCATCAACATATCTTTATTGTTAGTATAGTTCCAGTAAGCATGATGTGTTTTTTTTAAAGTCTTTGTAATTTCCTTAAATAGTTATAATGCATAGGGAAATTTCACATGTTAATGGCCCAATTTCTTCCTCAGAAGAGAAAGGAATTTTCAAGTTAGCATTTTGAGATCTCTTATCTAATCCATGGGAATAAACTGACCTATGGATGAACCACCAAATGCTTCAATCCAACAAAGAATAAAAACATCAAAATATAAAGAAGCCCTTCAGTGGGCTGCAGTGAAGAGGGAGAAAAAAAGGCTGGTGGTGTAGCCACCAATTGGTATAAACTTTCCTAGCATTCAAGTTTGATCTCCATACCAATAAATTCAGTGCACTTGTGCATACTTTAATTTCAGTACTCGGGAATTAGAAACAAAGGATTACACTTTAAAAGTTCAAGGCTATCCGTGGTGTTATGGTGAAGGTCGGCCTGAATACAAGAGACTGCCTCAACAACAAGGATAGTCATGGAGTGTCTTTTACTACGAATTTTTACATGCCATTTTGTGAGACTTGAGCCCATTATAAGTTTATCCATGAGAAAATTTTGCTATTTTTAAATTTAATTCACTTCAAGTTTACTGCTGCTGATAAGAAAATGAATGATCAGCTTTGGATTTAAAATTTGAATGCACTTTATCGCTCATAATGTATTCAGCACTTTCATGAATATCTTATTTATATAAGATGCATTCATAAGCATTTTATAAGAATCCATCTTCTCCCTGTTGTAATTAAGGAAGCCAAGAATAAATTAAATTTGATATTCATGACCTATTGCTTGACACATCTTGAGGTATACAAGACACACAAACAAAACAAGGTTTGGAAAATGATCAGATTGCCACATTTCAGAAAGGAATGGAACATAATAAATTCTCATAGCAGTAAAACCTTTTTAACATTTTAATGACAAAATTACTTTTTATTGATTAACTTTGTTATCAATTTCATGCTCACGGTGTGTCATCTTTGATGTCTTTAAGTCCTTCCCATTTCTATTGACTGCCCTACCCCATCAATACCAGTTCCTTTCCCAGATTCACAACATTGGTTTTGATTTGTGACTCCTTTAGTTTAGCCAGGGACATTTATGCACCAGTGCATTGGAACTATCCATTTGAGTCTGTTGAGGTCATCAGTATGGATCCAACTAAAGGCAATAACACATTCTTCCTCTGAATCTACCTCTAGCAGATGATTCATCAGTGAGGGGTGGATGCCATGAACCCCTCTTCGTTACATGCCTGGATCTAGACAGAGCCGTGCACTTGCTTACCCCGCAGAGGCATCAGCTACTGCTGAGAGTTCTTGACTGTAAATAGCTCTTTCCCGTTCCTCTTAATTTCTTCATACCTCCTCCTCTGTAAAATGACTATTTATCTTTAAAATACAAGTAATTGGAATTGGGAACGGAGGTCATATTAGCAGTGGACCAATCTTCTTTCCATAACCTGTGCTTCTTCATGCAAACATCTTCATATACTTCCCACTCACTCACTTCTCAACAAATCACCCGTAAGCACTTCAGAGATGTTTCTAGCTAATTGTCAAGATAATGTTTTGTATTTTCTTGCTAGTAAGTAGAAATATGTGGCATGGAGTATAGAAATACACTAGTATTTGAGGCCTATTGGAAAACTAAAGTGAGTCCTGCTTTCCTGTTAGGCTTCATTATTATGATAACATAATAAGCTTTGATAAGAATAATTTATTTGGTAGAATCTTAATCTTCAGGGAAAAGATCTCAACTTATCTTCTGGGGTAAAAGTCTGTACTATCAATTAGTAAGGTCAAAGATATGCTCCCAACAGTCAAAATTACATTAACAGGATAAGCAACTTAAAGTAGACACAGATTTTTTAGAGGCTGTTGGCATCATACTCAGAGAAAATTTTCACTGAAATTGAATTGTTGGCATAATGGGTAACACTGGTTTGTTCATCAAGCAAGGAAATAGTCTGGAGGCTTAGTAGTCATGAAGAACATTCTTCTCTGCTCCTGGATCTCAGGGATGTCACATACCTGACCTATATTTGAAGAGTACCATCATAGCCCAGACAGGTGAGTAGAGAGTACAATACACAGCTCAGCCATCAAGTCTGTCTTTCATTCTTAGGAGAGATTATTCTGAGTAGCCTACTCTGGGGTTAGGTGGTCATTTGGAAATCCACTCATCACAGATATAAGTAGCATCCATCAATGTCAAACTTTATCAAGGAAAAGGGAATACGTGGCTTTGATATGATTTGTTCATTTTTTTTCTTATATTTTTTTTGTCCAGGACTATTGTTTGTAAGTTTAAGAATTTATTTTCATGAGATCTCTGATTCAAATATCGTACTGCTTTTCATTTTTTCCTGTTGTATGTTCTTGCCATTAAATGAAAACAAATATGTTCACATCCTTCATATTACTATATTGTTATAACATGGTTACATTGTTCTTCTCCTTTACCATTAATTTCTCCTGTTATAGCAGCTTTTCCAAGAAGTAGTACTGTATATGAGGAAACCATTCAGGAACCATGTTCCCAAACACCACTAATGACCTTCTTCCTTTGAGTTTTCACAGGTCGACCACATTGCTGAGGTGTTGCAGCTTTACAAATGTTTGTGATGTTGTGACCCAACACTTAAAGTTGCTAATGACTGTCACCATGAAATTACGTTTTATTGCCACTAACTTGTTCTACAACCCTTAAGGAATAATTTCACCCAATTTATACAGGATGGGAACAATAAACCATTCCGTTCCTGTGTAGCTATGACCCTGCAATATTAGATTACTAAACAGAAAAAAATAAGTTTCTTCTCAGGCAGAGAATATAATATTTTAACACTTTGAGTACCTCTCAAGCCTGAGGATGTGGGCAACAAAGCCACATTATCTTAAGGATGGATGAGAAGTATAGGCCTGGCATTCAGGAAGAGGACCCTCTTAACAGATATCAAAGGGTTACTAGACACACCCTCTAGCAGCCTTACTGAGACTGTAGGGTGCTTTTTGTGAGATTTTTTTTTCTCCTTTCTAAATGAGTCACAAGACTTGAAAAACATCCTGCTGTGAAATCAAATAAATCTTGTTCTGCTTTGAATACAGAAAGGTCACAATGATGCCATATTGAATGGCTACTTGAAGAAGAGGATGACAACAACAGTCCTGTCCCATTTCTGTAGATGTGGAAAGAACATCCATGCCACAGGGGACCAGTTCTTTTGGCCCTTCCTCTAGCATAGTGATTCTTTGACTCTAACAGAATTCTGAAAACACTGACTCAGCTCTGCCATTGTACTCTGACACTCCATGAGCATAGCACAAATAATTGTGAAACTGGCTTTTGTTAAAGGTTCTGGCGAGATTTAATGCCACATTGAGAGTTGTTTGTACTCTACAGCCTCCCCAGTAGACCTCCAGCATGTGCTTCAAACTATCCCTGTTTCTATGGAGGCTTTTGCTTTGTTTTGTTTGAGATAGTATCTCAATATATAACTTATTTGCTGTGTAGCCCAGGTTGTCCCTAAATTTACGATGTTCCTGACACAGCTATCCAAAATGCTGGATTGCAGGATGTCATCATTATTCCTAGTGTACGGGTCTGCTTTTATTAGATTTTGCAGTAAATAAATATAAACCTTAAAACAAAGCAGCTTCGTCGTTGTCTTTATGGTTTTTGAAAGGGCAGAAATACTATATAAATTGTATTTCGATACAAGGAACTAACTAAACAGTGGGCCTAAAGCCCTCGATAATATGAATAAAAGAGGTTTCATATTCTTCTATCTTCCTTGATCTTGATAGAAGAGTGAAAAAAAAAAGATTCCAGCTTGGAAAATACTAAATTGTTTTGAATTTTCCAGATAGAGTACATTAAAGTTAATTTTGTTGTTGCTGTTGTGTTTTTATGTTTAAAATGCTGAGGCATAGCCATTACGTTCTTTGTAGAATAAAATAGATGTAAATCTATTACATTGACTCCTCTTACTTTATGCTGGTTCACTACCCTTGGCAGAAGTGTCTAAATAAATTTTGAGTAATTCTTCCTCCAACTTGATAGCTGGACCTTGGTCTAGATAACAACAATCTGCAGTTTAGATTTATCTCCTCAATCTTCCTTCTTGTCTTTTTGGATTTCTTTAATGTCTTACACTCCTAATTATTTCAAATGTTCAGTCACCTACCACTAAATCATTTGGCATTTCAAACTGCACATTAAATACAAGAACCCTTTCCAATGAAACATTTGTTCTGGAAACTGACCTTTGCCGTATCTTTGTGTAATTCTTCAAGTTAAATTGTCTCAGCTTTCAATTGTCTGAAAGTAGTAAATGGCATCCATGCCCAAAGGTTTCACTGATTCCTCTCAAAACTATCTTAATAACTCCATAATAAGAAAACTGGTGGTGGTTGAGGCCATACATTTTTTAATAAGGAAAGAGTACACTAAGGAATTCTGCTAAAATAAAATTAGAAGCCATTCCTTTTTTATAGTTATTCCATTTTGATATTCTGCCTTATAAATTGCTAAAAATATCCTTGTTTTATATCAAGAAATACCACCATGGAGACTGTGAGTTACCTGTACAGTTAAATTCTGCAACTTCCACAATAAAGATGCAGCACAATCTTGATAGTCAACATTGACTAAGTGGTAAGTTACCAAAGAGCTATTTATGATATTTAACAGTCAAACATAGAACTCTCACTTATATTTGTTTATCTGCATTTCATGTTCGGTACATAGGTTTAATGAGTTGGTTAAATATACTGAATAAACTTTTCTGGCTGTCTTCTCTTCTTATGCTATCTATCAGGGGCTGGAGACTCAGAGGCTTATATAAACTATAAAAGCTTGGCTAATAGCTCAGGCTTGTTACTAACTAGCTATTACAACTTAACCCATTTCTATTAACCCATGTGCTACACCAAGGCTCAAGACTTTTACCTGTATCCCATTGCATGTGTTCAACTTATTCTCTGTCTGGCTGATGACTCCTCTGACTCTGCCTTTCCTCACCCCATAATTCTCATTTCAACTTTACAGTCTAACTGTATTCTGTTCAGCAATTGGCTAGTCAGCTTGTTTATTAAACCAATCACAGCGACATATATTCACACCGTGTACAGAAGGATTATTCCACAGTTAAAGATGATTAATTTTACATATATTAATATAGTGTGTGTGTGTATTGTGTTGCACACATGTGTGCATGCATGCCATGGTACATATGTGAAAGTACATATGTGAAAGTTAGAGGACAACTCAGGCAAGTTCATAAGCCATTTGGTGGGGGACAAAGTGGATCAATAAGAGGGTTATTCAGGGATGGGGAGAGGTTGTACAGCTGTGTGTTATGCAGGGAGACATAAAAATAATGCATGAAAATTCCATAATGACCTCAATTATTTCCCATCTAATTTAATAACTAATCAGAGTGACAATATTCCATATTATAAAAGTAACACATTATTATTATTATTATTATCTAATAGTCCTGGCAAATGAACTTCATTTGATAACTATAAACAGTGGGAGATGCCTATGTTATGTTATGTTCTAAAGCAACCAATAGAATGTGGTACTGTAATAGACCTTTTGCAGTTCAGAGGAAAGATAAGATCTAAAAAGGGAAGTTCCTGTATATACATATATGATGCTTATGAATTATCAGGGTTTTACTTCTTGTGATATTAATAAAAAATATGCAATGAAAACTTAAGAATTTGCATATGACTAAAGCCCAAGACATTCAAAGTACATTTCAAATACTGTAAAAGGCACTGCACTATTTAAAACTGTAGAGATTGAATTATTTGTGCTCAAATATATAGCTATTATCTTCTTAATTTCCATACATATGGCTTTTCAAATTTATTTCCAAAACTACTCATATGACAAGCTTGCATGAGAAAAGCTATTCGAAGTGTTCAAGTTGGTCATTTTTAATATAGTGCAGCAATTACACTACTTGGTTATACAGACAACTAGAAAGCTTCCAAGCATGAAAATAAATTCAACTCAGTCATCCGTGAGTGCTCAAACATCATTTAACACATGATTCTATTCATCAAGAATAACACATCAGTAAAATGCTGGTTGATGTGTGCCAATTTCCCTAATAAACATAAATTGTTCAGCCTGGAGTTGATTATCCTCTATTCTGACTCCTGGAACTTCAGGCCAAAAATTTTTGAATGGGCTGAGATGCTATCAATCTCTTCACATCTGCAACCACTACCACACATCAAAAATAAATAAATTTTATTTCCAGTATTTGGCACTTAAGGTCTTCCAGGAAAACAAGACAAAACAGATTTTAAAATGCTACAAAACTGTTTGTTTTCTGTGTATACTCACTGTGGCTGATAACATTTTCTTTCTTTCTCTCTTTCTTCCTTCTTTCCTTTCTTTCTTTTCTATTTCCCTTCAGGTTTCCCAGACAGCATTTCTCCATTTTGCCTCTGCTGTCCTGGAACTCACTGTGTAGATCAGGCTGAACTTGAACTCAGGGATCTGCCTGTCTCTGCCTCTGGAGTATTGGGATTAAAAGCATGAACCACCACATCCAGCTTTCTACTGTCTAAGAATCCAAATGTACTTCTTTATAAAAACTTTGTTTTATTTTCTTTGAATTCCTTCTGTTCTTTGGAGAAAAATGGTTATATAACCTATAACCTACAATAAATATTTCCACTGTGGTTTGAGATCAGACAGATTCTCTCTCTCTCTCTCTCTCTCTCTCTCTCTCTCTCTCTCTCTCTCTCTCTCTCTCACACACACACACACACACACACACACACACACACACACACTTGCCTTGAATCTGATCAAGATGGAACAATGATTAGAAAATGTCAAAAAAGAACTAAGCTCATCACATTGCTCAGTTTGCATAAAGACAACATTTTCTTTGTGCTAACCTGAACAATTTCAGGACTGGAAATTGCAATAGAGTGCCAGTAAGTGAGAATGTACAGCATCAATCCATGTGACCTAGGGGACAATAAAGTCAAACCATGAATTAATTTAAAATTCTGAGCCTCATGGCTCTGGGAATACCTTATCGTGTCAACCTTACAAAGACAGTATAGCTAGCAGCTAAGATCATGGACTTTGGAGGCTGGAGAGATGGCTCCGAGGTTAAGAGCCTTGACTGCTCTTACAGGGGTCCTGAGTTCAATTCCCATGAAACCACATGTTGGCTCACAACCATCTAAAATAAGATCCAGTGCCCTCATCTGGCATGCAGGCAGAACACTGTATGCATAATAAATAAGTAAATCTTTAAAAATAAGAACATGGACGTTTGGAGCTAATAGAGCTGTGCCCTCACCACTCACTAACAGGAAACCTTTGTTCTTCACCCCCTTTATCTCAGTCCATTTTCTGCTACTTTAACAAAATTACTGGCGTTGACCAATGTTTACAAAAAAAGTTTATTTGGCTCACAATTCTGATGACAGGATCCCTCTGGCTATATCATAATACGGAGCAGGTCTCACATTGACAGAGGACATGCAAGAGAGGCCATGGACCAAAGACAGTGCAGGGGAGTGAGTTTAAGAAAACGAAATTATGTTACAACCTGCTTTTGTGGTCAGTCCAATGCCATAAAAGCATTCAGTCATTTCTACAAGAAAACTGTTCATCCTTCTTACCTATCTTAAAGAAACCACCTCACATCTATTCATTTTCTGTGGAAACAAAAATAGAAATCCTTTTCTCCAGTAACTTGTCCTTCAACTTAAATTTTGGAGTCAAAGCATTTTTTTTAATTTATTATTTTACATGTCGATCCCAGTTCCCTCTCCTTCCCTCCATCCCTCCGTCCCTCCTTCCCTCCCTTTTACCCTCTCTGCCCTCTCACATGCTCTCTAACCACCCACCCCTCCCATCCCCCCCACCCCAATTCCATATGTAGGGGAATGCCATCCAGTTGGGGTCATGTAGATCTGACAGGTCATGTGAAGTAGGGACTAGGGCTTCTCTCCTGTCTCTAGATTAAAACAGTTATCCCTCCATGGTGGATATGTTCGCAAAGTCCTTTTGTGTACCAGGGATACATCCTGGTGGATTCCTTCCAGACTAATGTGGTTTGATCACGCCAGACTGCCTGAAACAGAGTATAAGGTGATCCTACATTCAAAACAGCTGGACAAAGCAGCCCTACAGACTACAGCCAGGATTTCTGAATCTTCTTCGAATCCCCCATGACAGCGCCCCTTACCAGCAGGAAGTAGTTTGGAAAGAACGACGCCCAAATTCCCAAATATTGTGTATAAATGTTTGTTTTCATTTAATTGGACTTTGTTTTGTAAAATAAAGTAAAAAAAAAAAAGAAACCACCTCACTGACATGCATAACAAAGCAAGGTTTATACCAGGAACTATGAACTATTCAATGAACATTTCTCTATGAGCTGTTAGACAAGAAGCCCCAGAGAGTCCTCCAAAACAATACTGATTGCTGCTATTGCTCTTGCTTTCCCATCTGAACTAGCTAGGAAGACCCTAGAGCTGAAAGCAACACTTACCTTGGATATAGTATGTAGAGTAATTACACAGAGCTGAGCTATAAGAGTCCTCCTTTTGGTTAACTGACACAGGACTAGAAATTAATGTTCAGGATGAAAAAAGCCAGCTCTGGACCTTATATGCTACAATACCAATTTTCTTGGCAAGATATAACTGCAAGTGCAATAGTGAGATGACTGTTACTGGAGTAACCCGCTGCACTTTTACTGCATTGCTCAGCAACAGGACGTTCATACATGGGTACTGTGTACCTAGGCAAAGTTGCATGGAACGAAAAAGTCACAGAATCTAGAATGTAAACTATTCTTCCTGCGCCTGCTTTGCTCAGTGGATATTTGTCAAACTGCATTCTAAATATTTATGTTTGTTTTTTTTCTTATTTTACATATCGATCCCAGTTCCCTCTCCCTCCCTCCCATGCCCCCCGACCCCCTCCCATCCCATTCCCCCACTCACTTCACAGGGAGGGTGATTGTACTCAAAGAGTTTGCATGTCCAACTTCAGTCAAGGAAGCTTTTGTTTTTTTTTTTTTGTTTTGTTTTGTTTTTTTTTCTTTTCTTTTCATTTTTTTTGTATTTGTTTTTCTTTGTTAATGACAGTTAATGCAGAGATTCGTGGATGATAAAAGTGCTGAAAACATGTCACTATTAAGTGCTCAGACCCCTCAACAAAACATCCACAAAATCTCTTTCATGGCTCGAGAGTCATCATGGAAGAGAGATAAAAAGAGCATAAGAGCAGACAATGGGGAGAAAGGTCATGAAACACTGGTTTATGGGGATGATATGACCACTGTCCTCAACATCACAGCAACTGTAGGCTCAGGGCCACCAGAAGACTGGACCTATCTACATTCAGTCACAAAAGGAGGAGGGTCTCATGGGACCTGGCTATTTCCCAAAGAGCTGAGGGCAGTAGAGAGGGAGAGACAGTTATTATCTGCACTGGTGTAGCCACTTACGAGTTATCCATCTGCAAGAGGAAAATGATACACCCATCCATGCCCATGAGAGTGGCCTTGTTTAAGCTCCATGGTTTGCAAAACAAAACATCAACCACGGAAGATTCTGTCGGTAGGAGGAGACATTTGGTGAAGAGTAGGAGCATAAGAAAGAGTGGACTCTTTCTTACAGAATGCTTCATATACATGTATTAAATTATCAAGATAAAGCGACTTTTAAATGAATAAATAAAAACGCTACTTCAAATCACAACACCAATACATTAGGCAATCAAGCTGCCGGCACCTGAAGGTTTGACTGACACACGACACACTGTACCCAAACTGGACCGTTGTTCTTCTGGAAATTAGTTTCTCAGTAAAAAATGTTTCAATCTGGACATTAAAAAATTACATATGAATATATATTATTATATTCATTACATATAATGAAGGATACAGGGCAGATAGTATGCATTCAGGAGGTATGACTTGCTATTGCTAACCCTTCCATAGGTGTGTATACACTTATAAGAAGATTGGTTTGAAATCCACAGTGTTTTGCTGAATGTCTGTTGTTGACATGGGCACTGTTATGCCTCAGAAATTAGCAAATCCTTCCTCACCCACGCATCCTCCCCATATCTTCCCACTTCAAGCATCTGATCAGAGAGATGACAAAGGCTTCGTCTGGTCCAAGGGAGATGTTGAGAGTGTGTACAAGTGCAGTGTTTATGAAATATTGACCAGTGTGTACAAAACCTAGCAAATGCGTCTCCCCCTCAGATGTCTACAGCCGAGCCTGTCTGCCTACGGAAACTGGGTACAGAGGGGACTAGCCACCTCTCCCCTGTGCTGCACACAATGAACATGCTGAAGTTTCCAGTTTCTGCACAGTGGCTGATGCTCCCTCAGAGCACGCACAGACCCCTCGATAGCTCATTATCTGTCCGTCTGCCTGTGTCTGGCTTTTCTTCACTCCCTCCTGGCTGTTATTCAGGTTTCTAGGACCTAGCTTCCTGAGTGTCGGACCTTTTCTTCTAAATGGTCTTCTTCTCATATTTCTCTTTCTAATTTTACAGCATATATTAATACACACACATACATACATACATATAACATCTAAATGTTACATATGAAGGAAGGCACACAATATTTGTTATTCTACCTACACTACCTTCTCCTCTACTCCCTTCCAAGTTCATTTAAGTAACTTCTTTTTAGAATAATGTGTTTAATACTTTGTGAATTTCATACAACATATTTTGAACATACTCATTCCAACTTCCCTTCTCCCCCTCCCCCTACCCTCTCCCCAGTTCCTCCTTGACCCACACCTTCCCCCTACTCCTGTGCACTTCATGCCCACTTTTATTGGATTTCTTCTAGAGTCCAAGGCCTCACCAACCATGAATAGTCGGCTACTTTTATAGTCATGTGTTACCCCTGTTAGGAAGGAATGTAGAGGACTAAGGATGTTTGAAAAGCCATAGGGGTTATATTATTCTATAATTACTTAAATTTACACACATATGCATATGTGCACACATATAAATGTGCATTAACTTAATTGATGTTGTGTTGGTTAGAGTGACAATATTCTCCAAAACCCACAGGCTATGGGCTAACAAACCCCATTGAAAGACATGTGAAACCTTTCGTTGTTGGGCAGGGGAATCCACGAGACCTCTGTTGCAAGTTCTATTTTCCACTTTTTAAAGTTTGATCCTGCTCATACTTAAAGGAAAGAAATTAAATTTCACACCTTGAAAAGAGAGTTGCAAAGTAATTTATGGGGCTGTATTAAAGCCCCCATGATGATAATATTAGAAAGACTTACTTTGTAGCTATATAAAAACTTTTATTCTAAAACTTGTGTGCACTAGTTTTGAAGCTAACCATGGGTCTTGCCAAGGTATAGCATTTCACGTTATGGTTTCTCTAACTATTTTTTTAATCTCTTTAATTTCTTCTATACTCATTATTTGGATTTTTTAAGGAAACATGCCATTTCTCACTTCTCTTTATCACATTTCTAACTATATTGATCTATGGATATTTATTTGAGGGTGCAATATCATCATTTATTTCATTGGTCAGATTTTCAAGCTTGAGCCGTAATAGTTTTCCTTTTGGATTTTGTTCTGTTTAAATGTACCAATGGTTTCATCTTGTGTTACACCTTCTGCATACCTAAAATTATCTTATTTCTCTTGAGAGTGTTGCCTCCTAATATTGGAAAATGATCATTTTGATGAATAAGATCATCAGGCACGCCCATTGTTTCTGCTGTGCCAAAGCCTCTGTGTGGATAAGAGTAGGAGACATATGTGTGTATTCTCCCCTGTATTCATATAAGTCTCACATATGTTTAGTAGAGTTCATGCCGTGAAGACTCCAAACCACAGATTTATTGTCCGTGTTTATTTACATCTTCTTGTCCCTGACATTGAGAACATGGATACATTACCTGCGCTTGTTTTTCCAGCTTCAGTACATTAGTTTCAGAATTGGCAAAACGAACATCACTGAAGGATGAAGTCACCTAGGGACAAATACTGCTTACATCTATTTCTTTTATGTCTTCAACTTTATTGCTGTCATTCAAAACAATGGCTTCCAAATTTACTTAATCCAGTTCCTTTTCTGAACCTCTGAGTGCACAAAACTCACATGAACATAAGGCCTGTGACATAGTCGACTGTTTTATGATTCGTGGTATGTCTGTTACTTTTTCAAATAGCAAACAGCTTCACTCATTGCAGTTCAGGGGTTATGCCTCCATAAATAACTCGCCATACCAAACCATTCCATTACCGTAGCCACACTCACATGCGTCCATCCTCACAGGTATTACTTCCCCTAGTCAGTGATCTCTGCTTTACATCTTTTACTTTTTGCAGAGTGTCATACGAATGTCTTATGCAATATTTGGATTTCTCCCATCTGGTTTCTTTTATTTTGAAAGAAGAATTATAATTTGAAATATAATAGTTCCTTTCAAAGGCATTTTTTTTCCAACAAGAGTGAGCAAAAGAAACTTTTACTATGGAGAGATTGTCTTAAAATATTTAAAAATAAATTTTAGTTTGAATAAGGAAGGTGAGTCACTTCTAAATCTCTTAAATCTGCATCTTTAAAAAAAAACAGAAAATTGAATTTTAAATACAGAATGTCAGTGAATTTTTAAAGTGTTTTTAGAACTATGAAAGATTCTTTAGCACTCCAATAAGCCTATAAAAAAACTGCTTAAGAACAAGAATATTTAAAACTTATACCTATATTTCCAAAGATAATTGCATTTTTTTTATAATTGTAAAGTTTGGGTATCCTGAATAATTGCAATTTAGAGCTGAATATCTTTAAGAAGTACTCTTTGAAGATATGATAACTACTAAAATAAAGTATAATCAAAAGTTAAAACTAGTATTTCCAATTCTTTTACCATAAAGTAGCAAATAAAACTCTCAAAAATATATAACAACTTCGGTTACTATGAAGTTATAATAATTACAGAATGCTTTATTATTTAATTTGTATTCATGTTATCTTGAGTATGTTTAAAAAGGAACTATATATAGAATTATATGGTAGTTAGGGCCAGAGGGATTTCAGTAATTAGGAAAGATTGCTGCTTTTCTAGAAGACTCAAGTTTGGTTTCCAGTACCCACGTCAGAGTACTTACAATTGCAAGCAAACCAGTTCCAGGGAATATTGTGGGTGAACAAGATTGTTTATATGTTGCCTATAAAGTGTTTGACTAGAGTATGACTCTTTATGTCATAGTCATATTTCTCCATGTTGAAAAGCTAGAGAACCACTTGGCAGAAACTATTAAAGTCGGATCCAGTGACAGCAGTGGTGGAGAGCGGTGACAGTCTACTTTAAGTCTACTCCATAGTGAAAAGTGTCAAAGAGCAAATTCTAAGAGGAATGGATACACTGTAGAAGCATTCGCTATTTTCCCATTCATGTTAAACACCAATGAAGACCGAGGTTCTGAACAGATACAGCTATTCTATCACACACACCCTGAGAACGCAAGTAGCTGCTCTTATTGGATGAATTACTAGGTGGTGAAATTAACATTTAAGTCCTTAGGAAAAGTCAGTTCATATCTTCCACACATTCTCTGTCTCAGTAAAGTTATTCTAAACTAATGTCTGCTTACATTGAGTACAGCATCGACTCTTCCTAGTGTTAGGATGAAGACAGGCTCCAAAGGGTTCACGTGTTCAAGGTTCGGTCTCTAGAGCAACACAGAACTTTTAAGAGGTGGGAAGGTAATAGGAGGTCATGGGGGCTCCAGAGCAAATTATTGCATTCTGTATGAAATCCCCACTAATTACCAGGAGAGGGATTGTTAGAACAAGGCTGTCGCCCCGATATTCTCTGCCTTTGTCTCACCCTTTGATTTCCTTCCCACTCAACTTCCTCCCCCATCCCCAGGCCCATCCCTGGATCCCTCTCTCTCTCTCTCAATTTGGGTTTATCTAATCTTTTGGTTACAGTATGGGTTGTGCTGAAGTATCCTCCTCCTCGAATTTATTTTATAGATTCCGACATCAATGTGTCTCATTAATAATGTTAGCTTTGGTTATTTACTCAAGGTAGGGGCTGCTAGATTTCTCCCATATTGAATCAGTGTTTCTCCATTTTATGTTAAAGCATAACCATTAGATATGAGTCATTGGGCATTAATTACACTTAAAGAAAAGACAACAGGGACAAGGGAAAACAAAACTATACCTCCTGGAGGGAATGAGGGAGCATCTTGAACTTCCAGTCTCTAAAAAATCATACGTTCAAAATCCTTTCTTTACAAACAACCCATTTTGATACATCAGTTCAAACGCACACACACACACACACACACACAATGACTTCTAATCAGTGTGCCTTTTACAGTACATTACTTAGCATTCTAGATTATCATTACACTGACTTCTTAAATTACAATGTATTCAAGCATGATTTCTCTACTCTAGATAGGGCAAAAGGAATTGAAAAGCCAACACGTTAAGAGTTGGAATTTTGGAGTTGGAATCTTGAATTCTCACTCCATCATAATTTTTTTATAGCTTAATTGTAAATTATAATTTAG